>NC_041733.1:34199415-34862298 GCF_004115215.2 Ornithorhynchus anatinus | reverse complement strand
AGAAGTTGTAGATCTGGGAATTGCTGTAAATCTCAGAGGGCACCAGCTCTTCCTCATTCAAAGATTTCTGACCCATATTGACCCCTTCTCTCTTCTCCCCCTTCTCTCCTTCTACATCACAGCCTGCATATTCCGCTTGTCTGCTGCTAACCTTTTCACTTGTGCCTCATTCTTGCCTGTCCCTCTGTCAACCTCTGGCCTGGAGTACCCTCCCTCCTCAAATCTGCCAAATAATCACACTTCCCCCATTCAAAGCCCTACCAAAGGCTCACCTCCTCCAAGAGGCCTTCCCAGACTTAGCACCCCTTTTCCTCAGCTCTCTCTCCCCTCCCCATCGCCCCGACTCGCTCCTTTTGCTCTACCCTCGTTCCCAACATCACAGCACTTGTGTATATATCTGTGTACCTATAATTCTATTTATATTAATGCCTGTTTACTTGTTTTGATATGTATATATAACTGTAATTCTATTCGTTTGATCTATCCTTCCCTTCCCCACAGCACCGGTGCATATATATACATTTATTTATATTAATGCCTGTTTGTTTTGATGTGTATATATGTGTATATATATATCTATGATTTTATACCTTTGCTCTACCCTCCCCCACCCCACAGCACTTGTGTATAGATGTACATATCTATAATTCTATTTATATTAATGCCTGTTTACATCGTTTTGATGTCTGTCTCCAACCCTTCTAGACTGTGAGCCCGTTGTGGGCAGGGATCGTTTCTGTTGCTGAATTGTACTTTCCAAGTGCTTAGTACAGTGCTCTGCATACAGTAAGCAATCAATAAATACAATTGAATGAATGAATCCAGTAATGCAGACAGCTAAGCTGCTTTCCAAACCAATTTCAATCTGCAGTGGCTCATCGCTTAGATCAAGTGGCCTATACTTATTCTGTGCTGCCACTGTGAATCATCAGATGGGTGGCAGTGCTTTCAGTCGATTGTATTGAGTGCTTACTCTGTGCAGAGCACTGTACTAAGTACTTTCACCTGAGTCCATCCCAAACATGGGATAGGAGGAAGGCAAGGGAAAGGGGGACTTTCTCCCCATTGCCCATTTTTTATGCTTTAACATGTGGGAATGTTAGCCTAGTTCCTAAGAGGGCCTGCTTAATTGACTGGCTACTATATTTCCAGTGTACTGAGGGACTTCTCTAGATCAGCTTCTGGTTTTTAAGGAATGTTCAAAGAGGTGTATGGCTGGAAGAGTGAAGAAGAAAGGAGGGTATTTGGCTTGAATCCCAGGACAAATCCTGGGTATGAACATTAGTTTTCCTGAATCTCTGTTTCTTTTATCTTGGTTTATTGGGGCATATAGCTTATGCTCAGTAGACTGCCATAATAGTATTACTGATTTTGGGGTTTTTTAGCTTTAGCATTCAGTTATACAGAACTTCACCTCCCCTAGGTAAATATAAGCAAGATTATTCTGTTGTCTAATTCTATTTGGTGATCTATCTCTTTGACAGGGGTTTTGGGAAAAGGACCTGAAGACAGTGCGGTTATTAAGAGTGACTTAATCATTGCCATTATGAGTGTTCTTCTTTTGCTGGCGTTCATAACTATAGCCTGTTGCTGTTTCTTTCACTGCAAACTTGTGACTGACACTGTTCCCCAAAAAGTGTAAGTTTTGTAATTAGCATTAAAATGCTATTATTGTCCTGTGTGGTTCACCTGGGATTTGAGAATCAGAGTCTCTTCTCCACAAATCCAAGTCATTGATTTTGTAATCAATATTGAGTCTAGTGGAGCATAACTTTATAGAAATAGAGGCCTAGGTACTTTTTATTTGAATAATTAATTGGATAAAAAACACTAGGGGCAGGCTAGTCAGTGGATTTTTTTAATGTTAAATTGTTTTCCAGATAATCATTCTCTTAATTGTATTAATACTGGCTCTCTTATTGTATGAGTATCTCTTATTGTATCCAACACTTCAGCTCTCAGATACTGTGGTTGAAAAATTGAGTCAGACTAGAAATCCATTCTTCTTTCTATACTTGAGAAAAGAAATAGGCCAGATAGAAACTCTGCTGTACAAATATAGTATCAATGTGTTTGTTCTTGAAACTCTTACTTGCCTCTGACCCTTCTCAGTCTCTTAAACTGGCTCCTCCTCTCCCACCCACACTTTAACTCTGAAAGTCCTTCAAGGCTCAGTGTGAGCCCCCTTCTTGTCTCCATTACACCCACTTCCTTGGAGAACTCAGTCCCCCTTCAATTCTCATCTCTATACTGTAAGCTCATTGTGGTCAGGGAATGTGTCTGTTTATTCTGGCATTGTACTTTCCCAAGCATTTAGTACAGTGTGCTTACACAGTAAGCGCTTGATAAATATGATTGAGTGAATCTCTGTGCCAATAATTCCCAAATCTGCTGCTTCATCTCTGACCTCTCTCCTTATCTGCAATCTCACATTTCCTCCTGCCTTCATGACATCTCTATCTGGATGGCCCGTGGACACCTCATACTTAACATGCTCAAAACAGAACTTCTCATCTTCCCACTCAAACCCTGTCTTTCCCCTGACTCTACTATCTTTCACTGTAGACCTCACCAGTATCCTCTCTGTCTCACAAATCCATAATTTTGGCACAGGGAAGCATTATCACGCCCCCCCCCCCCCCATCCCCAAGACTGAGCTCGTTGTGGGCAGGGAATATCACTTTTTATTGTTGTACTTTCCCAGGCACTTAGGACAGTGCTCTGCCCACAGTAAGCACTTAATAAATATGATTCAATGAATATTGAAAAGGGCTTGGGTTTGAGAGTCAGAGGACTTGGGTTCTAATCCCTATTCTGCCATTTGTCTGCTTTGTGACCTTGGGCAAGTCATTCAACTTCTCCGTGCCTCAGTCTCCTCATCTATAAAACAGGGATTCAATACCTGATCTCCCTCCTACTTAGACTGAGAGACCCACTCTGGACAAGGGACTGTGTCAGACCTGATTAATTTGTGTCTACCCAGTGCTTAGAACAGTGTTCGACACATAGTAAATGCTTAACAAATACTGTTATTATTGTTATTATCTTCCTCATCTTTCTTATTCTACCCGCATATTCATTGTCACCAAATCCTATCAGTTCTTTCTTCACATCATTAAAAAGGCTTTCCTCTCCAACCTAGCAGCTACTACGCTGATCCAAGCACTTATATCCCACCTTGACTACTGTTTCCTGTCTCTACCCACGCCAGTCCATATTTCACTTGGCTGCCCAGCTCATTATTCTGAAAAACTGTTCAGACCACATCTCCCTACTCCTCAAGAACCTTCAAGGTTGTCCATCCACTTCTGGATCAAACACAAACTCTTTACCATTGGCTTTAAGGCATTGGATCAGCTTTCTTCCTCCTACCTGACCGCACCAATCCCTTACTTCACCCAACTTGCACACACCACTCCTCTAACACCAATCTGCTCTCCATACTCTGATTTCATCTATCCTGCCACTGACCCCTTGCTTACATCTTCTCTCAGTCCTGGAATTCCCTCCACCTTCATACCCCACAGCCTATCAGTCTCCCCACCTTGAAAGCAAGCACATCCCCTCAACCAGCTCTTCTCTGACTAAAGCCCTCATTTCTCCTACCCACCTTCCCCCCTATGTGGAATATGTACTTGGCTGTGTACCCCTTAAGCACTTTGCTGCTCATCCCAACCCCACAACACTTATGTAAATATCCTTAAGCTATACCATTTCCTTATTTTGTTATTTATTTTAATGCCTGTCTCCTCTTTAAACTGTAAACAATTTAGTTTACTGTGGGCAGGGATCTTGTCAAATGACTCCTAATTTTTACTCTCCCAAATACTTAGGACAGTGCTTTGCACACAGCATATCATTTATTAATTGATTAATTGATTGATTGCCCCCAAAGTGTAGGAATATTTTTCTCTAAAATGATTGGGCTGCTCCTTTTATATTTTTTTAAGTTTAAAGACTGACCATAGGTATTTGGTAAGGAGCAACTTTCAGTTATTCCTCTGATTTGAGTAATCAATCTATCTTATTGAGAACTTAAATGTGTCAGGAGCACTAAGTACTTGGGAGAGTACAATATGAGAGTTGGTAGAAATGTTCCCTGCTCACAGAGCTTACAGTCTGAGGTATGAGAAGGAAGTGTTTGGGAGGGGGGGAGGGGAGTATATTTGAAAAACTTAATGCTGAAGGTATTTGGTACTATTGTAAAATGGCAGTCCAGACAAACTTTAACAGGAAAACTCCAAAAAACAAAGAAGACCTATTCAGAGAGGAATGGAAAATTGTGGGTGTAGTAAACTGGACCTAAAAATTTGAATACATCTTAGGACAATTTTACAAGAAAGAACTTGTAAAGAAAATTTTACTACACTTAATTTTATTAATGGAGCAGGAAAAGTCTCCTGACATCCATCTCTCGTCACCTTAAGATCTGAATGCAGAAATTCTTTGGTGTTCTCAAGATGAAATGGTATTTTTCTTGCCTTAAGTTGTTTTAATTCAAACTTCTATATTTTTAGGACCACAAAGAAAGTAGTGCAGTCTATTGACACCAAGACTCTACCATATGGCAAAGAACAGTACACTGAACTTAAGTCAGAGTGTAAAGCTACGACCAAGCCTGTGCTCATCCATCTTTCTCAATCTGATAAGTCAAAAAAGCAAACTGCATCCCATTATAGTCACCATGATATTACAATGACTTTCTCCAACCCGCCTGCTGTCACTTGTGTAAAACAGTCTCTCTCTGATGATCGTTCAGATCCCGATTGTAGAATGGACCACTTAAAAAACCTTTTCAGCCAGTCAAAACATCCTTATTCCTTATTCCCTTGTGAGAGCTTTTTAGATGCCTCAGGTTATTATTGTTCAGCAAAGCTTGTAGATGATGGAAATCACACATATAATGAAGAAAATTCAGAAGAGGATGAAGAAACCATTTTTTGTCCCTCTGATACTCAAATTTTTATATCCCTCAACTCAGATTCTTCTGAAGATGATTAAGAAAAAAATGCCTCGATATGAAAATATGCAGCTTCTTGTGCTATTTTATAAGCTTACTGGCAGGGTAAAAGTCCACATATAATATCAACTTTAAGACAAACAAGACGTTTTTACTTAAAGTATTAGTAAAATAAGTAGAAAATGCACAACTTTTAGCCAAATTATTGTTTGAAAGGCCTGAGTTCTTTTGAAAATGGAATTTTACTTTAAAACAATCATAATTTTATACAACCTGATTTGCTTGTATCCACCCCAGCTCTTAGTAAGTGCAGTGCTTGGCACATAGTAAGTGCTAAATCAATAACACAATTGTATTTGTGTGCCTTCTGTGTGCAGAGCACTCTAATAAATGCTGGCAAGAGTACAATACAACAGAATTAGTAGTATTTCCTGCCCGAAAGGAGCTTAAAATCTAGAGGAGGAGAGAAACATTAAAATAAATTACAGATAGGTACATAAATACTCTGGGCCTGAGGGTGGGGTGAATATCAAGTGCTTAAAGGGTACAGATCCAAGTTTATGGCTGATGCAGAAGGGAGAGGGAGTAGAGGAAGTGAGGGCTTATTCAGTGAAGGCGTCTTGGAGATGTGATTTTTAGGAGTTTTGAATGTGGTGAGCATGATGGTCTGTCATATGTGAAGGGGGAGGGAGTTTCAGACCCGAGGGAAGATGCCTCAGGTTATTACTGTTCAGCAAAGCTTGTAGATGATGGAAATCACACATATAATGAACAAAATTCAGAAGAGGATGAAGAAACCATGGAAGATGTTAGCAAGGGACCAGTAGTGAGATAAATAAGGTTGAGGTACAGGGAGTAAGTTGACATTAGTATAGTGGAAGCACGCAGCTTGGGTTGCAGGAGAAATCGGTAAGGTTAGGTAAGGGGGTGAACCGATTGTCTTAAAGCTGATGGTGAGGAGTTTCTGTTTGCCACTGTAGATGATCAACCACTGGAGGTTCTTGAGTGGGAGGTGTAGATGAGCAGTTTTTTCAGAATAATGATGCAGGGAGCAGAGTGAAATATGGACTGGAATAGGGAGAAGCAGAAGGCAGGGTGGCCGGTGAAGGGAAGCTATAGCTGTTTGGATGAAGAGGAAAGGGCAGATTTTAGCAAAGTTATTTAAGAAGAACTGACAGGAGTGGATAACGGAGTGAATATGTGCATTCAATGAGAGATGAGTTGAGGATAACGCCAAGATTTTAGGTTTGTGAGACAGGGAGTATAGCGATGTGGTCTTCAGTGATGGGAAAGGCAGGAAGAAGCTAGAGTTTGGGTGGGAGGATGAGGAGTTTGGTTTAAGATATAATAATAATGTGTAGTATTTAAATGCTTACTATGTGCCAGGCACTTATCTAAGTCCTGGAGAAGCAGCATGGTGTAGTGGATAGAGCATGGGCCTGGGATTCAGAAGGTCAAGGGTTTTAATCCCGGCTCTGCCAATTGTCTGCTCTTTGACCTTAGGTAAGACACTTTTCTTCTCTGGGCCTCAGTTCCTTCATCTGTAAAATGGGGATTAAAACTAGGAGCCCCATGTGGGACAGGGACTGTCCAACCTGATTTGCGTATATCCATCCCTGTGCTTAGTACAGGGCCTGGCACATAGTAAATGCTTAACAAATACCATAATAATAATAGTTATTATAATAATAATTATTATTACAAGAGAATCAAGTTGGGCGTCATATTAACTTTGAGGTGTCACTGAGACATACAAGTAGAGAAGTTCTGAAGGCAAGAGGAAATGTGAGACTGCAGAGAAGAAGAGAGGTCAGGGCTGGAGAGGAAGATTTGGGAATCATCTGCATTGAGATGGTAGTTGAAGCCATGGGAACACAGGAATTCTTAATGGGAGAGGGTGAAAATGGAGACTAGAAGGGGCCCCAGAACTGAGCCTTGAGGGACATCGATAATTAAAGGGAGGGAGGCAGAAGAGGAGCCTGTGAGAGACTGAGTGGCGAGAGAGATAGAGAAGAACCAGAAGAGAAAGTGTCAGTGAAACAGATAATGTTTCCAAGAAAAGGGGGTGGTCCACGGTGTTGCACGTAGCTGAGAGTTTAAGGCAGATTAGGATGGAGTGGAAGCCAGAGAGAGCAGTTTTTGTGATGTGAAAGGGGTGGAAGCCACGAGTGAGGGTTTCAAGGAAAGACTCAGAGGTGAGGAAGTAGAGACAGTGGTGTTAATTTACTCAAGGAGTTTGAAGAGGAATAGTAGGAAAGAGGTGGGGCAATAACTGAAGGGAGCCTGAAATCAGGAGACCTGAAATGGTGTTTCATTGCTCTTTTCTATGAAAGGAAGGGATTTAAGGGACAGGCTGCCCCTGACCAATATGGATCCTGGAGGCTTGCTCCAATTCAGGTCAGGGTTTCATACTATTCTCAGAGGATAGAAAAATATGTGCTATTCTCCAATGAGTGGGTGGTTTGGAGCTAAGAACCAGATTTACCCAGAGACTACAAAGAGCTTCAGTCTAGGGGCCTCATCATACCCTCAGAATTGTGACCCCTCTTGAGTTTGCCTGCCTAGCTGCTGCTTGGGATATGACGAAGATGGCAGTTTCTCAAAATGTTTGCTACGTGACAGCCTGTGCTAGCATGAATTGCTATTAAAGCACTTATCCTATCCTGCCTTGATTATTGAATCTGTCTCCTCACTGACCTCCCTGCCTCCTGTCTTTTCCCACTCCAGTCTATTCTACCCCCTTCTGCATGGATCATTTTCTCAAATGTTCAGTCCTTGCTTCCCCCCTCCTCAGAAGCCTCCAGTGGCTGCCCATATGCCTCTACGTGAAACAGAAACCCCATACTGTCAGCTTCAAAGCATTCAATCAGCTCGCCCCCTCCCACCTCACCTCACTCATCTAATACAGCCCAGACGGCACACTCCGCTCCTCTTGTGCCAGCTTACTCGCTGTGCCCCTATATCGCCGCAGACTCATTTCCCATGTCCTCCCCCAGCCTGCAACTCCCTTCTCCATATATGACAGGCCACCACTCTCCCCACTTTCAAAGCATTATTAAGGTTGCATCTCCTCCAAGAGGCCTTTCCTGATTGAGCCTTCTTTTCTGGCTACACCCTTCTGCACTGGATCTGTGACTTTTGGATTTTTTATATTTGTCCCACCCTCAATCCCACAGCCCTTAAGTACATATATTTAAATTACACATTATTCATACTAATTTTGGTCTTCCCCATTATTCGCTAAGCTCACGGTGGGCAGAAAATGTATCTGCTAACTTTGTTGCATTGTACCCTGCCAAACTGATGATGATTAAAGGAAACCCTGTCTTTAAAACTGCAGGCTGAGGTGTCACAAAATAAAAGCAGGTTCCTGAGCTGCTTTCTTTAAAATCCACTACAGCAATGAACACAGATAGGTGCTAATGAAATAGGTTCTAATCACTACTCTGCCTGCTAACTTTTCATCTCAGTGCCTCCAAAAGGAATCTCACTTACTTCTTGGACAGGAGAGGTCATTAAAAAGAGAAATTATAGAAGGAGGAAAAAGTGGCCTTGATGTGTGAAGCATACTGGTGATTAGATGAAATGGCAAGTCAGAAAGAAGAGGTGATTTATGTTTATGTGCCTGTGTGTGTTTGTTTATTGGGGTGCTGTCCTTCAGAGTGTCATAAAAACTGGAGGAAAGAGAGGGACTCCCTATCACCCCCTTTGAGCTCTGTAACAATAATAACAACAGTGATATTTGTTCAGTGCTTACTCTCTGCCAAGTACTGAGAGTAGATAACTAGGTTAGACACAGTCTCTGTACCATACTTGGCTCACAGTCTAAATAGAAGGGAGAACAGGTATTTGATCCCCATTTTACAGATAATGTAAGAGACAGAGAAGTTAAATGACTTGCCCAAGGTCACACAATGGGCACATGGCAGAGCTGGTATTAGAACTCAGGTTTTCTGACTCCCAGGCCCATGCACTTTTCAATAAATTAAGTTTTCACCCAGGCAGAACTCTTTAGTGTCTGCCTCCTAAGGTAAGATTATGAACTCCTTGAGGGCAAGGATTGTGTCTATTAATTTTATTGTTTTCCCAAGCACTTAGTACGATGCTCTGCATGTACTAGCTGTTCAGTAAATACTAGTGATTAATGGATAACTGATTTTTCAAAGGAATGGTACAAAGAATAGCAACAGCTAACAATGACAACATGCTGGAAAACCTCAGAAAAGGGTTAAAAAATAAAACAAAAGCAGTGTGTCCTAGTGGATAGAGCATGGACCTGGGAGTCAGAAGGACCTGGTTATTATTATTGTATTTGTTAAGTGCTTTCCATGTGCCAGGCACTGGATTCTAATCCTGACTCTGCCACTTGTCTACTGTGTGACCTTGGGTAAGTCACTAAACTTCCCTGTGCCCCAATTATCTCATCTGTAAAATGGGGATTAAGACTGTGTCCAACCTGATTAGCTTTTATCTATCCTAGCACTTAGTACAGCGCTTGGCACATAGTGCTTAACAGTATCATTAAAAAACCCTTAAATTGACACTTTTTAATACATCAGGTGATAAGCATTTATATTTTCAGCAGGTGAAAATATTAACTATTTTAAGAAGGATTTCAATTAATTCAGGGACAAGAGATTGATAATGGCTACCAAAGAGAAAGGTAAAATGAAGAGGAAAAAATAAAGGACATTAAATGGTAAATTTCTAAACATTAGGATGAGGATGAATGTGGTCATTACACTGACTCTACAGACATCCTGTTGCAACTGCTGGTGGGAATCACTGGGATAGATGGATTAATAATCTAACTGGGAAATGGCCTTTCTTTTTTACCCTCTTTGGACAGCAGACTTCTAAGACAGTTATTCTGCAAATACCTCAGAGGTATCTTAGGGAGCTATTAATTAATGATCATAAAATGCTATGAAGTGATCAAATAATGAGCTACCATAGAAGCCTCATGGTATTTTTTTTATTTTGATCGGGTCTCAGTTGTGGCTTTACAAGTTTGAGCTGGCATTCTTTGATAGGAATATACTAGAAAAGTAAATACTGACTCTTAAGAACCCTAAATTCTGTTTGGTTGCCACAGGCAACCTTAGTAAACACCACCGTGGAACACATCAGTTCCAAGAACCAGGGAATGGAGACAGAAGGAGAAAACTTTCTCTCAGGTGAAAATGAAGTTCCGACTGTAAGTACATGTCACTAACGGAACTAAATTCTTATTCTTCGTGTCCGGATTTTAAAGTTAAGCAGGCCTGGTATGGGCTAATAAGGGTCAGTTTGACTGCTGCTTGGAGGGCAAGATTAAAGACAGTGAGGGAGACTAGAACACCAATTTCATCTATGCTGCTGACTGGAGAGAAGCAGACTTAGTGATAGGGCTGTGGGTGTCTGAGTCCTTCCTGGAGTAGAGGAGGGGCTGCTGAGAGCTGCAAAGGCAGGGAGAGGCGGCCAAATTTTTTCTGCCATGAAATAGGGTCTGGTGGTCCAGTGTACGGAGATCAGTTGTGGTATGGAGATCAGTTGTGGACTCATCCTGCTGATGGTGTTTTAGGACTAGGGCGAGCCAAGCAAGAGTTGCTGGTTGGCGGTAGACACCCAGTGCGGTTGAGAGCTCCATGAAACTGGCTGGTGTTTGGCTTAGAGAAAAGGGAAGATGGATAACAGACACAAGAGCTTGAAAGAAATGGGCCTAAATCTCAATATTTTCACGAGGCAGAGGGCTTGTGAAACTCAGTCTGGAGGAAGTGGGATCCATAGGAGATGGGTGAGAAGCAGTGGAATTTGAAGGAGAGAAGCAGAGCAGGAAGTGATGGGGTTAAGGGCAGAAAAATGGCACTGCTTTGTCCCACCAAGCTGCAGCCTGGCCAACACTCCATTTAAAGCACCCAGCCTTGTTGATCTACTACAACCCAGCCTGCATACTCCACTCATCTAGCACCAACCTACTTTCTGCACCTCTTTCTCATTTGTCCCACTACTGACCCTTTGCCCATGTCCTCCCTCTGGCTTGGAACTCCCTCCCCCTTCAAGTATGGCAGACCACCATTCTCCCCACCTTCAAAACCTTCCAAAAATCACATTTCCTTCAAGAGGTCTTCCCTGGCTAAGCCCTTGTTTCCTCTATTTGCCCTCCCCTCACCATGGACAATGTTCTTGGCTATGTACCCTTAAAGCATTTTGACAGCCACCCAAGTCCCACAACACGTAAATATCCTCATACTGACCTATCTGTAATTTATTTTAATGTCTGCCTCCTCTTATAGGCTAGAAACTCCTTGTGGTCAGGGATCATATCCATTCATTCATTCAATAGTATTTATTGAGCGCTTACTATGTGCAGAGCACTGTACTAAGCACTTGGAATGTACAGTTCGGCAACAGATAGAGACAATCCCTGCCCATTGATGGGCTCACACTCTATTGTGCTGTGCAGTCCCTTGCACAGTAAGTGCTTATTAAATACTACTTATTGATTAATGAGTTAACCCTCCTAAATAGAAGGTGGGGGATGGGTGGAAAGTGATAGATGGCAAGTGTCAAAGACTGTGATAAGAGGGAAGGGAGAGATGGTGGGATCTGTAGAGGGTTGGCAGGAGGGCCCAGCTGAGCCCTAGGACCTATTGAGCCTACTTCTGAGGCAGGAAGTAGGTGCCCCAGGTGGCCAGAGGCCAGTGAGAGATATTGAGGCCTAGGGCCGGAAGGAGTCACAAGAGCCTGATGACAAGCTTTGGCCCTTTGCTAAGCTGCATGCCACTGGGTTTAACTCAGGAGAGAGATGAGAGAGGCTCAAAGGAAGAGAGATGAGAGAGGCACAAAGGAAGGGAGATGATGGTGGCTAGGAGCAAGAAAATGAAAGAGACTTGGATAAAGGGAAGAGATGAAATATTGGAATGGAGTGTGGGGAGGAGAGAAAGGAAGTGAGGGAGCAGAGCACAGTTGGGACCATGGCCCTCCTGGAAAGCTATGAGTTCCCTCTTCCTTCAATCTTTGGGGCAGGGAAGATGGCTGAAGCCAGGCCAACTGGAACTAGTGCAACCTAGATGATGGCTTCACTTGTGGCTTGTCCTTCACCTTGCTGATTGGGTCAGCCCAGGTTTCATTCATTCATTCATTCAATAGTATTTATTGAGCACTTACTATGTGCAGAGCACTGTACTAAGCGCTTGGGATGAACAAGTCGGCAACAGATAGAGACAGTCCCTGCCGTTTGACGGGCTTACAGTCTAATCGGGGGAGACGGACAGACAAGAACAATGGCGATAAATAGAGTCAAGGGGAAGAACATCTCGTAAAAACAATGGCAACTAAATAGAATCAAGGCGATGTACAATTCATTAACAAAATAAATAGGGTAACGAAAATATATACAGTTGAGCGGACGAGTACAGTGCTGTGGGGATGGGAAGGGAGAAGTGGAGGAGCAGAGGGAAAAGGGGAAAAAGAGGGTTTAGCTGCGGAGAGGTAAAGGGGGGATGGCAGAGGGAGTAGAGGGAGAAGAGGAGCTCAGTCTGTGAAGGCCTCTTGGAGGAGGTGAGTTCTAAGTAGGGTTTTGAAGAGGGAAAGAGAATCAGTTTGGCGGAGGTGAGGAGGGAGGGCGTTCCGGGACCGCGGGAGGATGTGACCCGGGGGTCGACGGCGGGATAGGCGAGACCGAGGGACGGTGAGGAGGTGGGCGGCGGAGGAGCGGAGCGTGTGGGGTGGGTGGTAGAAAGAGAGAAGGGAGGAGAGGAGTTTCCTAGACTCATCCTGCTCAGAGTTGGCTGGGATGGGATTTAACTCCTTGTGGCTGTGGGAAGTTTCCTAGTTCCTAGTTCCCTAGCACTTGGAGACAGGTTGTTTGTTCATTCAATCGTATTTATTGAGTGCTTACTGTGTGCAGAGTACTGTTGACCCTGGGCCTCTCTTCTTGGCTCTGCTGTCCTCTCGGGAAGCCCCATGTAAATTCTCCCCACCATAAATATGTGAAGTTGGCACCCATGAGAAGGGCATGGAGGGGTGGGGAGGGGAAGGCTGAAACAGAAGCAGATTGGGAGAGAAGGGGAAGATCTGAGCTAAAGAGATCGATATAATTAAGAGAGGGATATAAAGAGTGAGAACCCACCGAAAGGAAAGAAAAAAAAATGTTTGGAAAGGAGACTGAGGAGACAATCTGGAAAGGGAAGGCAGAAAGAGACAAAAATGCTAAAATTCACGAATGCTTCACAGCTATTAGCTGGTAATGTATTAATGCACTTCAGCAGTGTTTGGACACTAGTGCCAGAGAAAATTGGTCATTAAGCCTTCCTGCTAGAAATGCCAGCAGTTTGCTGATGCAATGAGAACTTCATTTGCTGCAGTCAGCTGACCTCCTTGTGGCATTAGTTCTGTGTTCCTGGGGTGTGTAGAATCTAGGCTGAAGGCTGTTTTGTTGTTTTAGATATTTCTATATGGAGTTGCCTTTATGGAGCTACTGGATAGTGATCCATTTAACAGAGTCATGAACCAAAACATCATGGATCCCAGATTAAGTCCTGGCTTCCCTGGCGTCGCTGACCTCCTCTTCCTTCTGTCTCTCTGCACTCAGATCTGTGACCTTTAGGCATTTGATATTCACCCCACCCTCAAACCCATAGCACTTATGTACATATCTATAAATTATGCATTATCAATTATTTATATTACTATCTGTCAACCTCTTTGGACTTCAAACTCCCTGTGGGCAGGGATTGTGTCTACCAACTCGGTTGTGTTATACTCTCCCAAGCATTTAGTACAGTGCTCTGCACATCATAAGCACTCAGTAAATATCTTTGATGATGATGATTGATGATCTCTTTGGAAAGAGTAAAAGGACATGAAAAATAAATGAACTGTAATCCCATTCCTTCAAATAAACCTTTCATATAAATAAAGAGGCTCTCGCTTTCAAATTGGATTAGACAATGTAACCAAGGTAATTTGCATGTTGTTTCTATGGAACCATGCAACCAGCTTTTTGTTCCAGTTGATGTTTTAGTGATTAGATGTGAAGACTGTGATCTCTTTCAGCAGCAGTGTCTGATTAAGAAGTAACAAACCTAATAGGTATCCCAGAATAGAGTCTGGAGAAATAAAATTCAGAATTGCATTTTTTTTCTGTTTTGAATTTGCATTTTTTAATTCTGAAAGTCTGTAACTCCTGGTTATGGCCGGGAGAAAAGGCTCCCACCTAGATTTTCCCATTTAATTTCTGGCTGAAAGAAAGAATGACTCAGTAACTGCTAGCAGTCTATGCAGACTCCAGGAGAATTTTGCTAGATCCCTAGAAAGATCCCCTGCTAGGTAAACTACAGTAGATAATTAATTAATCAGTGGTATTTATTGAGCACTTTCTGTGTGCAGAGCACTGCATTAAGCCCTTGGGAGAGTACAATCATTGTCTAAAGAAACTTCTACAGAAGTGCATCTTCCAATTCCATTTTTCATGTTCCTGAAAGGAACAGATCAAATGTTAAAGAAATGAAGTACAGTTTGTCTGCCGTGGTGCTGGAAATGTGTACCCTGCAGAACCTCGTGTTCACAAAAACTTACACTGCCGCTTGCAACACCTCGCAAATATGCAAAATCCTTTCTTCCAGTGTGGGGTCTCACTGTATGCAGACAGACATGTTATTGGAGAAACATTCAACATCCTGTAACAGTAGAGAAAGCCTGAGTTTTGGAGGAACTGTCCATGAGTTTTAATGAAAATAGAAAATAAGTTCATTGTCATTTTTTCAGTTCACTGACTTAAGTCTACCTCTCTAGACTGTAAGATCACTGTGGGCAGAGAATGCTTCTGCTAATTCTCTTGCATGGTACTCTCCCAAGTGCGCTGCACATAGTCATACTCAATAAATTGCATTGATTGATTGCAGCTGGATTTGGAAAAAGCCAGACAAACAGCCAGGCTTTTAAGATGATCGTTTTATGTTTAGCCTCAGAACCAAATTTTGAAAATATTTTAACAAAATTAAATAATATAACCCCTTGTGCTGCCACTTTAGGAAACCCTCCTGTCACTTGAATCAAGCAGCCATCGAGGAATATGATCTGTGCTGAGAGTCCATTTGACACTCAATAAGTAATTATATTTGGAGTATTTGTAGTATATATTTGTAGTAATTGTGGGGTAGGTTAGATTTTTGACCTTTGGGCATCAGATATTTGCCCAACCCTCAACCTCCCAATACGTATGTACTTATTTTTAAATTATGTAATACACATTATTTACATTAATGTCTGTCACCTTGTCTAGACTATAAGCTCACTGTAGGCACTGAATGTGTCTGCCAGATCATATTGTACTCTCCTAAGTGCTTAGTACAATGCTCTGCACATAGTAAGTGCTCAATAAATATATTGATTTGATAGAAAAAAATCAGTACACAGTCCCTGATCCACATGGGGATCCACACAGTATAAGTAGGCGAGAGAACAGGTATCATCTCCATTTAGCAGTTGAGGGAACTGAGGCACAGAGAGGTTAAGTGATTTGCCCACAGTCAAACAGCAGAACAAGGATCAGAACGGAGGGGTCTGATTCCCAGGGCTCCTTTCACTGGGCCACGGTCCTAGCCAGCCACTTGTCAATAAGGAGAGTTTTTGGATCTTACATGTCACACTAAGGATCATCCAGTGCCAGAAGGAACATCCCACAGAAATAAGCCCAACACAGTAACCCCTGCAAATCTCAGTTCAGGGCCCAAAGCTATTTTGTGGCTACTGGTGGTTCAGTATACATCACTGTCCTGGAAGCTGCATTAAGCCTTTTTTTATGGTATTTGCTAAGCACTTACTATGTGCCAAGCACTGTTCTAAGTGCTGGGGAAGGTACAAGATAATCAGGTTGGACACAGTCCCTGTCCCACAGAGGGCTCACAGTCTTCATCCCCATTTTACAGATGAAAAAACTGAGGCCCAGAGAAGTTAAGTCACTTGCCCAAGGTCACACAGCAGACAAGTGGAGGAGCTGGAATTGGAACCCATGACCTTCTGACTCCCAGTCCTGGGCTCTATCCACTATGCAGTGCTGCTACTCATGTGCCTGTGGTACAGGTCTTGACTCAGTGGTCAATCTCTGCAGATGCAAGACTCCTCAGTGATGTTACTCTAGGATCACAGATGTGGAAATTTTCTGGCTTGGTTGGTTGCTGCCTCTTTCATGGGCTTAGTGGACACAGGTACCAGACCCAACTCATTTGAAGTGATGGTCTTTGCTTCCCACTATAGTGTTTCTCACACACACACACACACACACACACACACACACTCTGAGCTGTTGTTGGGTGGGGATTGTGTCTTGCTGAATTGTACTGTCCAAACGCGTAGTACAGTGTTCTGCACACAGTAAGCGCTCAATAAATACGATTGAATGAACGAACACACACACACACACCCTCCCTCCCTCCCCCACGCCCCCGTGTCCCATAAAGTGTGTTGTTTCCCACTTGGTTGTCCAGAATCTTAGGGAAAGAACGCTATGTAAAACTGTTTGAAAACCTGGTCAAATATGCAATTTGCATAAAGACTCAATTCAGCCACTAGGCAGCAGCATAAAACGGCAGTATAAAACGTCCTGCAAGTCCCCGTGTTACAAAAATATCTTCCAAGGTTTTCTGAGAATAATATTACCATCACCTCAAGCCAGGCCTCAGACATTGCTGCATCCCAGCTGAAAACAGTCAGTTGGTGGGGTCAGACTTGCATTGCACAGTGTCATGAGGAAGGGAATGACTCTCTCTTTGGGCAAAAGCTTTGCAAGGAGAGACTGACAAGGATGTAGAAGAGAAAACCAAGCCAGAGGCTGCAAACATTAAGCACAACCACACTATGAGGGACAATCTTTTTGGGGTACCCAGTTTGACTGAGACTGTGGATCCTGCATTGGCCTTTTCAGACACACACACACACGGTATTGATGCCTGTCTACTTGTTTTATTTTGTTGTCTGTCTCCCCTTCTAGACGATGAGCCCGTTGTTGGGTAGGAATTGTCTCTGTTGTCGAACTGTACTTTCCAAGCACTTAGTACAGTGCTCTGCACAGAGTGAGTGCTCAATAAATACAATTGAATGAATGAATGAACACACACACAGCAGTGTATTTTTCTAATACAAAGAACATATATATATATATATATGCACCAATTAACTAAGTACAATAGATCTATTTTCTCTTAGAATATGCTCTCTTCTATATTGCTAAGTGTTCAAGAACTGTGATCATTAAGCATGAGTAAAAAAACCTCTCAAAATGGATATTTAATGAAAACTATGAAAATGCCATACATTATTAACTTAAAGCACACTGTGAAGTGGTAAAGGCCCAAAGTCAAGTTTCCAAGACTAACATTCTGTTAAGACAAAAACAACTAAATGCGCATGTCCTTGCATTGTTAGAATCATGAACACACCCAAAAATTTGGATTCCATAAAAATCTAGGCCACTAAATTAAGCAGAAGATAAGGTAGGTGGTTGAATTGTGAAAATCCATATATATGGTATGTAGGAATAGCATAAAAAGTAAATTATTTTCAAATTTCTTCAGTCGATCATATTTATTGAGCACTTACTGCATGTGGAACACTGTACTAGGTGCTTAGGTGAGTACAATATAACAGAGTTGGTAGACACGTTTCCGGCCCACAATGAGCTCACAGTCTAGAGCAGGAGGCAGACTGTTCTATAGTATATATATATATAAATTACTGATATGTTCATAAATGCTTTGGGGTTGAAGGAGGGGTGAATAAAGGGAGCAAATTAGGGTGATGCAGAAGAGATTGGGAAAAGAGGAAATGAGGGCTTTGTCTGGGAATTCCTTTTGGAGATGTGCCTTCAAAAAAGGCTTTGAAGGTGGAAAAAGTAATTATCTGGCAGATCTGAAGAGGGAGGGCGTTTCAGGCCACAGGCAGGATGTGGGCAAAATGTCAGCAAGGAGATAGGATTGAGGTACAGTAGGTATCTGTGTTGGCATTAGAGGAGCGAAGTGTGCAGGCTGGCTTGTAATAGGTAAACAGCGAGGTGAGGTAGGAAGGGGCAAGGTGATTGAATGATTTAAAGCCGGTGGTAAGGATCTTCCGTTTGATACGGAGGTGGATGGGCAACTACTGGAAGTTCTTGAGGAGAGAGGAAACATGGTCTGAACATTTTTGTATTAAAATGATCCTTACAGCAGACTGAAGTATGGACTGGAGTGGGGAGAAACAGGAGGCAGGGAGGACAGCAAAGAGGCTGTTGCAGGAATCAAGGCGGGTTGGTATAAGTGCTTAGATGAACATGGTAGCAGTTTGGATGGAGAGGAAAAGGCAGATTTTAATGATGTTGTGAAGGTTGAACTGACAGGATTCAGTGATAGATTGAATATGTGGGTTGAATGACAGAGAGGAGTCAAGGACACCACCTTACAGGCTTGTGAGTCAGGAAAGATGGTGGTGCTTTCTACAGTGACGGGAAAGTCACGGGGAGGACAGGGTTTGGATGAAAGATAAAGAGTTCTGTTTTGGACATGTTAAATTTGAGGTGCTGGCAGGACATTCAAAAAGAAATGTCTTGAAGGCAGGAGGAAATGCAGTGGAAATGCAGGGAGAGATCAGGGCTGAAGATGTAGATTTGGGAATCATCCACATAGAGGTGGTAGATGAAGCCATGGGAGCGAATGAGTTTTCCAAGGCATGGGGTGTAGATGGTGAATAGAAGGACCCAGAATTGAACCTTGAGAGACACTCCCCCCCCCCCCCAGGTTAGAGAATGGGAGGCAAAGGGGCCCGCAAAAGGGATTGAGAATGAGTGGTCCAGAGATATAGGAGGTGAACCAGGAGAGGACAGCATCAGTGCAGCCGAGAGTGGATAATGTTTACAGAAGGGGGTGGTTGACAGTGTTGAAGGCAGCTGATGGGTCAAGGAGGATTAGGATGGAGTAGAGGCTGTTGGATTTGGCAAAAAGGAGATCATTTGTGATTTTTAAGAGGATGATTTCTCTGGTGTGAAATGGACGGAAAGCAGATTGGAGGGGGTTGAGGAGAGAATTGAAGACAGGAATTTGAGACTGCAGGAGTAGACAACTTGCTCAAGGAGTTTGGAGAGGAATGGTAGGAGAGAGATGGGGTGATACCTGGAGGGAGCTGTGGGATCAAGGGAGTGTTCCTCAGACTTAGAGGTGTCTTTATTTCTGTCTTTCTCTCCTGTCCCATATGGGGCTGACAGTCTAAGTAGGAGGGAGAATAGGTTTCAAGCAGCGTGACCTAATGGATACAGCACGGACCTGGAAGTCTGAAGGACCTGGGTTCTCATCCTGGCTCCGCCACCTAAGTACGTCACTTAACTTCTCTGTGCCTCAGTTACCTCATCTGTAAAATGGGGGTTAAGACAGTGAGTCCATTTGAGACAGGAACCCTGTATATCCCTATTTGCTTGTATCCACCCCAGGGCCGAATACAGTGTCTGGCACATAGTAAGTGCTTAAGAAATACCACGCTTATTTATTATTATTATCATCATTCATTCATTCAATCATATTTATTGAGCGCTGTTTGCAGAGCACTGTATCATCCCCATTTTATGGATGAGGGTACTGAGGCACAGCGATGTTGGTGACTGTTCTAAAGTCAGCTGGTAGGCAAGTGGCAGAGCAAAATGACTACCAAGACTGTACTCTTTCCACTAGGCCATAATGCTGAGAGAGATAAACCGAGAGAGAGCGTGTTTTGGGGGGTGGGGGTGGGGGTTGCAAAGGAAAGGAAGGGGTTAGGTGAGGAGGGGAAGGGTGAAAAGCAGCGTGGCTTAGTGGAAAGAGCCTGGGCTTGGAAGTCAGAGGTCATGGGTTCTAATTCCAGCTCTGCCACTTGTCTGCTGTGTGACCTTGGGCAAGTCACTTAACTTCCCTTTGCCTCAGTTATCTCATCTGCCAAAATGGGGATTAAAAATTGTGAGCCCCACGTGGGACAATCTGATTATCCTGTATCTACCACAGCGCTTAGGACAGTGCTCTGCACATAGGAAGCGCTTAAGAAATACCATAATTATTATTATTAAAAGAGGAGGGGAAGAGAGGGGTAGAAGAGAAGATAGGAGGTAATGGGAGAGAGAAAAATGGGGAAGAAGGAAAGTAAGAGTCGTGTGGAGGGGGCCAGGTCCCCGAGCAGCTGCCGGCGCCGCCGTTCCCGGGTGGCTCAGTGGAAAAAGCCCGGGTTTGGGAGAGAGAGGTCGTGGGTTCTAATCCCGCCTCCCCACTTGTCTGTTGTGTGATTTTGGGCAAGTCACTTCACTTTTCTGTGCCTCAGTTCCCTCCTCTGTAAAATGGGGATTCAAACTGTGAGCCCCACGTGGGACAACCTGATCACCTCGTATCCCCCACCGCTTAGAACAGTGCTTTGCCCATAGTAAGCGCTTAACAAATCCCACAATCTATATTTCATTTTGGGGGCAGTCCGAAGTCGTGGGTTCTGATCCCGACCCCGCCGCTTGCCAGCGGTGTGACTTGGGGCGAGTCGCCGTGCCTCAGTTCCCTCCTCCGGAAAAGGGGGATGCAGACGGTGAGCCCCACGTGGGACAAGCCCCTGACCTCGCATCGTCCGCAGCGCTGAGAACGGTGTTGGGCACAGAGTGAGCGCTCCACAAGATGCCATCGTGCTGAAAGGCTGAGAGCGGCCTTTCCCGTCCGCAGGGACAACGGGGCTGAGCGTCTGCAGAGAGGACGGGCTGCAGGACCGGCCGCAGCTCGCTTTAGGAGGGCAGCGGGGCCATACTACAGTTCCCAGCCTGCATTCGCGGGGCGGGAAGGCGGTGCAGCTCCCGCTCCGCCCCGCCCCGTACGACACAAAGCCGGGGCGGCAGTTTGCTGGCTAGGAAAGTGCGGGAGGCTCGGAGGAAGAAGGGAAGGAGAGAAGAAGGAAGGGAGGGAGGGAGGGAGGGAGGTGCGGGGGCCTCGCAGCTCGGCATCTGTGTCCGGGGAGGTGGGGAGCGGTGCAGGCCGGCTCGGCCCTCCGGCCCGCAGCCCGGAGCACCTGCCCGGGAGAGGAGGCAGGTCGGGAGGACGATGCGGGAGCGGCGGGTCCTGCGGGGCCCGGGCGCCTTGGAGGGGACCGTCCTGCAGGCGAAGCGCCGGGCCGGGCGGCCGCTCACCACGCCGCACTGACGGCCCGCTCCCACCCGCCCTCCATCTCCATCCCCATCGTCTCCGCGCCGAGATGTTCCGCTGGACCATTAATCGATTCGTAAGTAGGGCCGCCCCCCACCCCGGGGGGAAAGGAGGGGAGCGGCCACCCGACAGGGCCCGGCCGCGGGGCCTCGAGGGCCCTCGCTCTCTCTCCCTGGCTCGGGGGGTGTGTGCAAGATGGTACGTGTGTCTGGCCGCAGTGTGTTTGTGACTCTGTGCCTCTGTCCCTCTGTCCCTCTGTGTGTGGCTGAGCACTGTGGGTCCCTGACTGGGTGTACCTGAGCACAGTGTGTCTCTGACTGGGTGTGCTTGAGCACAGTGTGTGTCGGTGACCGTGTGTGCCTGAACAGGGTGTCTGCGTGTGTGTCTGTGACTGTGTGTCTGAGCATTGTGTCCGTGACTCTGTGTGTCTGAGCACAGTGTTTCTGTGACTGTGTGTGTCTGAGCACAGTGTGTGTCTGAGCACTGTGTGTCAGTGACTGTGTGTCTGAGCACTGTGTGTCTGTGAGTGTATGTGTGTCTGAGCACAGTGTGTGTCTGAGCACTGTGTGTCTGTGAGTGTATGTGTGTCTGAGCACAGTGTGTGTCTGAGCACAGTGTGTGTCTGAGCACTGTGTGTCTGTGAGTGTATGTGTGTCTGTGACTGTGTGTGTCTGAGCACAGTGTGTGTCTGAGCACAGTGTTTCCGTGACTCTGTGTGTCTGAGCATAGTGTGTGTCTGAACACAGTGTGTCTGTGACTGTGGGTCTGTGACTGTGTGTGTCTGAGCACAGTGTGTGTCTGTGACTGTGTGTCTGATCACTGTGTGTCTGTGACTATGTATGTCTGTGACTGTGTCTGAGCATAGTGTGTGTCTGCGACTGTGTGTCTGAGCACTGTGTGTCTGTGACTGTGTGTGTCTAAGCACAGTGTGTCTTTGTGTGTGTGTGTCTAAGCGCAGTGTGTCTTTATGTCTGAGCGCAGTGCCTTACTGTGTGTGTGTCTGAGCACTGTGCGTCCATGACTGTGTGTGTGTCTGAGCGCTGTATGCTTGGGACTGTGTATCTCAGCGCAGTGTGTCTGGCTGTGTGTCTGAGCGCTGTGTGTGTCTGTGACTATGTGTCTGTGTGTGATGTGTGTGTGTGTGTGTGAGTACGGTGTGTGTTGGCGCGCAGACCTGCCTGCCTCCCTTAATTGGGCGATGGTTTTTAAGATGGGAATTGCTTCGTAGGCCGGGTCGGTCCTGCCTAACGTTACCCCGCTGCCGATCATCTTGCCCCCAGGCCTCAGGCGTCCCTCTCCTACAGTAACCAGCTAAACATGGCGCCTGAATCTACGCTCC
This sequence comes from Ornithorhynchus anatinus, assembly GCF_004115215.2. Lineage (NCBI taxonomy): Eukaryota > Metazoa > Chordata > Mammalia > Monotremata > Ornithorhynchidae > Ornithorhynchus > Ornithorhynchus anatinus. The sequence continues at coordinate 34,839,851 of NC_041733.1, read as the reverse complement.
GCACAATCAGCCCTATTTATTGAGCGCCTACAGTGTGCACGGCACTCTACCAAACGCGTGGGTGAGCACGGTGGTGCAGAGTTGCTCCACACGTGCGCCGTCCACAACGATCTTACTGGCCCAGGGAGGGGCTGGGGGAGAGAGACAGATGTGAATATTAAATAAATAAATTCCCGATAGGTACGTAAGTGCTGCGGGGCCGAGGGTAGGGTGAATAAAGGGAGCAAATCCAAGGGCCAGGGCAAAACTGAAGGGAGTGGGAGAAGAGGAAATGAGGGCACAGTCAGGGGAAGGCCTGTTGGGGGAAATACCCATTGTATAAGCGCTCAATAAATACCGGTGACTGATAGGACGATTTTCTTTTGTTCACCATGCTCTGAGCACGTGGGGGAGCCCCAATGCCTCACTGCTGCCAAAAGAAGGCAGGAAAGACTAGAGAAAGCCGGGTTTCTGCAGCCCACTGGGTAGGGCAAAGGAGGAATTGGGGCAAATCAACTCTTAGGATGCATACGTGCCAGCGTTTAGAACAGTGCCAGTGCTTAGAGCAATGCTTGGCACGTAGTAAATGCTTACCAAGTACCATCATCATCATCACACAGACCTGAGGTTTACCTCCCAGGGATTATAAAATGTCAGGTGCATTTGCAGGGGGGCAGTGGGTGACGGGAAGAAGCCCAACAGCCAAGAGGCTGTGCACTGCTGCTGCGGGCAGCATTATGTCTGAAAAATTGCTGAGTTTCAGAAGCAAAATAATTTAATTCTGAAAGGGGAAGGCCACAGCAGAACCCCCCCGGGACTTGTTTGCCCCCCAACAGTGAGACTAAAGGAAAGGGAATCCATTTCTGTAGAACCTAAACTAATAATAATAATTGTAGTATTTGTTAAGCGCTTATTATGGCCAGGCAGTATACTAAGCACTGGAGTGGATGCAAGCAAATCAGGTTGGACACAGTCCCTGTCCCACTTGGGGCTTACAGTCTCAACCCTCTTTTTACAGAGGAGTAACCGAGGCCTGGAGAACTGAAGGGTCTTGCCCAAGGTTACATAGCAGACAAGTGGCAGAATTGGGATTAGAACCCATGACCTTCTGACTCCCAGGCTCGTGCTCTATCGGCTACGTCATGCTGCTTCTCCGATGATGGGGACGATGAAGATGACCTGGACCGTTCTCAGGCTCTTTGAAGATGACTTGTTAACTCCTGAAGTCTCCCTCCCCTTTCATATCCAACTGACCACCACTCTCCCCATTAAAATTAAATTGATCAAAATCCCATCTCTAAGAGGCCTCCCTGACTAAACCCTTCCCTACGAGAAGCAGCACGGCGTGGTGGATAGAGCCTGGGCGTCAGAAGGTAATGGGTTCCAATCCCGACTCTGCCACTTGCTGCTGCGTGACCTGGGGCAAGTCACTTCACTTCTCTGGGCCTCGGTTCACCTGTAAAATGGTGATTAGGACTGTGAGCCCCATTTGGGACAGGGATTGTGTTCAACCTGATTATTTCGTATTATCAGGATAATAATTGTGGTATTTAAGTGTGTACTATGTGCCAAGCACTGTTCTAAGCACTGGGGTAGATACAGGGTAATCAGGTTGTCCCACGTGGGGCTCACACTTTTAATCCCCATTTTACAGATGAGGTAACTGAGGCACAGAGAAGTTTAGTGACTTGCCCAAGGTCACACAGCAGACAAATGGCGGTCTGTGCCTACCCCAGGGCTTAGAACAGTGCCTGGCACATAGGGCTTAACCAATACCATCATTATTATAATTATTAATTGTATGCTGCATCTGTTGCCATCAGCCTCTTCTCCCCATCAGTCAATCAGTGATATTTATTGAGCACCTACTGTGTGCAGAGCACTGTACCAAGCACTTGGGCGAGTATAATACAACAGAATCGGTAGACACGTACCCGGATGGTCTGAAACTCACTGATGCACCAGGACCTGAGCTAAGCGAGAAGAGTCAGCCGAAGGCAGCAGCAGGATCAGGTTGGAGACCAGATAGGGAGGTTTTGCCTTCTCTGGTGACCTGTTTACTCTGTGAGGGTACAGGGAGAGTGGAGCTTAAGAGGTGATTTATTTCTCCTCTGCATCAGGTTCCTGCTGCTATATGTGGTAACTTCCTTAATTGCATGAGGAGGTGGTAGGTAATGGCATTTTAATTCTGCTTCTGAGATGAAAAACCACTGAAGACTTCACTTTGACATTTACTTTTATGCAGCAAAAAGGGATGTCTGAAGGTTTTGTTTACAGTGCCTTTTTTGGTTACAGTTGGACAATTTTCACATTTGTAAGATACAACATTCCCAAGTGTCTTTAACCTCTCAATACCCTAGGTTACTTTTTGTTATGTATTGTGAAGAGTCCTAGTAATACTGACTTCAAAATTTTTCCTTGTCAGGCATAAGTAAAATTTGAAACTTGTCTCAGTCAAGTGGATGAGAGATTGGTGAAACAAAATCCAACTTTCAAAATCTTTAGCTCCAGGTAATGTGAAAAGAGCCTGGGCTTCGGAGTCAGAGGTCATGAGTTCGATTCCCGGCTCTGCCACTTGTCAGCTGTGTGACTGTGGGCAAGTCACTTAACTTCTCTGTGCCTGTTACCTCATCTGAAAAATAGGGATTAACTGTGAGCCTCACGTGGGACAACCTGATGACCCTGTATCTACCCCAGCGCTTAGAACAGTGCTCGGCACGTAGTAAGCACTTAACAAATACCAACAATATTGTTATTATTATTATTAATACGCCTTGGAGAGAAGAATGCATATCTTCAAATCTTATTTTGCCTCAGTATTTGAGATTCTTGAGTGCCAGGAGGAACAAGAAGGGATATTTAGAATATTTTTGAAAATGGTTGTATGCTCTGGTGTTGAAAATCTCTGGATTTCACATTGATTATGATAAATCCAATATTAATTTTAAAACGTTTATAGTACAATGGAAATATTAAATATTTAACCAAATGTTGATAAAGAACCATCACAACTTTAGTATAACATTCTCGCCGTGTGTGGGAATTAACCAGACCTGGTGGGTCTTGAAAGCAAGGACATGCAGTAGAATTTACAGCAGTTGTAATGGTGCCAGCTTGCAGGTTTGATGCAACTGTTTCTCAACATCGACCAATATGTTGTTAGAGATCCTACAAACTACCTCATAAAACGGCTTTTATCTCAGTTGGACTTAACAACTGCTTATATTTTCCCATGCGGCAATGATTGTGGTAAATTCATATCCCTAGCATCAGTGCAGTATACTGTATAGATTTATTGTTTTTGAGCCCTAACCTAACATTCGTTCTACTGGGTCTAAATTTCAGATATTAGTGTGATTAGTTTTCTACACATGTAATTAAAGAAGGCATAAATATGTGATTTATTTTTCCTTTTGGGTCATTACACCATATGCTGCAGTAAAATACTCACGCATCTTTCTAGTTAGGAACTTTTAAGGACAGTTCTTTAGGTTCTGGAGTGTAAATTATATTTAGATTGGCTTTAGTGCTTTTAATTTTTTCTTTTAAATCATAGGATTTTTCAAAAGTGTGCTCTGTCTGAATATGTATATGAAGTGGAGTGAACTCTTATTTTTCTGTGACATGAGAATAATTGACTGATGACACCATTGGCCACTCAGAGTCTTAAAATTTGAATCTCCCAAATTCATTGTAACTGTGCCTCAGATAAAATATGCCTCTTTATATTGTCACTCGTGGAATGGCTTTTGCTCAGTCACTTCAAGAAATGTCATTTTCCTCCATGCCCCCTAACTTCAACTCAAAGAAATGTAGAACCATTTGCATCAAAGTAAAAAGATCAGAGATTTCAAGTTATTTATAGCTTGTGATATTTTTGCAAGAAGTGAGATGTTTTGTGCCTCATTAATGTCCAAACCAAGCCAAAGAACAATTTGGCGTAGCACCTTGACTCATGTATATCCGAAGATATCTTTTACATAGTGTGCTTATAAAGATGTGATTTGAAAGAGACATTTCTCCTCATCCCTGACATCTTCAGTCCCCAGGCCGTTCCTAAGTGCAGCAGCAAACTAGTACTCTACTCTTTTAAACCCCTTGCCTTCCAAAAGTAATGCTGTTTCTCAGAGTATTTCATCGTAATCAGTCATGTTTCCTATTCTATCACTTTTTCTAACTAAATCTCCAATGATTTTTGTAATGTACTCTTGAGTGAAAGTTATGTCTCCTAAAAAACCTCAAACAATAATAGGTTTGTTTTTTTCCCCTCCTGTGCTTTTTATATTTAAAACAGATTCTCAGAAGTTCTTTGTGTGGCTTTCCCTTGCCCAGAGATAGTAAATTTTGGGGTGTGAGCAGGTTGACAACATCTCCTTGACTTTTCATATTGTGCCTGTGAGTACTATATTTCCAGCCCTGTGTTTATCATACAAAAACAAGCCCACTGTCTCCTGCAGACTTTAACTTGAAGCAATAAATGCTGCTGCTTGGTATGCTTACTAAGTCCTTGGTACTTACATTCTGAACTCCTAAATCTATGGACTTATTTATATGGGCCCTGAAGGTTCCCAAGATGCTTGAGGTATTTGTTTTGTGTCATAGGTTAGTAATTTTGTCTTGAAATAGTGATATTTGACCCATGCAGATTAGCAAGGCCCTGAAAAAAATGAACGTCGCAGGCTAACCATTAACCTAACCATTATCTAGGTAGTTCACAGAAAACCTGGCTTTCCTCAGAGATAATTTGGTCAAAGGAAATTTTACATTATTCAGCTATTTTACTTGGTTTTCCATTTCACTGTACTAATATAAACCGTAGCTAATGTGGAAGAGGTTAGGTGTATTTTGTGACCTCTTTACCTATGTAGGGTGCTAGAACCAAGAGACCCCCAAATTAATATTACAATTAGCATTGCTGGAGATTTCACACATGCTGTATGTGTGAGGATTTTTGTGTCCCTTGTTCATTTGGCTTTTTTTCTTCTCTACAGGACAGGGAGTTAGGGATTGAGGAGTAGAGAAGCAGATGGGGCACTTATGATCCTACCACTATCACCTTGCTTTTCACCCTTTCCCCTGTGCCTCTTGCTGCCTTACTGGCCAAGGGATGTGCTTTTAGAAGGTGACAGAGGTTGGGAAAGGGATAAAACACGGAGTAATGTGTGTTGGGGCAAGGTGAGGGGAGAGGCTTTTGGAATACAGCAGAGAGTACTGAAAACCAAGTTTTCCAGTGCTGTTAATGTGCTTCAGAATAGACTTGAGGGTCCATCTTGTCATATGCTGTCAAGTCGTCTCCGACCCATAGCGACACCATGGACACATCTCTCCCAGAACACCCCCACCTCCATCTGCAATCATTCTGGTAGTGTATCCATAGAGTTTTCTCGGTAAAATTCCATTGACTCCTTCTGCACAGTAAATTTGAGTCTCCACGCTTGACTCTCTCCCATGCCGCCGCTGTCCAACACAGGTGAGTTTTGATTTGTAGCTGATTGCCTTCCACTCTCTAGCCACTGCCCAAGCTAAGAATGGAATAGCTGTGCCTCAGCTTGACTCTACCTCCTGTAGTCGACACTGGTAGAGTACTAGAAACTCTCCAGGTGTGACCCTAAGAGGGAACCCCACTTTGCGGATGAGTTCACCGCTGTTGAACTGATTAGTGCTTCTCTTTGCTCAGAACATCACAGAACTTCAGGTCTGCCTGGTGGAGATTTTTATTTAAATTTGGCTCCAGAGAGGGCCAATGACCTATCTGAGGTGTCATGGCAGGCCAAGGGCAGAGTCGGGACTAGACCGTAGTACTGTCAGAATATGTCCTTAGCATTCAGTTGAGGGTAAAGACTAAGTTTGCCTTCTCAATAAGTTCCAAGGGTCCAGTCCAATGCTCTATGCTTAGTAGATACTCGAGAAATAACCTTAAATGTTGGATAATTTTTTGAAACAGATCCGTGCTTGTTAGCCTCTTTTTCAAGATGACATATGATATTTAAGGAAGGATTTGTTTTGCAGCTAGAGTTATTTATTATGGGTGTATGTTGGCCTTACTTAGAGCTGAAGGAAACGCAGAGGAAGTTTAAAGTAGAAAAAGAATGGTACCTCTTAAAGGAAAACAATAAGGGTACTCCAGGGTGTGCATTGATATTATAAAATGGTTCATAAATAATTGGCAAGCTGGTAGCCAATTGCCTGAAAGCAAGTAATTATGGTAAAGAAACATGACTGGTCTTTTGATTCCCTCCGCCCCAGTGCTCCCAGTTATAATACATTTAATGAATTAATAGGTGTAGGGTTATTTGCACATATTTTTGCATGTATTTGTGCCCTAAGCATTCAGTTGCTACTTGATAGGGATGTGGATTTCTTGGAAACACATTTTTAAACAAGGTCTAATGATCTGAGAACTGTGGAGTGGTTTATGTGAAATGAATCGCTGATTTTAACTTATGTCAATTTCCTTTCAGGAAGTCTGCATAGGGAGATCCCAGGTAAAAAGAAGCTTGCATGGTTAATTGGTGGATCTTACCACATTAAGAGGTGGTCTCACAACTGAACAAACCATAAAGCTAGGTTTTAAAACGAAAAATAGCTCTTATTGGATTAAGTATTTAATTAAAGTGTATATTTTAGTAACTTATTTTTTGTGGCCCAGCTTTAAGTGGGCCACATTTTAATCTAGTATCTGGATATAACCCTGCCAGCATTCATAAGAGTTTTATTTGTGTGGCTCCAAATTTTTTTTAACAAAGATTATTTTGAAATATAGGTTTTTGAAGTGCAAATGTTTGCTTCAGCCTTTGTTGGGAAACAAATGTGTGTTTTGGACCACCAAACATGTTTTACAAATATTTCCAGGGGCCAGCCTTGCCTATGCCCAAGATCACCACCGTTTAACATATTAGTGCTTCTGTTTGCTCAGAACATCACAGAACTTCAGGTCTGCCTGGTAGAAATCTTTATGAAATAGGTCTGTGTGGATAAGGTGGTCCTGATATTTTCTAATATCTGTGCTTGACAGATCTCATTGTTCTATCACTTCATTTCCTAGGAGAGTACAGCTTTTTAACTTCTTACAGTGTTGTGCCTTGAATGAACTATTCACTGTAGCAATATGACATTCCTTGATTTGTTATTTCTTAGGCACTCAGTGCTGCCTTAAAGCATGTTTTCAAAAACATTTTGGCTAGAATATGATTAGAGAATCTGGGCATGTTCTCCTGACAACACAACCCTGTTTCGCCTTTGCGGATGGTGTTATCAAACTACTTGTGTGCAAGGTGACGCATTAGTTGAGTCCTGCAGTGTGAGTTTACCTTAACACAAGATTGTGCAAGAATTTGACTCTCACCTTACTAGAGAAGCGAGTTAGTGACCCAATCATTTTCTGTTCCATTTTGTACTGCAAAAAAAAGTGTCCGCTTTTCAATCCCTTGGCCAGACCAGTGTGGTGGGGGCTGGATAGAGTCAGTGACCATAAAATAGAATATTTCTGAATATTCCACAGCAGTAGATACTGCAGTACCCTCAACCTTTTAAAATGCCATTATTAATTACTGTACAGAGCACTAGGAAGAGTACAATATAATAGATGTGTTCCCTGCCCATGAGGCGCTTATGGTGTACAGAGGAAGACAGACATTAAAATAAATTACAGATAGGGGAAATAGTAGAGTATAAGGATAATTACATAAATGCTGGGGTAAGTATCAAAGTGCTTAAGCGGTATACGGCCAAATGTGTAGATGACACAGAGCATAGGGCAAGGAGGGGAAATGAGAAGCAGCATGGGCTAGTGGACAGACCACAAGCTTGGGAGTCAGAAAGATCTGGGTTCTAATCCTGACTCTGCCACTTACCTTTGGTTTGTCCTTGGGCAAGTCAGTTCCCTTGTCTGTGCCTTAAATTACCTCATCTGTAAAATGGGGATTGAGACTGTGACCCCTCTGTCTAACCTGATTATCTTGTATCCACCCCAGATGGTACAGTGCCTGACATATAGTAAGCAAGTAACATTTTTAAAAAAAAGGATTTAGGAAATGCATCTTGGGAGAGATGTGTGGGTGAATTTTTTTTTTTGGTGTTTTTTTTTTTACAGAAGGGTTTTGAAGGTGGGGGAGTAGTGGAATGGTCAGTAATTTCACAACTAATCCAGAAACTCTGGTGCAATTTTGAGTAGGCGAGCCAGCGGTCAGGGAGGAGAGAAGTGGCTGCTCTAGAGCTGAAGCTCCAGGCAAATCATGAATCCAAAGAGGGAAACAAGGAAACAACATCAGATATTGCACATAATGTTACTGCGCATGACATTGCCCTAACAAAAGACAATCAATCCATTGTCCACCAGTTGTTTTTTTTTCAGCCTCCCCCATGTATGTGTCTATATTTGAAGTGTCAATGTAGCAGCACCTTCTTATGCAAAGGATGGGAATAAATACATGGGCATATAAACCCACATGCCAAACATACAAATGTATGCATGAGCTATCTGCAGTTTAAGTTGGTATACCTTTAAAACTGAAGGAATTTTTAAAGGAATAGTTTATTGTTTAATGAAGTAGCTTCTTTCTGTGCGGGGAGTTCAGTGTAACCTCTCTTAAAAATTACTTTGTAAGAATTAAAGGTAGTGTAAGATCAATACCTGATGGAAAAAAGACTGCCCACTAGCATCTTGCTCAGGTTCGGCCCTCAAGTATTTTTAGTGAGATTTTATTTTAGTTTAATTCTTTAGTTTGAGCATTGGTTAACTCTACATTTCCAAATGGGCTGAAATAACTTAAGAATCTATTTCAAGCAACTAGTGAACAAGAATGCTGATGGTATTAAATTTTATCTTTCCACTTTTGGGAGGAAAGGTGGATTGTTTAAAAAAATAAGACTTTGGTAAGCCCTATTAATAAATTACTATAATTAGAGGAGAAGCTTTGCTGCAGGCACTATCTTTGCATTGTGAGTGCTTGTGGTTGGTTGTGACCTTAATTTGAGGCATTTGATGTGCAGAAATACCCACACAACGTGTGATTTTTAGGAACACGGTTTCGTACAACATTCAAGCTCCATTCAATTACTGATGAGTAAAAAGGTTATTTAGACATTGAACTCTTCAAATGTATATAAAGATGAAGCATGTTGGATTCAGCCAAGGCTTTGAATAGCTGGCAATTTCTCATGAGTGTTCTTGATTAAATATCTTGCTGCTTGGGACTGGAGTAATATCCTTTATGGGTAGATGAAACAAAGTAAGCAGTTTGATTTGGAGAGGCCTTTTTACGATAACTCTTATTATTGTAGCCAACGAGGATTTTTGATACTCAGGCCATCCCTTTCCTATCAGTGTTGTTGTTTTTAAAGACCAAAATATGTATGAGAAAAAGAGCAGAGCGTGTTTTTAGGAGAAGGGATTCTGAAGGCTAGAGACAAAGCTTGAAACCTGATAGTTCACCAGATTCCTCTTACCAAGTAGGTAGTGTTAGGTCTTTAGGGAAGATATTGTCTAGGGGCTTAGTCCCTAGTAACAGGTCCCTTGTGTCACCTGACTTCTTTGGAGTAAAGTAGCCACTTCTGCCCTGTTCAAGATTAATTGTGGACTGCTGTCTATGAATTTGTCCAACCGCTTCCCTGACTTATTAGTATTTTCATCCAAAACAACTTCCTGAGGTAATTAATTCTGCCTTTGTACTTCCTATTATATGAAGAAGTTATTCTGCTGATTAGTTTTGAGCTGACCACCCTCAGGTGCCAGAAAGTGACCCCGTGCCCTGGTATTGGGAATTTGGTGAACAGAATCATTGATAGTCTTCCTAAATGTCTGCTCTCTGAACCCAAATGTGACAATATTCAGGCCCCTATTGGAAGCAAAGCTGAAGTCCCTCTAGACTGCAAACTTGTTATGGGCAGGGAATGTGTTACCAACCCCGTTATGTTGAACTCTCCCTAGTGCTTAGTACAGGGCTTTGCATGCAGTAAATGATCAATAATCACCTTGGTTTGTTTAACGGGTCTGGGTGAGCAGGAGGAGAGGAGAAACGTAGCTGAGAACTAAACTTTCCAGAATCTGGGTGAGTGATCCAGCTGGGTGGTACGTTTTAATTTGAGGAGAAGGAATCGTCTCTGGCGGTCTGTCACATACAAATCTCCTTAGATACAGAAAGTTGAACAGGTATAATGATCCAAGACATCTGATAGAACATGAGATCCAACATAGTCACTTTTCAAAATGTAGTAAAAATAGTTCGTTCTTCATAAGGTAGGGGGTTATTCAATTTCATGTGTAGCATTTATGGAGTTTCTACTATGTACAGAGCACTGGACTAAGCATGGGAGAGATAATAGAATTCTAAACTCAGCTCCCTCTATACTGTAAGCTTGTTGTGGGCAAAGAATGTGTCTCCCAACTGCTAAATTGTACTTGCCCAAGGATTTAGTACAGCGTTCTGCAAACAGTAGCTACTCATTAAGTTTGACTAGGAGTCATGATTTCCAGTCCTCAGGGAGCTTACAGCCAGTCAGCGATTCAGACTACTGTAGTCTACAGAAATAGGAGAAAACTGGATATGTATAGTTGCCATACCTTCATGCCTTGCCATTAGCCTAATGCCAACCTACACTCTGTTCCTCATTCTCTTCTATCCCATCACTGACTGCCTTATACATGTCCTCCTTCTGGACTAGAACTCTCTCCCCCTTCACAGTTGACAGATCACCACTTTTCCCCCACTTCATAGCCCTCCTAAAATCCCATCTCCTCCAAGAGATCGTCTTTGACTAAGGGAGATCATTGAGGAAGCTGATGTGGGCGTTTAGGAGGAGTATGATAAGTGGGTTGACCAGCATGGTAGTAGTTTGGGTGGGGTGGAAGGGACAAATTCCAGTGATGTGGTGAAGGTAGAACCGACAAGATTTGATGACAGATTGATATGTCTAATAGACTGCCTCTCCCCAACTTCTAAGCCCTTCTAAGATTACATCTCCAAAAGGCCTTACTTGTGTGAAGCCCTCATTTCCCCTACTCACCCTCCTCTCAGCATCACCTCTGCACTTGGATCTGTACCCCTTAAACACTTGATATTCACCCCACTCAGCCCCACCACACTTATATACCTAACCTTACACTCTGCCATTTCCCCTCTCTGTAATTTACATTAATGTCTGCCTCCCCGCCTAGACTGTGAGCTCTTTATGGGCAGGGATCATGTTTATCAATTATATTGTATTGTTCTTTCCCAAGCACTTATAACAGTGCTCTCTGCACCTAGTAAGTACTCAGGAAATGCCATGGATTGGTTTTGTGCTTGTGTTCAAGACTATTTCTTCTAACATCATCTCTCCCTGCATACACTCAGTTGCTCATGGTTGGAATAACATTCCCTATTCCCATAATGGTGTTCCATTCAAGGCACTTAATGAAAGCATTTTATGGCCGGACTAACTAACACTAGAAATTACACTTTAAATTGATCAGAAACCTCATCATAATTGACCCTTTTTCTAATGAAATTTGGAATTTTCTTCTTGAAGAAACCAGGTGGTTTGGAAGAATATTAATACCACCTGGTATCTGTAGTATGTTCTTATTTTTTAAAAGTACTTATGGGGCACCAATTTTTCATTTCGAGTATGTGGACAACCTTGGGAATAGAGATTTGAGGGGTAGGACCTAAAGGAGGAGGAGGAAGAAATAGAGGGTAAGAAAAAGAGAATATAAAAGGTGCAAAAAGCGGAGTCTGTCCTGCTCCATTGCCTCACTTCTGCTTCTCAAGGGCACCAGAGTCAAGTTCCCTTCAGTCAATGGTATTTATTGAGCACTTACTGTGTGCAGATCACTCTACAACTGAGGTGCTAGACATGCTCCTTGCCCTCAAAGAACTTTCTGTTGGGAACTGGCAGTGACAGACAGATCTTGCTATCATGCAGCTCTCATAGATAATAATGTATTTGTTAAGTGCTTACTATGTTGGTATTTGTTAAGCGCTTACTATGTGCAGAGCACTGTTCTAAGCACTGGGGTAGACACAGGGGAATCAGGTTGCCCCACGTGGGGCTCACAGTCTTAATCCCCATTTTACAGATGAGGTCACTGAGGCACAGAGAAGTAAAGTGACTTGCCCACAGTCACACAGCTGACAAGTGGCAGAGCTGGGATTCGAACTCATGAGCCCTGACTCCAAAGCCCGTGCTCTTTCCACTGTGCCACGCTACTATGTGCCGAGCACTGCTCTAAGCGCTGGGGTAGACACAGGGGAATCAGGTTGTTCCACGTGGGGGTCACAGTCTTAATCCCCATTTTACAGATGAGGGAACTGAGGCACCGAGAAGTGAAGTGACTCGCCCAAAGTCACACAACTAACAAGTGGCCAAGCCGGGACTCGAACCCGTGACCTCTGACTCCAAAGCCCGGGCTCTTTCCACTGAGCCATGCTGCTTCCCATAGATGAGATGACATTTAAAAATCAAAGGTATCATTTATTCTAGTGTTATCCAACTCAGGGACATACCCCCCCCCCCCGGCAAAAAATCAAAACAAAAAACAAAAATACACAGTCTAGAAGGAGACAGATATTCAATCAAATATCTTACAGGATGGGGAAATAGAGTGTAAGAATCGATCATAATTAATGAATAAATCCATATTTGTTGAGCCCTCTCTGTGTGCAGTCTTCTTCAAATCCAAAGGAGGGGTCAGCTAGTTACTACTACCCTTTGTGTCCGAAAAACCTGTGAGGGTGAAGCTGCTGTTGGTGTCATTCCCTCCACAGAAACAACAGATGAGGACCATTGACTGCTTTCATGTTTTTAATTTCCTTCTATTCTTATTACATCCCTGTGAGGTGGAATGATGCAGGTATTATTCCATTTACATATGAATTAAGAGGCATAGAAAGGTTAAATTACTTCCCTGAAGTTCCCAGCAGGCCAGTGGCAGCGTGGAATTGTAGTTACTGGGTTCTTGTTCACTCAAGGGGCTTGTTAATTTATTAAAGGAACCTCAGATTCTGTTGAACATTGTACTGTTTGCTTGAGTGAAAAATGAAAGTTGATAAGCTACTCTTTAAACCTGTTGTTATTGGAAAAGATCCAATGGAAGCAAAGGACTGAAAGATAATAATAGTTGTGGTCTTTAAGCACTTACTATATGGCAGACACTATACTAAGCGCTAAGGTGGATACAAGTTTATCAGGTTGGATATAGTTCCTGTCCCATATGGGATTCAGTCTTTATTCCCATTTTACAGCTGAGGTAACTGAGGCACAGAGAAGTTAAGTGGCTTGCTCGGGGTCACCCAGCAGACAAGTTGTGGAGCTGGGATTAGAGCCCAGGTCCTTCTGATTCCCAGGTCTGTGCTTTATCCACAAGGCCATGTTGCTTCTCAGTTATAAATGATTCATATTAAGTACGACAACATTAAGAGGGTATCCTTAGGGATTTCTTTCCTGAAAGTAAACTGAATTGGTGGAAATGGAATTTTCATCCTCACAGGAAAGGCGCGGTATTAAAATAATAATAATAATAATTCATTTGAGTGCCGGGAATCAGAAGAGATCCAGATTTCTTGGATTAAGAGGACAGATCCGGGGGGGCGTCAGTGGTTTTCATAGCAGTTACTTAGGCCCAACTGAAGATCCCTTGCAGCTGTATTTCCCAAAGTAGCTTAATATGAAACAATCCAAAACCCTTCTGGAATCCTACAAGCAATTTGTGATTAAATTTATTGTTAGATTGATATTTTGTTATTCTAACTGATTGTTTTAGCTGCACTTTTTGGGCCTTAATTGATCTAACTACTTGATTTTTGAGTGCTTGGCCCTTGTGAAAGCAGAGGTCAAAGAAAGACAAATTTGGAGGATTTACATGAGAGCTTGTTTCTTAATACTTGTAACATTCCACTGCTCTTATTTGAGGGCATTCTTTGTTCTAATCAACTTATTGTGGAAAGTTTTACCTTCTCTCTCAAGTGAATCTAACTAGAGATGGTGTTGGCAGAATCATAAAACTCTAGATAGGCAAGATGGGTTTAAGCAAGCTTTGGTCTTAGTTGTGGATAACGAGTTATTCATTTTCTCACAGGTATTCTCACAGTTGCCAAAGAAAGGTATTTGGTATCTAATTAGAATGGAAAGAAAATATCTGACCCAACTGTCTAGCCAAATCAAATCTATTTGGGAGTAGTTGGGTCAAAGAAAATAAAGAAGGTTGAGTACCCAAGAAAAATGACTTCTCCCCAAGAAACCTAAATAATTATATTCTTTAATCACTGACGACCCCTTAGCCATGCCATCCCTCTAGATTGAAATACCCTCCCCTTCCATATTTGCCAGACCACCACTCTCCCCACCTTTAAAGCTCTCTTAAAATCACGTCTCTTCCATGAGACCGTCCCTAACTAAGTCCTTATTTCCCCTACCTGCCCTCCTCTCTCTGTTGCTCCTAAGTTGTCTGGGTACACTTTATTCACTTTGTTACTCACTCCATTCCCACAACATATATACACAGTACATATACTCTTCTATTTCTCCTATCTGTACTTTATTTTAATGTCTGTCTCCCATTGAAGTCTGGAAACTTCTTGTGGGCAGCAGTCTTGTCTACCCGTTGTTGTGCTGTACTTTCCCAAGTGCTTGGTACAGTGCCCTGAGCACACTAAGTGCTTAGTAACTATCACATTGATTAGAATTAGCTGTAGACCCAATTAGTTCAAGTAGTGGATTTCTACTACTACATAGCCTGTGAGCCCAACGTGGGACCTGATTATCTTGTTTCTACCCTAGTGCATAGTACAGTGCTTGGCGCATGGTAAGTGCTAATGAATACCAGGATTTTTATCATCATCATTTAACGTATTAGGACCCGTCAGTGGAAAGAATCTGATTCTGGGAAATAGATTTGGATTCTAATTCTGGCTCTGCAAGGAAGAGAATATTTGCTGGTGCTGGGATGAAAGGTTCTGACTGAAGAGCCATATAGGAAATTCTGAGAGAGCTGGCTAAAATGTATGTGGGGAGTGAACATTTGGGTGACCATCGAGGCAACTGCGTGCCTGGTTACAGTGCCACGGCACAGCCTCAGCACTGGGTGTGGTCATTCTGGCCTCAGTAGTGTGCTGCAAGCAATAAAAAAAAACAACCCTCTGCATGTACGTCACAGGATGCTGCATTCCTGTCCATTTACGTGCACATCAAATTCCATGCCCTTTTGGGAATACAGTTGGCAGAGGCCAGTCTGTACTTACCATTATTACTGTAATCCTTTCCTTTGGGGAGGTTCTACCTCTGTGTGGTTGATTCCCACATCTACATATCCAGCCCTGTTCTCTCCCTCTCTGCATTCTCACATTTCCTCCTGCTTCCAAGACTTCTCTACATGGATGTCCTGCTGTCACCTCAAATTTGACATGTCTAAAACAGAACTCCTTATCTTCCCACCTAAATCCTGTCTTCCCCTGACTTTCCTAACACTGTAGATGACACTATCATCCTTCCTGTCTAACAGGCTTGTAACCTTCGTGTTATCCTTGACTCTGCTCACTTATTCAACCTATATATTCTATCCATTACTAAACTCTGTCAGTTCAACTTTGACAACTTCACTAAAATCCACCCTTTCATCTCCATCCAAACTACTACCACATTAGTCCAAGCACTTCTCCTATCCCACCTTGATTACTGTATCAGCCTCCTTTCTGACCTCTCTGCCTCCTGTCTCTACCCCCTCCAGTCCACTTAATTCTGCTGTGCAGATCATTTTTCTACTAAATGTTCAGTTCATGTTTCCCCACTCTTCAAGAACCTCCAGTGGTTGCCCATCCACCGCTGCATCAAACAGAAACTCCTTACCATCAGCTTTAAAGTACTCCTTCACCTTGCCCCCTCCTACCTCACCTTGCTACTCTCTTACTTCTACACAGCCCACACACTTCACTCCTCTAATACTAACCTTCTTAGTGTATCTCTGTCTCACTGCTCACCTCTGCCCATGTCCTGCCTCTTGCCTGGAACGCCCTCCCTCTTCATATGCAACGGACAATTACTCTCCCCAACTTCAAAGCCTTATTGAAGGCGCATCTCCTTCTAGAGGCTTTCCGTGACTAAGCTCTCCTTTCCACGTCTCCCACTCCCTTCTGCTTTGCCTTGAGTTGCTCCCTTTATTCAATGCCCCCTCTCCCAGCTCCACACCACTTAAGTACGTAGTTTTAACTTTATTTATATTAATGTCTGTATCCCCCTCTAGACTGTAAACTTGTTATGAGCAGGGAATGTGTCTTATATTGTTGTACTCTACTAAGTGCATAGTACAGTGCTCTGCACACGGTAAGTGCTTAATAAATACGATTGACTGACTGACTCTCAGTCTCGCAGAGTTAAGACCAGAGTTCTAATCCCAGCTCTGATACTGGTCTGCTATGCGACCTTGGACAAGTCACTTAACTTCTCTGTGTCTCAGTTACCTCAATTGTAAAATGGGGATTAAGACTACGAGTCCTATGTGGGATGGGGACCTTGTCCAACTTGATTAGCTTGGCTCTACCCAAGCGCTTAGTATTCAGCCTGGCACATAGTAAACGCTTAAGAAATACCATTAAAAAAAACTCCAGGGAGAAAGGGGACCTGCAGCGGCCTTTTGCAGCTCTTTGAATCCCCCATGGCCCCCAATGTGTAGGGTCCTGCAGCCCAGCCGGCCAGGGGTATTGCTCAGCAGTCCGTGGAGAAGGAGGCTGAGGGACATACTGCTGCAGGCTCAGTGTCTGCGGCCCAGCCTGCACAGGATCTGTCGGGAGCGGGGCTCAGGATGTCGGGATGGGAAAGTGTCAGGATTCTGGTGTCGGTGTCATTAAACTTTCACTGGGTGTCAGGACACCCTGAGGGTTGAATGGGATGTGACCTGGGCATTTCTGTCCGTGTCTAGGGAAATGATGCAAGATGCAAGAAGAAACAGTTCTAAACTGCACAGGTTGTGGAAAGGATTCTCAACTCTCATCCTGCTCGGTAAATGTGTGATGTGACAAGCATTGCTTTGGTGATGGTCATCTGATTGCTTCCAATCCTGTTGGCTTTTTATCTTAAATATAGCATGTGGCTGGTGTTGGAAGAACCAATCTAGAAATTATATGAGACATTTGTACTGGGTCCAGGTCTTATAGCCCTAGAGAAAGTTGGGTACTGCAATTGCTTCTGATGCCATATTGTGGCTGCAGTAGATATTTGAGCCTCTCAAAGGACACACTATCCTTAATAATTATTATAATAATAATAATTGTGGTATTTGTTAAGCACTTACTATGTGCTAGGCACTGTACTAAGTGCTGGGATGGATACAAGCAAATCAGGTTGGACACTGTCCCTGTCCCAAGTAGGGTTCAGTCTCAATCCCCATTGTACAGATGAAATAACTGAGGCATAGAGAAGTGAAGCGACTTGGTCAAGGTCACGCAGCAGACAAGTGGCGGACTTAGGATTCGAACCCATTACCGCCTGACTCGCAGGGCCATGCTTTATCCACCTTGCCATGCTGCTTCTCCTTTCTTGTCTACTTCCAGGCTGTTCTCCTTACTTTCGTTGGACCAACATCCTACCCAGGCAGCAGACTTAGGGGGCGGTGTTCAACTTGGTTAGGCTGGTTCCTGCCCCCAGGTTTTTACACCAATTGTTGATCCCTTGGCTTTACTGAATTTTAAGGAATGGCTCATGATCCTTAGTGTGTTTTCAGTGACTGTTTCCAAAGTAATTACCATTTCTTAAGAGTTCTCGTACAACTGAGTCCAGTAAAATTAATCGACTCATTTTTGGTGCCCATGAAAGATTTACCCATACCGAGGAAGTAAAAATGGAATTTTTAATCTTCATTAATTCTGAGGATATGTATAGCATGGCTCTCAGCTTCCCCATTCTGCTCTCCCAAAATAGCATTAAGATATAGAAATAAATTGAGCAGAGTTAGATGGTGCTAATGTTTCCTGGACTGATTCCGAGTTTCTGCCTTTAATATTTTGGCTACTGTAATATGGGGTGAGTGAGTAGAAAAAAGAACATGAAGTGAATTTATTGCTATGGAGTATGTATTACGAACAGTATTCACTGGGAACAACAATATTAATAAACAAAACGTCTTATAGACCACATACCTTCTTAAAAATACTATTAGAATCTGGCCTGAAATTTTTTTGAAACAAATGGGAGATATCATCTTACAAAATAACTAAATTTATTTGGTAAATTAAAGATAAGTGAATGACACTGAAAGGGAAAACTAATCCATTCTGGACCTTCTAACTGGAAACTGGTGCTATAATTTGATAAGTATAATTGAGTAATTGTTGGAAAACTTGGTTATGTAGATGAAAGCTTAATGATTTGGAACAAAGTTGAGTTTTCATAGGAACTCTTTCCAACTTTTTCTTGTGCATTCCTGGTAGATATTGTTTATGTACTATCTAATGCAGTTTTAAATGATCATTTCTGTTGGTTTAGGGGTGAGGAGAAAATTTTGTCTTCCAGATAACTTGGCACATCTGATTGGAAAGTGGGTGTCTCTTTTCAGTAGTTAGGTGTTTTTTCCCCATCATAAATAATTAGATGTTGAAAATGGTTGATGGGACCAAAAGTACAGACTGTGGTGCAAACAGCTAAAAATAATAATAATTCTGGTACTTGTTACTATGTGCCAAGCACTGTTCTAAGCACCAGGGTAAATACAAGTTAATCAGGTTGGACATTGTCCCTGTCCTATATGGGGCTAATAGTCTCAATCCCCATTTGACAGGTGAGGTAACTGAGGCAGAGTGACAAGGTCACTGGTCACACAGCAGACAAGTAGCTGAGACAGAATTAGAACCCATGTCCTTCTGACTCCCAGGTATGTGCTCTATCCACTACGCCATATAAATCAGTTTTAAGTTAAAGGTAAATTCATGACAGGAAAGCCTTTCAGTTGAGAGTTTAACCAAACTGATTTTTTTCATCTTTTGAAGCAAGAGCTATAGTTCATAGACAATTTTACTATTTGAAAATATACAAAATGGAATACCCCTCCAAAAAATTAACTTGCAAAATGATCTTTTAAGAAAGACTTGCTTTTTTGATTTGCTCATTAACATTACTAATAATGCCCATTAATAATAGAATTTTATAAAACAAAAGACCATAGAAAAGTCAGAAACATAAAGAGAATCACTATTAGCTATTTGAACCAGTTTGAATATTTAATCTAGATTTTTAGCAGTCATGTTGGTGATT
Source organism: Ornithorhynchus anatinus (assembly GCF_004115215.2). Classification (NCBI taxonomy): domain Eukaryota; kingdom Metazoa; phylum Chordata; class Mammalia; order Monotremata; family Ornithorhynchidae; genus Ornithorhynchus; species Ornithorhynchus anatinus. The sequence goes on along the minus strand of NC_041733.1, from coordinate 34,820,654 downwards.
CATCGAGTATAATCACCCCTCTGCTGCTGCAGGTTTGGTTGACATCATTTATTTAATGTAACTAATCCACATATGAAGATGTAACATGTGCTCTATTGTGCTCTCTGTTTCTCAACAAAAATGAAAATAAGCAAGGGTAAATTTATAAAAGTGAGAATTGGCGGCTATTCATTTTAAAGTGGAATTCTTTATGACACCATACAGCTGAACTTACCAAGCAAGAATTCAGCCCAATGAGACTTCTTGGGGACCCCCACCAGCTGCACGACTCCCCTTCTTCCTTCCCTCCTCCCAGGGCCTGCCACCCTCCTGCCCCCATAGAGGCCCCCAACAAGGCTCTGTTCCTCCCACCACCATGGTGGGAAGGAGAGGCACAGCCATGGCCTGGAACCTTCTCCACAAAACCTCGGGAAGACCGTAGCAACTGCTTTTGTAGTGGCCACTGAGCTGCACCCTGAGCTGTGAGGTGCTTGAAATTCTTTTTCTCCTCTAGCCACAACACCGCTAAATCTCAAGTTGTCTTAGTGTTTGGTTTGATATTTTCTTATGTGTCTTCTGCAAGTTGCCCCTCCTATTTTATATTTTTAGATGGTGAGCCCCTTGGGGGCCAGGGACTATGTCTAATTTCCACTTGGGTATTCTTTATTGACTGTTTAATGCATACGTTACTACTACAACCGCTAAAAGAAACCCCAGCATCACTTTTGAAGTCAGATCGGGCACCCCAGGCAAGACCCAGGTTCCAATAATAATTATGGTATTTGTTAAGCTCTTAGTATGTGCCCGGCATTGTACGAAGAGCTGGGATCCCTAATCCCTCAAGGCTATTTTCTGGTGGGGCGCTTGTGGGGCTTTCCTAAAGGAAATGTCAAGATCCCCCAAAATAGTCACTATTCCCAGGAAGGGGAAACAAGGTGCAGCCCCCAGAGAGATCCCAAGCCACTCTCTCTCTCTGTCCTCTGTGACACCTCCTTCTGGAGCATGGCTCCTGTTCAGCTTCCCATTAGCAAACCCACAGTCAGATTAGCTTGTGAAAAAGTGTTTTGATTTTAATTGTGTAAATAGGGGATAACTTTCTTACCTACATAACAAACATGAACAAAAATTTGATTAGAACCACCTAGCTGTAGGTGTTCTGGTACTGTGCCCAGGATCATCCTTACATTTCTTGAGAGGTCTTGGAATTGGTCAGCTTGAGGTCAGGTGATCAGCAGACCTTTAATTTCATTCATTCATTTGTATTTATTGAGTGCTTACGTGTGTGCAGAGTACTGTACTAAGTGCTTGGGAAGAATACAAGAATAAACAGACATTCCCTGCCCACAACTAGCTTAACTTTTTTTTTTTTTTCTGTTTAATTTGCATTTCTTCATTGAGCTACAGTTCCCCCTCTTTATACCCTGGTCTTTCTGCCAGAAGAAGATCAGATTAGCTGTTTGAATCCTGACATTCCCATTTTCCTGCTTCTACTTTTCTACCATTTTCCCTCCCAGTTTTCTAAACTTCCTAAGTCAGGGTCCTTTTCTCTCTGATTGGTTGTCCCTGATTATTTAGGTGGGCTCAGCAGATCACCAATTGGCACCTGATACAAATTATCTTTTCCGGATTCAGTTTTCCTCCATCCCTTCTGTCTTTTGACTGTCTGGTCCTGCAAAAGAGTTTTCCCAGGATCATTTGTATTGTCATAGAATAACAGCTGTTTTGATAATCTTGCTTCCTTTGATGTTCATGGCTCTGAGAACTTGGTTTTAATATTATCTTTCTAATTGTTGATGTCTTTTCCCAAAATACCTCTGCCCTTCTATTTGAAAGGTGGGTTTTTTTGGTTATTATTTTTTCTTCCCACTGTTTATAGGTTCAAATTTAGGTGACCAACCATACTACTCAATCAGCTGATCAGTGGTATTTATTGAGCACTTACTATGTGCAGAGCACTCTACTAAGTGCTCAAGAGTACAGTATTGCCAAGTTGGTAGACTCATTCCCTGCTCGCAACGAGCTAGTAAAAAGGAGAGTAAAAAATCTTTTAAAGTATTTAAAAAAAACACAAACCTCACCTCATATCATTTTGACAACCCATTATCTTTTCCTTCTGTTTTGGTTGCTGCTACAATTTGTTCACACTGCAGAGTAGTTTGTATTATGTCCACAAGCACAAACACTAGTTCCCTGTTTATTATATTTAGTAGGACTGGAAGTGATCAATGTTATTTATGGAATGCTTATTATATGCCGAGCACACTTAATAAGCACACAGGAGGAGAGTACAATATAACAGAGTTGGTAGGCACATTCCCTTCCCACAGTGAGCTTGCAGTCCAGAAGGGGCGACAGACTTTAATATCAATAATTTATAAATATGAACTTAAGTGCTGTAGGACTGGGGGAGGGGTGAATGAAGGTTGCAAATCTAAGTAGCAATTCCTTCATGTTAAATTATTATGATATGAGTATTGTTTTAATACTTGGGTAGAAGAACTGAATACACAGCATTTAATTTTCTCAACGAACTGAGAATGCGAGAAGTAGATTGGGCCAAAGCAATTCCTATTATGCAAAGACAGAATCAGTCAAAGCCCTGCTGAACTTGAGATTCATTAGGGACTCAGGAATACTGTAAGTAACTTCCAGTGCAATAATATCTTAAGGGGAACAAGAATAATGGATGATCTGATTTTTACTAAATAAGGAATAGTGATGGTAGAAACTGGAACCTAAAATGAGATTTGAAAGTAAGAGTGCCTAGTAAGAAAAGATAAATATTTATGTTTCTTTAAAAGTCTCAGAGGAATTATCTTTACCCTTTCTGTGGTCAAGGAGAATTATGAGTGTTCCCATCTTGCCTTTTGTGAGTGTCTCCACCATGCCATGAATGATATGTGTACTTTTGCCTGTTTAGACTTTGATGTTTTTTAGATTTGCAGTCTTAACTCATTAGTGTAATTTCCTATGGATTTTATTGACACTCTGTTTGAGAACTTGTGGGGCGGAACAACTAGTACAACTAGTTCTTGGAGGTTGAAAAAAAAAGTGGGGTGGAGGTGATAGTGCAAAAAACCTGTGGCACTATTGATTTTAGGTGTTGCGTCTCATCAGTTTCACAACATACTTTCACATATATATCACACACATGTGCAAACCAATTTTTATGCAATTTTTGAATCCTTATTTTACCCTCTAAACCAAATTCATTGACATATGACTGGATAACTATAACAAGTCTTCATCATCAACAGTGTTTGAGCCCGTACTGTGTGCAGGCACTCTACTAAGTGCTTGGGACAATACAGTATAACAGAGTTGGTAGACATGTTCCCTGACCACAAAGAGTTTACAGTCTAAAGGGGGAGACAGACATTAATATAAATAAATAATTTATAATATATAACACGTGTTTTTGTTGGGAAAAAATAGTTATGATTACTTAAAATATTTTTAAACAAAACTATTTTGAGGGATATTAAACATGACACTGATAAGGGTAGAAATATTTGAAAGAAAATGCTAATATCTTAATGTTGCTTATTGCCAAGTGGTCAATAAATATAAGGTATTGGATTTGAGCATTAAGTAATGATATGCAAAGTATTCTGAAACTTATGGAGCACTGCCTCCATTTTTTTAAATGGTATTTGTTAAGCACTTATTATGTGCCAGGCACTGTACTAAACACTGGGGTAGATACAAGCTAATCTGGCTGGACCCAGCCCATGTCCCACTTGGGACTCACTGTCTTAATCCCCATTTTACAGATGAAGTAACTGAGGTACAGAGAAGTTAAGTGACTTGCCCAAGGTCACACACAGTAGACAAGTGGTGAAGGTAAAATTAGTTCTTCTGACTTCCCAAACCAATGTACTATGCAGTAGGCCATGTAAAATTATAACTCCATGAGTTGTGAAAGCCTGTGTTCTATTTTCCAAGGGTGAGGATTTGTCTCAAACCCTTCTGAAGGCTTTTTTTTCCTGTTTCTGAAGTGGGTTTTCTTTGTGTGTGTGGGTGTGTGTGTATGTGTGTTTGAGGGGGTGAGGTTTTTTGGTTTTGTTTTTTTTTCTATTTCAGGCCTTTTGGTCTCCCTGCAGTGGCAGGAGTTACTATGACTTTGCAATGCAATTTCATTATTATAGTGTGTTGCTGACTTCATTAAAATTTCAGGGAGTTAAGATATACAATAATAAATCAGTCAGATTCCAAATTGTTCATGGCATTCAATGAATCCTACCCTGGGCTAGTTGCCACTTGTTCTTCCTTTAATAGGTAAACATGTTTTGAAACAGTTTTTTGAGGGGGGGATGATCAAGCTGCAGAGTGTTGAGGTATTGTAGAATGTATTTAAAAAGTTGAGTGCATTGTATTAATTGCTGGCCATTGTTGACCTTTATGAAAGAACCACAGAGAATCAGGTTAGCACAGCACTGTTCCTTTTAAGAGATCAGTATTACTCATTGTACACTGCTCTCTGTCTTCATTCCGCTTCTTCCCATTCTAGAAAGATTGGATTTCTCTGGTTTCATTTCAGTTTTATAAAATTATTCCAGTAGCTTTCATTTGTGCCCAATAGATCATAAGTATCTGGTGATACTTTTTTTTGGGTCCATGATTCAGTGTTTTTCAATGTCAGAAATAAAGAAAATGTCCAAAATATTCCACCTTTGTAATTAGAAATATATCATTGATTGTTTGAAACACTTGGGTGTTTGTATCTCTTGCTTTCTAAAAAATACTTGGATTAAAATTTTTCTTTGTTGTTCATAGTTTGTGAAATGACTTCCAACATTATGTGTTATTCTTTATAGTTTTTAAGTGCTTACTATTTGTTAAGCACTGTTCTAGGCTCAGGGGTAGATCATCACCATTATTAGTGGTATTTACCGAGTGCTTACTATGTGCAGAACACTATCCTAAGTGCTTGGGAGAGTACAGTACAACAGAGTAGGTAGGCACATCCCCTGTGTGTAATGTTGCAGGATTTGATAAGACTTTGCTATGTAATTTCATTATTACAGTGTGTGGCTGACTTCACTGAAATTTCAGGGAGTTAAGATGTACAATAATAAACCAGACAGACCCCAAACCATTATGTGGCATTGATTGCATTCTACCCTGGGGAAGTTGTCACTTGTTTTTACTTTTACTATTTAAGCATGTTTTGAACTACCTTTTTTTCCTATGGGGAATGAACAAGCTGCCCTTTTCCTTCCTGGTTCATAGCCCTGTCTCCCCATCCCAAACAAAGCCTTGGGAACAGAGAGAGGTAAGGGCTGGTAAGTTGGTTGATTGGGGGCAAGTGGAGTGGACAGTGGAGATGGTGGACTTGTAAAGAGATGGCGTTACCTCCCTCTCCTAATTTTCACATCTCTGGTATGCAGACAATTTATTGAAGTCTAGCAGAATTACCCAACAGATATTACTTTACTGAGTGTGCTAGTGCAGTGCTCTGCGCACAGTAGGTGCTCACTTATGATTGATTTACAGTATTCTTGTCCCTAATAAATCTGGAGTTCAGCAGGACTTTGACTGAACATATGAACTAAAAAAACTCGATGGTTGTCTTCACCAAAATGAAGCATTATACATCCATCAATTTGAAGGCACCCTGAGCCCAAACACTTCAGCCCCTGTAATCTCATCCGCCGAGCCAAGCTTTCAGGATGTTTACTTCTTGCAGATCTTCACATTGGTTTCATTTCCTTCTCTCATCGTCTTTCCTTTCCCAAAACCGCATTTCCAGGAGTCACCAGAATGTTACATATATATATATATCTCTCAGTTGCTTCTCAGTAGATGGCTACTATATTGTATAATTTGAGATTGTTTTAAGGTCATGATGCAGTGCTTTTCAAATGGAAGTAAGGTACTTAAAGCTACTTTACATGTTGGGAAATATTTTTGGTTGTAAAGGACCTGGAGTTGCCACTTCCTAATTCCACCCTGTTGTGTGTAGCAAAAAGTACACACTTGTATGAGGAGGCTAAAACTTTTTTTTAACAGTATTTGTAAAGCGCCATCTCTGTGCCAGGCACTATAGTAAACGCTGGAGTAGCTACAGGCTAATCAGCTTGGGCCCAATTCATGTCCCTCATAGGAGTCATAGTCTTAATTCCCATTTTACAGATAAGATAACTGAGGCACATAGAAGTTAAGTGACTTGCCCAAGGTCATATAGCAGGTAAGTGGCAGAGGCAGGGTTAGAATCCACGTCTCCTGACTCCCAGGCCCATGCTCTCTCTTCTAGGCCATGCTGTGCCTAGAAATACAAACTTCTCTTTCTGTTTTTATCGTTATCATTATTATAATTATTATCATCAGTAATAAGATTTCTAGGCATTTACTGTGTGCCACTCACTGTACTGAGCATTGGGGTAGATGAAGGATAATCAGTTTGGACACAGTCCCTGCCCCACATGGGGTCACGTTCCTATTACCCTTCTTTTGATGGATTCTTACTTCTGACCTCTACTGTGATTTTAGCAAGAAGCAGAGCCGGTAATAGAAAAATTCTGCCACCATCATCTCTGCAGTTATCATTGCTCCTCTATTCTAGTTCCTATTTTCAGCTCAAGATGCTGTGACTCTCTTTATACCTGCACAGCTTTGTCGGTGACAACTGCACTCTGGGTGAATGTACAGTCAACCTACAAAGTAGGAGTTGCTTTCCTCAAGATCCTTGAATTAATCAGTTGTATTTATTGAGCACTTACTTTGTGCAAAGTAGTGTATACTAATAATAATGATGGTATTTGTCAAGCACTGTTCTGAGTGTGGGGTAGATACAAGCTAATCAAGTTGGACACAGTCCCTGTCTCCCACAGGGCTCACAGTCTTAACCCCATTTTACAGATGAGGTAACTGAGGCCCAGAGAAGTTAAGTGATTTGCCCAAGATCACGCAACAGACAAGTGGTGGAGCCTGGATTAGAATTCAGGTCCTTCTGACTCCCAGTCCCAAACTTTATCACTTGGGAGGGTATAATATTCAGGAAAACTTGTATGTCAGACATCACGTATGTGTGCCCAGCCGTTTCATCTGACACCCTGTCAGAGTCAATTTAGGCAGATGTGTATGGTTAGAAGGGCATTCCCTGATTCTGCTGTTACGTTCTGTCAGAACTACTTCTCTGGATCATCCTTTCTCCCTATATCTTCCCTTATCTCTGTCTCCCTAATTTGGTTATCGGCACAACCAGAACTAGGTCTCTGGATCATCCTTTCCACCCTGTCTCCCTGTGTCTTCCCCCATCCCCGTCTCCCTAATTTGGTTATCAGCACAACCACTGTCAATGCTTCCCGGGCCCTTTTCCTTCCTGGCGTATAGACCTGCCTCCCACCCCAGACAAAACCAAGGAGACAGAGAGAGAGGCATGGACCAATAAGGTAGTTGGAAAGGGGCAGTGGAGGTGGTGTCTTGGGAAAAAATGGTGTTCCCACCCCATCCTTATTCCCATACCTTTCGTATGTGGGTGATTTATTGTAGTCTCGCAGAATTACCCAGATTAACTCAGAGCCAGCAGAGTGCTCCACACAGCTCTCTGCTCCTTACACCCTCAAGGAGATAGAGGTGTATGGGAGTATAAGGAGGTGGTAGAGTGACAGATATGTCCTAGAGGCAAAGGGAAGAAGGTACAGGCAAGAACAGGAATGAAACACGTTTTACCCATATGCTTTTCTCCCAAGGAACATAAGTGGGAAAATGAGTGGAGGTTCTTTTTCTTAGGAATGTAGTAATAAGATTAAACCTTCACCCATAGCCCCAAGGGATGTGGAGCAAGGCAAGAAGCAATCTGTGCAATCCCTTTTTTTTTGTTTTTCATTTTCTAATAATATTTGCTAAGTACTTACTATGTGCTGGGTACTGCACTAAGTGCTAAAGTAGGTACAAGCTAATAGGTTGAACATAATCTATGTCCTACGTGGGGCTCACAGGCTTAATCCCCATTTTACAGATGAGGGAACTGAGTCACAGAGAAGGTAAGTGGCATGCCCAGGGTTATGCAGCAGGCAGTTGCCGGGGTCAGGATTAGAGCCCAGGTCTTTATTCTCACAGGAATGGCCTACAACTTTTAGGTGGTCTGAAAGTCAGATACAGTCCAGGGCCACATTTACGCTAGGTAAGAAGTCTAGAAGCTCTAAAAAAAAAAAATTGGAAGAGTTCATTTCTTTTCACACCTCTTGTATTGTCTGTTGGTTATCATCACAAGGCAGCTGTGTTGCTTATAGTGCATGGCCTAATGGATAGAGCACAGCCCTGGGAGTCAGAAGGACTTGGGTTCTAATCCCAGTTCTGCCACTTGTCTGCTGTGTATTCTTCGGCAAGTTACTTAACTTGTCTGTGCCTCAGTTACCTCATCTTTAAAATGGGGATTGAGATGGTGAACCCCTTGCGGGACAGGGACTGTGTCCAATCTAACTAACTTGTATGTAGCCCAGCGCTTAGTACAGTGACTGGCATCTAGTAAGTGTGTATCAGATACCACAGGTATTGTAGTGGCCTTTTAAAAATATATAATTTTAAGTGGGTTTTTTTTAAAAAAGTTTATATCCCTACCATATAAATAACTAGGAAAAAAATATATTTCTCAAGGGTGGGGCAGATGCCAGAACAGTGCTTCAGCACTTAGAACAGTACTTGGCACATAGTAAGCACTTAACAAATACCATCATTGTTGTTATTATTATTACCCATGGGTAAAACTGACTCGTGAATATACAAGAGATTGTGAACTCATTGTGGGCAGGGATTATCTCTCTTTACTTTACTGTATTGTACTTTTCCAAGTACTTAGTAGAGTGCTGTGCACATGGTAAGTGCTCAGTAAACATGATTGAATGAATGAATGAGACATTTGACAGAATGATGGCTACAGGGCAAAAGAGGGCAGGGATCATGTCTGCATACTCATTTGAACTCTCACTAGTGCTTATAGTGGTGCAAGATATCATGTGCTCAATAAATACTATTGACTGAGTTCAAAGAATCAAAGTCAGCTCTTGCTCTGCTTGACTTTTCACCATGCCTGCTGCCTCTAACACAGTTGCTGTGGGTGAAGTCAATTAATCAATCAGTGGTAACCACTGAGCATTTGCCATGTGCAGAACAATACAACAGAGTTGTACAGGAGCTTTCGGTCTACAGGAGGGGCAGATATTAAAATAAATCCCAGATATGGGAAATAGTAGAGTATATGGATATTTACATAATGACTAGACCTGGGATGGGTCTTAAAGTGTATGAGGGGGTACCCAGCCAAAGGCACAGGTGACACAGAGAGGAGGACAGATGGGGAAGTGAAGTCTTAGGAAAGGTCTTTTGGAGATGTGGTTTTAGGATGGCTTTGAAGTGGGGGAGCAGTGACAAGCTACATATATATTTATGTACTATACTATATTTATCCCTTTGTGGATAAATTGAGATCAAAAATGCTTCATATGGAAAGAGAAAGTGCATTTCAGTTATGCAGAATCTGGGTGAAGGATTCTTTTTTTCAGTCAGCTCTAGTTTTTTGGAAGTTGAACTTTAATCTTTGCATTTGAGAAGATAACTGCTCTCAACTCATTGGATGCTATCTGTTTCAACTTTTTTTTAATCTCCCCTGCTGACTCTTCCTATCTGAGGTCATTTGTTGTAGGTCACTATTCCTGTAAATACATTGCTCCGTGATCCTGGTCAGGTTGGGTCTGGATTTTTTTAAAGTTGGGTATTTTCACTTGCGTTTAACAGCTGCGCTGGAGTTGAAAACGAGGTAGTTCTGATATACCTTTAAAGAGCATGCCATTCTTTAAAAGACAGCAGGTATGGTCTAAATATTACTGGTGTTAAATATATGCTATTTAATTGATTAGCAAAGCTTAATGAGGCCAGTTACTGTCAATCAGTCAGTTGTATTTACTGAGTGCTTACTGTTTGCACAGCACTATACTAAGCATTTGGGAGAATTTGGGAGTTATTAGAAATATTTGTAAAAACAATTATCTGTTGTGATTTTGATTAAAAAATTAGAGGGTTTTTTCACTTCTGCAACAGAATAATGACATTGGATCAGGTGTTTCTGAATCAAGTAAAAAGCTAACCAGTTAATGGTATTTACTGAGCACTTACAGTGGATAGAGCCAGGTTCTAAGTACTTGGGAGAGCACAGTACAGTAGAGTTGGAGGCAAGGTCACTGCCCACAAGGAGCTTGCAGTCCAGAACAGGTGAGAGACATTAAATTAAGGATGTGTACAGAACAACTGTGGGATGGAGGGTGGGTGGAATATCTATTGTTTAAAGGGTACAGATCCAAGTGTATAGGCAATGCAGAAGGGGAGAGGACACAGGGTAAATGACGATTTTGTTGAGGAAAGCCTCTTGTGTGTGATCTTTTTCATCAAGCTTTGAAGGTGGGGAGACCTGAAGATTTTTTACTGCCATTTTTTGTATTCCTTCATTTGAATAAGAGGTGTTTCTCTGATTACATTGCAGAGCAGAACATTGTTGCCAAGAATGTTTGAACAAGCCGTGGGTTTAAGCTGGTTTCTAAGTTTCCAATAATATAACCTATAAGTTAACTTTAAATCCTGTGGGAAGCAGAGTTATTCTTAGAAACCTTTCATTATAAGCTCATTGTGGGCAGAGAATGTGTCTACCAGCTTTGTTGTATTGTACTCTCCCCAGCACTTAGAACAGAGCTCTGCACCCAGTAGGTGCTCAATAAATGCCATTGATGATGACGATTGTTGCTTGTCATAATAACTATTCTATTACAATCTCATTGAACTGAAATGAAGCATCATGCAGTGTCTGTACTGTTTCATGAGTTTTTAGCCATTCTAAACTTCTGGTTTTTGAAGCAAAGGCTTTGAATTTCTATACAAGTTCTAAGAGATCTCTATGTGAACTTTACAGATATGCTACTGATATTTTCAGATTCATATTTTCAGGCTTAGAAAGAACTAAAAGCTTCTATTTGTTTTGCCTTTACCAAAGGCCAGCTGGACATCTTTTTTATTTATTTTGTAGATAACTTGTTTAGTTTGGGGGAGGTGTGACCTCTTAACTACAAAATAAATTCTCAGAAACAACCATATGCATGCATTTCATGTGGTTTTTAAAATAGAGGAAGTAATATAATTCAGGAATTGTGTCTTGAAAACCCTCATAGGAAAATTGTGTAATAGTTACCACTGATTCATTGGAAATTAATGTATTTAAAGGGAAGATGTTTAGAAGATCTTGTCTTATGCTGAGTTGTCATCTCCAACCCATAGCGACACCATGGACATATCTCTCTCAGATCGCTCCACCTCCATCTTCAATTGTTCTAGTAGTGTCCCCATAGAATTTTCTTGGTAAAAATATGGAAGTGGTTTACCACTGCCTCCTTCCGCACAGTCAACTGGAGTCTCTGCCCTCCACTCTCTCCCATGCCGCTGCTGCCCAGGACAGGTGAGTTTTGACTTGTAGCAGATTGTCTTCCACTCACTAGTCACTGCCCAAGGTAGGGATGGAATGGATATGCCTCTGCTTGACTCTCCGTCCTGTAGTTGAGGCTGGTAGACTACTGGAAACTCTCCAGCTGCAACCCTGAGAGGGGGATTAGAAGGTAAAAGATCATTAAAAAATGCTACCATTACATTTTTCAAGACAAATTCCTATATTATTGTTATGCACATCACTAACAGAGTACTTCACAACTTTGTTGCACATTGCTAGCTTGCTTTAATTAGCTGGTGAAGAAGGCAGAAGTGTATGGTGGAGTATTTTACTATTTTAAATTCCTCACCACACCTTTGCTTTCTTCACCCAAGTTGACCTTTTTGTACCTCCCAAACTAACTTTGGAATTGTAACTCTCTCACCACTCTTCCAACTTTGTCTCATGCTCATGCTGTTCTCCCAGATAGGAACTCCCTGCCAGAATTCCACAGACCATAGGTTTCTCCACTTTCAGAGACTTACCAAAATCCGACCTCCTCCACCAACCCTTGTCTGTTTAATTCTCACTACCCAAAATTGTACCATTCCTGTGGCCCTGTACTATCTTTGCCCCAGAGATAGAGCATCCATTCAGGCTCTGCAAGCCTTTTTTCTCCATTCACTAGAAATGTTGTGTTTGATATGCACTTTTACCTTTCTTGTTCCTGAGGTCATCATTCTTCATTGCTAAGGTCTGTGTAAAATCTAATGATTGGTCTGTGTAAACTCTAATGATTTTTTAGGAAAGCATCCTTAGAGGAGAAAGTGCCTTTATCACTTTACCAAGGAAATTCAAGCAGTTCTTTGTTCCATAGCCCAAAGCACCCAGGTCTTTAGGGTCTAGTGCCCCCCTTTCTGAACGGCTCCACCCCAAATGCCCTGCAGAACTAATAATCTGTAGTAACACTTATTGGAGACTCTTTGGGGAGTACAAAGTGGTATGTTCCCTGCCCACAAGTAGTTTACATTCTAATTGGAGGCACAGAGATAAAAACTTATCAGTAGAGTTATCCTAATGCATAAATGAATGTACAGTTAAATATATGTAAGTGCTAAGGTGGGTTTAGAAAAGTACCTACGTACTAGAGATTGAGGTTTAAAAGATGATAGATTATTCAGGAAAGGCTTGTTGGATGAGGAGGGATTTCGGGGGAGCTTTGAATATGGGGAGGGCTGTAGTCTTCTTGGATTTGGGGAAAAAGAGAGTTCTAAATCAGGGGAACATTGTGAAATAGGGGACAGACTGGAGAGGCAACAGTGAGGTATAGCTAGAATGTTAGTTGGTGGGTAACACAGAGAGCAAATTTGGGAGTAGCATATGAAGAGAACAGATATGCAGTAATGTAAGTATTAAGACCTATTGAGAGCAAAGCATTATACTAAGCCCTGGGAAAATTACATGGGTGAGAATTAGTCATGCTCCTTGGTTCTCAAGAAGCTCTCAGTTCTAAGAATGGGAGCTGGTGAGAAGAAGCTTAGTGAAAGGCACATAAGGAAAGATAGAAACCAAAACAAAAAACACAAGCCTCAGAAGCCACATAGTGCGTCTAGAGTCCAGTCACATTCAAAGCCTCCTCAAAATTCAGAAATGTGTGGGAGTTCATAGCCATGGCTTCAGCCCTTTGCTGGCCCAAAGGTTCAGGGAAAGTTCATTCATTCAATCATATTTTTTAAGCGCTTACTGTGTGCAGAGCACTGTTCTGTTTGGGAAAGTGCAATACAACAATAAACTGTGACATTCCTTGCCCACAATGAGCTCAGAGTCCAGGGGTTGGGAGCAAGGCCCCAGGAGATCCAGCAGGAGAATGGCGGGAGTTGCTAGTAGCCCTCCGTGGAGTGGGAAGCTGAGGGGCTTGGTGTGCAGCTTGAGTGATAAATAGCTTTGCCCCTATAGCTTATTTAACACAGCAAGTTGCACTAGTTACTCACCCCTGCTTCTTGCAACTGAGATGGGGCACTTTGCTTTGCCCCTATTTACTGGACACAGCCCCTGGCCTGACCCTAGTATTTCTGGGATTCCTATTTTAATTGGGCCAGAGAGCCAGGACAGAAGTGTGCTTCCTTCCCCTTTCCCCCTCAGCTTCCTCTCTCCCTTCCTCTCCTCCCCCTACTGTGGGATCAGGCCATCTAACTCCACCACACAGCAAAGTGCCAGGAACCATTGTCCCCAAACCTCCAAGAGGCCAGCAACCGGGTCCCAGCCCATTTTGGGATTGACTCCACCCACCCCTCAAGAGGGTTCCAGGAAGGGGGCCACAGACTCAGACATGTGGTCAATGTCACTGGGGTCAGCTGAGTTGGGAAGCCAGTGGTGAGGTGGTTTTGCTTCATCCAGAGGCTCACGGGAAGTCAGTGAAGAGATGTGAGGAGTGGATGTGTGTACTGAATGACACCTCAAGAATCAATCAGTCGCAATTTTTGAGCATTTACTATACTAAGTTCTTGGGAGAGTACAATATAACAGACACATTCTGCGTGTAGTAAAGATCGGAGGGGAGAGGCACTGAAGGCAGGAAAGCCGATGTAATAGACCAACCCACAATATTACCAGAGCTAGTATCAGAGTGGTAGCTGTCTGGGTGGAGAGGAAGGAGTGGGTCTTAGAGATGTTGTGGAGGAAGAACTGACAAGATTTGGTGACATTCTTAATATGGGGTTTGAAAGAGAGGAGTAAAAGATAACGCTAGAGTTGTGGACTTGGGGGATGAGGACTATGATGACAACTGTGATAGGAAAGTGAGGTGGAGAAGAGGATTTGGGAGGGAAGATGAGGATTTCAGTCTTGAACATAATGAGCTTGAGTGGCATGTCCAGATGAATGGGAACCTGGCACATAGTAAACACTTAATAAATACCATCATTATTATTTTTAAAATTGGCAGGATTTGGTGTAGATTTAATATGAGAGTTAAGGGACTGTGAAGGATCGAGAGGCATCAAAGTTATGGCCTTCTGGGACAGGGAGAAGGGAGTGGTATCACTTTAGAGAGATCAAAGATGCGCAGGATTTTCCCAAACTGAAACACAGATTTGTGCCATTTAAAGTCAAAACTTTATCAGAAGACATCTCCCCTCAGAATCTTTTCACGGAAAACAAATGGATAGAATTTTTTTAGATTAGCAAAACACAAACTAAAGGACAGTGCTCCATTTCCTTTGCAGAATCCCAAAGACAAAATTGAAGAGCGTGACACAGTCTTGAAATAGTGGGATGAGAAATGCCAGGCCAGATCATTTTATTTGAAATCTTTAGGAAGTGTGCAAAGGAAGTTAAGGGAACGGAACAAGAACTTGAGTGCTCTTTTCTCCTCCTCCAAACTGGGAGTGCAGAGACTCGCAAACCACATTTGGCTCTCTTCCCTACTTCTGGGAAACTTTGGAAAGATTGCAGTGTTTGGTTCAAGTTGCTCGATAATCTGCAGCATTCTCCTTGAGATTTAGCTGGTATTGTTACAGAATTAATGCTCCCTCTTCTGCAAATGGCTCTATCTTTAGCTCCTGTTTCTAAGGTTTGTAATGTTCAAAATGTGTCCCCATTTATTTAGATAAGTTTTGATTTCTGCACTTTTGGGCCTTCTTTCTGCCTACGTTCATTTGGATATGTATTTTGATTCACTTCCTGTCTGCCATAGAGTGTTTTTGCTGGATTGCCTGACTGTCTTAGCTGTTGTTGCTCTCATTTTAGAGAGACTGTAGTACTTAACTACATGACCAAGATAGAGCTTAAATTTGAAAAACACCTACAATAGAAGATGATAGTTGTTGATGACGGCCTTTCTTTCTCTATCTGGTAAAACAGAGCTCTCTCCCAAACTCTGAATTGTGGATTATCTTTCCTGTTTAGGTTTTATGCTTATTGACATTTGCTTGATTGTTTTGTTTGTTTTATGGAAGGGCCTGGTGGAATGAGACCTTAAAAACTGAGAGCCAGAGAAATCAAGAGGAACTTAAAAAGATCTGTTTCACTCTTATCCATAAATAGTTCCCAGGGGTTAATTTTTCTAGCCTTGTTGGAATCCATCAGAAAGCGAAATTTCATCTCGATCCCAAACTTTGCTGCTCTACAACTTAACAGAAAAAAATTTAAGAGCCACATAATTAGGATGAGAAAGTCTTTTTCACTGGTAAAATTTTAAAGGCCAGCAGATAGGTGGATGTGTTTTGTGCAACTATAACCCCAAGTTCATTTATTTTTTTAGAAGGAGGAAAGGAACAATTCTGTTTTTCCAGGCAAAGTTAGCAGTGGCTACAGCCTTTGTGTTTTCAAAGGCCTTACTGTCAGAAGCTAAATTTATATTCCTATTTGTTGTTTTCTGTATTGTTTCTCCAGGTTGCCTCATGTGATGAGCTCTACGATTTGTTTTGATTCTAAAATGCACGTTTGATGTGGTGATCTTTTTCCAAAGCAGTTTCTCTTCAGCCCTCAGGATACCCTAAGGACTATTTGCTAGCTATAGTGAAGACGTCTGTGGTATATCTTGAGAGCTTTAATGTTTTAGCAAACATAATTACAATTCAGAACCAGTATCTTTAAGAAATGGGAAAGCACCCAGTTTCAGTTTTGTGTCATTTCCTCTGGCAGCAGTTCTTTAGGGAACAGTTGTAGAAGGAAATTAAAAGCTGGGGAAAAATATCTTAATAAGGATCAACGCATTATTTCAACTGGAAACTGTACATTTAACTTGAAGTTCTTACTGACTTAAGAAATTTAGCCAAAGAGATTGTGAACAAAGTTACATGAAAAATTGTGGTAATTATTATCTGTCTGTTTTCCATAAGAATAGTACCTACTATAAGTGGGTGGACATACACACTATGGTAGTATAACTTGAAAAAAGAACAAAAAATCATCTCTGGGTCTTTCAGCTATTTTGACTTTTAATATTTCTGCTAATGTTGATTGAAAACACTGCTACTCCAAGAAAGGAGTAGTTTTTATCACAGTTTACTTCAAAGAGTTTTGTAAATACCTATTCACTATATTTTGTGGGAATCAAGAGAAGTCAGTTTTAAGTTCTAAATATAACAGAATTTTGTCCTGGGATTGTTTTAAAAAAAGACTTTATTACTTGTTGAGGAATCCCCATATGGAAGTAAATTGATCTCACAATGTTAGATTCTCTTACTGGCAAGTGTCTATTGGTGTATAAAAGAGAGAAATAGCTAATTCCTGAGATTCAGTTAATTATTTTAATTTCCAGGAGTGTTAGCTGTGGGGTTAAAGATTAAAGCTGAAACCTGGAAAATTTTGTATTCACCAATATTTATATTCTGTTTGTGTTATTTAAATAGTTTTCATTATTTTTTGAAGTGAAGCTGTGAAATTTATGATGGTTAGTTTCAGTCCCAAAGACCATAAACTCCTCATGGTCAGGGATCATTAATACCGACTCTGTTGTACTTTCCCAAGTGCTTTGTGTGCTGTGCACACAATAAATGCTCAAATAACACTGATTGATTTTTATGTGTGCAACTGTATACATTTATGTGTCTTCTTGTTTGCTTATGTGGAGTTCTGTGACTTTTTTATTTAGTTAAGTGAGTGTCACCACCTTAAAAATTACTGAACAGAGACAGAGAAGGGGCACTGTAACCTGGTGGAGTCCCAAGCTCTAGTCCCAGCTCTGCCACTGCCTGCAGTGTGACCTTGGATAAATCTTTACTCTCTGTGCTTCATTTTTCTCATCTGTAAAATGAGAATATGATTCTGATCTCTGTTGTTCAAGGGATTGTGAGTTCCTTGAGGGATGGGGACTGTGTCTGTTTGTGATCCCAGTGCTTAATATAGTACTTAGCATTCACTCAGTTGTACTTATTGAGTGCTTATTGTGTGCAAAACATTATACTAAGATCTTGGAAGAGTACAATGTAACATCAAACACACACAGTAACAGTTAGGAAATATATAATCATTATTGAATGTTAAATGGTTTCTAGGTTTAAATAGCACCAGAAGATTTAAAATATTTTCTTCATATTTTAATAATTTGAAGGGAGCAAGATTTTGGTACAGTTTAAAAACCATTAGTTTGCTTGAAGGCATTTATTTGTAGGTTTGTAGAGATTTAAGTATCATGGTCATATTCTCCCAGGTTACTGGCCCTGAGGTGAATAGGTGGAATCTGTTCTCAAATCTCAGTAGTTCTCTGTGCACTTTGTTTTCTTAGTCATTTGTTTTATTCCATGCCATTTCCAAGTTCTGGAAAAGTTTATTCTAAGGCAACTGGAGGTCAGTGTGATCAGAGTAACCTCTTTCTGGGCATGTGATGAAAGCAAGAGAATAATCTTAAATTTAATAAAGTAAAGATTTGCAGAGCATCTCACCAGCTATCTGAACAAAGGGTTAATATATTTTATTTATGTAGATGATCGATCCACTTTACTTATCAGGACCTCAGGTTTCCTTTTCACATTCAACAAATGAACAGCAAGTTTAACTGGTAAATAATATCTCCCCCACTGCTTAGAATAGTGCTTGACACATAGTAAGTGCTTAAAAAGTTTAAAAAAGTTAAAGAAACCTCAGCATCTGTGTGTCCAGAATAAGTTCTCTGTTGTTTCTTTAAGTTTTTGTTGGTATCGACAGAGGCAGCAGGAGAGAGGGAGAGGTTGTAGACAGAGGCAGAAGAGGATGGAACAAAGATACCAAAGCCAGGCCAGATTAAGCCCCCTGTGGACCCTAGGGCTGATACTAATGATTGTAGTAAAGTACTTTTAATATGCCAAGCCCTATACTAACACTGGAGGAGATACAAGATAATTAGGTCAGCTACAATCCCTGCCCCCACAGGGCTCATGATCTAAAGGAAGTTGAACAGGTATTGAATCCCCATTTTACAGATGAGGAAACTGAGGCCCAGAGAAGGTAAGTGATTTTGTCCAAGTTTCACACAACAGGCAAGTGACAGAGGTGGGATTAACCTCAAGTCTTATGACTCCCATAATTCTGCTTTACAGGCCATCCCACCACCTTCTTCCACGCTCCCTTTGGGTGCAGCCTCGGGACCTCAGAATGGGCCAACCATTAGAAGCCCCCCCGCCCCTGCACCCCCCCACTTGCATACTTATTGAAGGCAAATCTCCTCCAAAAGGCCTTCCCTGACTAAGCCCTCATTTCCTTTTCTTCCACTCCCTTCTGCCTCACCCTGACTTGCTCCTTGTATTCATTCCCTCCGCCCCCCCAGTCCCACAGCACTTATGTACATATCTGTAAGTTATTTCTATTAATGTCTGTCTCCCCTTTTAGACTGTAAGCTCACTGTGGGCAGGGAATGTGTCTGTTTATTGTTGTATTGTACTCTCCCCAGGATTTAGTACAGTGCTGGGCACATAGTAAGTGTTTAATAAATACGATTGACTGACTGACTGACACATCACATGGGGGACCCCATTCTGATCCTGGCCAAAGACAAGGGGCTAGAGAGTGAATAAGCAAGCTAGCCTGAGTGGGAGCCGCAGCAGCAAACCCCACTGGCCAAAGCCAAGACCACTGCAGCTGCCTTGTTCCCCAGCCTTTCGGGACCCTCCTCTCCGGAGTGAAGATTTTACTGGGTCGGGGAAGGCATGGAGGGGCAAAGGGGATCTTAAAGGCATCCCACATCTGCTGGCTCCAGGACATAGAAGCTTGTCTTTCTGTCTGTCTGTCCCCTGCTTTACCCCAGCAATAACTCAGCCACTTAGGAATCATTAGGAATCAGGTATCAATCAAACAGTGGTATTCATTTATTTTCCGGTGGTATTTGTTAGACACTTGGAGAAGCAGCATGGTAGAGTGGTTAGAGCATGGATCTGGGAGTCAGAAGGCCATGGGTTCTAATCCCACTCTGTCACTTGTCTGCTATGTGACCTTGGGCAAGTCACTTCATTTCTCTATGCCTCAGTTATCTCATCTGTAAAATGGGGGTTGAGACAGTGAGCCCTTCATGGGACAAGGACTGTGTCCAACTCAATTTGCTTGTAATAATAATAATAATAATGTTGGTATTTGTTAAGCGCTTACTATGTGCCGAGCACTGTTCTAAGCACTGGATAGATACAGGGTAATCAGGTTGTCCCACGTGAGGCTCACAGTCTTAATCCCCATTGTACCCTCCCTAGCGCTTAGTACAGTGCCTGGTATGTACTTAACAAATACCATAATTATTTTTATTCTGTGTCAAACACTGTTCTAAGTGCTGGGGTAGGTACAAGTTAATTGAGTTCTTACCGTGTGCAGAATACTGTACTAAATGGATGAAAGAGCAAAATAGGTAGACAGTCCCTCCCCTCAAGGAGTTGACAGTCTAGTTGGAGACTCAGGTGCTGTATTCATTAATTCATTCATTCAGTCATATTTATTGAGCGCTTACTGTGTGCAGAGCACTGTACTAAGCACTTGGAAAGTACAAGGCTTTTGACTTGGTTGGGAGTGGGTGTGGGGAGACGCTAATGACAGCAAAGTTAAGGCGGTACCTGGGAGCCAGAGCTGAGTTGCAAGCACACAACCCCATCCCACTCCTCCATCAGCCACTGCCTCGTTCACATAGCGGAGAAATTTAAAATGGCCACCGGGCCTGCCCATCATCAGGTGTGCCTGTTGGGTGATGGGGACTTTGGGTCAATTTCAGTGCCTCTCCCCACAACTGACATCACAAATGCATGTCTGCCAATTTGGGAAAGTTTATTTTGACCATCAGCTTTGTAATGTCCTTAAAACCTCTAGTTTACTCTAGCCATCTGGCCTGCAAGGGAGAGGGATGAAACAAAGAGACTGGCAGAAGGAGGAGGAGGATGAAGAGACAGAGACAGAATTCTTATGACTTGTTCTGGCAAGTCACCGAAATAATCTCTCCATTTTTCCACTTGTCTTTTTTATTTAGTGGGGTCGTGAAATGTTAGAGTGCCAGGATTCAATAACTTTGTAAAATTTTGATCACAGGCTTTAAAAACACTCAGATCAGATTAAATGACTTCAAATTCGAGGGTGATTGTCACTTTAGGGCTTGGGCTTCGTTATGAGATTTCAGAATTTTGTTCGCACTCCACACGGCATTGTTTCCCATCCAAATAGTAAGTTGTGAAATTAATATTTAGAGTTTATCCAGCTTGGCACACTGTCCACATAAAATTGAGGATGACAAACCACCAATTTTAGTTTTTGGATAAAAGCATGCAGAAAATAGTGGATTTCTCAATAGGCTACCATTGCCACTTGAATCAACCAATCAGTTCGTATTTATTGAGCAGCTACAGAACGGAGAGTACTGTACTAACGCTTGGGAATACACATCAGAAAGAGGCACTTGTTCCTTGTGCACAAGGAGCTCGCAATGTAAAGTTGTGGGAGAAGCAAGCAAAATGATTTATAAATAATGGGAGCAAGTAGTAGCACAATTATTTCAGTGTAAGCAGCTGAATAAATAATAAAATACACAGAGAAGCAACATGGTGTAGTGGTTAGAGCACGCGCCTGGGAGTCAGAAGGTCATGGGTTCTAATCTTGGCTCTGTCACTTCTCTGCTTTGTGTCCTTGGGCAAGTCACTTCACTTTTCTTTGCCTCAGATACCTCTTTGTTAAAATCGAGATTGATACTGTGAGCCCCATGTGGAACAGAGACTGTGTCCAACCTGATTTGCTTGTATCCACTCAGTGCTTAGTACAGTGCTTGTGCACAGTAAGCACTTAGATACCGTTATTATTATTATAAATGGGAGAAATTTTCCTTTGGGAGGTGGAATTTTAAGATAACTTTGAAGGTAAGGAAAGCTGAGACTAAGCAGATTTAAAGTGGTAGACTTCCAAACCAGGTAACATTCTGAACAAGGTGTTGGAGGAGGGAGAGCCCAGCAAGGTTGTGTTGCAAGATGTATATGCTTTTAGCAAAGCCGTAATCTCTCGTGATTCTGCCATGCCAGATTGAACCCTACAGTGGAGAATCCCGCTATTCTAAAATCTAAAGTGCCGTGTGGAGGTAATCTAATCTACCTGAGCTCTATGTGATGGGAGGGCATGACTTCCAGGAGGGAATGTAGCCAAAAGATAAAGATAGGGTCAAGTGAAGGTGGAGGAAGGAATCAGAAAGGAAGAGAACTGGATAAGATAGAAGCAGATGGAGAGGGGCAGATAAAGAGGAAATGGTCAGATGGAAAGAGAGAGAGATAGACACAGGATGGAAAGGTAGCCCCAACAAATGGCAATCTATACTGCTTTTTACAACTCTCCAAAAGTGAGTCCAGATCCCTCTTGAGTAAGTCATTCCTAATGTTTTTACTATTCTCTCTTTTGGGAAGTAATTACACACAATCACACACACACACACATATACCCACCCACCCACTAGCCATAGGAGAGGAGTGAAGTACTGGTACCCAGTGGAATCAGGCAAAAACAGTCTTCTCTAAAAGCACAAAAGTTTTCATTCCTTTTCAGACTCTTTTTTTCTGAATTTTCCACCACCATTCTGCAATCGTAGCAAACACATAAATGCCATCTTTGGTTTTATTTTGGTATTTTCATCTAAAATGCAAACATTTTTTTAACTCTTGGCATTCTTACAGGACGATTTAATTTGTAATATGTCCATGCATCTGTGGGTGTGGTGCGAGTAGGAGGAAGAGAGAATTTATCATTTTCCTCAATTTGGATTTGTTCATTGATGTTGAAAATTGCATAGGCAACATGGAGGTGGGGGCGTGTTCTAATGAAAAGGGAGTTAACTGTTTCCTTCTTGAAAGTGCATTAACTCCTTCAGTCAACTGAAAGGTCTTTTTGTGTTCTGAAAGAGATAATTGGTCCAACAGTCTGTATCAGTCAATAGCATTTATTGAGCACTTACTATGTGCAGAGCACTGTACCAGAAAACATAATGAACCTCTCCTAATTGAGTAATTCTACTTCCTCATTGAGAGTGTAGGGCTGACACTTCCAGAAAACAATTTTGGAAAAACCCCAAATAAATACAACCATCAAGTCGGAAAGCTCCTCACGGGCAGGGAATATATCTACCAACTCTGTTATATATTTTTATATATCGTTCTCTCCCAAGCACTTCCTACAGTTCTCTGCACACAGTAAGCACATAATAAATCTGATTGATAGATTTTGTAAAAGTGACTTAAGTCTGTATTTAGTAGCTTTAGATTTTGGTCTGAGTCTAGTAAAATGAACCATACAGTGCCTGGGTTTTGGGAGAAAGAAATAAGGAGACAAAACACTTACCTGGGCAGCCACAATTACACCCCTCACCAGAACCAACATCCTTAAGTGGGGATCCAAGTAACAGTGGGAATTTGCTGCTCATTTCACTACCATTCTCCCAGTTAGCCAAAGCAGGGTGTGGGATTCCAGAAGATGGAAACTTTGTATATTTTTAGATATATAAAATAGAATAAATCAGAATACTGCTATTTGCAATAGTCATTTGGGTAAGAACTGTTGATATTCAGTACAGGTTTGAGACCCAGGTCATACAGGCATACTTCTGGTATTACAAAAGGAGAAAAGGAGAATTTCCTAATCAGTATTTGTACCTCAGATTGTTTTCAGAATATGCTTTCCAGGACTTTTAGCATTTACGTAGGACAGAGGAAGGAGAGAAATTCACATGATGGTAAAGATGTTTTATAGTTTTACAATTCCACATTAGGTCAGTGAACCTTTGAGAGTTATTCCATACATCATAGTGGAAATACTTAGCTATTAAATTTCTTAATGGTTATTTAAATTACACTTGTAGTGGATGCAGAATATTTGCCAAAATAAGTAATACCACTTTGAAGTTTGAATAACCCCTTTTTCCAGGGTTGTTATTGCTTTATCCCCTTCCCCCCGAGCTAAATTGAGAACAAATACTACATATCTAATTTTATAGATGAGTGAATTGAGGTCTCATGTTGCCTCTCTTGTCTTGTGTTTAGATTGTAAGCTTCTTGGGGGCAGGGATCATATCAACTTACTCTACTGTACTGTCCCATGCACACAGTTCAGTTCTCCGCACACAGTAAGTGCTCAATAAATACCACTGATATATCGATTAGTATGCAAAAGTGGGAATATCTGTTGTTTAAAACAATATAGCATTTTGAAACCCAATGGGATGATCTGCTTCAAAAAGATCTGTTTGCTATAAAAGTAATAAATTATAATCAGGTTTTGATGATCACTATTGATTATTGAACAGGAAACTTTCCATTTCGGAATGTTACTTACTGGCAGTAGTAGTAATAGCATTCATTCAGCATTTACTGTGTTTAGGACATGATACCAAGTGCTGGGGAAAAGTGTACAGAAGAGAATTAGACATGGTCTCTGCCCCTTAGGGGTCTCACAGTTACAGAAATAGAAATCATATGTTTAGAAATAATTTTCATTTTAGTACAGTAGGAGTGTATTTTTCTTGACAAGGATATTCCTCAAAATGGAAGTCTTATTCACAAATTCAGTTTTCTGACAGACAGTAAGAGCAAATCCAAGATGAGACATAAGTGACTGATATAGAAAGATACTGGTTTCCTTCCAATTTCATATTTAATTAGAGCTTGTAGCAATGTGCTGGGCCCAGGAGATTGTGGAAGAATTTGTGCCTACAAACCTATGAGACTGGGTTTTTTAGTAGAATGGGCATTTAGAAAGCTAAGAAATCTTATACTGAGCAACAATGCAGCATCTTTAGATGGGGCTCTTTCTAAGCTTGGAATAGACATACAATCATGTGATGAAAAACTTTGACTGTTTTTCTTTGTCTTGCAGTGTGCTGGGGAAGAGAAACGAGTTGGTACTCGGACAGTGTTTGTTGGCCATCGACCAGTTTCCGAAACAGATGCTTACATTGCCCAAAAGTTTTGTGATAATAGGATAATCTCATCTAAGGTAAGTTTGTTCATCAATCCAAGAAGCATAAAAAATTAATTGGATTTTGGTTTTTGACTGTGGGAGACTTTGAGCTTTCAGCATATCAGCATTTTATTTTAATCAGATAGTATTTATTGAGCACTTATTGTATGTAGAGCACTTGGGAAAGTACAGTGCAACAGAGTTGGTAGACACGTTCCCTGCCCATAACAAGCTTACAGTCTAGAGGGATCCAGTCATGAACATAAATAAATTACAGATGTGTACACAGGTGTTGTGGGACTGAGGGTGGGGTGAATACCAAGTGCTCGAAGAACTGAGTGCATAGACACAGGCAGGAGAAGGAGTTGGGGGAGGCCTCTT
Organism: Ornithorhynchus anatinus; assembly: GCF_004115215.2. Taxonomy (NCBI): domain Eukaryota; kingdom Metazoa; phylum Chordata; class Mammalia; order Monotremata; family Ornithorhynchidae; genus Ornithorhynchus; species Ornithorhynchus anatinus. The sequence goes on along the minus strand of NC_041733.1, from coordinate 34,796,011 downwards.
GGATGTGACCTTAATAAGGCTTTGAAATTGGGTCATATTTCCCTAAAGATGTACATATATAGTGTCAGAGATGATGCTGTTGATCATGCCATTCTAACCACAGGTGGAAATGAGAATAGGGTAGGGAAGGAATTATCACACAGCAGACATTGAGGTTTCCTAATCGTGGTGATGGTTTGCACGGAGCCATCCATACTGTCTTGCCTAGCCTTCTGTCTGTGACCAGCAGCAAGCATCAATTAATCAACCAGTCATTATTATTGTACACTTCCTGTGTGTAGAACAGTGTACAAAGCACTTGGGAGAGTACAGTATAATAAAGTTGGTAGACATATTCCCTGCCCACAGTGAGCTTATGGTGTAGAGGGGGATTCAGTCAGTTTATCAGTCATATTCATTGAGAGCTTACTGTGTGCTGTGCATGGTATTATATGCTTGGGAGAGTCGGACATTAATATAAACAAATTATAGATATGTACATAAGTGCCGTGGGGCTGAGGTAGAGTTGAATAAAGGTTGCAAATCCAAGTACAAAGGGAATACAGAAGGGAGTGGGAGAAGGGAAAATGAAGACTTAGTTGGGGAATGCCACTTGGCAGAGATGTGTTTTTAGCAAGGCTTTGAAGGTGGAGAGAGTAGTGGTGTATCAGATATGAAGAGGAAGGGAGTTACAGGCCAGAGGCAGGATGTGGGTGAGGGATCGGCAGTGAAATAGATGAGATTGAGGTATAGTGAGGAGCTTGGCATTAGCTAAGCCAAGGGTGTGGGCTGGGTTGTTGGGAGGTAAGATAGGACGAGGTCAAGTGACTGAGTGCTTTATAACTGATGATAAGGAGCTTCTGTTTGATTTGGGGGTGGATGGGCAACCATTGAAGGTTCTTGATAGTGGGGAAACATGGACTGAAAGTTTCTGTAGAAAAATGATCCGGGCAGCTAAGTATGGACTGGAGTGGGAAGAGACAGGAGACAAGGAGGTCAGCGAAGGGGCTGCTGCAGTAATCAAGAAGGGATAGGATCATTGCTTGGATTAATGTGGTAGCAGTTTGGAGAGGAAAGGACAGATTTTAGTGATATTGTGGAGGTGGAACCAGCAGAATTTGGTGACAGATTGAATATGTGGGCTGGAAGAGAGATGAGTCAAGCACGGAAAAGATAAGAGTTAAAGGTGCAGTCTGTAGCTGTGAGACAGAACCAGGTAGTCAAAAGGTTTTTGTGGTCAGGGCAAGAAGAATGTTGAAAGTAATAGAATATTTAAAAATCAGGAGGGATTTTTTTGTAATGCTTTAAAAACTGTTCAGAACTTTTAAAGACTATTTTATAATATGTTGTACAATAGGCACTCTTTGGATTCCCTAAATGAACTATAGAATCCAGAAGCCAATCATTAAGCAGTGCCTCTTCTTGTGTTTTATTCCTCCTTTTAAATTTTAGAGAAGCAGTATGGCCTAGTGAAAAGAGCACAGGCTTGGGAGTAAGAGGACCTTGGTTCTGAACCCGACTCTGCCAGTTGCTTGCTGTGTGACCTTGGTCAAGTCACTTAACTTCTCTGAACCTCAATTTCCTCAACTATAAAATGGGGATTAAATCCTACTCCCTCTTACTTTGACTGTGAGCCCCATTTGGGATGGGGCTGGGTTCAACCTGTTAAACTTGTATCTACCCCAGCACTTAAAACAGTGTTTGATACCTAGTAAGTGTCTAACAAATACCATTAAAAAAACCTAGAATAAAAAAACAGTTTCTAAGGAATTAACGCTTGTCTTAATAAGTCATGTGGAAAGAACTAAATATGTTGAGAATAACAAGATTTTTTACTGACAAGTGGTGTTATTGTTTCACTGCATAAAAAGTTAATGGGCGTTGCTTTGTAGCTGAACAGAAGGCTCAATTTTGTATTCTATAGAACGTTTTGAAAACCTTCCCGGTTTGTGTTTTGCATTCATGTGACAATAATAAATAGAGGGAAGCTTTTTCGTGTGATTAGTCCCTCTGTGGGTGTGACTCTGCAGGCAGATATTTTTGCCAGGTGGTATATGATAGAAGGTAAAATGAAGGGTAAATGTTCTATTCTTAGGCTTTGCTAGGGAATTGAACAGTAAATTAGAAAGTGTGACTTGACAAACATCTTGAAGTTGCCCTTCTACCACTGAGTCATATGGCTTTATTTCAATTTTTAAAATTAGTCCTAGATTGATAGATCAATCAACCAATCAGTCAATATAATTTATTAAGTGCTTGCTGCATGCAGAACCACTGTAGTAAGCACTTAGGAGAGTACAGTACAACAAAGTTGGTGGGCAAATACCTTGCCCACAATGAGCTTACAGTCTATAGTGGGAGGCAGACATAAATATAAATAATTTATATATAAAATTTAATATATAATTTATAGATGTGTACATAAAGTATATACATTTTTGCATGGAATAGCATAAAAAAAGGCATGTGTTGGATCTGGTAACTTCAAAGGAGGATTTGCAATCATGATGAAACTAGGTTACAGTGTGCAGAGTGAACTTGTTTTCCTCTAAAGATTTCCCAACTGTTGAAAGGGCTTTATTTTTACAGGTGAATCTGGGATCCTTTCAGCACTTAGTCCATAACATTCCAGTTTTGGGGATTCAAACTAAGAATCCAGTTGTGTTTCCTGCTAAATCTGTCAATTAATTGATATTTACTGGGCACTTTGTGCAGAGCACTGTACTAGGGGCTGGATACAAAACAGTTGGTGGACAAGGTCCCTGCTCACAAAGAGCTTCCATTCTAACAGCCAAGTGTTTTTAGTACTGCCAGACCCATATTTATTCAAGATTAATAAATTAAAGACATTAGAATCTGTTCTTTGTTGATTTTGGCCATTTAGTATTTGATCTGGTTTAATTTCCTTTCCCCATTCCTCCATGGAGGTAAAAATAACTTCATCTTAATTGGGAACTTTTGTTTTTTCCCCATGTAATGTGAGTGCTGTAAGTGTTCCATTGGAAATGAGACTTGTTAACTGGAAACACTGAAGGATATTCATTTTGACCTAATTTTAATTTAATTTTTCCCCATTTGAAGAAAAAAACTTTTTCAAAAAAAGCCCCAAAAAACAAACTTGTCCTTTCCAGCCTGGGACACTGAAACTTGCTCCATGGCTGTCTAGCATCAAAGGTCATCAGAAAGTTGCAACTCAAGCTTGTGTATTCTCTGGCATGTGGAACGGAATACTAAGTTCTCGCTGTTAGTATCTTTCAACTCCATGTTTGTCCATTGTCTACATTTTCCAGTTCCCAGTTTTGATACTTATCTTGGTGGTGCTTAAACAGAATAGAAATCAGTCACCCAGTAATCTCCTGGATCTATCAATTTGAAACAGAATTCTGAGAGTAGACTAACAATGTTTGGTTGGACTACAGTTCATTTATTAGGTGCCGATGAAAAATTTTGACTTTCCAAGATTTTAGACAAGGAGCCATCATAAGCATTTTCTTGCTTTTTTGGGGGAAAAGACAGACTCACTCTTGCAATTTCCTGTCAAGTCCAGGAACTATCAATCAGTAGCATGTACTGAATACCTACTCCATGTCAGAGCACTGTGCCCACTACTCTTACCACTTGCAAAGAGTTAGGTAGCATGGAATGACTCAAGCAGCAGCTAGGCAGAAGGAGAGATGAAAGCAAGGCATGGGGAGTAGTTTAGCTTGAGAGAAAAGTGTGCAAGATGGGGTTTCATGAGAGAAGAAAGATATATAGTGGGGAGAGAAATCTGATTGAGTGTACTAATGCCAATGTCAGGTGCTTCTGCTTGATGCAGAGATGGCTGGGCATCCATTGGAGGTTTTTGAGGACTGGGGTGCTGTGTATAGGACACTGTTCTAGAAGTTTCCAGATGCTAGAGTGAGGTTTGGATTGGAGAGGGGAGAGAATGAAGGCAAGAACATCAGCAAAAAGACTGATGAGGAATTCTTTCCTTGGTAATCAGAACCTCAAATCTATTTGTTGTATATCCTGTGGGGACCCACCTCTCCCAGCAAATAAGGCTAAATTACATGATTTAGTGATTCACTTAATAGCTGTGGTATTTGGTAAGCACTACTAAGTGCCAAGTATTGTACTAAGCACTGGGGTAGATGCAGTGTTGATTGGGTTAGATACAGTCCCTGTCCCACATGGAATTCCCAATCTTGATCTCCAATTTACAGATGAGGTTACAGAGAAGTGAAGTGATTTGCCCAACGTCACATAGCAGATAAGTGGTGGAGCCAGGATTAGTACCCAGATCTTCTGATTCCCAGGAGGATGAAACTTAATTCTCACTGGAATGAGTATCAGAGCAAAGGGAACAAAGGGATTACTTAGTTGTTTAGCCTGTATATACAGGCCAGCCACAAGGCAGACTCGAATAAGAACCAAACAAGGCAGAAAGCAGCATTTTATGGGGTCATCCCCAAAATATACATGAAACCTGGTTAAATTAAAAAAAAATAGCTCAGCAGTGGAAAAGCCCATCAGCAACATAATGTGTTCACCCTCCATTGCCCTCCTTTGCTGCATTAGAGAAGCAGTGTGGCTCAGTGGAAAGAGCACAGGCTTGAGAGTCAGAGGTCATGGGTTCTAATCCCTGCTCTGCTGCTTGTCAGCTGTGTGACTTTGGGCAAGTCACCTAACTTCTCTGGGCCTCAGTTACCTCATCTGTAAAATGGGGATGAAGACCAATGTGGGACAGCCTGATTACCTTACATCCCTTTACCTTAGATTACCTTAGAACAGTGCTTGGCACATAGTAAGCGCTTAACAAATGCCATCATCATCATCTTTGCCTAAGTATGCTTGACTGCATTTTTGATTGAGAGCTGATTTCTATTGTATGAGTGCTTGTTTGCAGCTGACAATAAGGAAATTTGAAGGTCTAGGATCAAGTCCCAAATTAATTTCATCATTAGAAACATCCTAAAAATTAAAAAAACTGACTTCCCTTATCAGACTGTAAACTCTAACCAGTAAAGGTTACACAGTATTAATTCTGTTACTGATAGGAAAGTGGAAAGTCACCGGAAAGATGAAGTAAAGAGATGAAGGGAGAGCAGCTAGGAATCCAGGACAGGTTAGAAGCTCAATAATATTACTTGATGTTTCTAAAAAGCATTTTCAGTTGATAATATATATTGAGTGCTTATTCTTTGCAGAGCACTGCACTACACACTTGGGAGAGTACAATAGATTTAACAGACAATAATCCCTGCTCTCTAATACTGGCATTAAAATAACACGTTGAGTAAAAAGATAAGCCCATAAGTGTAAATGAGGAATAGGAGAGAATAAGTACCTAAGTGTTTAGGTGATGGAAAAGTGCTAAAGTGATAGTAGTGGGGGATATAGGTTGGAGACGAAAGAGATGATTCAGGGAAGACTTCCTGGACGAAATGTGACTTGAGAGCACCTTGAAAATAGAGAAGTGTATGAACTGGGTGAAATGTCTGCCAGGTGAAAATGAGAAAGGAGTTCCAGACAGAAGGGAGTGCATGAGCAAGAGTTCAATAGGGAGAGAGATAATGAGGCACTGCAAGAGGTTGGCTTGAGAGGAGAGAAGTGTATGAACTGGGATGTGGTAAGAGAGGGGTGAGGAGAAGTAGTAGGGAGAGAGTTGACTGAGTGTTCCAAAGACAATGGTCAGGAGTTTCTGCTTGGTGCAGAGAGGAAAGGCAGCCATTGGCAGTTTTGGAGTGGTGACTTGTAATAACAAATGCCATAATTATTATTGTTATTGTTGTTTACAATGTGTCAAGCACTGTACTAAATGCTGGGGTCTGTGCAGGATAATCAGGTCCCACATGGGGCTCCACCCTAAATTTGTCCTGTGACAATACAAGAATGCAGTTTCACTGGGCTCTCTCTCTCTCTCTCTATAGAATAGCGACTTATCTTCTTCCTGGAACTATCTTATAATTTAATCACAAAGACAAATGTTTTGCTTGTGATTCACTAGAATTCTTAATCATTTTCTGCCACCCATACTTATATGTAGGTATTCCTTTCCTTGTGGTGAGCCCCTCCCTATTTAATTGTTCTGTTTTTCAGTGGTCTCATGCTACTTTCCATCCATATTGTCTTTTTTATTTAATGGTATTTGTTAAGTGCTTACTATGTATCAAACACTGTTTTAAGTTCTGGGATACAAGCTAATAAGATTGCATACAGTCTCTGTCCTGCATGGGGCTCACAGTTGAAGTATGAGGGAGAACAGGAGAACTGAGACATAGAGAAATTAAGTGACTTGCCCAAGATCATAGAGCAAGCAATTGGCAGAGATGGGATTAGAACCCAGGTCCTCTGACTCCCAAGCCCGTGCTCTTTCCACTAGGTCATGCTGCTTCTTGTCTTTTTTCTCACATTCATTTTCTATGGTCGTTTTGAATGTAAATCCTATTCTTGAAGATACTCTTCTTGTCAGTGGCATTAAGAGACTGTAGCTCATTGTGGGCAGGAAAGGTGCTTACCAGCTCTGTTGTACAGTACTCTTCCAAGAGCATAGTACAGTGCTATGCACACCATAATCGCTCAACAAATATCTTTGATTAGACCGAGATTGCCATCAGTTTCTTCCGTCAAGTGTTTTCAAATCTATTAGAAAGAACTTGATGCCTTGGAGACATAGGCTGTACTAACAGTAGAGGGCAAGTTGTTGAAGTGACTGTGTTTTAATTTAAAAAGTGGGGTAACTTTGAGAAATGAGTATAATAAAATGTATGAGTTTTTTGTGTTCATTTGATAGTTGCAGTCATTTCTGCTATAAAGTGTTTTGTTATATACAGTTTGGATATAAACTGTTCATGAATGCAACTATCACAATGACCGTATTTATATTTGGGAATGTTAAAAGGTCATTATCTTTGTTTGACCCAGTAATTTTTTTGAAAGTCCAGTAAAGCTCATCCTAATTTGACTGATGTTTGCTATGAACACCCACATCATGTTAAGAAAGTTCTTGAAGAGCCAAGGATTTCATTCAAAGGCGTAAACTTAAAAGCAGTGTTCTAGGCACCATTTTGTATTTGTGAAGATCCCCACTACACCTAGGTTAGGGATTGTTCTCAAATATCAGAGGATTTATTATGAGTCATTGTGTATTCCTAGAGGAGCAGTGTGGCTTAGTGGAAAGAGTATGAGCCTGGGAGTCAGAGGACCTGTATTGTAATACCACCTCTGACATTTGCCTGCTGGGTGACCTTGGTTAAATCACTGACCTTCTCTGATCCTCAGTTCCCTCATCTGTAAAATGGGGATTCAATACCTGTTCTCACTCCACTTTACAGTGTGAGCCACATGTGGGACCTACCCCAGTGAAAAATACAGTGCTTGGCACATAGTAAGCACTTAACAAATACCACATTTATGTCTGAAACTCTCTGACCCCTGGAAGAGTTGTATCTGTTCATTTTGGAAAAGTTTGTCTTACTATCCAAACATTGTGTGCATTTATACAGCTTCAAAATAGTGGACTTTCTGCTTATGATTTAGTTACTTCTCAAAGCATTTTTGACCTTTTCTTTTCGTTTCTTTCAGTATACAGTTTGGAATTTTCTCCCAAAGAATCTTTTTGAACAATTCAGAAGAATAGCAAATTTTTATTTCCTCATCATATTCCTTGTACAGGTAAGAGCTCTATAAATAAACACATATCCCCTTTGACACTTTTCTGCTTCAGAGGACTTAGTTACTCCTTAATTTCATTCATTAACTGGTTGCAAATGTGAATAACACCTCTTCAAAGGGTGTATATTTAACACCTCTCATCTTTTTAAAATGTTCTTATTGACAGGGAGTTCATTACTGAAAGATCTTGGTGAGAATTTTTCTGTTCATTATTCTCCATCCCTTTATGTTTTTGTCTTGTTTTAGTTTATTTTTTCTATCTGCAGTATTAGATAGGTTATATGTCCTTGTCCTGAATGGAACACCCTCCAGTCAATCAACCATATTTATTAAATGCTTACTGTGTGCAGAGCACTGTACTAAGTGCTTGGGAGCATACAATATAACAGAGTGAGGCCGACATTAATATAAATAAATAAATTGCAGTTACCTAACTAAGTGCTGTGGGACTGAGAGGGGGTGAACAAAGGTTGCAAATCCAAGTGTAAGGATGATTCCAAAGGTAGTGAGAGAAGAGGAAATAAGGATTTAAGGAAGGCCTCTTGGAGGAGATGTGCTGATAATAAGGCTTTGAAGGTGGGGAAAGGGAAAGGGAAGAGGGAGGGATTTCCAGGCCAGAGGTAGAATGTGAGCAAAGTGTCATCGGTGAACTAGACGAGATTGAAGTATAGTGAGTAGGTATGATGTTAGAGGAGCGAAGTGTGCCAACTGGCTTGGAATAGGAAATCAGGGAGGTGAGGTAGGAGGGGGCAATGTGATTGAGTGCTTTAAAGCCAATGGTAAGGAGTTTCTGTTTGATGTGCAGCATGGCATGGTGGGTAGGGCACCAGCCTAGCCACCTGCGTGGCTCAGTGGAAAGAGCATGGATTTAGGGGTCAGAGGTCGTGGGTTCTAATTCCGGCTCCGCTATTTGTCAGCTGTGTGACTTTGGGCAAATCACTTAACTTCTCTGTGCCTCAGTTATCTCATCTGTAAAATGGGGATTAAAACTGTGAGCCCCTCGTGGGACAACTTGATTACCTTGTATCTCCCCCAGCGCTTAGAACAGTGCTTTGCACATAGTAAGCTCTTAAGTGAAATAATAATAATAATAAGGCAGAAGGATCTGGTTCAAATCCCTACTCCACAACTTGTCCGCTATGTGATCTTGGGCAAGTCACTTCCCTTCTCTGGGCCTCAGATAGGTCATTTGTAAAATGGAGATTAATACTGTGAGCCCCCTGTGGAACAGGAACTGTGTCCAGTCCAATTTGCTTGTATCCACCCTAGCACTTCGTACAGTGCCTGGCACATAGTAAGCACATAACAATATTATGTGGTGTCGGCTTGGTGAGCAAAATGTAGACTGGACTGAAGTTGAGAGAGGCAGGAAGATCAGCCAAGAGACTGATGCAGTAATCTTCATGGGATAAGTTAATTGCTTGATCAGTGTGGTAGCAGTTTGGATGGAGAGGAAAGGGTGGATTTTAGCTATTTGTGAAGGATGTGAACTGGCAGGATTTAGGGATAGATTGAATATGTGGGTTGAATAAAAGGAGTTGAGGATAACACCAAGGTTATGGGTTTGTGAGACAGGAAGGATGGTGGTGCTGTCTACAGTGATGGAAAAGTCAAGGGGAGAACAAGGTTTTTGTGAGAATATGAGAAGGACTGTTTTGGACATGTTAAGTTTGAGGTGTCAGCAGGACTTCCAAGTAGAGATGTCCTGAAGGCAGGAGAAAATATGAGACCGCAGAGGAGGAGAGAGATCTGAGCTGGAGATGTAGATTTGGGAATCATGGGAATCATTGAAGCCATGGAACAAATGAGTTCTTCAAGCGAGTGGATGTAGATGGAGAATAGGCGGGGACCCAGGACTGAGCCTCGAGGGACTACTCCCACAGCAAAACAGTAAGGAGATGGGAGGAAGAGCCTGTGACAAAAACTGAGAATGAATGGCCAGAGAGATAAGAGGAGACCAAGAGAGGACATTGTCAGTGAAGCCAAGGTTGGGTAGTGTTCCTAGGAGAAGGGGGTGGTCAGCAGTGTCAAAGGCAGTTGAGAGATCAAGGAGGAAGAGATGTGGAGTAGAGGCTGTTGGATTTGGCAAGAAGAAGATCATTGGTGACCTTTGAGATGGCAGTTTTCGTGGAGTGAAGAAGACGGACCATCATATGCGGGACAGACCATATACACCAGCTCACTACTCTCCCCACCTTCAAAGGCTTATTAAGGTCACATCTCCAAGAGGCCTTCCCTGATTAAGCCGTCTTTTCCCTGACTCCTTCTCCCTTCTGCATCATCTGTGCACTTGAATCTTTACCCTTTGGTCATTTGGTGTTCATTCCCGCCCCGCCGCACTCATGTGCATATCAGTAAATTATTTATATTAATGTCTGTCTCCCCCTCTAGACTATAGCTCGTTGTGGGCAGACATGTTTACCAACACTTTTGTAATGTTCTCTCCCAAGCACTTAGTGCTTCTCCACATATAAGTGCTCAGTAAATACTAGTGATCAAATGATATCCCCAGATCAGGATTTCATTCGTCCTTGAATCTTTAGTTTCCATCGGGATTTTTTTCATACTGGATTAGTTTTTTCTCAACCTGCTCTACATTTTAATTTTTAAAGTTAAATTTTAGTACTCTATTCAATACCCCATGGAAATTTTAGCAAATTAAAGATTTAAATGTTTTCATTATAGCTGCATTAAAAAAATAAAAGCATTTGGTCTTTCAGTTTCATTCTAGCCCTTGGAACTAAATCCTGTAACATTTATAGTTTCCATTGCGTGTTTTGGGAGGGGTGTGGGTGTTTGGGCCAGGGGGAATCTGCCTACTGCACACAGTTAGCGCTGAAGACTGGTTGACTGATACAGTGCAACAGAGTTGGTAGACACTGCAGTCCCTGCCCACTTGATTCTATTTATCGTGATTATGTTGTTTTGTTTTTGTCTGTCTCCCCAGATTAGACTGTAAGCCTGTCATTGGGCAGGGATTGTCTCTATCTGTTACCGAATTGTACATTCCAAGCGCTTAGTGCAGTGCTCTGCACATCGTAAGCGCTCAATAGATACTATTGAATGAATGAATGAATGACTTTACAGTCTAGAGAGAGAGAGACAGGCAAATAATTTCTAATGTAAAATTTTATAGATCTAACACAGTGCAGCTCAAAGTGCCACTTTGCAAGAGGGTGACTTTATCAAACCAATAGTTTACATTATAAACCATTAGTAGTCTCAAATGAAAACCTCATTTTCTATAGACATAAAACAGTGGTAGAGAAGAGCTATACAATTTCAGAATGTTTGCTCTTAACTGATTACACTGTTTTTCCTGTGTTCAGTCATTGTTTCCACATACCAAGCAAGGCAGGTACGACCAAGAAGAATATTGCTGACTTGTTCACGCTTCAAATAAAGTGCTAAATCCAAATTTTTGTGAAATATTCCACCTTATGGTGTAAATTCTCATCTCTTTTATGTGTTATGGTGCCTTCTTCAGTGCCCCTTCCCTCTCTCACTCCCTCCCCCCATTTCACCCCCACCCACTCTCTTTCCATTTTCATTAAAGGGACTGATAAGGCAGGATGTCAGTGGAAAAATTCTTTTGTGGTGAACTCAGTGTTCATTTTCTTATCCTCTTCAGACATATGCTATTCCCCTCCAGTTCCAAAGAACAAATGTCCTTTATATAGTGATCATTTTCATTAAAGTTTTAAAATTTGTCCCTGTTTTTATCTAGGTAATAGTAGATACTCCAACCAGCCCAGTAACCAGTGGACTTCCACTTTTCTTTGTAATAACTGTTACAGCCATTAAACAGGTAATAATTCTTATCAGTTGCCACTAAAAATGTGTTAAATTAATACTGTAGTATGCTTCTTTCTAATTTCTATCTCAGGAATACTGTATAAACAGAAATAATAGATTTGTTTCACAATACTTATTTGAATAGCATTGTATTTTCCAAAAGCTTTCACACAGTTATCTCGTGATAGCCTCACAACACCTTTGTGAGCTTGGGTGAAACAGGAATTCTTTCCCCATTTTACAAATGAGGAAACTGTGGGCCTGAGAGACTAAGTGATTTGCCAAAGATCACAAAACAAGCCCTGTCAGTGACCAAGCTAAACAGGACTAGAACCCAGGCTTCCTCCTTCTTAGATCTGTGTTCTTTCCCCTAGACCACACTCTACTCTTCATATACCTCCTAAAAACATCTGAACAAATTCTTGAGAGAATTGCAGTTAGAAGCTCTTCTCTGGTGTCTCTGTATTTCCTTCTGACCCCTCTGAAAATTGGGGTGGGGAAAATGTTATGCTCCAGGTGGCTTAAATTGCAAAAGTTCTGAAATGGGCTCTAGAGATAAGTAGATTACCTCAGTTTGGCTTCTGCAACCAAACAAGGATGTCTAAAGTACCTTTGTTTTGCTTTGAAAGAACTTCACTTCTTCCATTTCTTGAAGATCCCTATGAAGCATAAATAGCTATTTTTGATGGGGCAGGTGGGGAGGAAGAAGGAAAAAAGCTAACAAAAAAACCACAGTCCTTAGATGGTATTCTATACGAGGTTGTCAGTCTAAAAATCACAAAATTGCAAGAGGACTACAGGAAATCATTTTATTCCTGAGAAATACCAATAATTCAGTAAAAAAAAGGCTTGTGTTGGTGTTTGAGGTGTAATTTATCTTTCTACAGATAAAATTCAGGTTTTTGCTCTGTTTCTGCATTTACATGTCTGGTTTTATTTGTTTATAAACAGTACCACTCATTTGTCCCCTTTAGCAGTCCGTGGTATTCTACCTAGAATTTGCAAATGTAAACATTCCCTGTGCAGTTCCTTCTTCTGTCTTCCCTTGCATGTCAGGGTTTTTTTTGTCCGTTTGTTTTTTTTCTGTGTTTAAATTTAGTTAAGTGCAGATATTGCACTAGAGGCCTTGCATGCCAGTTTATTTTGTTGGGTCTAAATTTAGTTAAACACAAACATTTCCCTTTGGTCCTTGCATGCCCGTGCTTATCAGTTTATGTATCAGTTTTAAGTTTCTGATCATCCCAATCCATCTATTTAACTTATTGTTCACAAATGAAATCCACATTTTTCTAAATGTTCTCTATTTCTGAATTTATGAGCCTGAATTTATTGCAGTTCAAATCTTTCTAAGGAAAGGCAAGTTGTATAGTTTGTAACTGCCTTTTGCTAATTCTTATGCTTGGAGTCCTGTATATGTGTGGTGTGTGTATACAATTAGATTAAAAAAAATTCCCCAGATTGTGTGTGTGTGTGTGTGTGTGTTCATGTATATACATTTATGCATATGGAAATTTGGGGGGAATCTTTTTAAAAAATAAAATATCAACTCTTTTTTTCAGGGCCCATTGCCTTGGATCTAGTTATAATTTTCCTTTTATTAAAGTATTAACATAACCAGCAATTCACAAGCCTGTATTCAATCTGAAATCTAATAGTGTTTTAAGACTTAACATTTACATAACTTGACCTGTCTTTGAAGTATGATTGAGGGAATTAAGCTGGAAAAAATTGGGAAGCCTTTGAGGGATCACAGGAAACCCAAATTGTATTTCTCAGAATGACATAGAAGAGGAAATTGTGCTAATTTATGGCACAGTAATAGTTTCTCTATACTTCAGTTTCCTCATCTGTAAAATGGAGATACAGTGCCTGTTCTCCTTCCTACCTTCAGTTTCCTTATCTGTAAAATGCCTGTTCTCCTTCCTACTTAGACTGTGAGCCCCACATGGGACAGGAATTGTGTCCAGCCTGATTATCTTGAATACACCCCAACATTTAGTACAGTGCTTCACGCATACTAAGTGCTTAACAGGTATCACAATTCTTCTTCTTCTTCTTTTCATTATTATTATTACCAAATCTAAGCTTTGGCCATGCCTGGCAGTGAGTTCCACTTCTATATCATTGTCTTCTTTCTTTTCAGCCCTTCAGTTTTATTGGTTCCCACAGGGACTTTATTCTTAATTATGCAGCTTTCATTGCTCCTCCTGGGCAAGCCTGAATCTTAATTGGAATTTTGGCAAGATGACATCTCCCATTTCCTCCGAGTCAAAGAGCAAAACTTTTACTCTAGTGTCTTGCAAAAATAGCCCTGAAATAAAATTGTCTGCAACTCAATAGTACTTCTGAAAAATAATCATATTTAGGTGAAGCTGAGCATAAATGCATTTTGGTTCAGATATAGGCATTTGGTTGAAAAAAAAATTTTGACATCCCTCTGAAAGAGTATTTTTTTACTGGTATTTGTTAAGTGCTTATTACATATCAAATATTGTTCTAAGCACTGAGGTAGATACAAGTTAATTAGGGACCCTATCCCTGTCCCTCATGGGGCTCACAGTCAAGTAGGAGGGAGAAAAGATATTGAATCCCCATTTTACGGTTAAGGAAACTGAGGCACAGAGAAGTGAAATGACTTAGTACAGTGCTCTGCACACAGTAAGTGCTCAATAAATATGATTGACTGACTGACTTGCCAGAGGTCACACAGAATTCAAGTGGCAGAGCTAGAATTAGAATCCAGGTCCACTGGCTTCCAGACCCGTCCTTTGCCTACCAGGCCATGCTGAGTTTCAATATATTTTAAGAAGAGTTCCACCAGAGTGTCCTCCCTAGAGTGTAAAACTGAAGGTTTTTCCTTTTCAAACAGGATTGAGAGAGTCCAGCAGAGTTATATTTACATAGTGTGCCCTTGCAATATTTATCCTTTACCTTTCCCAGACATTGAGGGTGTGATGATGAGGAAAGATTCATAATGTTCTTCTACAGCCTATAGGCCACAAACCAGGTTTGGTTAGAAGGGAGCCTGGGTGCCATATTCCAGTGATCTCCAGACCAGCTGTTTCTATCCTTCAGGTGTCTCTCCCTCTCTGCTCCACAGTCCAATTTTGGTAGCAAACTCCTCCCCGGCCTCCCAGCAGCACTCAACAGTCCCAAGAGCTGCATCTTGTGGGGGTTAAGGCTGAATCCATGGCTGGCTCTGAAGCAGAGAGGTGTCACCAAATAGTGCTAGTAACCACTTTTCCTCCTCTAAACCTTCCACATCACCCTGCCCTTCACAGTAGTTTGCCACTCTCAACAACCTCACAAATTTGGCACATGGCCACTAGACCAAAATATTCCCCTCCATCACCACCCCCAATGGCCTAGTCCACTTTAAACGATTACTTTTAAAAATAAACTTATGAAAAATGGCTTCTGAGGCCATTTCTGAAGTGACCTCAAATACCTTGCAAAACTACACCCTGCTGTTGAGAACAGAGATACTTTCCCTCCTGAAATTATCCAGTGTCTTGTATCAATGCCCAGGATCTGCAAGGATATTTTATAAAGGAGGGCACTGAGAAATGAAGACTGCCAGAAATCTCTTTTCCTGGATTATTAAAATTGTAAAATTATTTTCTTACTCATAATTGAATTGCCTGTTTGAAGAATGGCATAGACCTTTTTCTACACCTTTTACTGATTCATCCCTGTTCCCATTTTACTGTTATTGATGATTCTGCAAATACTTTCTGGAATGGTAGCTTGATTTTCTGAAAAATAAAGAGTAAAAAAAAGAATCCTCATAAAGGTTTTTCATACAATTTCAACCTAAAACAAGCAGTGTGGCCTAGAGGAAAAGGTGTAAGATTAGGAGCCAGGAGATCTGAATTCCGTTCCTGGCTTTGCCACTTGCCTACTGTGTGATCTTTGGCAAGTCATTTAACTCTCTGTGCCGCAGCATCTTCATTTGTAAAATGGGAATCAAACAGATGTTCCTCTTCTTGCATAGACTGGGATCCCCAGCACTTTTCACAATGGTTGGCACATAGTAAGTGGTTTACAAATACCATTATTATATGCTATATTAATAATAATGGAAACAGAATTTACTCCATGGAGAGATTAAATGTTGCAGGAAAAAGAGTGGTATGTGATTAAGCAATATGATTTGTGTCTATTTTCCTTAATTTATTGATTAGATAAACTAAAATAGAAATTAAATGTTGAGGACATTTTCCTCTTTACCACTAAAACTCGAAGTGGTATTTTACAAAGGTTATCTCCAGGGCACTGGAAAAGTTGTTCATTGCAGGTTCTCTTAGCAGTCTGCTTTGTTATCTTGATTGATTTGCCAACAGGAAATAGTTCCTCAGAAATGACATCAACCTCCCTCAGAATTATCATGACAGTTCAGGTTGGGCTTAAAGAAGCCGTGGGAGCTGTATAGCTGCCGCAGAAGCGTTTATTTCCGCCCTGAATTTCCTTGTCCTGGAGCCTCAAGGAGTGTTGGGGAGATAATGGATCTAGAAACTCTGAAACAGTATAAAGATCTTGCTCTGCCTCAACCTATTTGTGAGTCCTTGAACCTGCTGGAAAAAAGCCTGCTCATTCATTCATTCAATCTATTTATTAAGCATTTACTGTGTACAAAGCACTGTACTAAGCGCTTTGGAGAGTCCAACAACAAACAGCCACATTCCCTTGCCCACAACGAGCTTACAGTTTTGCCCAGGACAGGCTTCACTTCATGCATGCTGAGGCCAGTGTGTCCTGTTCTAGGCTGCTGAGACCTGGCAGCTGCCTGTGAAACATGGTATAGTGGATAGAGCATGGGCCTGTGAGTCAGGAGGTCATGGGTTCTAATCCCAACCCTGCCACTTGTCAGCTTCACTTCTCTGCGCCTCAGTAACCTCATCTGTAAAATGGGGATTGAGGCTGTAAGCCCCGTGTTGTACTGTGTCACCCAGTACAGTGTCTGGCACATAGTAAGCACTTAACAAATACCAGAATTATTATGACTACTACAATGCAGATGGTATTGTTCATTGACTTGATTTTTGGGTATTGGGTGATCCTTTAGGTTCTACCTTGTTAGAATGAAACTATTCCATACGGATGGTGTGTAGCATAACTATGACTCTTGGTTATTTTACTCTAGGAATACACATTCATCATTTTACATTATCCTGAGGAGAATGGAAACTCAAACAAAATTGGGCCAAATGATTAATACTTTTGTGTGTTTTCAAACACTTAAACTTTTGGGGATTTCCACTCTTAATGCTCTATGGCCATTTTCATTTTTTTTTTTCTCTAGGATAATTTATTGTGTGATTTTCCTTAAAGGGGCACATTTAAGTGCACAAACAGGGAAACAATCCAGGAACAGAGCCTCTTTTTAAAATACCAAACAAAAAAAACCTAATCTTCAAATAAGGCTGCTTGCCAATAGTAGACCCATAGACCTTTACTCTGAATCTTTTCATTACATTGATTCCTATCTTCAGAATGCAAAACATTTTAAAGAATGCATTCTGTTCATATTTAAATAAAGGATGTATGTCAATATTTATTTGTTAAATTTGCAGTATTTATATTTTGTAAATGTTCCAGATTGTGCTAAGAATGAAAAATTCAAATAACCTGAATCTAGGGTAGATTATTCTTTTTTTCCTTTAGCAATTTAATTGATGTTTTTAACTCAGTTTGATTTCATATTTTTTTAACGCACCTAGGGATATGAAGATTGGCTAAGACACCGAGCTGATAATGAAGTAAATAAGAGCACCATCTATACCATTGAAAATGCAGAAAGAGTGAAAAAAGAGAGTGAAAAAATCAAGGTAATGATTTAGTTTAGAAAAGGAATGTTTACAGTCTTTATATGTTAGGGTTCAATGAGTGTGTGTTCCAGAGGTTAAAATGACTTCTGTGTAGATCATGTAAAAAAAATTGTGGAATTATAAAATTCTCTACTAAAAACTCTTTTCTACATTCCCACTTGTAACATCCCTGCTTTGTCTAAAATACAGTTTTAAAGTGTAACATTAATAGATTTTTTTTTACAATATTATGATGTTCAACATTTGAATATCAAACTCCGTGGCTCAGAGAAGCAGCGTGGCTCAGTGGAAAGAGCACGGGCTTTGGAGTCAGAGGTCATGAGTTCAAATCCCGGCTCTGCCACTTGTCAGCTGTGTGACTGTGGGCAAGTCACTTAACTTCTCCGTGCTTCAGTTACTTCATCTGTAAAATGGGGATTAGGACTGTGAGCCCCACGTGGGACAACCCGATTGCCCTGTGTCTGACCCAGTGCTTAGAACAGTGCTCTGCACATAGTAAGTGCTTAACAAATACAAACATTATTAAAGATAATGTAAAGGTGTTAAATGCAGGAAGTAGATGCAAAAAGACTTCTGGAAGTTATTGTATAACTTTGCCTCTTTATCTCACAATTCCCTTGTAATTTCTGCTCGCAAAGATTCTTTCAGGTTTGGTTTATTCATTAGTAGTAGTAGTAATCATGAGAAGCAGTGTGGCTCAGTGGAAAGAACACGGGCTGGGGAGTCCGAGGTCATGAGTACAAATCCCGGCCCTGCCGCTTGTCAGCTGTGTGACTTTGGGCAAATTGGGATTAAGACTATGAGCCCCACATGGGAGAACCTGATCACCTCTTATCTACTCCAGCCCTTAGAACAGTGCTTTGCACATAGTAAGTGGTTAATAAATGTCATTATTATTATCTGAGAAGAAGTGTGGCTTAGTGGAAAGAGCACGGGCTTTGGAGTCAGAGTTTGTGGGTTCTAATCCCGGCTCCAACACTTCTCTGCTGTGTGACCTTGGGCAAGTCACTTCACTTCTCTGTGCCTCAGTTACCTCATCTGCAAAAATGGGGATTAAAAAAAAAATGTGAGCCCCACGTGGGACAATCTGATTACCCTGTTTCTACCCCAGCACTTAGAACAGTGCTGTGCACATAGCAAGCGCTTAACAAATACTGTAATTATTATTATTATTATTAGTAGTATTTATTGAGCATTTACTGTATTTATTGAGGGCCCACTTGGTCCATTGCCTTGGACTAAGTGTAATCTGCCAGTTTACCTGCTTTCTCCCATTTTTCAGCTGAGGTGCGGCATTATCAGAGTTGTTTTTTTACTGTATCCTTAAAATGTTTCCTCGGTCCACTGAATTTTCACATGTCCTCTCCGGCAGAGTTGTGTCAAGTGGCATATAGGCTGAGAGCCAGAAAACTCTTTCAGAACGTTATGCTCTCATTTCATTTTTTGATATTGATTTTTCCCTAATAATAAGGATAATTGTGGTATTTAAGTGCTTGCTTCGTGTAGATACAAGATAGTCAATTCCCACATGGGACTCTCAGTCTAGGAGAATGGATATTAAATCCCCATTTTGCAGGTGAGGGAACTGAGGCACAGAAAAGTTAAGTGACTTGCCCAAGGTCACACAGTAGGTAGGAGCCAGAATTAGAACCCAGGTCCTCTTTCTCCGAGCCCTGTGCTCTTTCCACTAGGCCATGCTGTATTGAGACATGTGCCACTTTTATTCTTCATAGTATAGTGATAATATTTTAACTTCATTAATGATTTATAAGAGTTCGTGGTTTATCACACTGCGCAGCCCTGCTTCTTTGGTTTTGCATTCTACCACCTGCTGCATGTCAGAGCAAGTTGCTGTAACCCTCTATTTTTGTCTGAGTTATGAGATGCTGTAAAGTGTTGACACAGTGTTTGTTTTAATTGTACAGCAGGTATTTGAATAGAAGCTCAATCCACATTCTCTCCTCAAAACCTTGGAAAGCAGAGTGGTCTAGTGGAAAGAGCATGAGCCCAGGAGTCAGAAGAACTTAGGTTTTAATCTCGATTCTGCTACTTGTCTGCCATACGACCTCAGTTACCTCATCTGTTAAAATGGGGATTAAGACTGCAAGCCCCAGGTGGGGCATGGCCTGATCCAACCTGATTATCTGTAACTACCACAGCACTTAATTTAGTGCCTGGCACATAGTAAGTGCTTAAAAAATACCATATCTTTACAAATAATTGTGGTATTTGTTAAGCACTTAATATGTACCAAGCATGTACTTAATCCCTTAATATGTTAATTTGTTAAGCACTTAATATGTACTAGGCTTTGGGGTGGATACAAGATCATCACATGGGTCTCACAATGTAAGTCTGAGGGAGAATGGGTATTGAATCCCCTTTGTAAGATGAGGAAACTGAGGCCTGGAGAAATGAAGTGACTGGCCCAAGTTCACATGGCAGGCAAGTGGCAGAAACAGGATTACAACCCAAGTCCTCTATGCTTTTTCCACTAGACCATGCTGAGTTCATGCAATTCATTTTTGTTCTTTTTTAGGTGATGTCTGAAGTCCAAGAGAGAGGTCACTCTGTTTATCTTTTGTGTTCCAGGAGCTTCTGTTGACTTTTTGGCAGTTTCTGCACTTGTAATGAACATATTGTCAGAAATTAAGAATATAGTTATGTCTGTTCCAGGTTGGTGATATAGTAGAAGTAGCAGCAGATGAAACTTTTCCCTGTGATCTTATCCTCTTGTCTTCAAGCAGTGATGATGGCATCTGTTATGTCACAACGGCAAGCCTTGATGGGGAGTCCAATTTCAAGGTAACACTCTGAATAAAACTGTTTGGTTACTTATCTAAAATTCAGAATAATTAATGTTACTGCTTCCCTTTTTTCTTCTTCTCTATCCTTTTCTTTGGATGTTATTATTTACTAGTGGTTCAGGCCAAGTACAACCCTCATTCCCTCATATGCTGTAAAGAGAATTCACATTATTAATGTATTTCCCTTTTTTAAGGTAGTATTTGTTAAGTACTTACTGTGTCCCAGGCACTGTACTAAATACTGGGGTAGATACAAGATAATCAGTTTGGGCACAGTCCTTGCCCCACATATGGTTTACAGTCTTAATCCCCATTTTACAGATGAAGTAATGGAGGCACAGAGAATAATAATAATAATGATAATAATGTTGGTATTAAGCACTTACTAAGTGCAAAGCACTGTTCTAAGTGCTGGGGAGGATACAAGGTGATCGGGTTGTCCCACGTGGGGCTCACAGTCTTAATCCCCATTTTACAGATTAGGTAACTGAGGCCCAGAGAAGTTAAGTGACTTGCCCAAAGTCACACAACTGACAAGTGGTGGAACCGGAATTTGAACCCATGATCTCTGACTCCCCAGCCCATGCTCTTTCCACTGAGCCACGCTGCTTACTTGCCTAAGGTCACAGAAGTGGACAAGTGGAGGAGCCGCAATTAGAACCCAGTTTCTCTGACTCCCAGGACCATGCTCTTTCTGCTAGGCCATGCTGCTTCTCTGATACCTTGTTTTTTAATTTATCTTTGGGTTTTGTTTTCACTTATTAGTGAGTGAGGTTATTTCACTATTTACTAAAACTGGATCAGAACCATACTGACTTATACTGAAGGCATGAGTTGTACTTTGGAAAATTGTATTAATTTCTTTAGTGTATTTAGTGTATTGCTGAAAGCATACTAGGTTAATTACAGAAATAGTTTACCTGAATAGCAGGTTTAAGGACAATATGTAACTGAGAGCAAAGCACCCTCTAAAATTTAGGTTTGGATAATAGAAACTTCCCTTTGAACAGGAAAAATATCAAGGTAACATTTTGTGAATGAATTTCATTTTGAGTACGCTACACTTAAAAGTGGAAGTACATTTTGTGTATATATTCCTAAAATAAATTTTAATACTGTAAGACTCCTTTTTTTTTTTACAACTTTAAGTGGCTTCCTCTCTAAAAACCTTATCTTGGTCAAAGTAGGTCATTAAGTTTCATTAAGTAGGTCTAAAAATAAAGAAGTGATTAGCTGTTTCCACTTCTCCTCCAATTCTTTCCTTGATCCCCTCCAATCTAGTTTTGCCCCCTTCACACCATGGAAACAACCCTCACAGAGGTAACCAGTGACCTTCTTCTCACTAAATCCGGCAAACTCTACTCCCATCCTAATTATCTTAGCCTTCTCAGCTGCCTTTGGCTATGTAGTCCTCCATCTTCTCATGGAAACGTTATCCAACCTTGGCTTCACTGACACTGTCCTTTTTTGGTTCTCCTCCTATCCCTCTGATCACTGCTTCTCAGTCTCTTTTGCCAGCTTCTCTACCTCCCACCCTCTGACAGTGAGGGTCCCTCAAACCTCTGTTCTGAAGTCCCTCTTCATCAACACCCACTCCTCTGGAGGATTTATTCACTCCCAAGGCTTCATCTACCTTTTTTAGGCAGATGATTCCCAAATTGACTTCCCCAGCCCTGACCTGTCTCCTTCTCTGCAAGCTCGTATTTCTTCCCACCTTCGGGATGTCTGCCCTGCCAACATCTCAAACCCAAGATGTCCAAAACTGAACTCCTTATCTTCCCACCCAAACCCTGTATTCCCCCTGCCTTTCCCAACACTCCCTTCCCTATATCAAGCCCATAACCTTGGCATTATCCTCAACTCATTTCATACAATTCACATTTGCAGTCTGTCACCAAATCCTGTCAATTTTACCTTCAAAACCTCACTAAAATCCAGTCTTTCCTCTCCATCCAAATTACTTCTCTGCTAATTCAGGCACTTATCCTAATTCCACCCTGACTACTACACTTGCCTCCTCACTGACCTCCTTGTCTACGTCCCACTTCAGTCCATACTTCACTCTGGATCAGTTTTCTGAGAAAGGTTCAGTCCATTGAAGCTTCACTAGATAAGGAATCTAAGTCTTGTTCCGGAGGCAGTAGCAGCATCAAAATTAGTGTCTAAAACCCATATAGTCTTCCAGATTACAAAATAAGTGTTGGAGTTAGGTGGTAACATTACAGGATAGTGCTTGACTGGTGGTTTCAGTCAGTGGTGTTTGTTGAGTGCCTACTGTGTGCAGATCAGTGTACTCAGCACTTGAAAGTACACCAGAGTTGGTAGATGCTGTTATCTGCCCATAAGGAGATTACAGTCTATAGGGATGGAGGCTGGAAGCAGTTTTATTGCCCACATTCATTCAATAGTATTTATTGAATGCTTACTATGTGCAGAGCACTGTACTAAGCACTTGGAATGTACAATATGGCAACAATCTGCTGTTCTTACTTCAAAACCCATGACATTCATGATTGGGCCTGCAGGTAACCAGCTACTATATTATGTGTTCAAGGAGAATTCATCTAGATTTGTAATAAAAATAGGCACGTGATCCCTCTAGTGTAAAATGCTACATGAGGCATATTAAAATTCATTAGTCAAGCTGTTTGTGAAATGGAACTGTTAATGTCTTAGCTTGCTGAATTCTAGCATTAAACTCAGAATTGTCTGTTCAATTCATATATGAAGATCTGTCAGTAGACTAAAGTGAGTAAAACTGTAGCATTTTGTACTCTAATTAGGACAAAATACAAAAATATATTGAAATTTTCAAGGACATTTCAGGTAATTGCATACGTACAACACATGCTAACAAGAATAGCTTTTAGCTTTTTCATTGCCATCAATCCTGAAGCAGAAGCTTTCTTTTCTAATTGCCGTCTAATACTTAATATGAATGACATTTTACAATTAATTAACTTGTAGGGAATATTCATCATTATTAGTAATAATCTGTCCAGATCACTAGCTGGGCTAAAGTATATGTCTGGAAAACCTTAAATATGAAATGTGAGAAGCAGCATGGCCTAGTGGAAAGAGCAAGACCCTGGGAGTCTGAGGACCTGGGTTGTAATCCTGGCTCTGCCACTTGCTTGCTGTGTGACCATGGGCAAAGTTACAGAATTTCTATGTGCCTCAATTTCCTCAAGTGTAAAATGGGGGTTAAATCCTGCTCCTTCATACTTAGACTGTGAGCAGCCCCATGTGGGACAGGGATTGCATCCCCCCAATTAACTTTTATTTACCCCAGCATTTAGTACAGTGCTTGACACACAATGAGCAGTTAACAAATGCAATAATAATAATGATAAAGAAACATTAAAATTACTTTCTCTACTTTCATTTTCTACTAGACTCATTATGCGGTACGTGATACCATTATGCTCTGTACAACTGATTCCATTGAAAACCTCCGTGCCACAATTGAATGTGAACAACCTCAACCTGATCTCTACAAGTAAGATCTTGCAGTAGACCTTTTAGTTTCATTGATCTCGTTTTTTGTTTTAGCTCTGCTCTGTAAGATTCTACAGTCCTTGAAAATAAGGAGAAAAATTCCACCATCACCCTCTGATTTCTTTTTGTGGATTCATCTCTCCTGGCTGTAGTATTAACACATTGACACTTTATAATTGGCCCAGAATAGCTGCAAGTTATTTAAGCTCGGTTTATTTTGTGATTTCTAAGCATGTCTATCAACTGATCTCTAGCAGAATTTGTAATCCCTTTTTTCTCATGTGAACCAAAGTTAAATACCAAGAATAAAGAAGACCTTTTCTGGTGACAAATCTCTGTAGACATGATGCCATGCAACAACCAAGACAGGTCAGCCGATAGCCAATTGAGGTGCACAATTAATAGTGTTCCTTGTTGTAAGGACATCATACCATGTAGGCTTTCTTGTATTTTTGGATTTTATTTGCAAGGTGTTGTAATGTTGTATGTCGCTTTTGTAACTATTGTCCTTTTTCCCAGAGAAATTCAAACTGCTTTAAAATTGTGTCTTTAAAAATTTAGTTGCTCCTAACAATCATCTTAATAGGGGACAGGAATTATCGAGTCATTTTTCTGCGTGGATGAACCATAGTAACCTTTTCATGCAGTAGCTAGAGCTGAGAATAGAAACCCTAATGGTTTTTAAAAACAGTGAAAAATACACATACCATGGCACTTTTTCAGCCTGGATTATTTTAGAGCTATTTTTTCGTTGCTGTATGAGATTTTAATTTTTTTATGAAGTTGCTCAGAGTCTACATATATCTATTTTTAGATGATCTGCTCTTCTTTTCATCCTGGGTTTAAACTGAATCCAATAGGGGAAAAAATCCTTTCATTCTCTTTGCAGGTATGTTGGGAGAATCAATATCTATAATGAAGGTGCAGAAACAATTGCCAGGTTAGCTTTCGTTTCCACTACATTATTCGTTGTTATGTTGGTACAGACATAATAGGTAAATCGTTTCTAATTTGTCTTTTTGGGCAAGGATGTTAAAGTTAACAGAAATAAAGCAGCTTAGCCACACTGCAGGAGCTCATGTGCTTCTTTGGTGTGGGCCATAGGTGACTTGGACTGCAGGTGGTGATGACTGGAACTTGGGGTTAGTGGCTGAACCCTGCCCTGTGATGTGAATATGGATTCTTCAGGTCTAGTTTAGTCTTGTGTAAAGCTCAGAATTGTGGCTGATAGAGAAGATGGAAGGGCAGGGCAGTACCGGGAATCCAGATAATCAGTAACTGGAACATTGTGGGGAGTTAACTATCTAACTCAGGGGAAATTTCATATAAAACCACATTTTGAAAAATTTGAATTGTCCACCTGATTGCATCAGTCCCATTTACTTTCCTTTGGCTTTCTATTCACAGTTAATCACGGAGAGGGGAGTTTAGGGAGGGAACTGCAAATTGATATAAAGTGGTTTATTTTAGTTAAGCAATACTTGTTTTCTGTTTAGGTCTCTAGGTCCTGAAAATCTGTTGTTGAAAGGAGCAACACTCAAAAATACCAAGAAGATTTATGGTAGTGTATAGTCTATCAGAAATACTGTATGTCTTAAGAATAACTTCATTTTAGCTGGCTATTAACACAACCTATTTTTAATTTCTACATTTATGAAGGACAATGTTTAAGAAAGTTGTTTTCAAGTTATTTGAATGTTTTTAAATGATAAAATCATACATGATAAAGCTTGATGGACCAGTTGGAGCAGAGGGCTATTTTGAATTTCCATTAATGATTAATAAACAGTGGTAGATATATAAATTCTTGTGGGTCGTATGATGGGAGTAGGCTTAGTTAAAAAGCTAGTTTTAATTCATTTATTCAGTCGTATTTATTGAGCGCTTACTGTGTGCAGAGCACTGTACTAAGCACTCGGAAAGTACAACTCAGCAACAAATAGAGCCAGTCCCTGCCCAACATTGGGCTCACAGTGTAGAAGAGGATAGACAGACATCAAAACAAGTAAACAGGCATTTAATTGTACTTTGAATTGAACATTTAATTGTACTTTAATATTCTGTAGGAGTAGCTGTTTACACAGGTATGGAAACAAAAATGGCTTTGAACTACCAAGGAAAATCTCAAAAACGCTCTGCTGTAGAAAAGTAAGTTCTTTTCCCTCCCATTGGTGCGGGTTAAATTCCTTGTAATCACCTTAATTTTTGACTTGAACTTTGTGCTGAAGCCACAAGAAGCCCGTTTAATTACGATGTAGCTCAGAGATCTCATGGCTGGTCACAGGAACAAGCAGATTTGCTCACTTGTGAAGATGGCGATAAGGTCTTACAAAAGGGAATATTGTGGAAAGATATCATTGAAAGCATTTGCTTTTCCTCTCCCCAAATGATGGATACAGTGCCCAAGGCCTTAAGAACCAAAGTACAGCAGTCCTCAGGTATTCATGAGGGACTAGTGAGAGAAATTTCTGTGAGTAAGGTGAAAGTGTGAATATATCTGTGAACATTATGAAACATTTACAAGTGCCCGAAGAAAGCTGCACTTACATCTTTTGAGAGTTTCTCCAGAAATTCACAGTTGTCTGGCCATTCCAGGAGAGAGTGACAAGCCAGGTACCAGGCCTAACAACCCAGGGCCTGGGATGGAATAAAATGGGAGATGAGAATGCAGCTACTGACAGCTGGAGAGAGAAAGGACAGTGGGGTGGGGCCATGACGGTGTATCCAGCCAAGCTCTAATAGGTAGAGTCATGGGCACGAAATCCATAAAATACCAAGGGACTGCTCAGATTTTATCCATGCATTAATCAGTCCTGAAGTCTATGTCTTACTGGTGCTATTTGCATTAATCTTCTTAAAGGTACTTTTAACCTTGAATGCCATAGAGAGAGTGCAGGTAAAGCAAAACATTCGGCAGGGAGCTGTAACTCTGTTGTTCCCTAAATCCCATCCTTAATGTTGGCCAGTGGAGAAGCCTCATCTCTCCCATCGCTGACCTTGTTCATGCCCTCCTTCCCTTCTGGAATTTTTCCCCCCTTCACGTTCAGCAAACCACTGCTGTGCGCATCATCAAAGTCCTTCTGAAATCACATCTCTTCCGGTAGGCCTCCCCGGACTAATCTCTTATCTCTCTACCCTACTCCCCCCCACCCCCTACACTGCCACTTCATCAATTTTCCATCCTCTAAAACCTTTGGTACTCACACCCCTCACAGCACTTACAGACACATTTTTATAATTTATTATTTTTCTCCTACCTGGAATGTAGTTTTGTGTGTCTCCTGCGATATTATAAGTGCTTTGTGGGCAGGAACCTGGTCATTGTTATTCTGTTCTCCTAATTGCTTAGTATAGTGCTTTGCGCTTAATAGGAGCTCAATAACTGCTACTGATTGATCGATTGGAGGGGGGGAGGGGAAAATAGCAATGGTTGGTGAGTTAGCCCTGGAGCACTGGGAAATTGTTTTGTTTGCCAGCAGCTTATCCATAGTCATTTCACTACTCTGCTTTGGCTAAAATTGCTTTGAGAGACCCAATTCTACTAGAGTTTAGATGAGTGATTTTTCCTCTCAAAATAGGAGTGATATTATTTTATTCTTGGTTGAATTTTTTAAAAGGCTGCATCTTATTTTTCAGATCTATCAATGCTTTCTTGATAGTTTATTTATGCATTCTTCTGACCAAAGCTGCAGTATGCACCGCTCTGAAATATTTCTGGCAAAGTTACTCATATAATGATGAGCCCTGGTACAACCAAAAAACTCAAAAAGAACGTGACACTTTCAAGGTAATTAATTTCATGCTTGGAATATTAATTTAATATATTTTGAGGCCAGTCTTCTAGTAGTTCAAAGTTATTGAATTATTGTTCATTGAAGCATGACCTCTGTTTTGCTTCCAAAGTTGAAAACCATTTGAAAAATTGGGACTTTGAAAAATCAGCTAATGTTCTGGTTTCCAACTCATTAGCCAAAAGCGTTAAGTGGTTTGGAAAGAAACTCTTCTTTTTCCGATACAAAATATATGCAGAGCATGCTGCAATAATGACATCTTTGTATTTCTGCTGGAGTTAAATTTGGTTTTCATTTTCAGGAGAAGGGGAGGAAGCAAAGAGAGGGAACAAATCCAGTGCCTTGGAAATCAAGTTTGACTATAGAAGAATAATGAATTTTTGCTTTTAGGATATTTTTAAATGATAGATTTAAGTGCCGTGGACCTCTGACGTATTGGGTTCCCCTCAGCCCTTCTCTCACTTGAGAAAACTCCAAAGTCACCACTCAGTTGCTGGGTGACTCCCTGGAATTCCAGAACCCTTCAGGTTTTCCCTTCCTGAAATAGGGGTAGTCTTTAAGAGTCCTAGAGGTTGGACTCTGAATTTCACTACCACTACAGCTTTGAATTTCCAACTAAGCGCCCCAAGCCAAGGATACCTAATATGAGAGCATACCCCTACTTTAACAGGCTGCTGTTGATTAAAAAGCAGAGATTACACACTCCCCTTTGTAATCAGTTCTATTTTCAATGCAGCATGCCTCTCTCTAGCAATCCTTGGGTTCTTTTCCTTCCCTAAAGCATCCTCACCTAGGTTAGTGTTCAGTACTTGGGGTTTAATATATCATACACAAAGTTAAAATCTGGTTTACCAAGGTAACAAGGTTAAAAAAAATGGATTTCAAACCACTCCACCTTCACATTTTTGGTCCCTAAAAATAGGTTTAACATTTTCTCCGTATCCCAGGGTCTGTATACGTCATGTCTGAGACTCTCTCTAGGCAGTTCATGACTGCAGCTTGCAGCATCCCTTGGCAACCCCAGCCTCACGACAACCTTCTGGTTGGACACTGGTCCTTCATCACAAAGCCTCAAAGAAGGGTCAGACTCTCTGGTTGATGCCAAAGATCCTACTTTTTTCCTTCATTTTTACACAGTGTTTGTTTCTTACTCCTGATTATTTCTTGCTCCTTATCCCAAATCCTCCCTTATTGGTTCTGCGGGGATTCTAGGAGGAAATACTTAATAACATCTCTTGCCAATTCCTCCTTCACCCTGCTAGTTATACTAGCCAGCACTTTCTTTCTCCATGTACTTGGATTTTTCTTTGGGGAAAATTTCCCAAGGTCTTTTATTATGTTCTGGAAAATTGCCAACTAGGATACTCCCCTTAACTAGAATGAGAATCTTCCTGTTCACAGTGTAGGTATAGAAAGCAAGCATTGCATCTCTCTCCTCTTTGTCTCTGATTTCCCATCCACAGAGAATTCCTAACTCTGTTTTTCAGTATCTTTTCCCACCCTCAAGTTGCCAGATGAATTTTGGGGGGTGGGGGGCCCACCACAATGTGCTCATTTGGTTGTGTCCCCTGCATATTCTTGAGCAGTTTAAAGTGTTCTTTGATAAGACTTTTCACCTTTATAAAGTTGCTCTTTTCAGTTTTATGTTGTACTTACTTGAGCAAAATGTGCATCTTGTTAGCATGAACTATTTATTTTGTTTTAGGTTTTGAAAATATTCACAGACTTCCTATCATTTATGGTTCTGTTCAACTTCATTATCCCCGTCTCCATGTATGTTACAGTAGAAATGCAGAAATTCTTGGGCTCCTTTTTCATTTCTTGGGATAAAGAATTGTTTGATGAAGAAATAAAAGAAGGAGCTCTAGTTAACACCTCAGATCTTAATGAAGAACTTGGTCAGGTTAGTATTTTTTTGGGGTCAAAATAAACAGTAGATTTGTGTAATATTTTTTTAACGGTATGTGATTTGATTCCTGAAAAGAAATGATCAACAATGAAATCCCTACCTGGAATCCTACATGTAAGGAAATGGCTTTTCACAGAGATAGTGACAATCATCTGCCTGGCATTTTTGAAAGCATGTTTTTATTACCTTTTTAGGTGTAGTGAAATATTTTATAAAACCCATCAAGTTTATATTACTAGTTATAGCTTGAACATTGAAAATAAAGAGTGAAACACTTAGAAATACTTAGAAATATTATGCAGTTCCATGAATATATGGCCCAGGAGTGTTTTTGTTATGGCTTTCCAGATTTGTTTCTAATCAGATTGGACAGAGAAGAAGAAAGCAGTTACTCATTTCTGCAAAGGAATTTTAATAGAGGAAAGTTTGATAGAATGCAGAATTAGTTCAATTATTTTTCTGTCTCTGATTCCAGTGTAGAACAGTTATTTTCTGAGTCGAGTCCAATGTGTTTTATCTAATGAAGATATCTAATGCACTTATCTGCATGGGAAATAGCTTTTTTCCCCTTAATCTTTGTGTTCATTATGTATCCTCTATCTAAATAAACTGGGAAGCTTCTGGCATCTGTTCAGTTTTCATATTTAGAGTAAGAGAACCAAGAGAATGTCATTTCAATTAGGCTGCTGCCTTTGTTTTGTGTTTTGTTTTATTTTGGTTGGGTTTTGGGGGTTGTTTTGTTTGTTTTCAGATATTTGTTACGCACTACTATGTGCCAGGCACTGTACTAAGTGCTGAGGTAGATAAAACATAATAAGGTTGGACACAGTCCCTAACCCACATATGACTCACAGCCTTAATCCCCATTTTACAGATGAGGTAACTGAGGCAGAGAGAAGTGAACTGACTTGCCCAAGGTCACACAACAGGCAAGTGGTGGAGCTGGCATTAGAACCCAGGTTCTCTGACTCCCAGGCATGTGCTCTTTCCACTAGGCCATGCTGCTGCTGCTTTTTTTCCCCTGCATATTATAAAAAAAAAGGATTTGGGGATACTAAGGTTGAATTTGTACTGTTCAGTTGTCTAACCTGTTCAAGATGCCTCCTAAGTGCCCACTTAAATAAAATCTTAAAAAAAAAGTCAACACTCTAGTGGACAATGGAGAATCAGTGATAACTACTTCATTGTTTCACTCCCCGGAGTGCAAATATATCCCCCAAACAGATTAAATATTCCTAATATGACAACGATGGAGAAACAATAGATACTTCACGATCAGGATTTCGGGAGATTTGGGCAGCACAAGCTTGTTCATCATCATCTTGTCTAGGACAAGAGAGGGGTGGATTTGGTCTCATTTTTTTTAACCCTCTTGATGGTAGTAGTTGGTAGTAATAGGAGTATTGGGAGAAGTAGTATTAAGCACTGGGAAAGAATACATCGGTAGGAATTAGACACAGACCCTGTCTCTTGGGGGTTTCAGTCTAAAAATAAGAGGGGAGTGGGGATTGCTGTCAAATTCATAAGAAAACCCAAAATTGATACTGTAAAAGATTATTTTATGAAGTAGGTATCTAAGAACATATTGGCCATGCACAGAATAGTTTGTGAATATACACGTATGTAATTAAGTTTTTAAATATAACAATCACAAGCAAGTTATAGGAAGCCTGCAGACTTTTTCAAATTTTAGAAGTGCCATAGTTTAGGAATGGACTACTACCTGTAAAGAAAAATGAAGATATGAATTGGCACTATGAAGTTAATTTTGGAAGAGGAGCAAACTTACATAGAATTGTTGACATTTTATTTAATTTTAAAAGAGAAGACATTCTCAAACATTGCTTCACAAAATCCAGAAGGCAAAACAAAAGATTGAAGTGTCTGCCAGATCTCTTGCCACGAGACATTCAACTTGGAGAAATAATTAGAAAGTTACTAATGCATGATTTCATCTCTTTCTTCTTTAAATAATGATAAAAAAATTAATCTTCATTCATGTTCTTGTCAGCCCATAATTTTAGCTGCTTAAATAAAAATTATACCCCAAAAGAGGATAAAATTATAGGCTTCTAAAAGTGGAATGGTATAAATAGAAGAGATAAATATAGTGAACCTCAGTGGGATTCTTGTGATGTTATTTCAATCACATAGGAAAGTATCTACCAATAAACCTTCCTTTTGCTCATGTGGGAAAATATTCCCATATTCCATCCTCGCATATTTCAATCAACAGAAATATTGCAGCTGTTAAATGTTAAAAGAAAATTGAAATTCTGTTTTTCCCTTTGGGAATCTTTATTGCATCCTACTCAGAATTATGGAATTGCCTTCAAATCCCAAAACAGAAGCCTCGTTATTGTCATTCATACATATTCAGGAAATACGTTGCCTGCATATGTGTAGTATGAAGAAACAGTAGATAAGACAGCACACAACTTTCTCTAACTTATTTTTGAAAGGGAGAAAACTAAATGAAATTAATCGAATCACATTTGTACTCCTAAAATTATGAATATCATTTTTATGGTACTAACTGAAGGCTTCCTGTTACGTATTAGTTTAGTAAGGGCTCAGTAAACATAACTGATATGCGTCAAGTATATTTACTTTTCCCCACTCATGAGCAATGGGGCTTTATTATTTTGAAGATTTGGAAAGCCCTTCAGCTATGTAATCATTTTTGTATAAAAATATCTAGTATGTCATTCTTATTTTCAAAATGGACCTGATTTGCTTTCCTCCTTGAGCTGTTTCAAAATCGAACTGCATCCTAGATATCTTGGTTTCAGTTTTTAGTTTACTAATACTTTGCTCTTATTGAAATGAAAGACTTCCCTTACAGTAGTAATTGTGAAAAGATTAGTCTATTAAGGATAAAGCTGCAATTTCTTTCAAAATGTAAAACTGATTTTCTTTCCATTTGTGGCCTTCCTCTGAAAAACTAGTTATGAAAAAGAAAATGGACTGTCTCTGAATTTATCCTTTTTATTTCCTTTAGGTAGAGTTTGTATTTACAGATAAAACCGGAACCCTTACAGAGAACAGCATGGAATTCATTGAGTGTTGCATAGATGGACACAAATACAAAGAAAGCATTTCAGAGGTCGATGGGTTCTCTCAAACTGATGGTCCCTTAAAATACTTTGGAAAAGCTGAAAAGGTCGATCCTTAATTTCCTTTAAGCCTGTATCAATCACAAATCATTTCATTTGGAATTTACCATAGAATGAAAAATCAGATGTTGCTCTATGCTGCCACTTGTATCTGTCGCCTAACAAATATGAATATCAGATCCAGGAAAGGAGGGGTTTGTAGGTCAGGAGAATTGAATAGGGACATCTGAAAAAAAAGCAACTATGGAGAATGTCTGTCCAGAACAAAGTGAATTAGCAACTTATTTAATCAGAATGTCAAAGTAGAAAATGCAAGCCAAAAAAATATTTTGGACCTAGTGGAAAGAGCACGGGCCTGGGAGGCCAAGGACCTGGGTTCTAATGCCACCTCTGCCACGTATTTGCTGGGTGACCTTGAACTCAATTTCTCTGTGCCTCAGTTGGTTCATCTGTAAAATGCTTTTTTACTTAAATGGTATTTTTTAAACGCTTACTATGTGTAAAGCATTCTTCCAAGTGCTGAAGTAGATATAAGTTTATCAGGTTGGACACAGATCTTGTCACATATGGAGCTCACAGTCTGAATTGGAGGGAGGAGAATTTAGTCTCCATTTTCGGATAAGGTAACTGAAGCCCAGAGAAGTTGCCAGAAATCACACAGCAGACAAGTGGCAGATCCAGGATTAGAACCGAGGGCCTCTGACTCACAGGACCATGTTCTTTCCCCTAGGCTCTACTGCTTCTACTCTCTCCTACTCAGACTGTGAGCCCCATGTGGGATAGGGACTGTGCCCAACCTGATTATTTTGTATCTACCACAGCACTTAGTATAGTGTTTGGCACATAGTAAGTGCTTAGCAAGTACCTTATTTATTATTATTATATTAATTAATTATTATTAATAATAATAAATGATCTTCCTTGGCTCTCTGCAGTGATCAAATCAACAAAATCTCATGCTATTTATTTGTTATGTCTTTCAATTCTAAACTCTTCAGTATGATGGGCAGTATCTAGTACGCTCATTCAGAGCTTCTTACAGTGCTTACACATAGTAAGAACATAATAAGTACTTTTACTATTACTACCCTGAGACATTTATAAGAATGGTTTTCAATGGCTAACCTAATTCTTGGCTTTTAAGCACCTTTTGAAATTATAATACTCTTTTAAACCACTAGCTATAATAGAGTTCAGTATATCAAAGTGGAAACTTCCTAACTGATTATTATTCATCTTTCATGTAACTTCAGAGATGCATATTTTACAACTAGAGAGCAGTTGGTTTTCTTTCTCCAGTAAGTGTTAGTACTAATATGAAATCTCTTGGGTTTGTACTGTTCTGATTATTTAATGGAGTGGTTGTTTTACTGCTAGGCAGCAAGTGATGTAGAAGTACTTTAAGAAGTATTTGGCTTGTCAAAAAATGACTGCAGAAATATCGGGTTAAATGTAAATTTTCCATTTTTTAGAGTCGAGAAGAGCTGTTTCTGCGAGCTTTGTGTTTGTGCCATACTGTGCAAATTAAAGATTGTGACAGAATCGATGGACCAACAAGAGGAACAGAATATACTTACATTTCCTCTTCACCAGATGAAGTAGCCCTGGTGAAAGGAGCCAGAAAGTAAGTACAGTTATTCTGATTGGGGTTGGTTTCAGTAGTTTAATCTTGCTGTATCTTATTATAGTTTTCTAGTGAGTCAAAGGGCACAGTGTCTTGGGTAAAAGATTATCTTCAACAGTTATAGGAAACTTGCTTTTGGACAGTGAAGACCAAAAGAAAACTGTTGCTGTACCTTGAAGAGTGAGGCTGTTGTTATGTATGTTGTGATGGTATTATGAAGTGTTCTGCCATCATTTTTAATCTCCCAGCAGCTCTGTTCCTTGGATAGATGGAGCAGATCTATTTTATGGACAAGAAAGTCGGGGATAGAGTTGGTTAGTCGACTTGTGCACGATCACATAGCATGTTAGTAGTATAGCATGTTAGTATATTTAGTAGTAGTAGTAGTATACTACTGCTATAGTAGTATAGTATAAATAGAAATATCAGTTCCTGAGTTGATGCTTGTTGTGTAGTCACCGACCTTCATTTTTATCCACCCTGCATCTCAGTTGGTCCCAGAGAAGAGCAGAGGAAATCCGGATTATGTGAATGTGTCAAAAAGAAAATCAGATGTTGTGTTGTGAACATGTGAAGAGAAAATAAGTAATTCTTTTTGAAGTCTGGCTTTTTCTTTCTTTCTTTGGATAGGCATGGGTTCACTTTTTTAGGACTTCATAACCACTGCATGAAATTAGAAAATCAAAAGAAAGAAGTAGAAGAGTAAGTACTGTTCTTCCATGGCCAATGATATTTGCCATTATTTCACTGCCTCAGAAGAATTAAGGAGGTACAGCAAAAGAATCTGGATCGAAATGTAAAGGAAAGCTATTGGCTCCGAAACTGTGGTAGGATGTATGTAAATAAATTAAAATTGGTTAGGCTGTTGCCAGTGAATGAGGCAAAACTGATCTCAGTATTTATTGGTTCATCAGTTAAGCAGAAAACGAGGCAGGTGATCCTTGCTAAACTGGACTTTGACATCGATTTTATTGGAAGTTCACAAGGAACAGCATTTTCATGGTGAAAGTTACCAGCAGCTTATGCTGCAGGGAATTTCTGTGAGCATTGGTTTAAACTTGTTTTTACCAATATAAGTGTTCAGTTCATGCGAGAAACACCATAACTTAGTGGAAAGAGCCCAGGCCTGGAAGTTAAAAGTACCCAGGTTCTCATCACTACTCAACCACATGCCTGCTATGTGAATCTTTGGCAAGTCACTTAACTTCCTTGTGCCTCAGTTTAAAATGGGGATCTCTTCTTCCTCTTACTCAGGGATTTTGTCTGATCTAACTATACTCTACCTTCCACAGCACTTAGCACAGAATAAGTGTTTAACCAATAGCGTTACTGTTGTTACTGTTAATATCATCATCAGCATCATTGTCATTAGCTCTTAAAATATCTCAGATAGAGGAGAGCAGATAAACTCATCCACTGAAACTTGTTATATAGGGCTTAGTCAGGTGAGAATTAGAAGTTCTTCGTTTTCCCCAGCCATCCTCAAACTATTTCTCATCTCAAATACAAAGTTTAACTTTCATTCTGAGTTAGGAATAAAAAGAAGAAAAGACAAGTAAGATCCAAATGCTTACATTCCCCGGTGATACAGTCTTCAGTAAATACAAAATCTTCCATAAACATGCAGGCAAATTTCTGTAAATACAGAGTTCTGTAAACACTGCTTTCTTGGACTCATGAAAATTACTCATGCTTTTCACTGTGTGGATCCACCATGTGAAGGGAGCTATAGAAGGCCCTTTAATCAGCTGGCAGAGTGACTCAGCAGGTACCCAAGGTAGGAAGAGAGCCTCAAAGCTCCTCCATTCCCAAATAATCAGTTATTTTAATTGAGCGCTTACCACGTTCAGAACATCGTACTAAGTACTTGGAAGAGTACGATGCAGTGGATCTGTTAGATACGTTCCGTGCCCACAACGAGCTGATAGCTCTTCCCAGTTGGCTATGAGGGAAAAAAATGGTTTTTGACTTCGGGGAAATGAAGGTTTCATGAAGAGGGTTCTGAAAGATAAGCCTCCTACTGCTCTTTCAGTCCTTATTAGCCTTAGTTCTTTTTTTATGGTATCTGTTTAGTGTTTACTATGTCAGACACTACTAAGTATCAGGGTGGATACAAGCTAATCTGGTTCCCATATGAGGCTTGCAGTCTTAATCCTCATTTTACAGATGAGGTAACTGAAATACTGACAAGTGAAGTGACTTGCCCAAGGTAACACTACAGACAAGTTGTGGAGCCGGGATTAGAACGCAGATTGTGACTCCAGTGGGGTTCTGGACATTTCCGTAAACTGGCTCTCCCGGCAGTAGGCATCTGACATGGTAAATGGGACATCTTAGTTCTGCTCAGGTAGAGTGAAAATTGGATTATTCCCCCAAACCATGATTTAAATGCAAATTTTATTTAGACCTTGTATCTTGGTGATCAATTTTAATTCTTTAATCCTCTTCTCTGTTGACCAGTCTCACAGCTAGTAATAGCTGTAGTAGTAGCAGCAGTAGTAATAATAATAATAATTGTGGAATTGTGAAGTACTTACTGTGTGCAAAGAACTGTTCTAAGCATTGGGGTAGATACAGAGGTGATCAGATCGGACATGGTCCCTGTCCCACAAGAGTGACGGTCCACCAACAGCATTATTGAGTGCCTTCTTGATGCAGGGCTCTAAACTAAGCACTTGGAAAGTAGAGAATTTTGAAGCGATATATTCCCTGCCCTTGAGGAGTTCACATTTTAACAGACTGGGGGGCAATATAAAACATTTACAGCATTGTCAAAATAAATCATTTGAGCAGACATTTTTACATGAGTGCTAAGGATTTTGTAAATTAGTTCATAAGTGTTTCAGCTGGTTGAGGGGATGAAATTTAGTATGCTGGGAAATTAAGCAGGGAAAGCTTGTTGGAGGAGGGATTCTAGGAGGGATTCAAGCTCCCTCTAGACTGAGAGCTCATTGTGGGCAGGGAATGTGTCTGCCAACTCTGTTATAGTGCTCTCTCCCAAGCACTTAGAACATTGCTGTGCACACAGTGAGTGCTCAATAAATGTAATTGATTGATTCAAATGTGTTGGGAGGGCTGAGATCTCTCTGATGTGGGGAGGGAGTATTCTGCATCCAGGAGGAAACCAATGGCCCAAGTGGACCATTCTTGGGATTGACAGCCACAAGCTGAGCCAGGAGCAGGGCCAGACTAGAGAGGGAAACAACATGGCCTTGTGGATAGAGCACAGGCATGGCTGTCAGAAGGACCTGAGTTCTAATCCCAGCTCTGCCACTTCTTTGCTGTGTGACCTTGGAAAAATCACTTAACTTCTCTGTGCCTCAGTTACCTCTTCTGTAAAATGGAGATTAAGACTGGGAGCCCCATGTGGGATAAGGAACTGTGTCCAAACTGGCTAACTTGTATCTTCCCCAGTGCTTGACACATAGCGCAAAACAAATACCATTATTATTATTACTATTTATTTATATGCCACACCTTCCAAATGAGGACGAGCTGAATGACCGTTTCATAAAAACAGTCGTTCTAAATGCCAAGCAACTCTTTTGGGTCAAATGTGATTTGTTCGCCCACGTCCTGCCTCTGGCCTGGAATGCCCTCCCTTCTCAAAACCGACAGACAATTACTCTCCCTTCAAAGCTTTATTGAAGACACATCTCCTCCAAGAAGCCTTCCCTGACTAAGCCCTCCTTTCCTCTTTTCCCACTTCCTTTTTCGTCACCCTTACTTGCTCCCTTTATTCATCCCCCCTCCAGGCCCCATAGCACTTATGCATATATTTGAAATGTATTTGTATTAATATTTCCCCCTCTAGACTATAAGCTCATTGTGGGCAGGGAATGTGTCTGTTTATTGCTGTACTGTACTCTCCCAAGTGCTAAGTACAGTGCTCTGCACACAGTAAGCACTCAATAAATACGAATGAATGAATAAAAGAAAATGATTTTATTTTTAAGAATTGTCCTTCTGCATTTTTTCTGCATCTTTTCAATGCTTTGCTTGGTGCCCATTTAGTCTTCCATTTATGTCTTCCTGAGGTAGGCACCACTTCCCCCAAGCAGACTTGGGATTTCCTTCAGTGCTCAGGGGTTGACAGTTGTTCCTGACCTCTATTCCTAGCCCATTCCTTTTGGATTCTGGGAAGCAGCTTTTGGTCCCAGCCTTCACTCCTCCTGCCTCAGCCATCGAGTGAGAGATTGTGAGAGGAGACAGAAGAGGTGCAGGGGAGGTTTCAGAGCAGCGATATCCCACCACTGGAGGGGAGAAGGGACCGGTGCCAGAAGGAGACTGAGGAAGGAGAGAGTCAGCATAGTTGTTGTGGGCTGGACTCAGATTCAGTTTGGATGGGTCTCAGAGGTAGTAATGGATAAGCCAAGTGGTCCCAGACGAAAATTCGGAAATATGAGCAAGAAAGATCAGCATTATGTTGCTTGGGACACTCCCGTGGAAATTTAAACTAACTTTTTTTGGTATTTGTTAAGCACTTACTACGTGTCAAGCACAGTTGTGCATGCTGTGATAGATACAAGTTACTCAGTCTCTGCCTCACATGGGACTCACAATCTTAGTAGGAGGGTGAACAAATATTGAAAACTCATTTTGTAGTGAGAACTGAGTCTCAGAGAAGTAAAGTGACTTGCCCATGGTCACATAGCAGGCAAGTGGTGGAGTTGGGATTAAAACCAGGGTCCACTGGTTCCAGGCCCGTGCTCGACTGGGCCTGGGATTTGGTGGCCTAGGAAGGGAAGAGGAGACAGTGAGGTGCTTCTACATATAGCACATGCATAGGTCATCCCATTGACCTGCTGGAACCATGTCTTATACTTGTGCAAACACTCTGTGCAGAAGACTCTGCCATCCTGCAAATGAGGCCTGCATACCTTTCTGGCCCGTCAAGAGCTGAACACCACAGTCTTGAGGCTAACTCAGAACGAGCAGGGCAGATGCGTCATTTCGCTGTTTTCACACCTTGAAACTTTTCGTGTGAGTTTGACCATTTCCCAGGTGCTCTGGAATGTAACAGTTTCATTTTTTTTCTCCTGAAGGTATGAACTCCTGCATGTTTAAACTTCGATCCCGTCCGTCGGCGGATGAGTGTAATTGTGAGAACAAAGCAGGTATCCCTTTTAAAATATCTCCCATAAAGCTCTGCATCTATTCTAAACATGCTACAAAAGGAAAAGGCAATCACTGAGGTTCTAGTCAGTATCCTTTCATTAGCCAAAGACCGTTTTGTCGCTTGAATTTTGGATCGTTCATAGAGGGACCAAAGGCATGAGTTTGAAAGCGAGTTAATAAAATCCATGCTCTTAACCTTAATTCACAAATATAGAAATTTAAATTTTCAGCTACCCATTCTTGGAAACCGAACAAAGAAATGTAACAGTTTCCATATGTGCAAATGAGTCAGGAGGACTGTGACTTGGTGGATGTTGGTCTGAGTAATGAATGAGAGTCACCACCGTTAGTGAGGACCCAAGGTTGGCTTTGGCTGAACCTTTCTAGGTCAATAACAGTAAGTCTTCTGTAGTTATCTGTCGCAGGAGCTTCAGAAGAATTGAAGAGCTATAATATAGTGTAGAGGCCACCTACTCTAAAGAGTCCGAAACTTCCAGTTTCTGGGTAGTCATTCTGCTAAAATTGACATGAAGGCTGATTTTGATGGAGAATGTCGAAAAAAACTTCTATTCATTGCAGTACTAAAGACCATGGGCCACTAAAATCGTTGAGGGCAGAGAACGTTGTGCTATTATAGTGAACCCCTCCCAAGCGCTTAGTACAATGTTCTGCACAAAATAAGCGCTCAATAAATACTATTGATGGAATAATTTAGCTCAATTTCATTTGAAAGAATTTGAGTGAGGAATCATCTGTTTCTTTGATGTTCTTTGATCTTGCCAATATCTGAATGGATCATTTCTCATAGACTCCTTTCCAAAAAAAATCTTTGTCAGAAAATAAGATTTTTCCTTTTGCATTGAGTGTAGTTATAAATTCCCAAATCAAAGATTTAGAAATAAATTTTTGCCATATTTTGCACTATAAAGGAGTGACAAGAGTATGAACTCAGCAACTGACTGTGCTTCTTTAGCAGGCTCACCAATTACCCTAGTACTACAGGATGTTTAGATCGTCTAATCTTCTTTTTTTCTGTGTGCTTGTTCTTTGTTTTAGGAAAGATATTTCTCTTTTGTAAAGGAGCCGATTCAGCGGTTTTTCCCAGGGTACAAGCTCACGAGATAGACATAACTAAAGTTCATGTAGAGCGCAATGCATTGGTGCAGTCCAGAAAAAGGAAATCTGTTTTAAAATGTTTGGGAATTTTTCACAATATTGAATTTCCAAGGTAGCTAAATCAGTGTAGTCTAGAGTGAATTTAGGCCTACTGTTTGAAGATTGCAGTCAATAATAAATAATATCAAACTCTGCACTCACCTGGTTCTTGGTAACATTTTAAAAATCCAAAATGGATGATTATTAGGACATAATGCAAATATGTTGGCTTGTGTTTAATACAGGAACTCTTAGATTTCTATGCAGAGTGACATTTACCATCTATTTTGGGAAAAGTATGGTTTTAATATAACTTTCTTCTGTTGTCAGGATGGGTACCGAACACTTTGTGTGGCCTTCAAAGTATTAACTCAAGCTGACTATGACAAAATTGACCAGGAGCTTTCAGAAGCTAAAATGGCATTACAGGATAGAGAAGAAAAGCTGGCCAAAGTTTTTGATGATATAGAGACCAACATGAATTTGATTGGGGCCACTGCAGTGGAAGACAGGTAAGCGACGATACCACTGCATTTAAACTGAATCTGTCCTACCTAATAGAATGTTGATTAGGTAGATAAAAGGGTTTTTTTATTAGGAAATGTGAAAAACATCACCACATGTTGTATCAAATAATTACAATTATTGATAGGTTTTAAGTGATTTCATGGAGCCTAAAAATCTTCTGGCTACATTTCCATTACTAGGGAAGACACTGGTGCAGGAATTGCTGGCATTTTTTTGCTGAAGAGCCAAACTAAATAGATTGTTTTTGCAAAGAGCCATCCTTAAATCACGCTCCCCATGGCTCAAAGTGATAGCATTGTTTTTCCATGTGGCTGGTTTCACAGCAACAGATGTTGCTGCCTGGGAAGTTGAGAAAGGGGAGAAGAGAGTAAAGGGAGGGGGGAAGGAAGAATCTTGGTTGATGACATATTCTGGAATCAGTGCGTGATCAGTGTAAATGCAGCAGTAACTTTTGAGATAAATGAAATGCTAAAATGATAAAAAAAGACTTGACATTTTCAAGCATGTTGGGCTTTTCCTTTTCTCATTAAAGGTTAGTTTCTTTGTTACTTTTGGAAACATGAAAAATATTGTTTCCTAAAAAATATTTTGTCTGTTTCCCCACTCCTCAAGAACCTCTAGTGTTGCCCATCCAACTCTACATCAAACAGAAACTCTTTACCATTGGCTTTAAAGTAGTCGATCACCTTGGCCTCTCCTGTCTTACCTCTTGACTTCCTACTACATAATACACTTCACTCCTCTAACACTTCACTCTAACACCACCCTACTCGCTGTACCTCTGTCTCATCTATCTCTTCACCCTACCTCCCTCCCACATTCTGTGTCTATTCTGCAACTCCCTCCTCCTTCGTATCCAACAGATATTCACTACCCCCATCTTCAAAGCCCTATGAAAATCATATCTCCTCCAAGAGGGCTGCCATGACTAAGCTCTCATTTCCCCTACTCCCTGGCCCTTCCGCATCACCTTTGCACTTGGATTCATACTCTTTATTTACCCCAGCCTCAGCCCCAGAGCACTTCTGTACATATCTGTAACTTGTCTTAATGCCTGTCTCCCCATCTAGACTGTAAGCTCCTGATGGGCAGGGAACATGCCTACCAACTCTGTTATATTGTACCCTCCCAAACGCTGCACTCAGTAAGTACTCAATAAATGCGAGTGAATTGATTGGGATTCGAGAAATCTGGATTA
The DNA here is from genome assembly GCF_004115215.2 of Ornithorhynchus anatinus. Lineage (NCBI taxonomy): Eukaryota > Metazoa > Chordata > Mammalia > Monotremata > Ornithorhynchidae > Ornithorhynchus > Ornithorhynchus anatinus. The sequence continues at coordinate 34,754,009 of NC_041733.1, read as the reverse complement.
AAATAGTTTGCCATCATTTTCAGACTTCAAGATCAAGCAGCAGAAACAATTGAGGCTTTGCACGCTGCAGGGATGAAAGTCTGGGTGCTCACCGGAGACAAGATGGAAACTGCAAAATCCACCTGCTATGCCTGCAGACTTTTCCAGACGAGCACTGAACTCTTGGAACTAACAACAAAAAACCTTAGAAGAAGTGAGAGAAAAGAGGATCGACTGCATGAATTGCTGCTGGAGTATCATAAAAAGTTAGTGCAGGATGGTTCCAAAAATAGAAACCTTAAAAGGTAAGAAAGACAGCCTGGGCACTTTATATTTCGTGTCAGTGAAGACATCAATCATTGTTGCTTATGCAAAAGACACACCATCTTCTTTTGATAGTTTTGGGTTTGCAGTTTTTCACTCTGAAATCACAGTCTCTTCAATAATGAAGTTGTAACTGCTTTTTCCTTCCCAGATTTTCTGTGCTTTTTATATATAGATTTTGTCAAAGCTTGAAAATTAACTTAGCTTTAAGTCCTTGAAAACACTACATTAGTCTTGTTTCTGGTAGAATACACGCATTAACCTTCCATGGTAGGGGGCCCTATTGTGAATTTTTAAAAATCAGTTTCTTTTAACATTTAAATCTCAGTTCATTTTTCAGGTTTGGATCCGTTCTGGAATGCTACCTGATGCATGGAATATAGGGGGATTTTTGGTGGAGCTGTTAATAACACTACAATATGTTTTGTTTTAAATTTGAGTTAAAATCATGTAACACTCAAAAATGTTGGGTTTAATTTTAGATTGTATTTTCAGGCTTCACATACTACAAAAGTATCTGTGTGGCAGATGTTTCTTTGAAGCCACTATTGCCTTCTGGCTTTGGGAAATGAGGCAAATAGCTAAATGAATGTATTCCAGCCAACTTTAGCAAACTAGCAGTATTCCTTAATTTAGAATATCAGACACCAACATCAGTCAAAACTTAACCATTTCCAAATCTTGGTTTGGAGTATGAGATCTTTATATTGGAGCTAGTAGAATCATGATCCGTGAGGTAATTCCAGACTCTACATTGCCATGAAAAGAGAAATATCCAGAAAAAGTGCATATTTGATCATTCAAAAATGACCAGATAGCCCATTCCACAGTACATGTTGCTTCTTTGACAACAGTGGATGTCCTGATATTTAATCACACAGTCAAGCACTAAACTGGCTTCCCAATACATTTTGGGCATTGGAAATGTTAAGAAAATGTAAAATTTTGGTTCTAGGGCTAATACTAAAAATAGAATGTGCAGGTTAGAAATCAGGTTAAATTGGGTGAAATCCAAAAACTTGTATACCCCTTGTTCTTATTAACTGCTGCTGTATCCCTCAGTTATCTGATTTGCTTTGATGAGTTGCCCACCCATGCCCTTTACAGAAAGCATAAAGATAGGGAAAGTGAATTTCTATCTGCTGCCTTAATTACCTACCTGGCATAAATAAACCTTCTCTTAGGTAAGGGTCTATCTCAAAAGTGTATGTGAATTGTGTTTTCTTACCCTTGTTTGTGACCATACTTTGGAAGCAATATCCTAGACTTTTTGAAGATATTAAGATTTGTCTAGGACGAATCTATCGGTTAAGATTTTTTTGTATTAGAAGAAAATTATATTGGTTGGACTTGATTTATTATTTGCAAAGCTATGTGGCCCATAACTTAGAATGGAATGATTTTTTAAAGGACTTATTCCAGTATTTTTCCTAGCTATAATAGTTACATGGGATGGTTCTATAATTTCAAATGGGTTTTCTTTGCTGCTTAAAGACAGAAAAAGCATTCCCCCACCTGAGGTTTCTCATTTTTCTTTTTCTTTTCAATACTGGTTTTGGTAAGTCTTCCCATTTCAGTGTTGAAGTCATTTTCAATGACTTGTTAAAACTATATGAAATGATATTGAGTGTGCTCTACCCAATTTGCTTGTATCCACCCCAGCACCTAGTGTACAGTGCCTGGCATATAGTAAGCGCTTAACAAATACCATAATTATTATTTACTGATGTCTTGGTCAAGATAGAAAAATGGTAGACTTCAGTTTGATCTTCTTTTGGGAAATAACTCCCATTATTGTATGCATTATCGCCTGAGATAAATTCCATTTTATTATTATAGTAATAATAATAATACTGTTAAACACACTTGCTGTGTCCAGGCACTTTACTAAACGCTGGGCGGATATAAACAAATCTGGTTGGACACAGTCCTTGCTCCACATGAGGCTCACAGTCTTAATCCCCATTTTACAGATGAGGAAACTGAGGCACAGAGAAGTGATGTAACTTGCCCAAGGTCACACAGCCAACAAGTGAGGACCCAGGGCCTATCCACTAGTCCATGCTGCTTGTCAAACAAAGGTTCAGACAAATTTTGTTTTCATTTTCAGAGACTGGGCAATACATCAAGAGTATGGATTAATTATTGATGGCTTCAACATTATCACTTATATTAAATCCTAGTCAAGATTCCAGTTCAAGTAATTACAAAAGTATTTTTCTACAAATTTGCCTGAAGTGCACTGCAGTTCTGTGTTGTCGGATGGCCCCTTTGCAGAAAGCGCAGGTAAATGATTCCTGAATTTTTTTTCACTGTTCATTAGCAACCTATGGGCAAGCATGATGGTGGATTTCAACTGTCTCTTGGCACAGATAATGAAAAAGTGGCTTTGTTGAAATGGCCTTGGTTGATACAGCTTTTTGTGTTTGTAAGCTCAGGTAATTGCATATGCAGTAGTGTCATCTTCTAAAAAGAACCTTGGTTCAATGAGCAAATTCTTTAGAAATTGATATTTTAGGGATATCTGCTTTCCTTTGTCAGTGGTGGGTATATTTCCCCTTTAGCAGTACCTCTGTGCTCCCTTCATCTTGCTTGCATGCCCCTGAATCAGCACCACAGATCCTCCTTTTCTCAGTTTTATCTACCAATCAGTTTTTCAGGAGTTTACTCTGAGTGTCTACTATTTGTAGAACATTCTACTAAATGCTTGGGAATAGAGTGAGAAGCCACAGTCACTGCTCTCAAAGAGTTTTAGCAGGGAAGCCAGACCAAAAAGAATTTTAGATAGGGGGAAGAAGAGAATGGAAAGATGGATTTGTCTCTAAGTGTTTAAATAGCAGACTATGTAAACTGATTTATGTGGAGGTGCTTGCTATAGATAGTTATAAGGGCATAAATGCAGAGTTGGTGCAGAATAGTAATTATAATAATCGTGATATTTACTCACTTACTGTGTGCCAGGCACTGTATGAAATGCTGGGGTGGGTACAAGTAAATCAGGTTGGACACAGTCCCTGCCCCACATGTGGCTCACAGTCTTAATCCCCATTTTACAGATGAGGGAACAGAGTCACAGAAAAAGTTGAGAGGCTTGCCCAGGGTCACACAGCGGACAAGTGGTGGAGTCAGAATTAGAACCCAGGACCTTCTGACTCCCAGGCCCATGCTCTAACCACTAGGGCCATGCAGAAGTGCTGAGATTTTCAAATGCCAATTTTCTTTCTCAACATACTACTGCTCAGAAGAACCCTACTGTTCTACAATGAGCACTTGGGGGTGAAAAGGAAGATACGCAGGAAGATTAGAATGCAAGTACCATCAGGAGGACAAAATCGTCTCACACAACCAACTGGACTGTGCGCATGCCACTTGTCCCCATGCCTTAAATGGCAGGGGAGTTATGGAAAGGTCTAGTGAAGCTTCTCTTTCTTTCTTCGTCCTGTTAATTCTTCCCCTTCCAGCCCAGAGTCCACTACCTGCTTCCTATTCAATTGAAAACTGGTGCCTTCAGTCTGACGACCCTTCCGTTCTCCCTTCTGCATCCTGGTCGGGGATGCCGCTGGGGAGGGGAAGTGTGGAGGGGTGGAACAATAAGATTTAAAAAAGAGTATGTGGTTGGGAAGACAGGTGGGAGCAATTTCAGGGTACATGGTGCAGAATGGATCCCAAGAATAGGGGAAAGGAATAAATGAGGGAAAAGCAAAAAATTGGCAAGGAGCAGCATGGTGTAGTGGATAGAGCTCAGGACTGTGAGTCAGAGGTCGTGGGTTCTAATCCTAGCTCCACCACTTTTCCGCCGTGTGACCTTGAGCAGGTCATTTAACTTCTCTGTGCCTCAGTTCCCTCATCTGTAAAATGGAGATTAGGACTGTGAGCCCCAAGTGGGATAGGGACTGTGTCCAATCTGATTCGCTTGTATCCACCCCAGTGTTTAGTAACAGTGTAATTGTTACTTTTAGGACTTACAGCATCACAGCTGATCCTGGAGCAGAACCTTAATAAAAACACCACACAATTCAACCATTTGCAGTACAGCCCCATTTTCAAATACCACCTCACTGCTGTATCAGGGCATATGCTTACACAGGAATTGTTGTGTATCATTGGTGTGTGTGCCCTTGAAGATCCTTGTATTGTGGCAAAAATTGTGTTTAACCATTGATTCTGTGGGAATTACTGGGGTAGAGAATAGGTATTTCAAAAATATACCACTAAGACTAACATTTTTGATATACATTCCTATATTGTTGTCATGCCCACTGCTAGCCAAATGTTGTATATGTTTTCCATTCACTATTATTTTATTGCATTAAATACTGAGATGTGCTGCCTTTATGGGTTTGAGAAGGGTATCTCAGCTTGACCAACACCCACAGCTCAGAGTTCCTCCCCCCAAATCTACCGGGATCATGTGAGTTTTGGTGTGCCAGAAAAAACCCATGCTGTGGGAAGATGGGTCCCTAATTCCTAATCAATCACTAGTATTTATTAAGCCCTTATTGTTTGCAGAGCATTGAACTAAGCTCTTGGGAGAGTACAACACAGTAGAGTTAGTAGATACGATTCCAGATCACAGTGAGCTTACAGTCTGTGGGGGAGGCGGACATTGTTATAAATACAGATAGGGGAAATAGAGTGTGAGGATATGTACATTAAAGTCGTGAAAGTTGGGGGGAGTATCCAAGTGCATAAGTGCTTCCATCATTTTGTATCCAAATCGTGCACTAAAAATATGTGTATGAGCAGAACCGGGTTTACAGTTAAGCATCCCCGCATTTGTTTTTAAGTGAAGATTACAATGTGTTTTTAAGTGCTATGGAATATTTAATCATTTCAGCTGTGGGAACTTATTTTATGTTTCTTAATCAGAGAGACTAGACCTAAGAATACATTTTGACAAGTATTAGAGCTATATTTCAAAGATGTGGGATTTTGTGGGAGTAGGGGAGGAAATATGGAAAAATTAACACTTGGATACTTAACAGGACTAAAAAAGCATACCCAGAGGAGGTAAAAAAAAAAATTCCTGGTTGTGGGTGTATGATTGTTGTGATCCTATATATGTATTTTTTACACATTTAATCTTCCAGCTCTCCTAATATAGCAACTTGCGTGGGCAAGATATGTTTGCTTTGCAGCCCCGCCAAAGCAAGTGTAAAATGAATCTTAAGTCCCAAGTGTAGTCACATTCCTCTCCTGGGTGTGACTTTTCTGAACATATTTTTATTTTAACATTTAGATCGTGGAGGAATGGTCAAGAATACAAGAGGGAGTCCAATTACACTGTCAATAGGCGATGGTGCCAATGATGTTAGTATGATCTTGGAATCACATGTGGGAATAGGTAAGAGATGTCTAATGAGCTGATTACTTAAAGGACCTTTTCTATTCTTTTCCTTGGTGGGGTATTTTTTTTATCATCCTTGAACCTCTTCCCCATTGTTTGGTTGAGTGCTTTACAGTAAGTGCTGAACAAATGGAAAGCAACATGGCCTACTGGGTAGCATACAGGCCTAGGAGTCAGGAGGACTTGGGTTCTAACCCCGGCTCCACCGCTTGTCTGCTGCGTGACCTCGGGCAAGTCACTTAACTTCTCTGTGGCCCCAGTTACTTCATTTGTGAAATTGGGGTTAAGACATGAACTGTGTCCGACCTGATTGGCTTATATCTACCCCAGAGCTTAGTACGGTGCCTGGAACATAGTAAGTGCTTAATTCAGTCCCATAAATGCAGGTGTGTAGCAAATAATCATATTTATTGAGCATTTACTCTGGGCAGAGCACTGTACTAAGTGCTTGGGGATTGCAATATAACAGACGCATTCCCTGCCCACAACGAGTTTACAGTCTAAAGGGGGAGACAGACATTAAGATAAGTAAATTACGGATATGTACATAAGTGCTGCGGGGCTGGGATGTGGGGGATGAACAAAGGGAGCAAGTTAGGGTGACATGGAAGTGGAAGAAAAGGAAAAGAGACTAGTCAGGAAAGGCCTCTTGGAGGAGATGTGCTTTCAATAAGGCTTTGAAGGCAGGGGAGAGTAATTGTCTGTCAGGTATAGAAGAGGGAGGTATTCCAGGCCAGACACAGACATGGCGAGGGGTCAGCATGAGATAGATGAGATGGAGGTACATTGAGTAGGTTAGCATTAGAGGAACAAAGTGTGCAGGCTGGTTGTGTTGAGAAGCAGCATGCCTAGTGGATAGAGCACAGGCGTGGGTCAGAAGCCATGGGTTCTAATCCTGGATCCACTGCTTGTCTGCTCTGTGACCCTTGGGCAAGTCACTTCTCTTCTCGTTGCCTGTTACTTATTTGTAAATGTGAGACTGTGAGCCCTATGTGGGACAGGGACTGTGTCCAACCTGGTGATTTTGTATCTACCCTAGCTCTTAATACAGTGCCTGGATGTAGTAAGCGCTTAATTAACCAAGTACCATCGTTATTATTAATACGATAGTAGCAAGATGAGGTAAGAGGGGGCAAGGTGATTGATGTCCTTTAAAGCCAATGGTAAGGAGTTTCTGTTTGATGCAGAGGTGGATGCAACCCACTTGGTGTGGGGAAACAATGGCCTGATGTTTTTATAGAAAAATGATCCAGCCAGCAGAGTTGAAGTATGGACTGGAAATGGGGAAGAGACAAGAGCAGGGAATTCCAGCAAGGAGCCCGATTAAGTAATGAAGGTGGGGTTAGGATAAGTGCTTGGGATTACGTTCCGTGGTAACAATTTGGATGGAGGGGAAAAGGCTGAAATGTCTTTATACTTGGGGCTCAGCTAAAAGGGAGTAGTACACAACCTGAGGAGACAGGTCCCATATAAGGTTTCAAAGTCTACACCTGGCTCCACGGCTTGCCTGCTATGTGACCTTGGGCAAGTCACTTACTTCTGTGCCTCAGTTTTCTCATTGGTAAAAATAGACATTAAGTCATACTCCCTCCTACTTAAACTCTTTGTGGGCAGGGGACATGTATACCAACTCTTGTGTTTTGCTCTCCCAAGCACGTAATACACTGCTCTGCATACAGTAAGTGCTTAATAAATACAATTGATTGATTGATTGAGTAGACTATGAGCCCCATATGGGACAGGAAGGTGTCCATTCTGAATACCTCACATATACCCCAGCACTTAGTACAGTGCTTGGCACATAAGTGCTTAATAAATACCATAACTATAAAGGCCATACTTCCAATACATTTGGCAACTGTAGAGGAACAGCAATGGTAATTGGCTATCCTGAAGTGAATCTCCCCTGGAACCGGGGGTAAAACCCCCAGGGATAGGAGCAGGAGGAGGTTATTTTTCATTATTGATAGCATTTTGTAACAATCTCCACCACCTAAAGATTACCAGAATTCTAGCCACGTGGAAATGGCCATAATTGATGTCAGATTCCCTTATTATCTTTAGTTGGCTTGAATCAAATTGAAATTCTTGGAGTCTAAAAATGAAAAATTCACCCCAATTACCTGTTGGTTTTTAACCATTTTTAACAATGTAACAATGTTTTTGGTTTTGAACCAGTAATCAGTTAAAAAAGAAATAATGTGTGCCTTGGTGTTTTAGTGCCAAACTACTAAAATTCAATGTAATTCAGTGATTGAGAAAGTGATGTAGAGAACAGCTGAAACTGCAAAGCTAAGCAACTTTACTTCCCACTATTTGCCTGAATTTGAAGATTGCTGTTCTGTGAAATGTTTACTAAGCGAAAAAACCTTTTTTTAGGAATAAAAGGCAAAGAAGGACGTCAAGCTGCAAGAAACAGCGACTATGCTGTTCCTAAGTTTAAGCATTTGAGGAAGCTGCTTCTGGTTCATGGACATTTATATTATGTGAGAATAGCACATCTTGTACAGTATTTCTTCTATAAGGTATGTGACTAAGTATTCGTCGCTTTGGCTTTTCTAGATTCTGTTAAACACATTTATCTTTTTGTCTAATTTTGCTTCTTTTATGGTATTTTGGGATTATACATATATATACAGGCCATCCAGTGAAACCATCGATCCTTTATGCTTTGCTGTATTGCAATGCCTAGGTTTTCAGGGTAGCTTAATAACGTTCCACTTGATGCTTAATGAAAGAGCTACAATTTTTTGGCATTTATTTTATGGTATTAAATGCTTAATATGTGCCATGTACTGTACTGAACACTGAGATAGAGAAGAGCTAATCTGGTTGAACACAGTTCAAGTCTCCCATAGGGCTCACAATCATAATGCCCATTTTACAGATGAGGTAACTAGGGTATAGAAAAGTTAGTGATTTGCCCCTCTTCACAAACGAGACAAGTGGCAGAGCAGAGATTAGAGGCCTGGTCCTTCCTACTCCCAAGCATGTGCTCTATCTACTAGGCCACACTGCTTCTCTATTATGGTTGGTTTGTATTGCAGCAAGGTGGTTTGAGAATAGATTTTCCAAAATATTAGCCATTTGATACTGTGTTGTTTCGGTTTATCTCTTGTAGCATTTCATGGATTTCATATGACTTCATATGACTTTCATATGACAGTAAACTACACAAAACACATTTTTAACTTTATGCTTGTTTCTTACAGAACTTTTGTTTTATTTTACCACAATTTTTGTACCAGTTCTTCTGTGGATTCTCACAACAGGTATTTTCCAGTATTGTGACATGATTTTACATATCTTAATTTGCTTTCCAGTGACTACTCGCATATTGATTTGATTGGTCAATAAATTGCATTAATTGAGCACTTATCATGTGCAAAACATTGTAGTAAGTGCTTGGGAGAGTACAGTACAACAGAATTAGCAGATACGTTCCTAATGAGTTTACAATCTAGAGGGGATTAATGAGACTGTCTTAAGGCTAAACACATATTATTTAGTCATTATCATTGTAGATGCAATTTTTTTAATGTAAAGTAGATGCATTTTCTTGATGGCTGGACTTTGGGTATCAGAAAATGTTTATATTGGATATTGATATTTCTTCTTGGTGGCACTTCACTCTTGATAAATTTATGATACTTTCTTACCCTTGGAAGTGATCTGGATAAAAGCAATACAGTCCTACCAGGGGGAAAAAAGCATCTCAATATATAACATAAATGGTTTAATAATTCTACAAAAGGCAAGTTACTCATACCCTTATTAAAATATGCTCATTGCAGCTTCTCTTACCTAAGTTTCGATGAGAAGTTAGTAATTTGATTGTCTTTTAAAACCTTGGATCTGCTAAATGGTACTTTCTCTTGTCTGCCCTCCCCTCTATTCGACAGTGCACTTGGCCTTGTTCTCCTTGAGCACTTCGATACTCACCTTAGCCCCACGGCACTTAAGTTCAAATCCTTACAATCTACTATTTCCCCCCATCTGTAGTTTATTCGAGTGTCTGTCTCCTCCTGTAGGCTTTAAGTTCCTTGTGGGCAGGGATCACGTCTACCAACTCTATGTAATTACTTTTCCAGGCTCTTGGTACAGTGCTCTGCGCACAGTAAGCACTCAATAAATACCATTCATTCAGTAGTATTTATTGAGCGCTTACTATGTGCAGACGCTTGGAATGTACAATTCGACAATCAATACCATTGATTGATTGATGGGACTGATATTCAAATATCTAGTATAGTCCTCATCATAGAGTACATGCTCAACTGCATGTTGGTGATAAAATGATAGAGTAGAAACAGTTCATAAACTAGTCTTGCCTTCTCTAAGGACAAGGGATTCCTCAACTTCAGTTACTTCCTGTTTCTGTTCTAAAATAAAAAACAGTTATGCTTCATGGTCCAGAATGTTTGCAACTTTCATAGTGGAAAGAGTGGGGAGGAAGATATGATAACTGAAGAGAATTAAGAGTTCTTTTCTCTTGGGCTGTGGATGAGAAGAGATGAATACTCTGATGTAGAATATTTTTCTGGGGACTTTGATTTTGGTGGCACAGATCCACTGGAATTTGGGGAGTATTTCTTCTCAACTCTGAATTGTGTTCATTGCAGTATTTAGTGCACTCTTCTCTAAGGTATAACAAAGATATTTAGGGGAAGTAGTCTATGTGCATCACCGTATACAAAGCATTGTGCTATGTGCTAAACTGAACTCTACAAAATGTTTTGAATGCAAGACAGTTGTTTTTACTTTATTGTGACTTGATGCCTTCTGTCTCTGTGATGTTACTCAGGTAAAAATGGCAGAAAGAAAACTTCTGAAAAATTTCACCCAATTTTGGTCCCTTTTCTCTCCACCCACCCCTCCCCACCCTCGCTTGTAACAAAAAATTGCAGAAAATCTCACTGTATTCATCATCTTCCTGATCCCAAAAGCTCTGTGTGAATACAGGAGTTACAAAAGTTCTCTCTTTCCTCTCACATTTAGGCTATCACTAAATACTAGTACCCATCAAACAGTCGACTCTCTCAACATCTCTTGGAATTTATTGAGTGCTTACTCTGTGTCGAGCACTGTACTAAGTGCTTGGGAGAGTGGAATACAACTGAGTTGGTAGACACCTTCTCTGCCCACAATGAACTTACTACAGTGTAGAGGGGAAGACTAGTCCTTCTGGTATATTTATAACAGAAGTTTGGGTTCCAATGCTTCCCAAATTGCCTGCCCCATCCCAGTATCTCAAACAGTACTCTGATCACCACATCCTTTACTCCACATCCACCACCCCTGTCTTCCATTGACTAATGCATTATTTTTGACAATTCAGATTCAGTTCTTACCCCAGTTTCCTCCCCTTTTGCTATCTTTATTGCTATTACTGCAAAGTAAGTATTGATCTAATTTAGAATGTGTTTGTTTATTAACATGTCAATTAACTGCATGTCAGCAGTAGCCCTACCAATAAATTTATAAGAAGTAGAGAAAGTGACAAAACAATAAAGACACCAGGAAGATGAATTTTGCAATACACTCCCCCATCATGGTACTGTAGCAAAATTGAATTTGAAAAACGTAATTCTGCTGGGCAGGCAGACAGTATTTCTCCTTCATATACTTATAATCTAAATCAGTAGGATTTTATTGAAACTGGACTGTAGTTTTAAAAAACAAAATAGTTAAATGTATAGAAGCATTCCTTTACAGCTGTTTGTGTCTGAAAGTAACTCTATGTGTTTATTCATTCCCTCCGCTGCTGTTTAAGCCATTATATGATGCTGCTTACCTTACAATGTACAATATTTGCTTCACATCATTGCCTATCCTGGCCTACAGTTTGCTGGAGCAGCACATCAACATCGACACTCTGACCTCAGATCCAAGATTGTATATGTAAGTCATGAGTTTAAAATACAATTATAAATTTTCACTAAAGTTCTGTAGTTAATTGGTATTGGTCTAAATTGTTGAAATGCGGGCTTCAACAAGATTGGCTCAAGAAATTTGTCCAGTTGACTTTTAGGTGTCCAAAAAGGAACAATTAGCAGTCTTCATTTATAAGGTGTATTAATATGTGAAGTAAAGGTACAAAAATGTGAAACACAAAACAAGGAGGATTTTGAAAGTACCAAAAAATGTTTGCGGACATTGACAAGACTTCCAAATCTATTTCTTTTTTCTGAGTCACCCCAAAAACTTGAGGAGTGGCCCATTGCAGGTCTAAGGAAATGTGGAAATAAGCTGACATAAGTCTTGATCATCTATTTGGAAAGAGAACATTTCCTGAGTTTGTGCTGTGCATACACAGACAACACACTCTGTCATCCGCAAGTGCCCATAAAAACAACCAATATGGTGATGACAAGGATACTTAAATCACCCTGATATTTTTCAACAAATCAATTGAGATCCTTTGAATTAAAATATTAAGATAATGATGAAACTTTTAAAAATAAAATACAAAGTAACTTTAAATGTTAAACTGTAAAAAGGTGCTAAGTTACTTTGCTGAAGATATGTACTTTTTAATAACCCTGCTAATTATAAAATGTGCCTTCGATAATATAGCAATTCAGATACAAAAGAAATTGTATCTATTATCTGTTCTTTATTTCTAGTTAACTTCTTGCTATGCTTTTTTCATAATCATTGTGTAACTTTTACATTTCATCCTATTTAATATTCTGTATTGTTCTGTATTAGAAATTTTCCTTTTTGGAGTTGTGTCTCACTTGTCCTGAATACAGCACCATCTGGTTTTAAACTATAGCATGAATTTGTCATTCATAAGGGTGAAAGGAATGTGTTCAGAATTAGAAAAAGCAAAGTAAGAAATTCATCAATTTTTGAAAAGCAAGAGATTGCTCTATTGGTTTTGTTTTGTTTTTTACTGTGTACCAAAAATATTACTAGGTCATTATTACTGGCAGGTTACACATTTTAATGGCTGAGCACATTTTGATAAATGTCAAAAATTCTATACAGGATATGCTAAAAGTAATAACATTTTTACATGCTTGGCTGTTTTCCAAGAAGTGGCTTTTTTTGTTTTGTTTCCCTATCTCTGCTCTCCTTGTTTGGAGAGGATGGATATGGTCTTTGACAGATTCAATCTGTAATTCGTCAAACTGCCATTTAGTAGGACACAGAGATTCTGAACCTAATTCTATACCTATATTCTCCATCATAAATGTGTGATTGTTTTCCTCTTTCCAGCAATATTTAGGGTTAGATAAGTATTGTGCACTTGATCATTTTGCTAATGATTAAACCCATTTCAATTTGGGAGACTGTAGGTTAGTCTTACACTAGAAAAACATACAATTTAAGTACATTCTCATGTAATCGTCAGTCTTGTATTGCTCTCATGTGAGTTGTTTAGAAAAAAGAAAAAAACTCTAATACACTGGGGGGTGCTCACTGGTAAATGATCTACTGATAAAGACACTGCTGTATGTCCTTTTTTTGTGATATTTGTTACGTGCTTACTATGTGCCAGGCACTGTACTAACCGCTGGGGTAAATACAAACTAATCAGGTTAGACGTAGCGCATGTCCCACATGGGGCTCACAGTCTTAATCCCCATTTTACATACTAGGTAGTTTAGGCACAGAGAAGTGACTTTCCCAAGGTAACACAGCCGGCAAGTGGCAGAGCCAGTATTAGAATCCAGGACCTTCTGACTCCCAGGCCAGTGCTCTATCCACTAAGCCATGCTGCTTCCCCTCAATTCTGTGGGTTTCTCAGTTTCTCTTTTATTGACTTCTCAGACTATGAAAGTGACTTAATTTCAGGAGGGTTTTTTCTCTTTCTCTGCCTTGTGTCCTTTTAGGAAAATTTCTGATAATGCTATGCTGCAGTGGAGCCCTTTCCTATATTGGACCTTTCTGGGTGCCTTTGATGGAATCGTATTTTTCTTTGGGACTTTTTTTGTTTTTCAAACTACAACGTTACAAGATAATGGAATGGTAAAGAGATGTTTAATTTCATGTTTTTGTTTATCAGCATATATGTATCTGTCTACTTGTTACAAATTATTACTGTGTTCTGAAATGCTGTCATTTACAGGATCGGTGTCCCCAGTGAGTATGGGGTGCCTGTTGTGCAAAACACTGCTCTGGGGATATATACAAAGATGTAATCCTTGCCTTCAGAGCGCCTCCAGTGAAACTGGGGAAGAAGTTGTCTATAAATTGAAGAATATTATATCATAATTAAGACTAAGAAGTAAATCTGCAAAATAGACACAAGTGAATAATAATGATAATTGTGTCATTTGTTAATTGCTATGTGCCAAGCACTGTACTAAGTGCTGGGGTAGGTACAAGATAATCAGGACCCACATGGAGCTTACATCTTAAAAAAGAGGGAGAACAAGTATTGAATCTTCATTTTGTAGATGAGGGAATTGAGACACAGAGAAGTTAAGAGATTTACCCAAGATCACACAGCAGGTATGTGGCAGATTCCACATTAGAACCCAGATCCACTGACTCCCAGGCCCATGCTCTTTCCTTTAGGCCACGCTACTTCCCATAAGCAGTATTGCTGCTTCCCAGAAATACATAAGTTTTGAGCCCCATGTGTGACACTGACTGTATCCAACCTGATTCCCTTGTATGTACCCCAGTGCTTAGAACAGTCCCTGGTACATAGTAAGTGCTTAGCAAGTATCATCAGAAAAAAAAAAAGCCCATCAACCAGCAGATCAGTTCATGAATAACGAACAGGCTTTTGGATTGGTGTGACCAGGAAAATCAGATGAAGCCATTTGGCTTCTTGAATCTCCTATCGGTTCCACCTTCACAACGTCGGTAAAATCCGCCCTTTCCTCTCCATCCAAACTGCTACCGTGTTAATATAATCATGCATCCTGTCTCACCTAGAATACTGCATCAACCTCCTTGCTGACCTTCCCATCCTCTTGCCTATTCCCACTCCAGTCCATATTTCACTCTGCTGCCTGGATCATCTCTCTAAAGAAACGTTCAGGATATGTCACCACCCTCCTCAAAAATCTCCAGTGGTTTCCTATCCACTTCCATATCAAACAAAAACTCTTCACCATTGACTTTAAAGCACTCCATTACCTCACCCCCACCTACCTCACCTCCCTTCTCTCCTTCTACAACCCAGACCGCACACTTGGCTCCTCTGGTGCTAACCTTCTCGCTCTGCCTCGATCTTGCCCTTCTCGCCGCCAACCCCTGACCCACATCCCACTCTGGCCTGGAACACCTTCCCTTCTCAAATCCTCCAGACAATTACTTTCCCCACCTTCAAAGCCTTACTGAAAGCACTTCCAAGGGGCCTTCCCAGACTAAGCTCCACTTTTTTCCTCATCTCCCACTCCCTGTGTCACCCTGCTTTGCTCCCTTGACTCTTCCCCCTCCAGCCCCACGGCACTTTATATATCTGTAATTTTATTTATTTGTATTGATGTCTGTCTTCCCCCTCTTCCCCAAGACTGTGAGCTCATTTTGGGCAGAGATTGTCACTCTTCATTGTTGTATTGTACTTTCCCAAGCACTTAGCACAGAGCTCTGCACAGAGTAAGTGCTTAATAAATACATTTGAATCAATGATTAGCATATTCTGGCCCCTGTCTACAAAAATAATATGTGTACTATTGTAAAAAAATAAGAAAATATTTTATTTTGCCTATAATCCACCACTTCGTGGACACTCACTTGAACCATTTAGAAACCTGAAGTTTTTTACTATGGCTTTCCAATCTCTGAATTTAAGCCCCACTTTTTTCTTTAATTGTGAAATACTTCAAATTAAACTGATATATGCATGATAAAATAGTATTTCACCATAAATATTATATATTTTTATATTTCACTATATATTTCAAGTCAGGATAAAAAAAAGAGTATCCCTTAATTGGACTGGGATATTTTTTATGTGACAGGGATATCCATGAACATGCCTAATAAATTTGAATGAGGTTCATATGCCTTGGTAATCTGTTTTGTTAAATTTCTATAAATGCGAGACCTGCTTTCAGCAAGTAATCACAATACCTAGTTACTACTGAGTGCTTTTGTGCTTCAATAAACTCTTTTTTGGGAGGGATCTTTTAAAACTTTTACATTTCACTTTGTGTTTTAATATTATGCATGCAGATCTCGACAGCATTGGGTAAGCATCTGTGCCATTCCTTACCATTATTTGGATTTATTCTCCATCCCTGCTCTTCTTTTTTCATGCATATATGAAGTCATAGCATCTCCAAACAAAAAGTAGATTGTAACCTGCAGATGTAAAATTCACACAATTCTCCATGTAAAACTTTCATTGTAAACCATATTTACTATGGTGTTTCTGCATTTTAGTGGGAATCTCATTCTAAAATCCTAGTGATCCAAGTGATTTGTGCTTCTGATGAATATAACTGTTGAGAGAGAAACGTTTTTCTGTCTCAACCACACTGATGTATGAATTATGCTATTGAAGTCCTGGAGACTAATTTTGCAAAATCAGATGTGAATTAAGTGAATTTGAAAATGTAGGTTAATTCTTAAAGTTCAAAGCATGGTCTAATTTAGGTTCTGTGACTCAGATTTTTCCCTAAAACCTCAAGCAGAAACCCAGTACTCAGAATAGAAATTGCTCTGAAACCTGATTTTTTCAGTAAGAGAATGAAAAAAATATGGTATGATAAATTGTTGAACTTTTTTCAGGTATTTGGAAACTGGACTTTTGGAACATTATCTTTACCATTTTAGTGTTCACCGTAACGCTAAAGGTTAGATTTTTTATGTTGAAATAGTAAATATTAAATCATTGATCTTAGTACATTCAACAGCACAGTCTTATGAAGCCAATCATTTTCTGCAAGCTTTCCCAGAGACACCAGAGAGGCCATATGGTTTGACCAAGACCAGGATTAAGTTAGTACTAAAACCAAGTAGTGGTCACTTGTCTTCTGTTTTCCTGTCCAGACACCCACTACTCCCATGCTTTCAAAACAACTGGAACCTCAATTCTCAGACCTCCGTCTAAAGATCCATTTGATATGAGCTGGGTAGTACAAAATTTTTGCTCCCTGGGAGCTTAGAAAATCGGTCACGGTAGCAAAATCTTGATTCCATTTGATAGAGTTTCCAGGGCATTTTGATTTCTAGTTTGGTTATTAAAACTCTCCCAAGCTGTCCTTTGGGCTTCTATATAAAGGGTTCTAAAAGCGGTTAGGAAAAACCAGCGTGCATTGTCCCGTTTAAAATAAACAGTTTTGCAGTCAGTACAGTCAGTTCTCCAAAATCTAGGGGTTGTGTTCTCAAAGAAATTCACATTAAGGAAAACTTGAGAAAAACAGTGTAAATTACCCGTGACCAATGTGCATGGTCTCTTCCAACACCACATCCACGTTCTGTTCAGTAAAGATGCGTGGAAAGTTGGTGGATAGAATGCTCCTGGATTCCCCAACTGTGTTCTTGCCAAAGCACTTGGTGAAAAGCGCACATTCTAGGGGAAATGGTGATATTGAGGTCCCAAATTAGTATACCCAAAGGGTGGTTTGGCAACTCTCTGGAGTGCCCAGAGAATTTCGGGCAACACCATCTAGGCCGTCTTTTATTTGTGTTTACACAAGTGGCTACATGTCTGGAAGTGTGCCCTGCCTATCTCAAGTCAGATCGGAGATGATGGCAAGGGGTCACAGGAGCTCTGCCACACACAGTCTGGGAGCCTGTTTGTCCTCTTCCATTCTTCCTTCTTGTTCCCTGTCTTCTCTTCTTTCTGGGCTTTTGGGGTAACTTGGTGGCGGTGTACTTAAATAAGACCGATTCCTCTACTTTGCGAGGATACCAGTCAGCAAAGTTCTGCAGTTGTTGCATCTGTGTTGTTGTTTTTTATCTTTTCAGCTTGCATTGGATACTCGATTCTGGACGTGGATGAATCACTTTGTGATTTGGGGTTCTTTAGTCTTTTATGTATTTTTCTCATTCTTTTGGGGAGGAATTATTTGGTAAGTATTCGGACATTCATAAATATGCACAATATTGTACTTCATTTTTCTCCGCAGTGGAACAAATACTTCATTGAATAAAAATGCTTATTTTATGAGTTACATGACAAAAGAAAGCTCCACAAATCAATTAATACTTTTTACTTTGAAGCTTATTTACATCAGAACAGTAATGTAAATTTCTCAGGACTCTTGAGTAGCACTTTTCTCCTCCTTATTCCCCCTCATTTGACTTTTCCCCAGTCTTTGCACAGTTCTAGCTCCAGAACACAGTGTAGCCCCAAAACTGTGTTTTTACTGTGACTCTGCTTACAGAAAGCCCTGAGTCAGCATCTATCCCCTACATGTAGGAAAAAACAGCCTGAAGTCCATGTGGCCTGAAGAACAGTGGAGGAGGTGGGAGAGGAATCATTTTGTCCCTCTCAGTCTGCAAAAGGGTTATCCTCCATTTGCATCACCGTCATTTGTGACACATAGCCTTTTTTGTGGCTTAACAGAGCGTGTTTATGGTGATGGAATGGGGGGAAGCTTTCCTTGGCAGTATGTAAATTGACATGGGTTCTAAATTGATGGTTATTTTCTCAGCCACTTTTATGCTGAAGGTGCAGATTCACAGTTGTGAACAAAATGTAAAGTCACCATATTTTTTTAAAGGCTTGAGAGCAAAAGCTAAACGTGTTTTTGGCCAGAATGCATAATTTGTATAAATTCTCAAGTTCTGACAAATATGGTGCTTTTAATAAATCTGGAAAATGAGAGTAAGTAGAACAAGAAATGCATATTGTTGGCAGGTTTATATAATTATCAGATCCCTTTGAACACCTTTGTAGGTAGTAGAGAACTCGAGACCTTAAGGAAGGTGGTGGTTGTTTTTTTTATTTACAGAGAACAAAATTAAAGTTGGACTAAACACTAACAGTTTGACTAAAAAGTGAATAACATTAACTTTTAACAGTGCCTAAGTTGTAATTTTCACTGAGAGTACCAAATAAGAGGTTGTACAACAATTCGTTGAAAGTGTTGTTTAACAATTTCAAAATATTGAAATGTTACTGACAAATAAAACAAGGACCTAGTTATTCTGCAGTCTCCATTTCTTATCAATTAAAAATGGTATAAATTTAAAAGTATCCTTTTAATGCTATGATACTATGTCTAGGAATTTTATTTTTTATTGTTTTTAAATTGAACTATAAGAAGCACATGAATAGTCTGTTGCATTATGCTAAGATTTGAATAATAAATGTAGGGAGGACATATGAGTATCAGTGAGCCAGTAGACAGCACTGATGTGAAACTTTAGCATTCTAGCTCATATTAATATCTGTGGACCAAATTCTAAGCTCAAAGAGTGATATACACCTCCTCCCTCTGATGAGGCAGTGAGAGATGTGAGCTCTTGAGCATAATATCAAAATTGTATCTGTCATTTTATATTGCTTTTCACCTTTTACCTCAAGTGTGTTCATAGTAGTGAGAGATATTAAATACAGAAATTCTCTGAAACTAAGGATTTTCCCCTTGTTTTGGAAGCCTAATTAAAAATGGTCAGTTCAAAAAACAATGTTAAGTAATTGCCAAAAATACTCTAGGGTAATCCAAAATTTGGAAACAGATAATTGAATGGAATCAAGTCATTCAATTTAATTTTCTAATCATAGAATTGTAACTAATAACTGCTTTCAGAAGATTCTTAATAAGATGATATTGGTGTATATAATGGTATGGTATTATTTATGTTAATATGTGAAAGAAGTGTCATGATTTTTTTAAACTTATTTAGATTGGGTTTTTCATTCCAAATATACTTGGATATTTTTCCCCTCTCCAGGCCTTTTCTCAAGCAACAGAGAATGTATTTTGTATTTGCTCACATGCTGACTTCAGTATCGACATGGCTGGCAATAATTCTTCTGATATTATCAGTTCTTTCCCTGAGGTTCTTTCTGATAGTTGTAAAAAATGTAAAAAGAAGAAGTGCCAGGGTAAGAAATAAGCTCATTTATATTTGTTTTGAAAATGTAATCTGATTTCTGCCATGAATTAAAAACTTTCATTGTAGAACTGCCCAATTACAGCATGTTAAACCCCTCCCTATAGGTTCATCATTTCATTTCCACTTCTTAAAAAAGTATTTTTAAAACTGCGATCCTCCTGACTGTGGTAAGTAGATTCATTAACAATTTTACCATTTAGCCTTTGCATTCATATGGAGCATCTTCTCTTTTCCATATGAAATCTATAAATCCTTTACCTTGCATATCACTTTCAAGGTTTTAGTGTTGTTGCTTGCATAAAGTTAATTTGTTGTTTAGAGTTGATTTGATGACCTCTATGGTCATCTGTCATATTGACAATAGCCTGTATATGTCTTCACTTCTTTTCCACCCCTACCCCCCCATTCCTTTCTCCTCTCCACAAAAAGAAATCAATCTCTGATATTTATTGAGTGCTTACTGTGTGCGGAGCACTGTATTAAGCGCTTGGGAGGATGCAATACAACAAAGTTGGTAGACACTATCTCTGCCCACCAGAAGCATACAGTCTAGAGGGGAAGACAGACACTTAAAATAAATTACAGCTAGGGGAAATGTCATACATAAGTGCTGTGGGGCTCAGGGTGGGGTAAATATCAAGTGCTTAGAGGGTACAGATCCAAGGTCATAGGTGACAGAGAAGGGAGTATGAAGGTGGGGCTGGGGGGGAATGAGGATTTTAGTTCAGGGAAGACCTCTTAAAAGAGATATGATTTTAGGAGGGCTTTGAAGGTAGTGAGAGTGGCGGTGTGTCGCTTATGAAAGAGGAGGGAGTTCCAGACCAGAGGGAGGATGTGGGCAAGGCATTAAAGGAATAAAATATGCAGGATGGATTAAGGCCAGAGGCAAATCTGAAGGAGTAGAGTGGGCAAAGAGCTGAAGCAAGAAAGGGGTTTATGACTGAGAAGGAATTAAGATTATAATAATGTTGGTATTTGTTAAGCGCTTACTATGTGCAGAGCACTGTTCTAAGCGCTGGGGTAGATACAGGGTCATCAGGTTGTCCCACGTGAGGCTCACAGTTAATCCCCATTTTACAAATGAGGTAACTGAGGCACAGAGAAGTTAGGTGACTTGCCCACAGTCACACAGCTGACAAGTGGCAGATTATAGATCACGTAGAATCAGAAATGACACAACTGTAAATGGAGTTAGAGCAACTGATTTTCAAACATGCTGTTAGGTTGAAAATTGTCATAACTACCATCTACAGCCCTAGAAAAACTAGGAGTAGCATCGTTACCCCAGCTAACTGAACTCTGTTTCAGTTCCTGCGTACCTCGGAAACCTACTTTTTTTTTCCTTAGCTCCTGAGCTATGAGAGTTAATGGCAATTTTTAGCATTATATGCATTGGGGCTTGTTGACCACACATGAATCAGAGTGTCTTTCTGAGATGGATTCCAGCTAAAAATGGGTCAGGCAGATTTTCTTGAAGTAGAATGAAAATCATATCACAATAAGAAATTTTTTTTAGGACAAAGAGATTGCTCTAGGTTTTTTTTTCTATGCTATTTTAGCTTCATTATTTTGAATTAAATCCTGGTGCTTCAAATTAAAAAGACACATATAATACAATTTTATATACACTGATTGAAAATAGAAACTCATCTTGTAGCCTTAACTAAATGACCTGTCCCTTAAAGTTAAAATTTAAACTAAGAAAATCAAAATATTTTAAAGTGTGACCTCACCCTTACCAAACCTAATTATACACACTGCTGAAATTGTGTCAGCTATTATGTATACTATTTAGCAAAGAAAAGTATGCAAATCTAACAGCAGCAGGAATTCTGATTGCAGGCTTGTGCCTGTTTATAGGCAGAAGAGTGTAGGGAATTTCACCAGGTTTTTGTTGTATGGTGAATTTTGTGTTATCCAGAAGCAGGCGTGGCCTAGTGACTAGAGCACGGGCCTCAGAGTCAGAAGGACCCTGAGTTCTAATCCCAGCTCTGCCACTTGTCTGCTCTGTGACCTTGGACAAGCCACTAACTTCTCAGCTACCTCATCCATAAAATAGGGATTAAAGACTGGGAGGTCCTCATTGGACATGGAGTGGGTCTAATATGATCTGCTTGTATCTACCCCAATGCTTACTTAGTACAGTGCCTGACACTTGTAATTGCTTAACAATACTAACGGAGTGGGAAGGGCGAGGAGGATGGGGAAGCCACAATTGGAAGCAGAATGGAGATTAGATTCTGGGTGGAGACCTAAATTTCTAAAATGACTTTGAAGAATTTCCTATTCATTTGATGGAATTTCTCCATCTTGCATGTTCTAAAAGCCACATTGACTGGTCAGTCTTCCAGATCCTGAGAGCACCCAAAGTGGGAACACTGGTTCCCCAATGGTTCTTGACCTTCTGTTGCCTGTAAAAAAAATGTGAAAGAGAAAAATGATGAGGCAAGGGCAGTACACAAGACACAAATACACAAAGGCCATTGGCAGCACGTTCTACTTAAGTTCACAATTGTTGACCGATGACTGGATGGAACCATTTAAAAAAAACACCAAAGTCCAAGAGGCCCCAAAATAAGGAGCCCCTGGACCACCACCCAAACATGGCTCATTGAATCTGCTCTTCGGTAGCTCTAGAACTAGAGTGCAGCCACGTACTTGGGCTTGAGGGAGTCATGTTAAAATTCTATAGGTATTTAACAAGGATGAAGAAGAAAGAAAACTTCATTATAGCAAGAGGACTCAGTGACACTATTGTACTGAATGGACTGTGGAATTATTTCTTGATTCCTATACAGCAACGCACAATCAGCACAGCACAATTCAGCGCAGCACAGCACAAGCACAATTCAGTGTTCTCTAACACCAGCCTGCTCTCTACCTCCATCTCTTTCGCCACTGACCCCTTGCCAACATCCTCCCTCTGGCCAGAAACTCCCTCCCTCTTCATATCTGAAAGTCTGCCTCACTTCCCACTTCATATCTGACAATCATTCTCCCACCCCACCTTCAAAACCTTCCTAAAATCCTATCTCCTCCAAGAGGCCTTCGCTGACTAAGCCCTTATTTTGCCTAACCACCCTTCCCTCTGTACTGCCTGTGCACTTGGCCCTAAGCACTTGAATGCTTACCCCAGCCCCACTGTGTTTATGCACATATCCTTATTCTGTACTATTTCCCCTACCCCTAATTTATTTCAATGTCTGTTTCTCCCCAAAGTCTGTAAGCTCCTTGTGGGCAGGGATTTTGTCTTCCAACTCTATTATATCAAACTCTCCTTAGTGCTTAGTACAATGTATATAATAATCATCATAATAAGTTATTATTTTATAATATATAAGATCTGGGGAGAGTGCGTTTAACAGAGTTGGAAGACAAAATCCCTGCCCACAAGGAACTGACAGTCTTCGGGGAGAAACAGACATTAAAGCAAATAATAAGTGCCATTGATTGATTAGTTGATAACAGTCGCCTTTTCCTCTTTCATCTTGCTTTGACGTCCTGACACATTTCTTTCTAGATTCTCACACACTGGACATTTGAGCTGTTCACTGTTCTTGGGAGGCAGGAAGTGACTGAACTTGTCTGTCCCTCCCCTAATAACAATTCAGGCTCTCCGAGGTTGCGTGATTAGTGATTCAATCAGCTAATCGTGTATATTGAGTCCTTACTGTGTGTGGAGCACTGTACTAAGCACTTGGGATTGGTACAATACCAACAGAGTTGGTTAGACACATTCCCTGCCCACAACGAGCTCACAGATTTGTTTGACAACACTGTCCCTCTACTATGATTTGCCATTCTGTTGTCAACAGTATTTATTGGCAAGTATACTGTGTGCAGATCATTGTACTATGTGTTCTGCATTTTCTCAGTTCTCAAAGCAGATTAAAAAAAACCTGAAGTAGTGAATATGTGTCCTAATGCACTTATTTCTTTTGCCAGGTAATTTGGAATACCAGTTTCAGGGAAAAGAGGAACAAAGATTGTATTGGGCCAACCTAGGAAGGCTCTGCCTTTCTCTCTAGCTGAGACCTCATTTTGGAAGGAATAATAATTTATATTTAAGCATGCTTACTATGTGATAGTAGATAGATGGGGTAGATACAAGACAGTAATCTCTGTCTCACATGGGGCTCACAGTCTGAAGTAGGAGGAAATAGGATTTAATCCCCATTTTATAGATGAGGCAGCTTAGTTACAGAGAAGTTGAATAATTTGCCCAAGGTCACACAACAGATGTGGCGGAGCCTGGATTAGAACCCAGGTCCTCCGATTCCCATGCCCTTTACATTAGGCAGTGCTGTCTCTCAGTTAAAGAGATAATGATAAAACAGATTCCTCCACTTTCCAAAGAGCCTCTGTTCACAACAACACACATAACTCATTCATTCATTCATTCAATAGTATTTATTGAGCGCTTACTATGTGCAGAGCACTGTACTAAGCGCTTGGGATGAACAAGTCGGCAACAGATAGAGACAGTCCCTGCCGTTTGACGGGCTTACAGTCTAATCGGGGGAGACGGACAGACGAGAACAATGGCACTAAACAGCGTCAAGGGAAGAACATCTCGTAAAAACAATGGCAACTAAATAGAATCAAGGCGATGTACATTCATTAACAAAATAAATAGGGTAACGAAAATATATACAGTTGAGCTGAGCGGACGAGTACAGTGCTGTGGGATGGGAAGGGAGAGGTGGAGGAGCAGAGGGAAAAGGGGAAAATGAGGCTTTAGCTGCGGAGAGGTAAAGGGGGGATGGCAGAGGGAGTAGAGGGGGAAGAGGAGCTCAGTCTGGGAAGGCCTCTTGGAGGAGGTGATTTTTAAGTAAGGTTTTGAAGAGGGAAAGAGAATCAGTTTGGCGGAGGTGAGGAGGGAGGGCGTTCCAGGACCGCGGAGGACGTGACCCAGGGTCGACGGCGGATAGGCGAAACCGAGGACGGTGAGGAGTGGGCAGCAGAGGAGCGGAGCATGCGGAGTGGGCGGTAGAAAGAGAGAAGGGAGGAGAGGTAGGAAGGGGCAAGGTGATGGTGATGGGATCCAAACTCCCTTTTGGATAGTTGCATTTCCCTTTTTTTTCTTAAGGAAACAAGGGACCTTCTACCCAGTGACTATCTAAGTGGGTTTTCGAATGTAAGGTGATGTCTGGGCAGGATATAGCTTGCCTAGTGGAAAGGTGGGGTAGAGGCAGGAATGAGGGAAAGAGGAAATTATGGAAAAAAAGGCAGAGTTGAAATCCTTGGATGGGTTTTTAATGGGATTCTATACATATCAGGCATGTTTACCCCCTCTCCAATAAGATGTCTTCTTCTTTATTTTCCCCTCTAGGTAGGCCAGTCAGTGAGGGTAGCTCCAAGCACCCTGGATAATATTTCCATCAAACCTATTCCCAAGTGCCTAGATGGAGCTATAGCAAAGGAAGCTTCAAGTCCAGGGAGTTATGCCCGAATTCTCCTTCAGCTTGTCGTCGGGCCCGCGGTTCTCAGGAACTGGCAGGGCCGTGTCTCCTATCATGGGTCCCCTCATCACTTGGCTCTTCCTCCAAATGTGACAGCTTACCTTGAAGCCATGCTTTATGAGCACTTTGGTGAGCTGGACCAACAGCGTTTATTGGAAGTGTACCTGGAAGTGAATAAAGTTTTGGATGGCTGATAGAATTGGTAATCTTGTCGATAGGAGTCATTAGCCACATACTGTCCAGGAGTCTTGCCATCTAGAGTCACTCAAGACAATGGCAGCATCTACTGCCTTTACGAAACTCCTTCCTATTGCCTACAAGTCCTAAATCCCCGGATAATTATCAACAGGAATAAAATTTCAAGTTATTACATTGATTGTTTTGTGTCGTTTTCTCTGAAGGGTGCAGTGAATCAGAGATCTCGAGAAAACGAAACTGATTCATTCTGTGGTCGTCATCTCAATTCCCTACGTCTCCCAAACTTTTCCACTTCTCCCTCAACTTTGTATTTTAGTTGCTTTCTCTCCCTGAATGCTTCCTTCTTCTCTAAGCCTGCCAGCTCTGAGAAACTGTCCGTTGCATCCGAGAATAAATTTATAATGAGAAAAGGCCTCTTGTGCTGTATGTGGCTTCACTGATAGTTCTCTTAGAATGTACGATTCACTACCCAGTTTTATGGAGCAAAATTATGGAACATTCTTTCAAAAATGTCTATTTATGTCGAGGCAACACGATGCAGTGTAGAAGGAACAGTTGAAACCAGGTGCCTAGTATCGGACAAAGCATGAGAGTCATAACATGAGTTTTCCTTAAACGTGTTAGTCAAGAGTGAAGCCCCCATGTTCTAGAAGAATTGACAATATATTCCACTCTGGGACTAATCCAGAAGTACTTTAACTTCATTTCCCATAACTTGATGAGGACATTTTTCATCTCTGAGGTGAGTGTTCAACCTCCCTCTCCTCCCATTCACATTTTATATTGATTTTCAAAAATTCAGAATACTCTCAGTATTTCTCAGCTTAAAAAAACGTCAGAGTATTCAGGTCACTGCCCTGTCCCCAAATTGGCATACTGAAAAATCCTCAGCACTGTAAAGAAAGGGTGAGGCTTGGGGGGAGAGGGCATACATGGACAAGGAAATAACTTGCCACGACCGTATGTTTATGCCAGGGAAGAAAAGTTGGTTAGGGAATGCTTACCATCAGGGAGGGAGGGGTGCAAAGTTGTCTAAGAAATAGACATTTACACTTCCAAAACAATGTTGGGCTCATAGTTCACCTGATTGAGGTCTCAAAGAGATCTTGGCTCTGCTAATATGGTGTTTTAGATAAAACCAGTGGATTCATGATTAATGCTACAGAATTGCAAATGTAGAACTACTCCAGTGGTTGCAAAGTAATGTGAAATATAATATGTTTTAGATCCTTTTTTTCTTCTTAGTAGTTAGCGTCTCGAGTTTGTAGAGTTCATTATTTTCACTTAACATTTCCTTAACATTTCTTTCCTAAACAGTATTTTACTGTCGTTATAACCCAGTTTACTTGTTCCTATTTGGTGTGGATATAGTCTAGGAATTACCTTATTTTGGTTCTTTTTAGTTAGAAGTTGCAGAACAAACTTCACATCATTTTGATGAACAATTTTAGGGATGGGAGGTCAACTTAAATTTTTCTGATTCTTTAAAATTTAAAACCCATCTGATTCAAATTTACTTTCTAATAATAATAATAAGGATGATTTGTGCTTTTTATATATCAAGCACTGTTCCAAGCACTGAGGTAGATTGAAGTTGGGAACTCATGTACCAACTCTGTACTCTCCTAACACTTAGTAGGGTGCTTTGCACACTGTAAGCACTCAGTAAGCGCCATTGATTGATTGACACAAGTTGATCAGATTAGACACAATCCCTACCCCAAATGAGGCAATTAGATCACAAGTTTTCTGCGTGAAGTCCAACTTTAAATATGAAATGAATATTGCATTTTCAAAATTGAGGCTATTTTTTACCTATTATCTAGGTGTTTTTCTATATTTTTACCCAAGTTTTACCCATAGAACACGTAGCCCCATATGCACTTGAGTTAGATAATAAAGATTTGTTCTGTGGCTCATCAGACTGAAAGGCTTTTAGGATGAAGGGTTAATAGAGAGTGTGGTATAGAGTAGCAAATCTGATTAAAGAACAACTGAATCAAGAAGTATATTTTATATGTAGATTGATGTGTTCAAAATTGTAATTGATTCATTCCTTCCCCATTCTTCACCTGCAATTTTGGTTTCGTTTTCCAGTCCATGTTCATTAGGTCTGGAACATATATGTAATGTTCCCTACAATCTTTACTGTCACAGGATACCTATTACTACTAAAAGTCATCATATTCCCTCATGTGCTTTCCTTTGGCTGTGAAGACGGGTGTAGTATTTAGAGCCAAAAAAAAAACTAAGAATATACGTTTTATTTTATACCCAAGGCATTAGGGAACAAGCCTAATTTAAGCTTGAGAGTCCCAGGACGCAGGTCAGAGTTCTGGGCCATTTGAGTCTAACATTAACATTGAAAACTCAGAGTAGGAAATTTAGACCCATATGTTACCTATAAAAGGAAAAAGTCAGGGGTTTACCAAGCAGTAAATATAACTCTTTTCATGGTGTCTGGTTTCAGGTGATGTGTTAGGCAGCTTTGTAAAGAATCGGAAAACATACATCAGAGAGAGAGAGAGAGACTTGTCAGGAGTGGCATTCACTGTACTCTTACAAATCCTGAACTAGTGGAGAGAGTGTTATCAAAACCAGCAAAATCATGTGACCTTGATTATCCTAGCATTTTTCAGGATTTATTTTTGTGAAGAGTACAAACTCTAAAACTGGAAAAATGGGTCATTTTCCCTCTTTACAATCCGAAGGTAACTAGAAGCCTCACCGATTTACCATGGTTATCCAAACAGACGAAAGGGGCCCAACTAAAAATAGGTAAAGGATAGTAGATTGATGGTAGGGCAGCTGTAAAATGCAGCATTCTGGCCAATGCACTGAGATTAAGTAATCTCCAGATTGGTTAATAAACTGGTAGCTATGGGCTTGATTTTGCTCAACAATGTTTTTTTTAAGTGTATTAATTTTAAAACTACCATTTTACCAAGGAGGTTTGAATTTCACTATAGAATTTTTATAAATCAAAAAAAAATCACAAAATGTCAAAAGTAGGGAAAGCAAGAGTTTGCACGGAAAATGAATATTCAAGTTTCTGATTCAGTTTCTGTTTCAGAAATATAGTTTGTCCTTAAAGCCTGCTTGCCTTACTGGACTTCTAATTCTCAATTGTTATTTTTTTTTCCAGTGTGTAAGATTTGAATGTATACTTATATTACTTTCCTTTCTACATTTCTCTTTCTCTTTTTTTCTACTCCAATTCTCACCTTTTGTGCAATTGTGAACAAGGTAACGAAAGGCCTTCCTTCCTCAGGAACATCTACTATCTTCATGCTTTCTCAAACTTCCAGCAATCACAGTTTCTCTTGGAGTGAATAAGGTGATTTTTTTCTTAATGCACACCCCCTAGCATTTACATTGGTTTTTTTGGTGTTTTGTTTCTGCTAATGAAAAATTGTTTTGGCAGGTTCATTTTTACATCTCTGTCCATGTATAATTTGTCATCCATTTTTCTTCCTTTTTTTAAATTTTTTGGGGGGAGTGTTTACATTTTACATGATCTCTTTGGGAAGAAGTAGTTTTCAACGATTTATATTAACTAGCAGGAGAGTTGATCGGGTGTTACATTGGTAGCATCCAAGATGGGTAGATAGTAGGCTTCTTTTTAGGTATTTTTCCAAGTTTTTGTCATCTTGGCTTGCCAACTTATTAACTTCTACAATAAATAACTCCCTATATTCTAATGAGTCAAGAAATGCAGTCCACAAAGGAATTTAGTACTTTTGCAGAAAATGAGTGCAAATGCTTCCTGCTTTTCCACATTTCTTAGGCAGCGGTAAATAAGCCATATTTTTTACTCTAGCTAGTTATGTAGCTGAGAAAAGCAGTTTGGAACCTAGTTATTTGTATAATATATTAATGACGGTTTGCTTCAAGAAAGGATCTTTGGTTAAATGCTATCAGTGCATCAGAGAAAAAGTTTTAACTACTCACTAATTAAACACTTGTTTAATTCCACCATGTGCTCACTAATGTCATTTTTAGAGACCAATTTACTTTCTACTCTCTGTGCTAATAAAATGAGGGAAACATTCAAGTTTCTAACCAAGAAGAAAAAAATTATTCTTCCTCCTACCCCCCCCCCAAGCCCCATCAGTGGATTATGTTATTTTGATTATCCTTCAGGACATTTCACTTTGACAACACAAAGCTTGAAGAAACTTCCAGGATTTGATTTATACAAGTATCTTGTTGTGAACCACCAAATAGATTTTTAAGAATTCGAATGTTTTAAGTATTTTTGCCTCACTGTTACAGAAAAAGCTGAACTGTAGAAAGACATCTGATTCAATGTCGTCCAGACCTTCTGTCAGACCTCTTCTTTTACGAACATTCTCAGACGAGTCTAATATGTTTTAACAGGTACCAGGTACTAAAAAGTAGGATGGCTTTAGAGGAGAAGATTAATAACATTCCTAGAGGGCATTAATGTTTGTCTTCACATTATAAAGATGCAATAATTGGAATACATTTAAAATGATGTATAGTACTCACAGGGTATTGAAAAATTTCACAGGCACTTTCAGAATTTTATTCTAATGCAATTTGCCAAATAAGAACAAAACAAACCATATAATGATAACCAGGGACAATTTGGAATGGCAGTACCATTATTAATCATGCTAGTTAAATTGCTAGTCAAGAAATGCTAGTTGATATTTCCAATTGAACTTCAAATTTCCAAATTTTTTTATGTATTCCAAAATTGTATTAGCATCTATCAAATCAATTTAGCATTGCATGCACTTCTGATCGATATATCTGATTCCAGCTAAATGTGTTTGTCTTCATGTACTGTTTGTGTATTTACAGATGTACATCATATCTTGAATGTCGTTCTGAATGTCTTATTCAAACAATATACATAAATGTGTTGATTGATCCTAATCAAAGAAAGAGATTTAAAATGTCAAGTTTTATTCAAACTATCTCAGCTCTTTCGTGGTGAAACCTTTGCTAGCCATTCAGGGGGATAGGTACAAACTCCTACTCCAAGGCTTTTCCATACCCGAAGACAGCAGTTAGATTTTTTTTACAGAATAGCAGGGATTATTTGGAAGTGATTGCATTCATGCTGCAGAATTGTTCATGAAATTTCCCTTTATTATGTACTAAATGTGTCAGCGGTGAAGCCCAGTTATAAAAATGAACCCAATTTTGGGGGCGCCTCTCTATAAATCATAGATGCATATAAAAGAATTGTGGTATCTGTTCATGCTTACTATGTGCTGAGCACTGCTGGGATAGATACAAGATAATCAGATCAGACATAACCCATGCCCCACATGGGGACCTCAGTTTAAGAGGGAGGGATAGGTTTTGAACCCCCACTTTACAGATGAGAAAACTGAGGCACAGAAAAGTTAAGTGCTGTGCCCAAGGTTACAGCAGACAAGTGCCGAGTGGGATCAGAACCCAGGCCCTCTGACTTCCAGGCCCTTGCTCTCCCTCCTTGGCCAAACTGCTTTATCTAAAATTGTTCATTTATAAGCCTCATAATGCTTGTTAGCGTAACTGTAACTATAGTCTTAGATCTAGCCATCTGTAGCAAAAACTAGAAAAGCTGGAAATTTAAAAGTAGAAATGGACCTGAAAGTTAACATTGGACCTTTAAACTTTCTGTATTGATTTCATATAAATCGCCAAATTGCCACCTGCCTCAAGGATATGTTTTGCCTTTGGTTATCAAATCATGTTATTTGTAACTATTTGGGGGCCAAGCTGTTTCAATTTATTTTTTTCATTTCTTTACTTTTTTCAATGACTCAGCTGCTCATTAAATGCCCTATTAGATTATAGACTTCCCTCTGTTCGCTATATACATTTCTGATCTTTTCCAATGGTAGGATTTCCCCATGCTTTGTGACTACATTGTACCCTGTCAAGTATTTTATCCCCCTGTATTGCTGTCTCTCAGCATTCTCTTCCAGTTTGGGATTTAAGTGGTGTAAATACATTTTTATTTTTCTAGGTTATTCTGTTGGGTTTCCTGATGCTTCAGTCATTTCTGTAGCTGAGAGGGGTTTTTTAATTTTGTTTTTTAAGGGGCTTTTTTTTGTAGTTGGTGTTTTTTGTTGTTGTTGTTTTTATGTGGTTGTCCTCTCCAGGTGATATTTTCTTGCATGGAGCAAGGAAATGGTTTTCCAAATCATTTTTGCCAAAAATTGGTACTGTATTGGCATGGTTACTGCCTGATTTCTCCCTATATAAAGTCTTCTCCCATTGATTTCCTATTAGGGGCTTAATTGTGAAACTTTAAAAAATGAATAAAAGTACTATATAAAACTCATTGGCTAGACATTGTGCAATATGGTATGCTGAAGAGTTCAAAGTGCCCAGCTAATTTTCAGGGAGTATTTTTTCTGAAATGGTAGACCTTGTCAAACTAATAATGTCCTAGAAGTCACATCGGTCATTATTGTTATCCCACTAAGATCACAGATTAAATGACAAAATAAAGTCACTGGGATTAGCAAATAATAGATATTTTGAAAAATAAGAAACTGAAAATTGGGTTTAAAAAGTGATGAAATAAAAACACTTAAGAACTTTTAATATAACATAAGTGTTATATTTTCTCTTTAAATAATTACTATGTTGAGATTCCCTTTTGGCAAAAACTGGTAGGAAATCCCTGGAGCAGGCCAAGAAGGGAACTAGTCAGAAACTAAATTTCTGAATGTTTTAAATGTTCTAATTATGGCTTCATTCTTTTCTTTTCTGTGTGAATAAAACTTGGCACTCAAGGTACAATCATTAATCTCTTAACAAATTCTACTTGATTTATTTTTAATCGATGTCAAGCAGATGGTCCCAGATTTTGATAAAAATCAGCTTGTGATATGTCTTATTTCTGTTTTTCAATTTTTCAGAATCTACATTTTGAGCTGCCTATGCTATTGTCCTACAAACATATTGATAATGGTTACATCTAAGAAATGAAGCTTGAAGAAGCTGCTATAAAAAGTTATCATCTCAGGATACTTGAAATGCAACAACTTTAAACAACAATGCTCGTTACTAGTTCTGTGGGGCAAGATAAATGCCCATTAAACTACCAAATTACTTTACTTAACATGACACTGACATCTTAAGCAGTCTTGCTTGCAAATTCATCAAAGCCGGAAGCGCTGGTCAAAACAAGAACAATTGTTGGCTGTGTTCATATGCCAAATGGGTGCTTTAAAAAAAATATATATATAATCTAATGAGTTGCCAAACTCTGAACTTAAACTCAGAAGTGTAGATTCATGCTTTGAGAAAGTTAGATTTTCTGGATATGACTTTTTGTCTGGCTAAAAAAAAAATATCTGGATTGCCACAGAATGAGTTTAAATTGTTTTAAGTTTTCAAATTCATCTAAAAAAATACTCGAAAATATTGGAGTCATTTTTCCATTGTAAAATATGCCAATGGCAAAACTTCTGTGTATCGAGTGAAACAGTTTAATAGTCCCTTCACTTACATGTGAATGTGTACTGGTATTTAAAAAAACAAAGCCTAGATTTAAAAATATTAGTGCATTTCAAATAGCAAGAAGGTTTGTTTGGTTTTTTAATGGAATTTGTTAAGCGCTTACTATGTATCAAGCACTATTCTAAGCGCTGGGGTAAATACAGATTAATCAAGCCAGATATAATCCTTAGCCCAGTGGGGTTCTCAGTCCAAGTAGGAGGGAGAACAGGTATTGTCCCCCATTTTGCAGTTGGGGAACATGAGGCACAGAGAGGTTAAGTTACTTGCCCAAGGTCATACAGCAGGCAAGTGGCACAGCTGGGATTAGAAGCCAGATCTTTTGGCCTCCAGGCCTGTGCTCTATCCATTAGGCCACGTTGCTTCCCTAAGAAAATGGCCAGGCATTTTGTGGGGAAGCATAAAAAAAATGAATTTCGTAACACATTTTGCTATTGGGGTTGCTTTGGACATATTAGTGTGAGTGGAAAAAAATACACCAAATCCAGTTATGAAAAATTTTTAAATTTGCTAAAAATGAAACATAACTGTCCTATCATTTTTACCAAAGTAAGAGGTCTGGTGGGCATAATGTGTTTCTTCAAAAATGAACAACCCTAGAACTTAAATATTTGGTGTTTTAATTGAAAGGAAGGCAAAAAAAAAAAAGATGCCTATGGAAATTTTACTGTCTTTTGCGTGGATGTGGGAGTGGATGTTGATGTCGGATCTCCCACGATGTTGCCTCTGCCACCAGGTAGGCCCAAGTCAGAGGTTGAGTGACCAAGAATGCTCTCTTGTTCATTAACTTGGCTCATGTCAGGTGTTTACCGAAACATCCTCCTATGGTAAAATGCTTGCCTGGAGGCTACAGCTCCTGAAAAGAGTTAATAGACATTGTATAGATGAGAAGTGTAGTTGTTCGTTGTTAAAAATATATATATATTTTTGATATGGGTTAGTACATTTGATTTTGAAGTCCTTTGAAAATCCCTCATGTTTGTTTTCATTTGTTTTATTATATTGACGAGCCAGACGGGGTATCATCGTGTACATTGGAATAGTGTACAGCTGCCAATGTTATTATTGGATATATTGTATCTTAGGAAAAATATCAGATACAGTGCCTAGCAAGACATATAATGTGGCCCATGTAACATGTTTACTTTCTTACATGCACATTTTTGAATGCAGTTTTCATAAATCATTCCAGTTTGTTGATAATTTTCCATTATACCTTACAATGTCATCTTCATATTATTTGTATTCTGGTTGTAATTGTGCACAGTTTTTGTAGGTATAAGAATTGAACACAGTTGTTTCACAATCACTACCTAAAGATTTTGCCAACTACAGATTATTTTTAAAGCTCATCTCAAGAAAATGAAATCCCCACCCCTCCTTTCCTCTCTCCATCTGAAGGACTCAAGTAGTCCAAAGAACAATATAGATTGTAAACTCGTTGTGGGCAGGGAATGTGTCTACCAACTCTCATGCATTGTACCCTCTCTCAAGCACTTAGTACAGTGCTC
This sequence comes from Ornithorhynchus anatinus, assembly GCF_004115215.2. Classification (NCBI taxonomy): domain Eukaryota; kingdom Metazoa; phylum Chordata; class Mammalia; order Monotremata; family Ornithorhynchidae; genus Ornithorhynchus; species Ornithorhynchus anatinus. Next base: position 34,719,717 of record NC_041733.1, on the reverse strand, counting down.
TGCACATAGTACGTGCTCAATAAAAACCATTGTTTGATTAATTATATGTACCTTGGGAATTATAGGTTTATTAATACTGAGTGACCTCGGTGACAGGCTTGTCCTAATTAGTACCGAATTGCAGGCAAAGGCCAGGGGGCAGAAATATTATCAGTCTACCGGGAAATACCAAATCCCAACCCTTCTCCAAGGCGAAGGGCCAACGTGGCGTTTCTACTTCTGGGATAAGTGAAAGAAGACAAGATAGAAGCCATACCCCTCCTCCCCCCAGCCACACATGACATAGCGCACAATTGAGAATGGCAATAATGTGCAACAATAAAACTGTGATGCTGTTGTATACATCATTTACAGGTACATAATTCATTTAAAGTGAGCATTTCATTAATGAACTTTTACGAGTGCAGCGTGGGATAGCGGATGGACACTTGAAGAAGGCCATCAGGTGTTTCTGCCAACAGCTCTTGGAAGGCTAACCACTCTTGTCCGAGACTTTGAAAAAAATGGGACTATCTACAAAGTTTGAAGAATTTTAAACTATCTGAAAGAAAATAGCCTCATTTTTGTTTTCGAAACCGTTCTTCATTGTATGAGGATATTCTACGTGGAATTTAAAAATTGAATACGAACTGTATACACACCAGCGAAAAAGCATAACTAATCTTAACATTGCAAGATTCATCAAGATTCTTTGCTCTGGAATTTTTTAATAACATGCAGTATGTAAAGACATGCAAATTTTATGCAAGGGAAGATGAAAACATTTTCGGCTTGCACCAGTGGGACTGCAATAATACATTTTTCACTTAAGTAATTTTATACACATATGTTGTTGCTTTATATAACAAATTGAATGTGAATGCTACCTTTTATGAATGCAACCTGCCTTTTTCATTACAGGAACTTTTTGTTTGAAGTAATCAATAAAATTTGGTATGATCTCATTCATACTTTGACTTCATCTTTTTGAAACGTCTTCACCTGGAAGCGTATTAAGATGCCAACCATTTGGATGAAGAGGATTGAACCTATCTTTTCTTTCAGGGCGGTATTTCAGATTCATGTCTGTTTATTGTTCTATTGTACTCTTCCAAGCGTGTAGTACAATGCTGCGCACCCAGTAAGTGCTCAGATAGAATTGAGTGAACATCTGGTGGTTGGGCCACATTATACAACTTCTTCACCGATGTTATTTGGAGAGCCCAAAGCAAATGTAACAATGCCCTAGTTGCTTTTGAAAAATGTATGAAAGAAGTAATAGATGTGCCCAATAGAGCAGACAGTGGAAATAAACTGATGAATATATAATGGCTGACAAAGTGCCAGAAAAAGCATAATGAGCCCAACTGAAAATAAAAAACAAATCAGTTGAGGTGGCTGATGAGTTAACGTGACCAGGAAGGTGGATACCTAATATGGATGTAGTATGGAGGCATTCTGGTGATATTTGTCTGGCAGAACTTACCAAAGTGCCAGTGATAATAGTCGAGGAGGAGTGAGAAAGCATTTATACCACTCTTTTCTCCTAAGATTTGAAATGCCTTTGTTTTTATAGTATTTAAGCTTATTGTGTGCCACTCACTGTATTAGGTACTGGGGTGGATACAAGCAAATCAGATTGGACACAGTCCTTATCCCTGGTTCTAGGAAGCTTGTGTTTGTAGGCAGGGATCGTGCCTACTCTTAATCCAGAGACCACTGGTGAGATGCACACCACATTCCTCATCATCAGTGATATTTATTGAGAGTTTACTAATGTGCAGAGCACTGTAGAAAGGGTTTGGGAGAGTACAGTACAACAGAGTTGGCAGGCACGTTCCCTGCCCACACGAGCGTATAGTCTAGAGGAAGAGATGGATGTCAAGGAGGTTGATCATAATAATAATGTTGGTATTTGTTAAGCGCTTACTATGTGCAGAGCACTGTTCTAAGCACTGGGGTAGATACAGGGTAATCAGGTTGTCCCACGTAGGGCTCACAGTCTTCATCCCCATTTTACAGATGAGGTAACTGAGGCACAGAGAAGTGACTTGCCCACAGTCACACAGCTGACAAGTGGCAGAGCAAGGATTCGAACTCATGACCTCTGACTCCCAAGCCCGTGCTCTTTCCACTGAGCCACGCTACACAGTTGTTGTTTGTATGGTATTTGTTCAGTGCTTACTATTTGTCTAGCAATGTCCCAAGCACTGGGTTAGATTCAAGTTAATGAGGCAGACACAGTCCTTGTCCAAAGGGGCACTAACCATCAAATAGGGAAAACAGGTATTTAATCCTCTTTTGGCAGGTAAGGACACTGAGGCACAGAGAAGTTATGACTTGCCCATGGTCAAACAGCAGCAGGGATTAGAACCCTGGTCCTCTGACTCCAAGCCTGTGTGTTTTCCACTAGGCCATGCTGCTTCCCTGTAACAAATGATCAATTGTGAAATCTATTACCAGCTTTTCATCCGTTTCTCAATTCATGATTCTATAATGTGTTGCCTACATATGTCTTCGAATTAATCCCCCAGTGTTTCAGCACCAATTACACCACCTCCTCATTCAGGAGTAGAGTAAATAAGCAGTCTTTCCCACTGCTGTGAAGAGTAGAGAGTCTGGTGCACTTGAGGCAGGAAAGAGAGACGGCTTCTGAGACGTAGAGGTGTTCATACTTGAGAAGGAGATGGGAGAGAAGAGGAAGAGGAGCCAGTGGAAGGGAGATGAGTTGAGCAGAATCCAGGCTAAGCAATTAGTGCCAAAATGCTGCAGCACAACACTGAATTAAATCATTGAATTAGTACAATGAGTCCGATTAAGTTGCTGTAAAGTAAGTTTAATTAAGAGCCTGAGTCTCAAGACTAGGATTTCTCAATATCGTGGCAACTACTTCTAAGGAACCAACTGAAGCTTCCTCTAGGAAGAAGAATAGAGCAAATGAAAGGGAAAAAAAGGAGTTAAAGAGGTAAGATAACTGCTTATATGAATTCGAATCCTAAATCTGTTAAGAACCTGAGAGGTCATTTTAGCTTCTCTCTCTGATTTCAAAAAAGAGCCCATCTAGATTGCACCAGGCAAAATCAATTCTCTGTTTACGACAACTTTAATGCTGTAGGGATACATTTTTAGGTTTTGTTGTGGACCGGGAATGTGTGTACTAATTCTGTTATGCTGTGCTCTCCCAAGGTCTTAGTACAGTGCTCTGCACACAGTAAGCGCTCAATAAATACCATTGATGGTTGATTATTCCCTGAACAGAATTTAGAATTACCAAACTCCTGCAGTCTGTTTTGTCCATTCAGAATTAAAGACTATATTAAGTAATGTGTTTATCCTCTGTTTGAAAAAAATCACCGATGAATTGTCATTCTCAAAATATTAATCGGCAAGAACCAGGAGAATTAGAAAAATGATTTATTAAATCCCCTTTTAAGTGGTAGAAATGGCCTACTTTAAAAGGATAAAATTTGGGAACTTAAGGCCAATATCCTGTAACATGTTTGCCCCTTTTCCAGCCCTTTCTAGGGTTATATTATGACTTGCTTCCCTAATGTGGAATCTGGTTTTTAAAAGTCATGTTAAAAAAAAGTTGGAGGGTAGGATAGGTTTCAGTGGCAGCTGCCAACTGAAACAAATCAAGACTTTGCTTACTCTCAGCTAAATCATTTCAGTACTGTCCACTTGTAGCCCCAAATAAAATTGCTAGAAAGTAATTCAGTAGAATTAATTATACTAGAAAAATAAAATCACTTATTTTTAAGCCATTAAGAAAAAAAGTGTTTTAGAGACTAACAACTGAAGAGAAAACAAAAGCAAAGAAAGCAACTTAACCTCCAAGACTGAAATTCTAGTTACTGTTATGGAACTCATGTTCAGTTAAGGCTTAAACTGTAATTTCGGTGTGCCCTAAGAGTGAATTATGTGACATTTTAAACCTTACCCTATACTGGGCCATATCCATAGAAAGACTGTGTATGTATTAGACAATGTATTTTCTAATTTATCAAAGTCCAGTGGATTATGACAAGGCTAGTGTAGTGAAATGATTTCAGGTAGTTCAAAATCTCACATTCAAGAACAAATACAAGCCCCATTTTGGAACGTAGCATTTGACAGCAATTTGCAATAAGTAGAGTGAATTGGCAGGTCTGTCATTACAGGTAGTGTAAGGGAAAATTGAAAGGTATTTGAGAGTAGATACCACCCTGACCACAAGTTCCCAACTAGATAGGACTACTGGCCAACTGAATTTAAATTTGGGACCTCCTTGCATGTAACTGGTGGGGAGGAATAGGAGAAGGTATGAGGAGGTAACTTTTAAGTTTATGGTGTGCGGGGAGGGGGATGGTTAGGTGTTTTTTGGCGGGGGGGAGGGGAGTAGTAGGAAGGAAAGCGCTTTGCTCACTTATCTCTCTCCTGAATGGAATTTCCACCCCACTCAAATCCACCAGACCACAGCTCTCCCCATCTTGAAAACCTTTCCAAGATGACATTTCCTCCAGGAGGCCTTCCCGATTCATTTCTCTTCCACCCAGCTTATATCTTCCAACTGCTACTTCCCAACTGGCATTTTGCATCAACTACTCATTTGTAACCACCTGTAGCCTATGTAGCTCTTCTCTACATAGTAACATACATACCCTATTACTTTAAAAGCCCACTCATCCTACTTGCCCAGTTACTTTCAAGCGAACTAATTTCTGTGTATTCATTCATTCAATTGTATTTACTGAGTGCTTACTGTGTGCAAAGCACTGTACTAAGTGCTCGGGACAATACATTATAACAACAAAAGACATTTATTTCTGCCCACAATGAGCTCACACTCTAGAGGGGAAGACAGACATTGATATAAATAAATAGATATATAAATTACAGATATATACATATATGCTGTGGGAATGGGAGGGAAGCTGAATGAAGGAGCAAGTAAGAGTGGTGCAGAAGGGAGTGGGAGAAGAGGAGAGGAAGGCTTAGTCAAGGAAGGCTTCTTGGAGGAGATGTGCCTTCAGGAAGGCTTTAAAGTGGGAAAGAGCAATTATCTCTCTGCTCTGAGGAGGGAGGGCATTCCATGCCAGAGGTAGGATGTGGGCAAGAGGTGGGAAGCGAGATGGACGAGTGAAGTACAATGAATGTAGAAATCTTGCATTGCTGTTCTAGTTTACAGAAGATAAAGGTTAGATCAACAGTCTTCCGCCATCCCAGCTGTTGAAGGAGAGGTCCTTCATAATAATCATTATTATTATTACTGTGTGTACTATGTGTCAAGCACTGTTCAATGTGCTGGGGCTCACAGTGCACATGCATAAACGTTTTTGTTGATTCAGGTGCTCAGAAGCACATAATTTACTGCTACAAGCTGACTAAAAGATATTCCTCACTTTTCTGAAGTAAATCAAATCACACACACCTTAGCAGAACCTTCTAAGTGTCTATGAAAACACAGCCAAGGAGATGAATCATGCAGAGCCCAAATCAAACTGTGAGTGGCCCTGGAGCTATTTTCTAGATTTTTCACTGGCTTAGGTTGGATCCAGAATTACCTTTGTCCAACCCTGCCCCCAACACATCTTTCCATGCAATTGCTAATCATTTCTTATGCTATCCATTAAAGGTTAAAAGCAAAAATGGGACTATAAACAGGTATTTCAAATTACAGTGGGTCAACAACTGTGGTCTTCATCTGACCTTTGCTTTTTTCTCCACCTGCAACCCCCAAACAAGCAATCAGTCGTATTACAGGACGCAGAGGACTGTTGGAAGCATTTGGGAGAGTACAATGCAGTTGAGTTGGTAGAACTGATCCTTGCCTTCAAGGAGCTTAGCCTAAAGTGGGGGAGAAAGATAATAAATTACAGACAGGGGAAATGGCAGAGTATAAAAGATGTGTATGTAAAGTGCTGTAGGTGGAGAGAGGTTGAGTAACAAAGTGCTTAAGAGGTGCAGACCCGAAGTGCTTGGGCAACCAAAGGGATTAGGATGGGGAAATGAAGGCTTAGTCAGGAAAAGCCTTTTTTTAGAAGATGATTTTTGGAGGGCTTTTCAGATGGAAAGAGGGCTCCATCTGTCTGATATGAAAGGGATAGGAGTTCCAGAGCAGAGGGAGGATGTGGGCAAGGGGTCAACGGGGAGACAGATAGTGGGTGAGATAGGGAGATAGTGGTGCAACGATTTGTTTAGCCCAGAGAAGTAAAGTGAGCTGCCCCGGGTGACGCAGCAGGGTAGTGTTAGAGTGGGGAATTGGAACCCAGACCCCCTGATTCCCAGACCCGAGCTGGTTTTTCTCATTCCCCTGCTGCCTCACCCCTTGTCAGTTAGGCCTTGCAAAATGAAGCAATGGGGAGAAATGTTTCTTGCCTGGGCAGTAAAGCAGGATCCTTTTCAAAACTCTTTGATGATGCCGATGGTATTTGTCAAGTACTTACTATGTGCCAAGCACTGCTCTAAGCACTGATGATAATAACGATGGTATTTGTTAAGGGCTATGTGCCGAGCACTGTTCTAAGCAATGATAATAATAATGATGGTGTTTGTTGGGCGCTTACTATATGAGAAGCACTGTTCTAAGCAATGGGGGTGGGAGGGAAGACAAGGTGATCAGGTGGTCCCACGTGGGGCTCACAGGCTTAATGCCCATTTTCCAGATGAGGTAACTGAGGCACAGAAAAGTGAAGGGCCACGCCCAAAGTCACACAGCTGACAATAGGTGGAGGCGGGATTAGAACCCACGACCTGACTCCCAAGCCCGGGCTCTTTCCACTGAGCCACGCTGCTTTGCCCAACGTCAGTTAGAAACACATGTATTCATTCAATCGTTTTTATTGAGAATTTATTGTGTACAGAACACTGTACTAAGCGCTTCAAAAGTACAGCATGGCTCAGTGGAAAGAGCACGGGCTGGGGAGTCAGAGGTCATGGGTTCAAAGCCCGGCTCCACCTGTCAGCTGTGTGACTTGGGGCAGGTCACTTCTCTGAGCCGCAGTTACCTCAACTGTAAAATGGGCATTGAGACTGTGAGCCCCCCGTGGGCCACCCTAATCACCTTGTATGCTCCCCTGCGCTCAGAACAGGGCTTTGTACATAGTAAGCGTTGAACAAAGCGCTTCCCCCGATTAGACTGTAAGCCCGTCAAACGGCAGGGACTGTCTCTATCTGTTGCCGACTTGTTCATTCCAAGCGCTTAGTACGGTGCTCTGCACCTAGTAAGCGCTCAATAAATACTATTGCATGAATGAATGAACAAATGCCATCATGATTACCGAAAGAACACAGGGCCGTGTTATATTGATTACAATGGATTTACGAGGCCTGCTCCCCTTCCTCCTGCCCTGCTTTTCAGACCACCCTCTTCTCAATGCATCCAATCGTATCCGCCCTTTCCTCTCCATCCAAACTGCCATCTTATTGGTACAGGCTCTCATCATATCCCCGCTGGATTATTGTCAGCCTTCTCTCTGATCTCCCTTCCTCCTGTCCCTCCCCGCTCCGGTCTATTCTTCACTCTGCTGCCCGGCTCATCTTCCTGCAGAAACGCTCTGGGCCTGTCACTCCCCTCCTCAAAAACCTCCAGTGGTTGCCTATCGACCTCCGCACGAAACAAGGACTTCTCACTCTAGGCTTCGAGGCTGTCCATCACCTTGCCCCTTCCTACCTCTCCTCCCTTCTCTCTTTCTACCGCCCACCCCGCAAGCTCCGCTCCTCTGCCACCCACCTCCTCGGTCTTGCCCATCCCACCGTCGACCCCTGGGCCACGTCCTCCCATGGTCCTGCAAAGCCCTCCCTCCTCACCTCTGACAAACTAACTCTCTTCCCCTCTTCAAGGCCCTACTTCAAGCTCACCTCCTCCAAGAGGCCTTCCCACACTGCGCTTCCCCTTTTCCCTCTGCTCCTCCCCCTTCCCCTCAGCACTGTGCTCATTTATATATTTTATTTATGACCCTATTTATCTTGTTAATGAGGTGTACATCCCCCCTTGAGTCTATTTATGGTGATAACGTTGTCTTGTTTTTGTTTCTTCCTGTTTGGCTCTGCCGTCCGTCTCCCCCGTTTAGGCCGTGAGCCCGTCATGGGGCAGGGATACTCAATCATTCATTCAATAGTATTTATTGAGCGCCGACTATGTGCAGAGCACTGTACTAAGCGCTTGGAATGTGCAAATTTGCAACAGATAGAGACAGTCCCTGCCCTTTGACGGGCTCACAGTCTAATAATAATGTTGGTATTTGTTAAAACGCTTAGTATGTGCAGAGCACTGTTCTAAGCGCTGGGGGAGATACAGGGGAATGAGGTTGCCCCACGTGAGGCTCACAGGCTTCATCCCCATTTTCCAGATGGGGGAACTGAGGCACAGAGATGGTCTCTGTGGCCAAATTGTCCATTCCAAGCGCTTAGTACACTGCTCCGCACATTATCGGTGCTCAATAAATACGATGGGATGAACGAATGGAGCGCTGACTGTGCAGAGCACTGCGCTGAAGGGGGGGGAAGCAGCGTGGCTCAGTGGAAAGAGCCCGGGCTTGGGAGTCAGAGGTCACGGGTTCGACTCCTGGCTCGGCCACTCGTCAGCTGTGTGACCTTGGGCCAGTCACTTCACTTCTCGGTGCCTCAGTGAGCTCATCTGTAAAATGGGGATTAACTGGGAGCCTCACGTGGGACACCCTGATTCCCCTGTGTCTCCCCCAGCGCTTAGAACGGTGCTCGGTACCTAGTAAGCGCTTCCCAAATAGCAACATTATTCTCGGGGCCTCAGTGACCTCATCTGTGAAATGGGGATGAGGCCTGGGAGCCCGACGTGGGACCACCTGACTCCCCTGGGTCTCCCCCAGCGCTTCCCAGAGAGCAACATTATTAATGGTCCCTCGTGGCCCCTCCCTTAGCCCCGCCCCTTCGGCCGTCCGTCATCGACCGCGCCCTTCCACTTCCGCCCTCGCCTTCCTCGACCACGCTCTTCCCCTTCCTCCTCCCTCCCCGAGCCCCGCCCCTTCCCAACCCTGACCCCTGCCTCCACGGCCCCGCCCCCTTTCCCGCCCTGACCAATCCCCTCCCTCCCTGGCCCCGCCCCTTTCCCGCCCTGACCAATCCCCTCCCTCCCCGGACCGAGTCCCTCCCGGTCCTCCACCTCGCCCCTTTCCTCCCTCCCCGGGCCCCGCCCATTTCAAGCCCGACCACGCCCCCTCCCCCTCCGGGCCCCACCCCTTTCCATCTCCGAACGCGCCCTCCCTGACCCCGCCCCCTTTCCGTCCATGACCACGCCCCCTTCATCTCGGGTCCCTTTACATCCCTGACCACGCCCCCTTTCCTCTCTGGCCCCTCCCCTTTCCATCCGTGACCACGCCCCGCCTCCCTAGTCCCGCCCTTCCCGCCCGGCCACGCCCCTTTCCCCTCTGCCCCCGCCTCCTTCCATCCCTGACCACGCCCCTCCCACCCAGGCCCGTTCCGTTCCCACCCTGACCACGCCCCTTTCCTCTCTGGCCCCTCCCCTTTCCATCCGTGACCACGCCCCGCCTCCCTAGTCCCGCCCGGCCACGCCCCTTTCCTCTCTGCCCCCGCCTCCTTCCACCCCTGACCACGCCCCTCCCAGCCAGGCCCGTTCCGTTCCCACCCCTGACCACGCCCCTTTCCTCTCTGGCCCCTCCCCTTTCCATCCATGACCACGCCCCTCCCCCAGTCCCGCCCTTCCCACCGGCCACGCCCCTTTCCTCTCTGCCCCCGCCTCCTTCCACCCCTGACCACGCCCCTCCCAGCCAGGCCCGTTCCATTCCCACCCCTGACCACGCCCCTTTCCGCTCTGGCCCCTCCCCTTTCCATCCATGACCACGCCCCCCCTAGTCCCGCCCTTCCCACCGGCCACGCCCCTTTCCCCTCTGCCCCCGCCTCCTTCCCTCCCTGACCACGCCCCTCCCACCCAGGCCCGTTCCGTTCCCACCCCTGACCACGCCCCCTTTCGGCTCTGGCCCCTCCCCTTTCCATCCGTGACCACGCCCCATCCCTCCCTGGCCCCGCCCCCTTTCCACCCCCCGGACCCCGCCCCTTTCCTCTCTGGCCCCTCCCCTTTCCAACTCTGACCCCGCCCCTCCTCCCTGGCCTCGCCCCGCCCCCTTTCCATCCTTGACCCCGCCCCCTTTCCCCTCTGGCCCCTCCCCTCTCCCTCCCCTCCCTCCTCCTCCTCCCATGCCCCGGTCCGTCGCTGCCCGTCCGCCCGCCCGTCCGTCCTTTCCTTCCTTCCTTCCTTCCTTCCTTCCTTCCTTCCTTCCTTCCTTCCTTCCTTCCTTCCTTCCTTCCGTGCGCCCGCGGTGGTTGCCGTGGTCGTTGCGGGGCGATGGCCCCGTGGCGGCGGGACGTGCGGCTGAGCTGGGGCCAGCGCTTGGGCTGCGCGGGGCTGTCGGGGGCGCTGAGCCTCAGCCTCACGGCGCCGCTGGAGGTGGCCACGGTGCTGGCGCAGGTGGGCGGCTCCGGGCGGGGCCCGGGGGTCCCGGCCCGGGGGTCGCCGCCCACCGGCCTCCTCCGCCTCGGCCTCCGCCTCGGCCGCGCCCAGGGCCTCCGGGCCCTCTGGAAGGGCAACGGGGTGGCCTGTCTGCACCTCGGACCCTCCGGCGCCCTGCAGCTGGCCGCCTACCGCAAGTAAGACCCGCGCCGGGGCAGCGGAAAAAAAAAAACAACACACCGAAGCCCCTCCGGGCCCAGGGCGGGGGGGGCGGCCGGGCAAAACTCGTGCAATCGCCTTTATCGAGCCCTTACTTCGTTCAGAAGCACGTATGGAGCGCTCCCCCTGTGCGGAGCACTGGACTGAACGCTTGGAATGGAAAACTGGGCAACAGAGAGAGACCCTCCCTGCCCCACGAGGGGCTCGCCGTCACCCCAAAGCCACCAGACTAATAACGTTGGCATCTGTTAAACGCTTACTATGTGCCGAGCACCGTTCTGAGCGCTGGGGGAGACACGGGGTCATCGGGTTGTCCCACGTGAGGCTCCCTGTTAATCCCCATTTTCCAGATGAGGGAACTGAGGCCCAGAGAATAATGTTGGTATTAAGCGCTCACTATGTGTCGAGCACCGTTCTGAGCGCTGGGGGAGATACGGGGTCATCGGGTTGTCCCTCGTGAGGCTCACAATCTTCATTCCCATCTTACAGATGAGGGAACTGAGGCCCAGAGAATAATGTTGGTATTTGGTAAGCGCTTACTATGTGCCGAGCACCGTTCTGAGCGCTGGGGGAGACACAGGGTCATCGGGTTGTCCCACGTGAGGCTCCCAGTTAATCCCCATTTTACAGATGAGGGAACTGAGGCCCAGAGAATAATGTTGGTATTAAGCGCTCACTATGTGTCGAGCACCGTCCTAAGCGCTGGGGGAGATAGGAGGTCATCGGGTTGTCCCACGTGAGGCTCACAATCTTCATTCCCATCTTACAGATGAGGGAACTGAGGCCCAGAGAATAATGTTGGTATTTGGTAAGCGCTTACTATGTGCCGAGCACCGTTCTGAGCGCTGGGGGAGACACGGGGTCATCGGGTTGTCCCACGTGAGGCTCCCAGTTAATCCCCATTTTACAGATGAGGGAACTGAGGCCCAGAGAATAATGTTGGTATTAAGCGCTCACTATGTGTCGAGCACCGTCCTAAGCGCTGGGGGAGATAGGAGGTCATCAGGTTGTCCCACGTGAGGCTCCCAGTTAATCCCTCTTTTCAGATGAGGTAACTGAGGCACAGAAAAGTGAAGTGACTTGCCCGCAGTCACCCAGCTGACAAGTGGCGGAGCCGGGATTCGAACCCATGACCTCTGACTCCCAAGCCCGGGCTCTTTCCACTGAGCCACGCTGCTTCTCTACTCATTCAGTCGTATTCATGGAGCGCTGACTCTGTGCAGAGCACTGGACTGAGCGTTTGGAATGGACAGTTGGGCAACAGAGATAATCCCTGCTCCTTGACGGGCTCACCGTCTAATCGGCTTGGCTTTGGACTTGTGGGCCTTAGAGCCCCCCAAAGGGACCAGACTAATCATTTATTCCATAGTATTTATGGAGCGCTGACTCTGTGCAGAGCACTGGACTGAGCGCTTGGAACGGACAGTTGGGCAACAGAGAGAGACCCTCCCTGCCCCACGAGGGGCTCACCGTCTCGACGGGGGAGACGGACCGCAGGGCAAAACAGGACCAAACAAAAACAAATCAACATTATCAAGAGGAATAGAATCAAGGGGAGGTACAATTCATTGAGAAAATAAATGGGATCATAAATAATATATATACAAATGAGCACTGCTGAGGGGAGGGGAAGCGGGAGGAGCATTCATTCAGTAGTATTTACTGAGCACTTACTATGTGCAGAGTGCTGTGCTAAGCGCTTGGACTGTACAATTTGGCGACAGATAGAGATAATCCCTGCCCATTGATGGGTTTACAGTCTAATCGGGGGAGGCGGACAAAAACAATAGCAATAAATAGAATCAAGGGGATGTACATCTCATTAACAAAATAAATAGGGTAATAAAAATAGATACAAATGAGCAGACGAGCACAGTGCTGAGGGGAGGGGAATGGAGGGGGGGAGGAGCAGAGGGAAAGGGGGGGAAAGGGGACTTAGCTGAGGGAAGGTGAACGCGGGGGGGCAGAGAGGGAGCAGAGGGAAAAGGGGAAGCTCAGTCTGGGAAGGCCTCTTGGAGGAGGTGAGCTCTCAGTAGGGCTTTGAAGAGGAGAAGAGAGTGAGTTTGGTGGAGGTGAGGAGGGAAGGCATTCCGGACAGCAGAAGGACGTGGGCCAGGGGTCGACGGCGGGATAGGAGAGAACGGGGGATCTTGAGGAGGTGAGCCACAGCGAAGCGGAAGGTATGGGGTGGGCTTTAGAAAGAGAGAAGGGAGGTGAGGTACCTCCTCTGTGCAGAGCCCTGTACTAAGCACTTAGAATGCACCATTCCGCAACAGAGACCATCCCAGCCCCGCCACTTGTCAGCTATGTGAGAGCCCGGGCTTAGGAGTCAGAGGTCGTGGGTTCTAATTCCGGCCCCGCCACCTGTCAGCTGTGTGACTTTGGGCAAGAAACCTCACTTCTCGGGGCTTCAGTGACCTCATCCGGAAAATGGGGATGGAGATTGTGAGCCTCAGGTGGACAACCTGATTATCCTATATCTGCCCCAATGCTTAGAACAGTGTTCGGCACATGGTAAGCGCTTAATACCAACATTATTATTTGGGTAAGTCACTTCACTTCTCTGTGCCTCAGTGGCCTCATCTGGAAAATGAGGATAAAGACTGTGAGCCCCACATGGGACAACCTGATCACCTTGTATCCCCCCCGCCCCCCGCAGCACTTAGAACAGTGCTTTGCACATAGTAAGCACTTAAATACCATCGTCATTATTATTATTATTAATCCCTGCCCAACAACAGGCTCACAGACTTTAACAACCCAAAAGACATGGGTTCTAATCCCGGCTATGCCACTTGTCTGCAGGGTGACCTTGGGCAAGTCACTTCACTTCTCTGGGCCTCAGGTACCCAATCTGGAAAATGGGGATTAAGACTGTCAGCCCCATTTGGGTTAGGGACTGGGCCCCACCTGTGTTCTAATCCCGGCTCTGCCACTTGTCCAGTGTGTGACTTTGGGCAAGTCACTTAACTTCTCTGTGACCTCATCTGTAAAATGGGGATCAAGACTGTCAGCCCCAAGTGGGACAACCTGATAACCTTCTACCTATGCCAGCGCTTAGAACAGTACTTGGCACTAGGTAAGCGCTTAACAAATACCCTCACTACTATTACCCCAGCTCTTAGAACAGTTCTCAGCACATAGTACGTGCTTTACAATGCCATTATTATTTTTTATTATTATTATTAGATGGGGGAGAAATACCATGTTTCTCCCAAAACAGATTCAGCAGAGCTGGGACTGTGAGAACTAGGAGCCTGTAACCCCCAGATCTTGGGGTGTGATTATAAGTGGAGCAAGAGAGAGAATTAAATGTTAGGGGGCTTAAAAAATAGTTGAGAGGGCACATCTGTCGCCTTTCCAGGATCCTTACTGAAGCCCAATGAATACTACTGATAATAATTATGGTATTTGTTAAGCACTTACTATGTGCCAAGCACTGTACCAAGCACTGGGGTAGGTACAGGCGAATCAGGTTGGACATAATTATGGTACTTGTTGAGCACTAACTATGTGCCAAGCTCTGTTCTAAGTGCTGGGGTAGATACAAGGTAGTCAGGTTGGGCACAGTCCCTGTCCCACATGGGGCTCATAGTCTTAATCCCCATTTTACAGATGAAGTAACTGAGATCACAAGATCTCACAGCAGGCTTGTGGTGGAGTGGGGTTAGAACCCATGACCTTCTGATTCCCAGGCACGTGCTCTATCCACTGTGCCACACTGCTTCTCCAAATAGCTTTCTTCCCCTCCTTTCCCCCTCCTTGGAAAGATGATAATAAAAGTAATGATGGTGTTTGTGCCAGGCATTGTACTAAGTGCTGGAGAGATGCCAGTGGAATGAGGTGTGTGGTATCTCATCCGAGTGGCATCCTTGCCAAATCAGAGTGGAGCAAGCAGCTCTGGAGGAGGTTCTAGACTTCCCTCCGGGGTGGCTCCACCTTGCTCAGGTGTGGCTATCCCAGTGAATTAAGAGGCTATGCAGCCCCAACAGCTGATAATGTCATCTGATGAGCAGCTGACATGCATGCCTGTCCCTTTTACCTCAGCCTGTGTGTGACTGCCCCTTGCCCCAGAATGGTGCAAAATCTCAGAAATGAAAATGGGAAACAGAGAGAGTCTTCAGGGAGGGACAGCAAGGGGTGTGCCAACAAAACCTGATAGAAGAATGCCCAGCTTCATCCTAGTTCCCACAGAGCTCTTTTTGCACAGTTGATGCCTCAAAAAGCCGTGGAGTTTGTGTGCGTGTGTATGTGGAGAGAAGGGCAGCCTTAGGGGAAATGGCTAGAAGACCCAAGGCTAAAATACTAGACTTGTGCAAATAGATAGAATAATAGCCTTGAGAAGGTCAGTCCCAGACTGGGCAGGACTGCTGAACCATATTGCCTTGACCCCTTGGGCCCCAGAGTTGGAAATATATTCCAAAAAACTGCTCTGCCAATGTAAATCCACAGGACCTTCTCTCCAGGGACGGGTACAGTTCTCTGTGGTTCCAGTGCCTCCGTCTGGCTTTGAGCAATCTCTACACACACTGGGAGAAGCTGATCAAGCACTCACTTATATCATCAATAGTATTTGTTGACCGATTAATGTATGCAGAGCATTGTACTAAGTGATTGAAAATATAGGTATGTGGCGCTTCTCAATCCATGCTTGAATCAGTGATTTTAGAAGCACTGTAGAGCTTTCTTTTTCCTTTAAAATGTTAGCATTTTCCTTTGAGATGTGCTAGATTGTACCTGAGAAGGTGATGATATACTCTGGAAAATCTGTAGAGGTCTTACGAGCTACTGCTGTTGTTTTTGCTTATCAAATTATTTTTATCCAGAAAGCTATTGAAGAAGCAGAGTTAGACAGAGGGAAGGAGGGAATGACTCTGCATTGAAAAATGTATTGTCTTAATAGCAAAGCAGCTTACCTGGCCCTTTTCAAACTGAAGCAGTGTGGCCTAGTGGAAAGAACACAGGCCCAGGAGTCAGAGGACCTGGATTTGAATCCTACTCTGCCACTCATCTGCTGTATGCTCTTGGGCAAGTCACTTGAGTTGCCTGTGCCTCCATTACCTCATCAGTAAAATGGGGAACTGTCACTGTGGACGGCACGACCATCCTGCCCGTCTCACAGCCCGCAACCTTGGTGTCATCCTTGACTCAGCTCTCTCATTTACCCCACACATCCAATCCCTCACCAACGTCTGCTGGTCTCACCTTAACAATATCCCAAGATCCGCCCTTTCCTGTCCGTCCAAACGGCTATCGTGCTGGTACAAGCTCTCATCATATCCCGGCTGGATTACTGTGTCAGCCTCCTCTCTGATCTCCCTTCTTCCTGTCTCTCCCCACTCCAGTCAATTCTTCATTCCGCTGCTCAGAGCATCTTCCTACAGAAACAGAAACGCTCTGGGCCTGTCACTCCCCTCCTTAAAAACCTCCAGTGGTTGCCTATCGACCTCCGCACGAAACAAAAACTCCTCACTCTTGGCTTCAAGGCTCTCCATCACCTTGCCCCCTCCTACCTCACCTCCCTTCTCTCTTTCTACTGCCCACCCCGAACTCTCTGCTCCTCTGCCGCTCACCTCCTCACCGTTCCCCGTTCACGCCTATCCCGCCGTCGACCCCTGGCCCACGTCCTCCCGCGGTCCTGGAATGCCCTCCCTCCTCACCTCCGCCAAACTAACTCTCTTCCCCTCTTCAGAGCCCTAGTGAGAGCTCACCTCCTCCAAGAAGCCTTCCCAGACTGAGCTACCCCCTTTCCCTCTGCTCCTCCCCCTCTTCCCTTCCCCTCCCCTCAGCTTGTGCATATTTGTATATATTTTTTATTACCCTATTTATTTTGTTAATGAGGTATACATTCCCTTGATTCTATTTATCGTGATAATGTTGTCTTGTTTTTGTTTCATTCTGTTTTGCTCTGCAGTCTGTCTCCCCCGATTAGACTGTGAGCCCGTCATTGGGCAGGGATTGTCTCTATCTGTTGCTGAATTGTACAGTGGTCTGCACATAGTAAGCGCTCCATAAATACTATTGAAGGAAGAGGGAAGGAAGGAATAACCCCCCCTTCCTCCAACTTAGACTTTGAGCCCCATGTGGGATAGAGTCTGTGTCCAACCTGATTAACTTGTATCTACCCCACTACTTAGGACACTGTTTGACACATAAGCACTTAAACTGTTTCAAAGCTGTAAAATACCAGGGGCTCTTGCACTTTGCACCTGCCCTCCAATAGTCAGTAAACAGTAGCTCAGGTGCAGCAGGCCCTAAGATAGTTCTTAATAACTGGGGATTGCTTTCCCAACTACCTGTTTTTTGCTGCACAGCTCCCAGAGATGATTTCCTGGAATGTGTTTCATTTGAGTCCTTGAGGGAGTTTAGCCCATATGTTTATGCAGATTACCTGAATGAGTTTTTATTATCTGTACTGAAGAAAGGACGGTTTACTGCGATTCACTGAAAACCCAGGAAGGCTAAGGATGCACCAGTGTTTGCATAGGCGATGTGGAGGAGGGAAGGAATGCTGGAGGAGGAGCAACGATGGGCATTATTACAGTCCAACCAATCAGGCCCAGACGGGAGGTGTCAGACCAGGGTGACGCCATTGACTGCCTGTTATGTTTTTGCAAACTCTAGAGAGAAAAGAGTTGCCCTGAGTCAGATGGTGGGTGCTGAAGGGAAGAAGATGATTTATTTGATTCTAAGCTCTACTGATGTTCTGAAGGGAAAATGAAAGTTCATTTTTAAGCATCCCTCCTTTGCTTTCTCCATTTTCCCTTCCTCCCACAACCCACCCACAGTCCTGAAGGGGTATTTTTTTCCCCTTCTGCTGTCTTAGTTCTGTTCTGTTTTGAAACATAAAAGATCCCCTCGCTGCCATTAATTCAAGTGAGAAGCTGCTGTGATTTCTTGCCAGTTCATTATGCTGTACTGATAGTGGAACTAAATTCTAGAAAGAGGGAAAACGATAGGACTGGGAAAGTATGGAGGTTGTGAAGCTGCAGACAGGCAAATCGCATCTTAGAATATATTTAACAAGTGGTAATGCACACCTAGAAACAAGTGGAGTAGGCAGTGGAGGAAAATCCATTCCTTAGTGGAGATTTGAGAGCAAAGGTATCTTTAAGGGAAGGAATTTTCGATGGAAAAAGTATGCTGTAGCCAGAGGAGTCAATGATAACCCTAGTGAGGGAAATGCTATTTAAATTGATAACATCAAGAAAGCACTTAATATCTTTGTGATTATATTGCCAAGTTTCAAGCTGCTGGGAACAGAGATAACTGCTGGTACTTCTCCCTCCCCTGTCCCACACAAAATCCCAGCGACTTGGGTCCTGTAATGCCAGGACATTTTTTAGCAAATGTGTTGAGAGTACTACAGAAAGCACAACAGCCAGCTGTTGGAGGGGCCTATAAAGTGATACATTTTGAACCCTTACATAGTAAAATGCACTCTGGGCAAGCCCTACCATGCAAAGCCAGTTTTTAATTGGTATAATTCAGGGATCTAGATTATTTCAGAAGTATTTTAAACCACTTGTGTCTGGCAAACCTGTTTGTTTTCCATTTTAAAAAAAAATCATGATTCACTTCTGCTCCAGCTGACCACACTTACATGTAGGGTGCAGAAGAAAAGGAAGACTTTTTTTTTAAAAAAAATTTAACTTACCATTATTCTGACTACCAGTCATTGCATCCTCTAATCAATAAGACATGGTGTATCATTAGTCTTTATGTGCTAAAGGCCAATGTTTTTCCTTCTTGAAGTACTTTGTAGTTTACCGAATGTCCATTACATGTGGAGAACTTTTTTGTGCACAGAACTGAGCACTGTTTTTTGAGCATTATTACTAGATAGGAAGCAGAATCCCCGGTCTTGAGGAGTTTCATTCTGACGGGAGAGACAGGAGCAAAACAGGAATTTCCTCCCCATAGTTGTCAACAACCTTAAACAGTCAAATTCAGGAAAGAGTTGATAAATGTACTAATGACAGTACGTGAGTAATAACAGTAAGGCATTTATTAAGGGCTTATTATTTGTTAAGCCTTAGGATATATACAAGATTGTCAGATCAGACACAAACCCTCTCCTGCATTGGGCTCACAGTCTTCCTTCTCCATTTTATAGGTGAAGAAACTGAGGCTCAGAGAGGTTAAGTCACTTCCCAAGGTCACATGTAAGTCAGTGGAAGAGGCCCAAGTCTTCTGACACCCAGAGGTCCATGCTCTTTCCACTAGGTTACACTGAGTTTGTCACATGAACCCTCAAACTACAATCTAACTCAACCACAGAGTTTCACAGTGTAGAACTCTGCCGGACTCAGATTTTTGAGGCCCAGCTCAAACTCAGCAGGTACATAAATTTTACGTTTTGTCCTATCTGACTCACCCCCAACCCAATTTAAAAAGGGTTTACATAAAGAGAGACAACTGATAAAGTTCACAGTCACTGAATCCCATTTCATACTCAGACTGTAAGCCTATTATGGGTAGAGAAAGTATCTACCAAAGCAGTTGTGCTGTACTCTCCCAAGTGTTTAGTACAGTGCTTTACACACAGTAAGCGCTTAGTAAATACCACTGATTAAGGTAAGTCATAGTGATAAGGGGGCGATAGGAATGGAAGACATTTACCAGTGCTTTTAATTTTCCTTCACACTGTGAAGAAATAATAGCTCCATTAATACTACTACTAATAATAGCACTGCTATTGAGTGCTTACTCTGTGCAGAAGACTGTATTAACTGCTTGGGAGAGTACAGGAGAGCTACTAAACATGATCTCTACCCATAAGGGGCTTATAATCCAGTGGAGGAAACATACCCTAAAACACACAGCACTTTTGTATATACCTGTAATTTATTTATATAAATGTGTGACTCCCCTTTTAGTTTCTATCAACTCTTTTGTGTTATAGTCCCCCAGGGCTTAGTTCAGTGCTCTGCACACTGTAAATGCTCAGTAAATATGACTGAGTGATTGCTTCAATCAGAGAGGGGAAGCAGTAGAGTATAAAGAGATGTACAAAATTGCTTCATTGGTGAAGGTCAGTGCCCAAGTGCTTAGGCGAGACGGAAGTGGCGAAGTGGCATTTGGGGAGAAATAGGGAGAGAAGGTAAGGGATTAATCAGAAAAGGCCTTCTGGAGCGGTTGGGATTTCAGGAGAGGGCTGGGACTGCCCAAATGGAGTGAGAACCCAGCCTACTATAGCCCATGGAGTTCAAGGTCCAAAGTCCCTTTGGCTCCAAAGTCAAAGATGGGTCAATTGCTCTCTTGACTCCACATTTTCCAACACTTTATAGTCACCCATAGTAGTGGTATTTATTGAGAGCTTGTTGAATACATTGTGTGAGAGCTCAAACAGAAGCACAGGACATGTTCCATATCCACAAGGAGCTTTCACTCTTTCCGGAGAGTCCCGTAGAACTATCAAATGTGTGTATATTTACCCAGGTGCTGAAGAAGGACCCTAAGTGCAAGACATGGTTGAAAGGTTGATGAGAATTGAAGTATTGATAATTAGTTGAGGAAATTGAGGAAGTGGCATTTCAGGACTTTGAAGATGGGAGGGTTGTGATTGGGAATGGAGTCGCCTGCTTATTACTAGTGTTGTCCTGGGGAAGACAAGAGTGGAATATAATCAGGAGGTGAGCTTGTGAGCATCAGAGCGTGCCAGGAGGGAGTAGTGGGTAAGTAGAGGTGATAAGGAAGGTGGTGGAGACGGGCAAGCATTGGACAGTTTTGATGAGAGGGGAGACCTGTGGTGAACGTCATTTCAAGAAGGTGATCTGGGAATAGGGTGGAGTGAGGGCTGAATGGGGTAGAAGCTGGAGATAGAGGACTAACAAAGAGGCCAATAGAACAATCCATTCAAGTGCTAGAATTAGGCAGGGGGTGACTTGTGTGAGTGGAGAAGGAGGGGTAGATCCATGATATTTTGAGGTGATGTAGTTGATCTTTTTGGTAAAGCAAGGATCAGGACTGCAGAACTCATATTAGAAGTTTGGAGACCCAGGCACAAGTATTTCCTTAGGAGAGATGTTCATCATCCTCATCGATGGTATTTTTTGAGCACTTAATATGTGTAGAGCACTGTTCTAAGTGCTTGGGAGAGTACAATACACCAGACTTGGCAGACACATTCCCTGCCCACAACGAGCCATCAAGCTTTGTTGGTTGAAATTGGAACCGTTATTCTTATTTTTCCGTGCTCTTAGGAAGCGTAAAGCAATAGCACAGGGTTGAGGTATTTCTTAATTGTGCATTGTTCCAAGTAGTAGCTGATCCTACCTCCAATAAAAAGAAGCCACTAATTTCTGGGAGAGAAGTTGAAGGGTTGCATTAGAACTCTTAAGTCAATAACAGGATCTTAAGTGGAAAATAATATTCTAATATTTTTATTATTGTTAATATTCTTAATGGCTCTTTTTCTGGAATGACTAAACTGGTATTTTGTGAAACTAAACTTGGTACTTTGAAAGAACTGTTGATTCTACTAAGAGTGAATCTGTTCTTGGAGAGAAGTTCCCAGCCATGGGATGGATATGCTTTATGGCGTAGAGTCCTCTACCAAACAAGGCAGAGTTTGATCCCGAAAGTAACTTGGGCCTTTTTTTCTTCTTTGATTTTAGGCTTGTCTTACTTTTCATGGATGACCTAGGCTGTGTTTCCCAGTGGAGCGCTATAGTGGCCGGGAGTCTCGCCGGCATGGTGGCTACTATAGTGACTTACCCTATAGACGTTGTCAAAACCCGGCTGATCGTTCAGAACCTGCTGGAGCCCTCTTACACAGGAATTCTCCATGCGTTTTACACAATTTATCATCAAGAAGGCTTCCTGGCACTTTACCGAGGAGTTTCCCTCACTGTTTTAGGTAAGTTGGAAGTTGCCATCTTGGACAGCTTTATGTTGTAATGAAAGTTGACATGCATAGAAACATAAGCCATGTGATTCCTGGGCTGGGCCAGTGACCCCTCCATTCAAGTGGTATGTCTTGCACGGGGGCAACCGAAGCTGTTCAGAGGAATAGACTGTTGGTTGTTGCCATTCTTCACATCTATCACATGGTTAAGTATGAGTCATCAAACACCCCTAACTTTCTGCCTGATGGTGACAGTGATAATTATTATAGTGATGATGACCATCACTGTGGCATTTGAGGGTATATTCTGTGCCAAGCACTGGGGTAGATACTAGATAATCAGTTTGGATACAGTCCCTGTCCCATTCGGGGCTCAGAATGTAATCATCAAAGCTATTTTCAATCAGTGGTATTGGTGGAGTACTTACTGTGTGCAGAATACTGTTCTAAGTACATGGAAAATACGATATAATTGATGGACCCTGCCCACAGGGAACTTACTGTCTGCAGTGGGGGACAGACATTTAATTACTGTTAGGGAAAATAGTAGAGTATACTACACGTAGCATATACACTTAAGTGCTGTGGGACTTCAGTTGAGTATCGGTTCAGTTGAGTGCTGTGGGACACAGCTAAGTACATAAGCGACATGGTAGTGGTGGGTAAGGGAAATAAAGGTTTAGTCAGGGATGTCCCCTTGGAGAAGATGTGATTTTAATAAGGTTTCGAAGGTGAAGAGTGATGAACTCTCGGATGAAGGGGGAGGGATTTCCAGGCCAGAGGGAGGATGTGGGCAAATTGTCTGTGGTGGTAGAGATGAGATCTAGGTCCAGAGGGTACAGTGCTGTTAGAAGAGCAAAATGTGTGGATTGGATTGTCATAGGAGGTCACTGAGGTAAGGTAGGAGGGAGTGACCTTACTGAGTGTCTGAAAACTGATGGCAAGGAGTTTCTGTTAGATGCGGAGGTGGATGGGCAAACACTGGAACCCTGTGAGAACTGGGGAGATATGAACTGAATGGTTTTTCAGGAAAATGATATAGAGGGGAGAGGCAGGAAGCAGGGAGCTCACCAAGCTATTTCCCTGTTCTCACTACTTGTTATGTGAAAAGGTTTTTCTCGTTTTGGAAGGTGTCCTGTTTAGAGTGAAAGTGAGAAATCCAAAAATTGTAGATAGTCACATGGGTTGCTAATTTTAGTGAAATAAAATAATTGGCTATTTCTAATTCTCTCAAAAATAGTGTAGTAATATGTATTAAGCACTACTTTGCTTTGTGCTAAGCACTGGAGTAAATCCAAAATTATTAGATCTGCCCTGATCCTTATCCCACATAGGGCTCACAATCTAAGAAGGAGAAAAGCACTGTGACATAGTGGAAAGAGAATGGGCCTGGGAGTCAGAGTACTAGGGATCCAATCTTGGCTCTGCCATTTGCCTGCTGTGTGACCTTGCGCAAGTCACTGTGCATCTTTATGCCTCAGTTTTTCATCTGTAAAATGGGGACTCAATGCCATTTTTCCCTCCTACTTAGACTGTGAGTTTCTGGTTGGACAGGGACTGCATCCAACCTGATTATCTTGTCTCTACCCCAGCGCTTAGTAAAATATTAATCAGAGTAAATGCTTAACAAATGCTCTTACTATTATTATTATTAAAATTATCATTATTATCTCTCCTACTGTGAGCTGTAAGCTTATTGTGGGCAGAGCTCACGTCTACCATCCCTGTTGTACTTTCTCAAGCACTTAGTACTGTGCTCTATAAATAATAAGCATTCACTAAATACCATTGATCGACTGATTATTACTAAGTGGGGCAAGATAGATTCAAAGAATAGTTGGCAGTGCAGTGAGGAACAAAAATAATCTACAAAGTAAACAAACCAAGATAACAGTGTGACAACTGTTCCATTTAATTAATGGAGAGAAGATCCAGCTCTTCCCTACCAGAGACAAGTGTCCTCAGATACAACTGCTTGAGCCATCCAGTCTCCCCAAATTAGTGGGGGCAGGGTCGGGGTTTAGGATGCTGCGTTGGGGTCAGGTATCAGCAGGGTGGCCTCCACCCTCATGGTGTTATACAACCAGTGTGGAATGTACCACTCTAGAGCAGCCGTCTTCTCCCCCAGAACAAAAACTATTTGCTCATGAGCCATGATCCGGTGTCTCTCACTTAACTTTCAACACAGGCTATTTTAATAGCCAGGCCTAGAACTCCACTGGCCAAATTTCCCTGGGCCACGCAGAGCCGGCTTTCGTTCTCAAACCAATAAATAACATCATTTTCTCCCTGTTATCTCACCGTTTTTCCGTGCCCTTGTGTTGCAGGTGCTGTACCCTTCTCCATTGGCTCCTTTCTGGTTTACATGAACTTGGACAAGCTGTGGAATGAGCCCCGAGATCGTTTTTCTCCCTTGCAGAACTTTGCCAATGGGTGTCTGGTAGCTGGGGTGGCCCAGAGTCTCTCTTTCCCCTTTGACACGGTGAAGAGGAAGATGCAGGTAAGCATCAGGTTACCAACTGACATTTCCAAGCCATCCAAGGAATTGGCTTTAAGACAGATTTAGTGAGTAGCTTCCAGTCCTTGGGAGCAATGACTTGTGCTCCAGAGCTATTTCTGTGAGAGACTAAGTCCCCACTGACACAAAGGTCATTAGTGATAATCCAGCTGATTTAGAAGTAGGTTAAACTCCTTTCAGCAATGTAATTGGTTCACACTCCTTAAGTTTATAGTCCAGTAGTCATCTCATCTGCTCATGAAAAGCTCCCTCTGACAATACAGATAACAGCATCAGACACTGGAACACAGAAGAAAGTTAGTGGCTCTGGGGAGAACCAGTCATATTGTATCAAAAAGAAACCCACCAGCCAGTACCAATGAGGCTTTATAATTAAAACTTCCAAAGCATCTCTACCTCCTTGGTCAGTCATGTATCAATCAATGGATCATATTTATTGAGCACTTCCTGTGAGCAGAGCATTGTATAGAGAACAATATAACAGTTGATAGACACACTCCCTGTCCACAACAAGCTTAGTCTAGATTAATGCCATGAACACACTTGCTCCTCCTTTAACCAGGGAGTTGTGTTCTTGCACCATCCTGTGTTAAGGGAAACACTCACACTTATAGATCCTACACCACCCACATATGCACAAACCATTTCTTCTGGAAACTGCAACATGCTGTTTCGAAAGAGGCTCATGGTGTCAGTCTCATGTTCCCTGATTTCCTGAAGTACTCTAGCCAGTATAAGGAGTGAAAACATGTATTAGGACAGAACTGAATGAATATTGGTTTATTCCACATAGTTATTTTGAGTGTTTGTCTTACCTTTCTGCACCTGTTTTTCTTCTTTTTCCCCATCATAAATATTCATATTGTGTCTGTCACTTGCCCTCATTAGATTGAAAGCTTCATGAGGGCCGGGATTGTGTCTCCTACTCTTATTCTATGCTCCCAAATGCCTAGAATAGCGCTCTGCCCACAATACAAACTGAGGAGTCTAATAAATGAGTGATGATGAAGTTGAGGGAAGATTTAGGGTGGTACAGGGTGGACCGTGGCCCAGAGACTGCAGTGAACACAGTAGCTTGAGGACGGCTGTGCGACTCTCTTGGAGGTGTAATAATGATGATGATGATGGTTTCTAGGTGCTGCTTACGTGCCAGACACTGGGATGGATACAAGCACTAAGTCCTCACCTGGGTCTTGTCTTTGGAACGAGTCAAGGTGTTCTTTTAATCGTATGTTGGGTGCCTGTGCACCCTGAAAGCTAGCAGGAAAATTGCGAATCATCAAACCATTTGTGTTTGGACAGGGCTTTGACAACACTTCAGGGAACAGATGGACCTCATGATGTAAAAGGCCTGGAGTTCTAGTTTAAATCAATCAATTATATTTATTGAGTGCTTACTTTATGCAGAGCACTCTACTAAGTGCTTAGAAGAGTCCAGTACAGTTGGTAGATACTATCCCATCCCTCCAGGAGCTTCCATTCGAACAGGGGAGGCAGACCCCTGTAAAATAAAATACAGGTAAAGGAACAATGAGTCTAAGGATATGAATGTAAATCCTTTAAAAACTTCTGATGGTATTTTTTAAAAATATCCTTCAGAAAGAGCCCCCACCAGTGAGCAGAGCCGACCTCACGCCGAGTGAGTAAGGCGGCCTTTCCGGGCCTGCCGGCCATAGAGGCAGCAATGGTTAAGACCCTCAAAATGTCAGCCTGAGTCGGAAGTGGAGCTGTGTGTGAACAGGAACCCAGGAGGGAAAGGGTTCTGAGACTCTGAAGCAAAGGAGATGGGAGGAGTTGGGGCCCCTCCCCAGGGAAGGATTCCAAGTGCCGGAGTCTGGCCCAACTTCCATGTGGTATCCACAAGGACACTCAGGGTCATGTGATAACGTCACACCAAAGGAGACTGATCTCGGACTGATGAACCGGAATGGCTGTGGGAAGTAAAGGTTAATATTTCCTCTTCTCAGAGAAGCCAGATACTGGGAGCCAGCCCTGCCCTGAGCCAAGCCCAGGGGAACAGCTGCTCCCATTTTATTTCACAGTCTGGGTGTGCCATCTCTGACCATTGTACTTCACAGTGGAGCTTTGGACTGTGCCTCTCACGTACATTCTGCTACAACACATGCATAAGCACACATCCACGTTCCCCAACGAACCAATCAGTCATATTTATTGAGCGCTTACTGTGGGCTGAGCACTGTACTAGGTGCTTGGGAGAGTACAAGACCTTGGGCAAGTCACTTAACTTCTCTGTGCCTCAGTTACCTCGTCTGTGAAATGGGGATTGGCTGTGAGACCCATGTGGGATAGGGACTGTGTCCAACCTGATTAGATCGTATCTGCCCCAGCACTTAGAACGGTGCTTGACACATAGTAAATACTTAATAAGTAGCACCATTAATTATTATACGGTAGAGTCAGTAGATATGATCCATGCCGTAAAGGAGCTCACAGTCTAGAGAGACGCTTAGAGGAATGGAAGCAAGGTGGAACATTCAGGGTGAGGCTCCATTAAAAAAAAACAAGGACTGATACTCCCATTCCCATTTGAGGTATTTCAGCCAGTGGGTGCTTGGTTTTTTTTCTTATGGCTTCATGTGGCATGGGGTCTGAGCCACCCCTCCCTGGTGTGGGCCAGTGACCAGACTTGGCCGGATGTGCTGCTAGCCCGAGGCCGCAGGTCTGGGCCCGAGCAGCAGTGGGCCAGCCCGGCAGCCAGTGGGCCATCAGCAGCTTTGCTAGCTCCCAGAACGAGAGGGAAGTAGGGGGGGAAGTGGCTTGCACCCCAGCCTGAGGATTTGAGGAATTCCTTCCCCTCATCCTCACTGGATTGCAGAGTGAGTGGGAAACATCACTGCTCCCACAGTTGAAACCTTGCTTCTCCCCACCACACGCACACCTGAGCAATGCCTTGTCTTAGATTGGGGCCCCCACGGAGGAACACGGCCCATGGCTAATTCCCTCCTGTGTTTCCTCTCGGTGCCAGCCGCTTAGTACAGTGCCCCATTGTATCCAACCTAATTAGCTTGTATCTAAGTATAAGTGTTTAACTTAGGTATTACCACTAGTCTTATCGCAAAGGCCAGGCACCTTTAAATGCTTCTGCCCCGCCCAGGTTCCGGCTTGAATCGCTTTTTACTTTGGGTTGTGCTGACCTTCTAGAGCTGGGAATGATTTTCCTGTTTGGTACACAGCTTTCCTGTTTGGTCACCTCCATTTGTGGTCCTGGACCTTATTTATTCTTCCTCAAACCACAGCCATTTATGCATCAAATGTTCAGAGGGAACAAGAAGCCCTGTGTGATAACTGAAGCAGATAAGAGAAGCAGCATGGTCTAAGTGGATAGAGCATAGGCCTGGGAGTTAGGAGGACTTGGGTTCTAATTCCACTTCTGCCACTTGTCTGCTGTGTGATCTTGGGCAAATCACTTCACTTCTCTGTGTTTATTACCACATCTGTAAAATAGGGATTAAGACTGTGAGCCCCATATGGGACATGAATTGTGTCCACCCTGGTTAGCTTGTATCTATCCCAACACTTAGTACAGTGGCTGGCTTAAGTACAGTTAGTGCTTAACAAATACTATTAAAAAAAATAAAACAACTGAAAACAATTTATTCGTGATTCTGCCGTGAAGGCTGTTGCCTGAAATAGCGTCATTTTACCACTAGAAAGAACGGGTTTCTTGGTTAAAGATGGGCTTTGCAGCATCCTCATTCTTGGTGCTTGAAAAATCGGAAGATGAAAACACGACCTTGTGATCATGGTTAAATATGCAGATCATTCAAATAACCAATCAATGGAATTTATTGACGTTTGCCCTGTGTACAACACTGTACTAAGTGCTTGGGAGAAGACTGAGGCAGAGACTTCCAGAGGTCCAGTTCCCAACAGCTCAGACAGCTGTGCTGAAGCAGCACAGACCTACTCTGAGCCAGGAGTCTTTGGAAGATCATTTTTACCTCAAATCTGAATGGGAGAAGCTTCACAAGCAGAGCTATCTGTCATGGTCAGTGACTGAGAGTGCAATCTAATATATACTAGATCCACAGAGCTGAATTGTAACAAAAAGTATCGGGGATTAGTCCCCCTTTAATTCCCTGGCAGGCAAGTGAGGTCATGCTAATTGCAATAAGAAACAGTGAATTTGATAAGAGATTATTTTCTAAGAATCGATGACCATTTTTTCACCCCAATATCAGATTTATTTTAGTAGACATGAACATACCCTGGAAAACCACAGTCATGCTGGTATGCTCATGGAAACCATTTCAAACAGGACTCATTTGGTGAAACATGCTAATCTCACCCATCCAACAGTCTTAGATACTTCTCAGAAATTGAAATTCCTTAGGGTGGTTCCCGGTTTGCATCCCTATCCGGTTTTCTGAATTGGAGGCTTGTGAGTTGCTGTATTTTTAAGCTGTAGCCCATATCCGATCATTGAACATGCCATGAGTTCTCAGGTATATTTCTGAGTGGAAAATATTACCTCTGTTAATGTGAGCATTGAAACTCAATAATCAATCAGTGATGGTCATGGAGAGCTTAATGTGTGCAGAGCACTGAACTATGCCCTTGGGAGAGTGCAGTACAGCAGAGCTGGTAGATACTGGGAGACACGTTCCATGCCCACAACGAGCTCAAAGTTTAGAGGGACAAGCTTGTAGAAGTTAATACTTAGGCTAGGAGACCCATGCTACCATGGAAATGTATATTTCTTTCCCCACAGGTGCACAGTCAGCTCTGAGAGGAAAAGAAAGCAGTAGATCCAAGCATCAGAGTTTTCACTTTTGGGCTGACACAGTAAGAAAGGAAAAAAACCACCATCCTCGAAAGGATCAATTTTTATGGGAATGTTGGATGAATAATTTCCAGAGTGAAGAATCCTGACATTTAGTATATAACTGCAGTTCCAGAGAACTTGACTAGCAGCTCTGTGGTATTATGGTCTCCCAAGCCCTTAGTCCAGTGCTCTGCACACAGTAAGCACTCAGTGGATATCATTGATTGAGTTCCTACTAGATGTTTTTCACTGCTCACTTAACAGTGGCAGGGAACATGTCTACCAGCTCTGTTGAATTGAAGTCTCCCAAGCCTTCAGTGCAGTGCTCTGCACACAGTAAACACTCAAGAAATACTATTGATGATGATGGGTGCATCCATTCTGATCACTATAACCAAGGCATGTTGGGAAAATTATAGTGACATTGTTCAGGGAGCATTTGAATTGGAAGTTTGTCAGGCTTTTCATTTCATCGTTACCTGTCTTTGCTGGCTTTGGAAATAGGAGCTGATTATCTTTTCTTCTAGCGTTTGGTCAACACCAAATCTAATGATTCTTCCTATCCTGTTGCCCAGTACACTACATTCTGAATAGGAGTGTTAATAACTTGCATTTAGGGAAAACCCTGATTATCACCTGAGGAAATAAGTAATCTCTCTGAACGTACATATTGTAAGCTCCTTGAGAGTGGGGATTGTGTCTACTTATTCTGTTGTAGTCTCCCAAGGCCATAGAAAAATGTTCTGCACTCAGTAAGTGCTCATTAAGTACTGTGGATTGATTCAGTACTCTGTACTGGGTGCTGATTTATAATTTTGAACTTACAGTAGTAGGAGTAATAGTATTTAATAAGTGCTTAGTATGTGCAAAGCACTATATTGAGCATCAGGAAAAAATTCCCAGGTGAGAATTAGACATGGTTCCTGTCCTTTGGGGGTGCTCACAACCTAATAATAAGATGGGGGAAAGGGGATTGGAGACAAACACATAAGGAGATGTGAAGGAAACACAGGGCAACGTAAAGACAGAAACAGAGATCAGGGGACATTACGGTAAAAGGAGCAGAATTTCAGGCTCCTCACAACTCCCGAGTCCACAGCTCCACTACAGCAGCAGTCACTGCAGTCTCCTGGGGGTCTTGTGGAGGCAGCACCAGCCTGGGGGCTGCAGGATAGGCTGGGATGGAGGCTACTCGGTGACACGGAGGAGAGCCAGTGCGGGATCTCAGGGAGGAAGCATGGAGTACAGTCCATTTGGGAAGGATGCCGATGGTCCCGAGAATCAAAATGGAGGGGCAGTACAGAACTTTAGAAGCCACGCACCAGTCCTGTCTGGTGGAGAGAACTATCGGGGACAGTCAATTGCGGCAGAGCCCTGAGAGTCGAAGCAAAGAGGGAAGGCGCCAACTTGGAGGACTTCTGGTGGAGTGGTCTGGGAGGCTCAGTGCGAGCCAGGATCGGAGTGCTTTAGAAGAGGATGCTCAGAGGTCAAGTGATATTCTTGGTCTTAATTTGTAATACAAGAATAACCAAGCATTATTCTGAATAAGGTCAGAGAGTTATCTTGGAACCATTTTATATTTGTGGTAATAATTGTGATATTTATCAAGCATTTACTATGTGCCAAACATGGTACTAAGCGCTGAGATAGATATGAGCTAATTAGGTCAGACACAGTCCCTTTCTTAA
Organism: Ornithorhynchus anatinus; assembly: GCF_004115215.2. Lineage (NCBI taxonomy): Eukaryota > Metazoa > Chordata > Mammalia > Monotremata > Ornithorhynchidae > Ornithorhynchus > Ornithorhynchus anatinus. Next base: position 34,689,255 of record NC_041733.1, on the reverse strand, counting down.
GTGGGGTTTTAAAGGAGGGAGAGAATTCCCATTTTACAGGTGAGGCGACTGAGGTACAGAGAAATGAAAGAACTTGCCTAAGGTCCCATAGGCAAGCAGTGGAGCAGGGCTTAAGATCCAGGTCTCCTGATTCCCAGGCTCTTTCCACTAGGCCACTGTGGACATGACATTACAATTTCTAAGCCCTTTCCACTTGAATACTTCAGTCCCAAATGACTACAGTAGCATTTGAATTCAGATATGAAATATGCTATAAAAAATTCCTAATGAATAATAATAATGCTGGTTTCCCCCTCTCTAGCAGGGAAAATTAATGGAAGATTATATGTAAAGGAGGTTTGATAAACTCACATAGCTTAGCACTGTGTCCTAATTTGTGACACCTCTGATCACACAATACCAAATGCCTGAATTTACCTGCCAAAATAGGAGAGAATTAAACATTAACAGGCCTGGAGCAATTGATGACTTGTGGGAATGAGCCTATCACTTCCTCCACTAGTTAGATCTGGTGCTCCATCCTCTCCCCAGAGGGCCTGCAGTTTGACTCCATACAAGCCCTCCTCCTCCCCCCACATCCATGTTCATTCAATTGTATTTATTGAGTGCTTACTGTGTGCAGAGCACTGTACCAAGCACTTGGGAAGTACAATTCATCAATAAGTTGGCACCCAGAAGTCCAGTGGCTCCTAAAATAAAGACCGGAACATGAGAATAAATGCTTATGCAGAGCTAAGAAGCAGGCCCTTCAGGGGAAGGATGAGCCAGAAATCTCTGTGGAGGAAAATTGATGCTATCCTCCTGGCAGCATCTTTTCCTCTCTCCCCATGACTCTGCTGACGGTGGGTGCCTTCCCCAGCCTTTAGTTTTATGTCGCTTCCCATTATTCTCCTTATAGGCTAAAAGAAATTTGCAGAATGGGGGGCATGAATGCAGAAGAGAGAGCATCAGATGCCACTGTGAGGGAAAATGCATAATCTTATCGCCATCACCTTCAGAGCACCCAAAGTCCTGTTCACTTCACTCTATTGAAGTTGCATTCTTTTCAATCAGTTGTATTGATTGAGCACTTACTGTGTACAAAGCACTGTACTAAGCACTTGGGAGAGTGAAATATATCACATTTCCTGCCCACAATGACCTCAGTACAGTGCCTGGCACATAGTAAGTGCTTAAATACATAATTTTTCATTATTATTATTAGAGGGGAAGACCCGTTAATAAAAAAAAAATAAATAATGGATATGTACATAAGTGCTGTGAGGCTGGGAGGGGAGGTGAATAAAGGGAGCAAATCAGGGCGATGAGCAAGGGAGTGGAAGAAAAGGAAAAGAGGGCTTAGGAAAGGCCTCTTAGAGGAGATGTGCTTTCAGTAAGGCTTTGAAGATGGGGGAGAGTAATTGTCTGTTGGATATGAAGAGGGAGGATATTTCAGGCCAAAGGCAGGATATAGGCGAGAGGTAGGCAGCGAGATAGACGAGAAGGAGGTAAAATGAGTAGGGTAGCATCAGAGGAGCAAAGTGTGTGGATTGTAGTAGGAAAGTAGCTAGGTGAGTTAGGAGTGGGGCAACATGGACTGAACGTTTTTGTAGAAAAATGATCCGCTGAGCCGAGTGAAGTATGGACTGGAGTAGGGAGAGAGGAGGCAAGGAAGGTCAGCAAGGAGGCTGATACGGTAATCAAGGAGGGATAGGATAAGTTCTTGGATTATTATGAATACTTGATTCAAAATGTTATTGTTATTTTCCCCCTCTAGATTGTCAGTTCACTGTGGGCAGGGAATGGACCTACCAACTCTGTTATATTGCACTCTCCCAAGTGTTTAGTACAGTCTTCTGCACGTAGTAAGTGCTCAATAAATATGATTGATGGATTGAATATTGGGGCTAGATGTTTAAGGTGAGATTCTATCAAATTATTACCTGTGGGGGAATAGGGGAAGAGAGGGAGAAGGTCTCAGGCAATCCCTAGTCCTTTATTGAGCACTTGCTCTGTGCAGATCAGCCTGCTAAGCAATTTGGACAGCGCAGTTGAGTTTAATAGACATGATCTCTGTCCTCAAGGAACTGTCTAGTGTGTTCCAGCTTTGCAGGGTATTTTCTAAACTTAAAATTAATTCTCAGAGATTTTCCCTCTGGGTCATTCATTAATTCAGTCAGTCATTCAGTGCATAGCACTGTACTAAGCACTTGAAAAGTACAATGCAGCAATAAAGAGAGACAATCCCTGCCCACACAGGCTCACAGTCTGGGGGTGGGGGGAGGACGACAGACATCAGTACAAGTAAACAAGTATCAATATAAATAAAAAGAATTATTGATATATAAATATATACATAAGGCCTGTGGGGCAGGGAGAGAGGGGAAGAGCAAAGGGAGTGAGTCAGGGTGATGTGGAAGGCAGTGGGAGCTGGGGAAAAGTGGGGTTTGGCCTGGGAAGGCCTCTTGGAGGAGGTGTCCCTTCAGTAGGGCTTTGAAGGTTGGGGAGAGTCGAGCTTTTCTCCAGTGTGGTAGTCGGGGGGAGGTGGCTGGGGGGCGGCCGGGGGGAGGGTGGAGAGAATCCCCTTGGATGAACTTTAAATTTTATTACAAAGGCAAAGAAAGGCTCGTTCCTTCCATTACCCCATCCCTCCTCCTCCTTTGCCACCCCCAGAATGAGGACATTCTGAATTACTTCTCGCCAAGTAACACTTTGAGAGGGATTTGTTGAGAAATTGACTCAAGTGGAACCGCTTCATAAGTTTTCAGTGTTCAAAGAAATAGAAAGTGAATTCTTGGCATAGCGGTTACAGTGTTACTCTCTACCGGTTAATTGGCACAGTGCTTGGTCATTCTTGAATTAAAAATAAACCCCAGCGATTTCATCGTAGGCTGCTTTGAAATCTAGGTTTAGCTCTTACTAGCCAGGAGATGGTGCTGTAATAACAGAAAATTTCTTGGAGGATCTTCCCATCCCTGGATGTCTGATAGAGCAGAGATCACTAATGGGGGTTTTTTGTTGTTTTTTTGCGGAGGGCTTTTTCGTTATTATTTCTTTATGGTATTTAAGCGCTGACAGTGTGTCAGGCACTGTACTAAGCGCTGGGGTAGATACAAGTTAATCAGACCGGACAAAGCCCTTGCACCACATGGGGCTCACAGTCATAATCCCCACTGTACAGATGTGGTAACTGAGGCACAGAGAAGTTAAGTGACTCCCCCAAAGTTACACAGCAGACAAGTTAGTGATGTTTCTAACTTAAAAAAACTCACTTGAGAAATAATTAAATCTTCGTTATGGAAACAGCAAAAAACAAAGTACAAGCCTTTTTCTCCTTTTTTTTCCGCAAAGCATGTAATCGAGATTGATGTTTGTAAACACGTTATGGACAAGTGATGTATCTGCTAATTCTGTTGTATTGGGCTCTCCAAGTGTTTAGTACACTACTCGGCGCATACTAAGTGCTTAGTGAATACTATTGATTGATTGCAATTAATTTTTTTCGGGGGGAGGGGGGCAGGGGAAGGTGGGCCAGCTTATTGTTTCATGAAATGGCAGAAAGATTTAGCCTTTGTTGACTCTGTCACATTCAGAAATTATTCTATTCCAATCATGAAGTCAATTGAGGTCAAGGGTGTTTTTCATAAATAGTTAACTACCCAGGTCTATAAATGGCTCCACACCCACCCTCCCCTATCTTTTCATCTGCCTGACTTTCCTACCTATTGTGGTGCAGTAGCTTGTGTTTCATGTCAAATGCGGCTGGGAAAATTTTGGAAAAATGTGCTTTCATACAAATGACTGATAAGTATTTTCTTTCCTTTTTTAAAAAATGAATGACTCCTTGCCACGTCTCATTTGTAAGCTCACTTCTCTATTTGTCTTCCTTTTTCTCTTTGCTTCCGAAGGGCACGCTAGAGACGTGAGAGGTATAGTATGCATGTTTTTGGTGTGGGATGGTATTAGGTTTTCGAAGTTATAGGATGGAGAGAGTTGTGTGAATCCAGTCCCTGAACGCCCTCCTTTTCTAGTGCAGCAGACCATGCCTTTTAGGTGAATGACACTATCTGTTTCGAAAATGATGACCTGTAGGTGGGACTGCACAAACTAATTTACCAAACAACAGTGGGAATAGCTAAGTGTTAAGGCACAAAGCAGAACAATGTTGCTGCCTAAATTCCTCTCCCTTAAGGTACACCCTCATTTAGAAGAGGTGCCTCCATCAGAAAAGGAGCCCTTCTTTCCTGTCGCATCCTCATCATGCCTCCAAGGCAGTATTGGGTTGGGGGTTATGCCAACCACCTCCACTAGAAGAGTTTGGGGTACATTCTAGGAGCTTTCGCAAGTGGGAACTACTCTGGAAATAAAGAGGTTGCTTTCATGAACAAAAAACAGCGTTCAAAGAATCTGAGTAATGAGTAATGAGAACAAAAAAGAATTTTTGCTGCTCTAGCCCGTATGGTGTTTTGCTTAAATGATCATATCCATATTAGAAGTTTTTTAAAAGGCAGTTTTCTCTGCTTTCTTCCTAAGCAAAATATCTGTTTTCTCCCAGCTAAAATCTGTTCTAATACATCTCAGTTAAGGAACTGCCATTGACCTTCCAAGACAAGTAGCATGGCCTAGTCGATTAAAGCATGGGCCTAGGAGTCAGAAAGACCTGGGTTCCAATCCCAATTCTGCCACTTGTCTGCTGTATGACTTTGGACAAGTCATTTAACTTCTCTGTGCCTCAGTTAGCTAATCTGTAAAATGGGGATTAAGGCTGTGAACCTCATGTGGGACAGGGACTGTGTCCCACCTGATTCTCCCATATCTAATAATGTTAATAATAATGTTGGTATTTGTTAAGCGCTTACTATGTGCCGAGCACTGTTCTAAGCGCTGGGGTAGACACAGGGGAATCAGGTTGTCCCACATGGGGCTCACAGTCTTCATCCCCATTTTACAGATGAGGGAACTGAGGCACCGAGAAGTTAAGTGACTTGCCCAAAGTCACACAGCTGACAAGTGGCCGAGCCGGGATTCGAACCCATGACCTCTGACTCCAAAGCCCGTGCTCTTTCCGCTGAGCCATGCTGCTTCTGTATCTACCCCAGTGCCTAGAACAGTACCTAGCGCATAGTAAGTGCTTAAAAAGTACCATTATTTTTTTTTTTAATAAGCGATCTAATGAAATGCTAAAAAAGCAGGGTCATAGTTCAAGAGTTCAGATTCAAAGTCGGAAAGCTAGATTGCTGTATATGAATTCAGGCACAAATCTCTGTCACCCTGACGATTAAAGGTTGGAAAATTAGATGTTTCTGATTTTTTTAAAGAACTAAAAGTTGGGGAATGGTGATAATGCTAAATATACCGTAGGCCCCACTGTAACTTCCTCAAGTGTGACACTGATCCAAATAGGTTGAACTTGTGCATGTGGCTTTGTATGGAAAAATGTGGAAAAGACTTTATACTCAGAGATTGAAAACATTTTGGGGAAAAGAACCAATTAACCATGTGATAGCATATGGCCATTATATAAGCTGCCGTCCGGACAAATCCGTAGGAACACCAGGGAGCCACAAGCCAGCACATCGGAACCTTTGGCCAGCTGATTCCCGAGTTTGCACTGAGAGCAGGCTATACAGTGAAAAAAGGGTGGGGCTGAAGATTTCAAGGACAGTACCAAAAGAGTTTTATACACTGGGAAGAGAAGTCAGGTATGATTAGAGTAAGTTGTCCCTTGCAGACCTGATCTGATAAGATAATCAGCTGAGAAGGGATCTTGAAGTTGTGTTGGAAGGAGCCTGGGTCTAGGAGTCCAAAGACCTAGATTCTAGTTCCAGCACTACTGGGTCTTGTTGAATGACTTGGGGCAAGTTACTTCACGTTTCTGGTTTCTTCATCTATAAAAAAGAATAATTTTTCCTTCTCTGTAATTTTTTAAATTATATTAATGTCTGTCTCCCACTCTAAGCTGTAAGCTCATTGTGGACAGGGAATGTGTCTGTTTATTGTTATATTGTACTCTCCCAAGAGCACAGTACAGTGCTTTGCAAAAAGGAAGCACTCAGTAAATACGATTGAATGAATGAATGATTTCTCCTTAACTCCCTGGGGTGTTGTGAAGACCAAATAAACTATTATGAAAACGTGTGGAAAAAATAGGTGCTATACAAATTGAAGGGAAGCACCATGGCTTAATGGAAAGAACATGGGCTTGGGAGTCAGAGGACATGGGTTCTAATCCTGGCTCTGCCACGTGTCTGCTGTGTGACCTTGGGCAAGTCGCTTAACTTCTCTGTGTCTGATACCTCATCTGTAAAATGGAGATTTAAAGTGTGAGCTCCACATGGGACAACCTGATTACCCTGTATCTACCCCAGCATTTAGAACAGTGCTTGGCTCATAGTAAGTGCTTAACAAATACCATAATAAGTATTATTATTATTTTTTATTATTATTTCTGTCATGTAATAAATAGAGCTCACAGTTTCTTGCTCAGGCACTGGCCACATCAAAATTTAACTCCATTCCAAATGTGATTCTCCTCCACAAAAGCTCAGTTATCTAGAATGCAAGGAATGAGAGGAGTACTTGCATGAAACATGGAGCTGTTGCTTCATTAAGGGTCTTTATGGAACTCAGGATCCTTTGCGGTCAGCACACTAAACCATAGTTTCTCCCCAACAGCTCTGAACACGGGGCTTCATAAGTTCTCCTCATTGGAACATAAGGAGACTAACAAAGCATGCCTAATAATAGTGGAATCAGTTAAAAGCCAGCTATGTCCCAAGCACTGGACTAAACTCTGCAATAGATACGGGGTAATCATGTTGGACCCAGCCTCCATCCTTTCACAAGGCTCACAGTCCAAGTAGAGTGGAGAACAGGTAGGTAATGCCCATTTTACACTTGAGGAGACTGAAGTACGGATAAGTGACTTGCCTACTGTCACACCGCCGTCAAGTGGCGGAGCCAGAATTAGAACTCAGACCAGTGCTCTTACCACTAGGCCACGGTGCTTCCCCGGCTTATTTTTTTGATAGCTATTATCATAGCAATACTTTAATGCTAGATCAAATCCTGAAGGAATGATGAGCTGTAGTAGAAAATCTGCTTGTTTGATCCGTTAGTTTTGAACCAAGATTCGTTTACTTGGAGGAACTCTGTCTTACAGATTCGGTACTTAGATATACGTAGGGAAAAAGAAGTCATACTTGCATAGTTAGATCATCCTTGCCCCCAGCTTGAAGTCTAAATCCAGCTGTGGGTGCCTACTCTGGGAACCTCTCAACTTGACTCTATTGTTCTATTGTCACTCTATTGTTCATTCCCAATCAATCAATTGTATTTGAGTGCTTACTGTGTGCAGAGCACTGTACTAAGTGCTTGGGAGAGTACAACACAACAGTAAAACTGACAGGTTCCTTGCCCAAAACAAGTTTACAGACCCAAGTGTCAAGTACAATGCTTGTCAAACAGTAAGTGCTCAGTACATACCACTGATTGGTTAGGGAAGCAGCATGGCCTAGTGGATAGAGCAGAGGCCTGGGAGTCAGAAGGATCTGTGTTCTAATCCCAGCTCTGCCACTTGTCTGCTGTGTGACCTTGAGTAAATCCCTTAACTTCTCTCTGCCTCAGTTCCCTCATCTGTAGAATGGGGATAGATGATGTTGATGATGATGATGGTATTTGTTAAGCAGTTACTATGTATCAAGCACTTTTCTAAGCGCTGGGGTAGATACAAACTAATCAGGTTGGACACAGTCCCTTTCCCACAGGGGGCTCACACTCTTAATCCCTGTTTTACCAATGAGGTAACTGAGGCAAAGAGAAATTAAGTGACTTGCCCAAGGTGGTATAGCAGACAATTGGCCGAGTCAGGATTAGAACCCACATCTTCAGACTCCCAAGCCTGTGTTCTTATTGCTAGGCTATGCTGATTAAGACTGTTTAGGACCTTTGATGATGTACCTTTATGGAAATCTAGGTAATAGCTTTTTTACTTCTTCCTTGTCGGTGGAGTGTGTCAGTCTACCGTAAAAGAAAATTAAAGTTGATGGCATAATTTTTTTTCCTTACAGAGACATGTTCTTCGCTCTATACTATCATAGAAATTTCTAGGTGGTGGCAAATCGTTTGTGTGATCATGTATTTGAGACTTATATGTATTTCCCAGATATGGATGTTAAGCTGACTGATCTATAATTACTTGTGTCATCATCCCTTTATCCTTTTTTCAAAGACAATTAATTTGCCGTGTTCCTATTCTCAGGGTCTTCTCTGTGATTCCCCAAAATAATTGATGATAGCTCAACAATAACATCTGCCTGTTTGATAAGTACCTAGCCTGATTTTGGTATAGCTTGGTTTTTTCTTTAAATACTCTTGAACAGTTTCTTCCCTAATATTTGTTCATCTTTCTATCTTCCACTGCCAATGAAATTTATCCTGGTCCAACTATTTACAGCTGATCATTTTTGAAAAAGTAGAATAGGAGATGCTGTTTTTCTCTTTAGTATGAATGCTACAGATAAGCAGATTAAAATCATTTAAATATAGAGCTGATAAAAATCCTTAGTTTTCTGGACTTGCATGGTGTGTTTGCTGATTTCATAATACAGTATTTTCCTGCTCTTCCTTTTTCCAATCAGTCCCCCTACTCTGCAGGCCATTTTTCTGCCCCCGTCCAGGCTTTGCTCAGCTCTGCCTTGTTCCTTTTTTTTTCTTTTCTATTAAACTTTCCCTCATCTGATTTCATTGCCCTTCACAGCCCAAACATCCCCGGTCCCATGGCACCCTGTACACCTGGTGGCATGTATTCTAATGTTAATCTCTGGCTCACTGAGAGTTCCTTGTCTCCCGGTTATGTGGGATTTACTGTTTTGTATTCAGTCCAGCTAGCGCTGGCTTCTGCTGCTGGAAGATGGAGGCGAGAGCTCACACCTGATTTGCTGCTTTCCGCTGGCACGCTCAGCATCCCTGCATTCCCCCTTTGCTTCCAGCCCCCAAGTCAGAGTGCAGGCACTGAGCATGTCCCCTCATTCGCCAAATCGCAGCGGGCTATTTCTTGCAAGGTTTTAACCCGTTTGACGATCTAGTTGGCCTCACCCGGTCCGTGCTAAGTGGGATTTGGGCTAGCTTGTCGCTCCCGCTCCTTCAGAACGTGAACAAAGCGGACAGTAACCGGGGGGTGACGGAGGGGAATGTTTCCTGAGCTACGGAAAGCCGCATGCCAATACGCTTAGAGTAACCACTGACGCTGTTGGAATGGGCTGGCTGGGAATTGCAGAGCTATTTGAGGCCTAGCCAGAGCCAAAAGAAACATGGGTCATATGTTTCTCATGTCATGGGAAAGGCTCTTTTTGCTTCCAGACTAAGTGGTAGGATTGATTGATTCTTATTTTATTTTTTAGGTAGGGAGTAGCCCAGAGATTAAGTTCGATCGGTTAACTCCTTGACTTCCTTTGCAGGCTACTTTTTCAAGATGCAGCTATTTAAGTAGTCTCCTGAAAGGAGTGACTGTCTCTTACTGATGTTGGAAATAAGAGCATTAGCAGGTGACCAGCCTGAAAGGGCCTTGCGTCCTTTACCTTTCCCCCCCACCTTTCACCAAGACTTCTGCAAGGGTGTTTGCATGAGGAAGACCAAACCTTGAATCTGTATGAAGATTCTTATAACACCCATCCATGTAGCACTTGGATGACCTATTATTAACCATTCTCTTCTCTGTGGCCCTTGCCACCCTTGACTCCCCCCTTCCCTTCTTTTGTCCAGTGAGGAACAGATTGAGGAGTAAAAAGAGCTACATTAGTTGCTCTAGTGCAGGAGGGTAAAGCTGAATATAAAAGCCCCTTTAGGGGATTATCCCAAGTAAGAGTTTGAGTCTCCAGAACTGTGCTACTGCAGGGATTCTGCCTTGGTCCCTGTCATTCAGCAGCTGGGAAGCAGAACTCTTTCCCTTGTCCACCCCAGGAATGGGATCGTGATGATAGCACAGCCGCCCACTACCATCCTTTCATCTTTCCACCCTCAATTTGTGATTTCTTCTATATTATCATTGCTTTCCTAATGAAGACTAGCAAGGATCGGTCAGATTCTTCCTTCTAGTGATTCCCAAGATTAAACACTGGAACTGAATTTCCCGCCTTGAGCCAGGGTGGTCCGGAAGGACTTTAAACCCACCTTAGTCCTCCACAAATCTCAGAATGCTGCGAAGAGTCTGGCTGTGGTTGTGGCTGTGGCTGTCATGAAGTCTGAGCCGAAAGGGCCCTGAAACTCTGCACCTCCCACCACCATACCCTACTCCTCTTGTTGTGTTTATCATTTTCCTTGCCTTATGTTTTACATTTTTCTCCTTTAATCTTTCCTTATGCCTCTGTTGGCCACCGCCAACCCTCTCCATCCTGTGAGCCCTCTTGGGGGCCAGGTCACCGGTATTCTTTACCCAGAGTGGAGGCACTTAATAAATATTGTTACTACTATGATCAATCAATCAATGGTACTTACTAAGTGTTAACTATGTGCAGAGCACTGTACTAAGCACTTGGGAGAGTACAACAGAATTTGCAGACACATTCCCTACCCATAATGAGGTGATGGTAATTGATGGTATTTGCTAAGCATTTACTATGTGCCAAGCACTGTGCCAAATGCAGGAGGTAGATAAAAGATAATCAGGTCGGACACACTCCCTGTTCCACATGGAGCTCCCAGCCTAAGAGAGGGTGGACAGCTATTTTAATCCCTATTTTACAGGTAGGGAAAGTTAGGCACAGAGAACTTGCCCAAGGTCACTTGGAAGGCACATGGCAGGGCTGGAACTAGAACCCTGGGCCCCTGATCTTTCCAGTAGGGTACACTGCCTTCTATCACTGCTGTTAATATTGAGTTTGGCTTGGATTTGGGATTACTTTGGCATTTATGGTTTTTGGTCCAACAAACCATAGCTTGCTGACTTTTAGGGGCCAGGGGAAGTCCCCTGTAGTCAGTGTGACAGAAATAAGAGCCCCTGTGCATGGCAAAACCTGTCCTCTCTATCTGCTGGGTGTGATTGCCCCAGAGGGTTTTTTGATTAGGTTTTAAAAGCTAGTGTTTGTGATCATAGTATGTTTCACCAAGTGTAACATCTACCTGAGTCCTGCCCCTTCCAGTATTAAGCAAAGAGTTATATTTTGGTCACTGTTAGAAGAATTGCCAATGTCATTGAGAAAAAGGAAGATGTGTTAAAAACTACAAGACTGATAGAATCTAGGTAGAATTTTAATGTATCTTGAGTAGTGGTCTGTACGTGTAGTAATCTGGTTGTAAAAACTGTATCCATAGGTTCATTCATTGAATCATATTTATTGAGAGCTTTACTGTGTGCAAAGTACTGAACTGAGCAGGTAGCCCAGTGGTAGTGATTTGGCATCCGCTGTTCATAGTAAAGAGAATTAGCTACTTCTCCTTACAGCCGATTACCGTGACAGACCTTTCCGGAATCGGTCCGAAAGTATTAGCTGCCTAAACTCTCATGGTGGAATGGGACAGTTCATTTCCTTTAGCATCCATTTTAAACATAGCCCCCTTCAGCTTTGCAGCAGAATGAGGAAGTGATCTTGTAGGATTAGGCAACCTTTCTTAAAAAGAAAATGAGGTTCATATACCCAGTCAGCCCCCAGCTCTCCACTGATAGTGGGGAAAACACCCCGTCTCCTAAAGGAACAAAACCAAAACTATATTTGGAAAACAGTTTTGAAACAGTGCTGTATTTCTGAAAACATTTGCCAAAAATTTAAAATAATTGAATTCAGATCATCCTAGGACAGAGAGACTAGGATGTAGGTTTCACTTTCTATTTTCTTTCATTATTGCATTGTGGGAAAAGTCTTAAAAATACCTCTGTTATCGCCTCCCCCCTCACTCTACCAATAGTACTTATCAGATCTACCAACTTTGTTATTTTGTATTTTCCCAAGCACTTAGTACAGTGCTCTGCACACAGTAAGTGCTCAATAAAAATGATTGATTGATATTGTTCCCTGTCCCACATGGGCCTAACAGTCAAGGGGTTGGGGGAATAAAGGTGTTAATCCTTCTTTTATAGATGAGGAAACTGAGGCACAGAAAAGTTAAGTGACTTGCTCAATGTCACACAGCAGATAGGTGGCAGATCCAGGATTAGAACGCAAGTTCTCTGACTCTCGAGCATGGGCTGTCTCCACTATGCCACACTGAGATCTGTGAATGCTTCCCCCTTCTCATCCGAACTCTTTAGAAGACACTTTCAATGAAAAATGTTTACAGTTCAGGCTTTACAACTGGCTACTTTCTGAGTTCAAGCAGAATTAAGTCTATCACAGTGTAGGACCGGAGAGCTCTATTTCAGTGCATGTAAATGCACATCTTACACATGTGGTATCAGGTAACTACTGTGACCGAGCTCCCTGTCGTAATCCTGACCCAAAGTAAAGCTATTTCCTGGTTCATTTGTTTCTTGTTGCCTAAACTGTACTCTCTTCTACCGCTCCCCAGGCTCAGAGCCCCTGCCTTCCCCATTATGGCGGAGTAGACGTTCACTTCTCGGGAATGGTAGATTGCTTCAGACAGATCGTCAAGACCCAGGGTGTGCTTGGACTCTGGAATGGATTGATGCCCAACTTGCTTAAGGTGAGTACGGTTGGCAGTCTATCCTACTGTTCTCATCTCCTTTTTTTTCTTGTACACTACAAACTTACACTCCCTCACAGATACGTACACACACACACACACACACACACACACAAATATGTCACCGTTAGACACCACTGCCAGAGAAATGTATCAATGGGTCCCCCATTAGCCTGAGTGAAGACTAATGGATGTAGGATAGGGCTAGCTAATACTGCACCGATGGCATTTGAGCGATGGGAGAGAGGTGTGTTGCTAGGACACATGGGGCCCAGGGTCCAGCCTGCACTCAGCAGCCAACCCAAACTGAGGGAGATTTGCTAGGGTGCCTGTAACCTAGAACAGACACCGTCAAATACCATGGTAGCCCAGGGTCCCCCCCCCCCCCCCCGACTCCCTGACCACCACGGGCCTTGAGCCCTGGACAAGTGATTCAAAGATTGAAGCAATTCTGAACTTGTGCAAGCCACTGCCCAGGAAGGTGGGTGGTAAGGGGCTGGAGGAAGAAAGCTCAGTGCCCCCAAAGCAGTGTCTGGAAGGTGTTCCGCTACAAGAACCACCTGGGGATCGCCTTTAAGAGAAATGGCTCAATTAGGTATATTTGTGTGTAATTATTGTTTGAATGAAGTGAAAACTTTCATACCTCAAAATTTCACCAAAAGTAAAATCTCTACATTAGTCTGTGGTTCATTCACATATATGGTTTATGTTCCTAAAGCTATAAAATAAGTGTGGGTCTCATAAGGAAATAAAATTATTTCCATTTTTTCCCCATAATCTCAGTTCCTAAAAAATGTATGTTAGCTTGGTACTGGGATGAGGGATTATTACTAATATTATCATTATCATTATTATTATATGTGTTAAGCACTTACAAAGTATCAAGCACTCTTCTAAGCACTGGGCTACATACAGGTTAATCAAATCAGACACAGTCTCTGTCCTACATGGGGTTCACAGTCTAAGTAGGAGGGAAAACAGGTATTGAGTCCCCATTACAGTTGAGGAAACCGTGGCCCAGAGAAGTGTAGTGGCTTGTCTGAGGTCACACAGCAAGCGAGTGTTAGGGCTGAGATGACAACTCAAGTCCTCTGTGTAGAAAAGCCTGCAATGCTTAACTGTTGATCAGGCATTTGGATGATGTCATTGTGTGCTCAAGAAGGCCAAATAGTGAAGCTAGAGATAGGTGGTTCTAAAAATCCTGATCATAGCTGAATTGAGCAATCCTTAACAACATTTGGTGTGTGCTTAGCCGGAAGCTTGGGCCCATCCCGATCTGATCCAGAAATGGAATGTTATCCAAAAAATTTTGCTCAAAAAAGCTCTCCTGCTCCAAACATACTTGTGCAAGTGTGTCTCAAAATGGACTGTCACACAAATCTAAATGAAACCCAAGTTTAAAGCATTTTGGTTATGAACTGACAACTGATTTGTTTTTTCTTTCCTCTTTTTTCCAGATAGTACCATATTTTGGTATAATGTTTAGCAGTTTTGAGTTCTGCAAGAGGGTTTGTCTTTACCGAAATGGTTACATCGTGTCCCCTTGGAGTTCCAAGTTGACACCAGGGGTGGACCAGAGCTTACGACCAGAGGAGTTGCAGGAATTTAAAAAATTCCTCAGAAATGGAAATTTTGAAAGAAGAAAACCCACTATAGAAAACTGATGGAGATGCTGGACATGTTCTTTTGAAAAGCTGGCTAAAACCAGTCAGCCAAATGCAACCTCAATCTTGTATTTGTGAAACTCAAAGAAAGTGCTTGTCGGAAACCCCGAAAGATGGAACATTTCAACCCACCCCTCAGCTCTGTGACTGAACTCATCCGCACAGTCCCTAAAATGTGGGACACTGTGATGCCACCGGTCCTGCATTGCTACATGGCCTCAACTTCAGGAGGCTGGGACTCTTGTTGGTGCTAGCGTACTCCGGGGAGACATCCGCAGTTGCCTCATAGACTGCACGTGACCTGCTGGTGATATGTTGTGCAGGGGGGCTGATGGGCTTCCTCAGAACCTCACTGCCTATCTCTAATAATAATAAATATTGAAAGGGAAATGGTGAGTAAATAATAACTGTGGTATTTGTTAAGGGCTTACTGTGTGCTAAGCGGTGGGATACATAGAAGCCAGTCGGGCCGGGAAGTGTCCCTTTCCCACTCAGAAGCCTGAGAAATCAATGGGCCACGATCCTAACCTCTGAAGAAAACGTGAGAGCCAAGAGGTGGAATAATTGATTTCAGACTGTGATCTCTTGTTTGCCTTTCACCATTTGAGGTACAGACCAAATAATTGCAGGTGTAAAGCCTGTACCACATGCACAGATCGCAGTTTGGACCTTGTTAGACGCACACCTCTTCACATGAGCGTAGATTCTCCTTGCCCTCCACTGGATGATGAATCATAGTGGGGACTTTCGAAGTTCCCATTGTGACAGTACAAGTGCATTCTGTGAAAAGTTTTCCAGTCTAGTCCTAGTAACAGAACTAACCCCTGAAGTGAAGGAAGTTGCCCCGAGATCAGTTTCGAGGTATCTCAGGAAGAAAATAACAGTTGCTTCTGCCCAAACCCATGTTGTCACAACATGTTTTCTACACCGGGATGGCAGAATTAGGGAACGTTCTTTTGACAGTGTATATCTGTACGAAGAAGGTGCGATGCAGTGTCAAAAGAGACGGTTGTGGGCATGTGAGTGGTGATGGGCATAGGAGGAACCCTAATGGGGTTTGTTTTTTTTTCAGTTGCCTCCCATTCCCATCCTTTCTCCAAACCCTCCTCATCTCAGCTGGCCACCCAGTGAGGGGTCAGGCAGCAGAGAACATAGGCATCTTGGTTCCCCAAGTAAAGGCCTTACCCCTCATCTTTATTATGTGGGCAAACAGGAGAAAGTAGAGAAACACACCGGTGTCAGAGATCCCTAATGTAGGATCAGCCCATCTTTGTGGTCATGAGCCAGGTTGACAGGTGGCAGTCAACATTTCTCCTCCTCCCAGCTACTACACTGTGAAGTAAAACAGCACATGTCTTAAGAGGAAATCCTCTGGGACAGGCTTGTGTGTGTATTTGAGAGAGAGTCACAGTGGCAGTCTTAAAAGGAGATTTTTAAAAAGTTATATGCTATTACTTTTAGCATAATTCAGCACTGAAGGAATTTAAAAATGTTGAGACCCAACAGGGAGACTACATCAATCAATCATTTAATCAATGGTATTTGAGTGCTTTCTCTTACTAAGCACTTGGGGAAAATACAACAGAGTAGATGCAATCCCTGCTCACAAAGAACTTAAGGTCTACAGGAGGAGTTTACAGTCAACAGAGGAGTTTACAGTCTGCAGGGTAACTTACAGTTTACAGGGGAACTTCAGTCTAAGGAGGAGCTTACACTCTGTATCCTTTCAACCTGTATACTCTTTCCCAGTGCTTAGTTCAGTTTCTGCACATAGTAAGTGCTCAGTAAATACAATTGAATGAATGAATGAATGAATGCTTAAGCACTTAATAAATACTATTACTACCATTCAAATGGGCATGGTAGCCTATGGTTCCATAAACCACCATCCTGACTGTGGTGCCCAATCTGCCCCTAGAGCCAGGAGGCTGCTAAATACAATTAGGCTTCTAATTTGTGTTTTCATTAGCTGACTGGGGTAGAGTGCTGCTGAGGAATTTTTCTTCCCACAGTGCACACCTCTGGATACAGTGAAATGAGGTGTTGGAAGTATCAGTTTTGTACATGTGATGGCGTCACTGGGAGTATGAATGCAATAATGCATACGTCCTTGAATGTGCGGTTTTTTGGGGACCCAACCTCAGCATTTTAGAAGAACTGACCATATCAGGTAAGCACTATGAAGATTTGGGCCAAAAGTATTGTTCCCCAAGGAAATGATTTCCAAATACTACACTCAATTCAAGTAATCATGCTTCAAAAATAATACCAGATGAACCCTTTTAGCAATAAGTGAATCCTTGTGATTTTTTTTGTTCCGCATTTTTGAAGTTGTTTTATATTAAATAATTTTCTCAGATAAGAAACGAGGACGGTTTGTTTCTGGCTAAAGTTTTAGGGCCTGATTTTACGTATTATCAGCACGTGGTTCTGAGAATCACAGTCCCATTCAAGAAATCTGCCATCCCAAATCATTTTCAAGCTGCCAGAGCAGTGAAAGCACCACCTCATTGCAGTTCAAATGGTTAGGGAAAGAAAGCGTGCGGTTTCTTTTACTGAACAAATCTTTTAGGTTGAATAGTATTTAGTCTCCTTAAAGTTTTTTCCAACAGTTTTGAAAGCAGAAAAGGCTCCTTTTTATCATTGAGATTTGGGCCCAGGTTATTGCGCTTCCTTTTCATTCCTTCTGTTTTCCTTTATCACTTAGACGGAATGCTGGGTCACCCCCCACCAGTTTGTTTTGACTTTTCTACTGATTTGTCCAGGTCTGCTCCTTAAGTAGAAGGCAGATCTGAAATTTAAATCCAAAAATAATCTACTGAAATAGTAATATTTCACTAAAAATGATGCCCTGGTGCCCTCTCCCAAAAGGGAAAGGTTGTTTACCCGTGAGATGTAGCATTTCCAAATTTTAAAGAGCCAGTGCTTTGTACCGGAAAATTTAAGCCACAGCACCAAGGATCAGTCCATATACTCCTGGGCTCCCAACCAACTACAAGAATTTGCTGGTGAAATATGCCAATGGAGACTCCAAATTCTAATCAAGCAATACAGTGACCACTTAGTGGATGTAGAACACCGTGCTAGGCCCTGGTACTTACTGTGTGTGTATATGTTACTGAGCTAAGCATCAGGGACTGTATCTCCCACCTCCATAGTCTTTCCCAGCACTTAGAAGAGTGGTCTGCACATAGTAAGCACTTAATGAATACTATTACTAGGTAGAGTACAATAATAAAGTGAGATGCAGTCCCCGTCCTTGAAGAGTTCATTCATTCAATAGTATTTATTGAGCACTTACTATGTGCAGAGCACTGTATTAAGCACTTGGAATGTACAATTTGGCAACAGGTAGAGACAGTCCCTGTCCAATGACGGGCTCACAGTCTAAACGGGGGAGACAGCAAGGAAAACAGAACAAAACAAAAATAAGACAACATCATCAAGATAAATATAATCAAGGGGATGTACACCTCATTAACAAAATAATGAGGGGAAAGGGGGAGGGGGAAGGGCAAAGAAATGGGGGGAGGGGGAGCAGAGGGAAAGGGGGGCTCAGTCTGGGAAGGCCTCTTGGAGGAGGTGAGCTCTCAGTAGGATGACCTTACCATCTAGCGGTGCTTACATTCTAGAGAAGGTTCTGGCTTTGCTGGGTGGCCTTAGGGCTAGTCCATTCACCTTTTTTATGTTTCCTCACTGGTACTATGAGTGTATTTTTCTACCCAAAGGATAAATAATTAATGATTAGAGAGCACTGCATAAATGCTTGGAATTACTATTTCATTACAACTTTCTTTGATGTAGTGCCACTGTCAGGCCAAGTTGCATGGTTAAACTTGACCAAGAGCTGAGTAGAAACCTCACATACCTTAGGTGCTCAATAAAAGTATAGTGGGAATGACCTCAGTCACTGAGGCCCTGCCATCTGCCCAGTTACTATTTGATGATATTCTCTAACCTGGGACATTTAAGCCTTGGTGGCGTTTAAAGTATTACAATGAAAATCTTTTTTCCAAGGGGATTGTTGTTTTCTGAAACTAAATATTTGTGCAACAATGTCTTAGCAAGAGATTTTTTCCCTAATCGTAATTGATTCTGTACTCAGAGGTTGATCAGGCATGCCACTTAATCACAGTAAGAGAAGCAGCGTGCATAGTGGATAGATCACGGGCCTGGGAGTCAGAAAGTCATGGGTTCTAATCCCAGCTCTGCCACTTGTCTGAAGTCACTTCACTTCTCTGTGCCTCAGTTACCCCATCTGCAAAATGGGGATTGAGACTTTGAGTCCTACGTGGGACAGGGACTGTGCTCAACTCGATTTGCTTGTATCTATCCCAGCGCTTAGTACAGTGCCTGGCACCTAATAAGCACTTAACAAATGCTGCCGTCATCATCATCAGTAGCTAGCTCAATGTGGAAATCTGAAGGGCTAGGAGAGTTTCAAAGGCTGCCTGAAGGGAGATGTGAATGTATCCCAGGACCCCAAGGTCCCCTTGCTACTATTTTGATTTACCATCCCTTCATTCTTATCCAGTGGGTTGGACAATAACCAAATGGCCATGCTCCCTGATATGTTTGGATTGTACCGATTTTGCTATGAGAAATCAAGTCTTCATCCCCTCAGCAAGGTGAGAGTAGTATCAATAATAATAGTGTATCTTCGAGTGCCTATTGAATGCAGTATACTATGCGCTTGGGATTTTCAACAGAAACAAAGTTTTTAAAACAATTAACATTTTCATTTGGGATCACATAACAGCCTCCCTCGTGAGATCTGTTCTCAGACAAAGCAACTTGTCCTTCACCTCCCCTTGTCCTCCCCTCACAGCCTGTGGGAGAGAAAAGTGATGGACAAAACTGGATATAGCAATCATATTGTGTGGTGAGGTAAGTGCTGTGCACAGAGCAGTGGGAGAGTACACTATAACAGAGTTGCTAGATACATTCCCTGCCCAGAATGAGCTTACTGCTGTAGCCATCTAAAAACTGCCAGAAAATGTAGCAGGCTTCTCTTTTTCTAGGCTTGGGGAAGCAGCATGGTGTAATGGATAGAGTTTGGGCCTGTAGTCAAAAGGTCGTGGGTTCATTCAATTGTATTTATTGAGCACTTAGAGCGTGCAGAGCACTGTACTGTGCAGAGCACTGTACTGAGTGCTTGGAAAATACAATACAACAATAAAGAGAGACAATCCCTGCCCATAGCGGGCTTACAGTTTGGGGGGGCGGGGAGAGACAGATAGCAAAACAAGTAAACAAGCATCAATATAAATAAATAGAATTATAGATACACATATACGTAAGTGCAGTGGTGTGGCGAGGGGAGGAGGAAGAGCAAAGAGAACGAGTCGAGGTGACGCGGAAGGGAAAAGGGAACTGAGGAAAAGGGGGCTTAGTCTGGGAAGGCCTCTTGGAGGAGGTGCGCCTTCAGTAGGACTCTGGAGGAGGGAAGAGTGTTTGGCGAATCTGAGGAGGAAGGGCGTTCCTAATCCCAGCTCTGCTACTTGTCTGCTGAGACCTTGGGCAATTCACTTTACTTCTCTGTGCCTCAGGTACCTCATCTGTAAAATGGGGATTGAGAACGTGAGCTCCGCATAGGACAGGGACCGTGTCCAACCCAATTTGCTTCTAACCATCTCAGCGCTCAGAACGGTGCCTGGCACATGGCCAGCGCTTAAATCATTAATAATAATAATCGGGGACATAGCCAGTGCTTAAGAAATTATTAATAATAACAATCGGGGGCCACAATTTCACAAAGAGAAACTTCTCAAGAGGAATGGGGACGCACATGGACCATTCCGGCCTGCCCTCGAAGAAGACCTGAACAGCTCCTGTCCCCCAAGATCTCCCCAAAGATGAGTCGGGGTTGCCCCAGATGGGAGGAACCCCTGCTAGACACCACAGCCGGGGTAAGCATTGCGCTAGGCCTTGGGGTGACATTTGAACGAAAAGGGTCGGGCCTTCGCAGCGAGGAGTCTTGAATGCCGGGGGTGGGGGGTTTCCTCTGTAAGCCCGTCAAAGGGCAGGGTCTGTCTGTTACCGATTTGTCCTTTCCAAGCGCTTAGTCCAGCGCCCTGCACATAGTAAGCGCTCAGTAAATACTACTGAATAAAAAGGTCTTTATGGCTGCATGAAACTGCCACTCGGGCCGAGCCCCTGGGTGGCTGGGGGCTCGCTCCTTTTGTTCTGGGGCTCGGTGGAGCCGCGGCATTCCTTCAATCCTATTTAATAATAATAATAATAATGTTGGTATTTGTTAAGCGCTTACTATGTGCCGAGCACTGTTCTAAGCGCTGGGGCAGACACAGGGGAATCAGGTTGTCCCACGTGGGGCTCACAGTCTTAATCCCCATTTTACAGATGAGGGAACTGAGGCACAGAGAAGTTAAGTGACTTGCCCACAGTCACACAGCTGACAAGTGGCCGAGCTGCGATTCGAACTCATGAGCCCTGACTCCAAAGCCCGTGCTCTTTCCACTGAGCCACGCTGCTTCTATTTATTGAGCGCTTCCTATGCGCACAGCACTGTACTAAGCGCTTGGGATGGACAATTCGGCAACAGCTAGGCAATCCCTGCCAATGACGGACTCATCATCGAGGCGGGGGAAGCGTTTTCCCCCCCTCCCCGACCCTAATATTCGTCCGGTTTTCCGAATGAGGGCAGGACACCGATGGGCGCGTCCGAGGCCCGGCCGTTGGGGTCGGGTTCATTCATTATTGAGCGCTTGCTACGTGCAGAGCACTGTACTAAGCGCTTGGCATGGGCCATTCGGTGAGGGAGAGAGACAGTCCCTGCCCATTGACGGGCTCAGAGTCTAACTGGATTCACAGAGAGCGGCGGGAGGGAGACAAAGCAAGGCGTTGCTCCTTACTGGGGCGGCTTCTTCCCGTCTTTCTGCCTCCGTTTCCCCCACCCGCCCCGCTTCTTTGGCGGGGTTGGGGAAGCCCAGTTTCGGCGGGACCGAGGAGCCGGTGTGGCGAGGTTCATTCATTCAGTAGCATTTCTTGAGCGCTTCCTCCGTGCGGAGCACTGTACTAAGCGCTTGGAATGGACCCATCGGTAACACAGACAGCCCCCGCTCTTTGACGGGCTTACAGTCTCATCGGGGGAGACAAGGACAACGGCCAGAAATAGAATCGAGGCGAAGAACGTCTCATTAAAACGATAGCAAATAAACAGAATCGGGGCGATGTCCATCCCATTAGCCCAAATAAATAGGGTGATGAAGATATATACGGAGGAGGGGGGAAGAGAAGAGGGTTTAGCAGCGGGGAGGTGAAGAGGGGGGGAAAGGGGAGCTCAGGGTGGAGGGGGTGAGTCTGAAGTAGGGATTTGCAGAGGGGAAGAGAGTGAGTTTGGCGGAGGTGAGGAGGGAGGACGGGGGTGGCGAGGGGCCGGTCCTTGCGGCGGCGGGAGGCGGGGAAGGGAGGGAGGGAGCGAAGGCCGGCGGCGAGGAGGGCGGGCGGGCGGGCGGGAGGCGTGCCTGAGGGCGGTCCCCGTCGGCCGGTCCTCCCCCTCCCGGCCCGCAGCCACTCAGCATCGGCGCCGGCCTCCGCCCCGCTCCCCGGGCCCGGCTTCCCCGCCCCGTCCGGCCCGCCTCGGCGGCGACGACGGCGGCGGCGGCTCCTCCCTATATAAACCGGCCATTTCCTCCGCTCCTTCCCACAGTCCCGGAGTCGCCGCCGCCCTCCGCCCCTCGCCGCGCTTCCCTCATCCTGACTCTTGCTTTTTTTCCCCCCCCCGCCCCCCGCCCCACCCCGAGGACCGCCACCGCGCCACCATGACCGACGCCGCCGTGTCCTTCGCCAAGGACTTCCTGGCCGGGGGGGTGGCCGCCGCCATCTCCAAGACGGCCGTGGCCCCCATCGAGCGGGTGAAGCTGCTGCTGCAGGTGCGGGCGAGGGGAAGGGCCCGGGCGGGGGGCCGCCATCGGGGCGGGGGGGGGGGTCCAAGGTCGCGGCAAGGAGACGGGGCCCGGCAGGAGGAGGAGGAGGCCTCGCGCGCGGCCTCGGCCGGAAGTGGCCGCCGGCGCGAGGAGCGGCGGGCTCGCGGGCGGGCTCGCGGGCGGGCGCGTGGCGCGGGGTGTCCCCGGCCCCGCCGCGGGGGGCGCTGGCGGGCGGGGCGCCGGGCGCAGGCGCGGTGGGCCAAGGTGACCGCCGGCCCCGGCCGGTGACCTTGACCCGGGGGGGGGGGGGGGGGGGAGGCGAGAAGAGGCCTCCGCCACGGCCGCCCCCGTTGCCCACCCCGGCCTCCCTGTCCCCCTCCAGGTCCAGCACGCCAGCAAGCAGATCACCGCCGACAAGCAGTACAAGGGCATCATGGACTGCGTGGTCCGCATCCCCAAGGAGCAGGGCGTCCTGTCCTTCTGGCGGGGCAACCTGGCCAACGTCATCAGATACTTCCCCACCCAGGCCCTCAACTTCGCCTTCAAAGACAAATACAAGCAGATCTTCCTCGGGGGCGTCGACAAGAGGACCCAGTTCTGGCGTTACTTCGCCGGGAACCTGGCCTCGGGAGGCGCGGCCGGCGCCACTTCGCTGTGCTTCGTCTACCCGCTTGACTTTGCCCGGACCCGGCTGGCGGCCGACGTGGGCAAAGCCGGGGATGCCAGAGAATTCAAAGGTCTGGGCGACTGCCTGGTGAAGATCACCAAGTCGGACGGAATCAGGGGCCTCTACCAGGGCTTCAATGTGTCCGTGCAGGGCATCATCATCTACAGAGCCGCCTACTTCGGCATCTACGACACCGCCAAAGGTAGGTGTCGGCCATTTGAGGACGCCCCCCGCCAGGTACGACCACGCCGTCGCCTCCCCGTCAGAGGTGGCCTCCCCCCGACCGCTTGCCGAAACCCGCCTCGCTTCAGACGCTTCCCTCCCTTTCTCTCTCCCCTCCGCAGGAATGCTTCCGGACCCTAAGAATACCCACATTTTCATCAGCTGGATGATCGCTCAGTCGGTGACCGCCGTGGCCGGTCTGACCTCCTATCCCTTCGACACGGTCCGTCGTCGCATGATGATGCAGTCGGGACGCAAAGGAAGTAAGTCCTCGATGCGGGGGCGAGACGACCGCCGTTTTTTAAAAGGCGGTGCTGGTTGGCAGCCGTACCCAAAGATCTGGTGCTCGCCAGGAGAGAGCTCCTAGCGAGAGGCGTGAATAGTCGCCTCTGAGGGTGCAGAAAGGGACGGGGAGGCTAATTCATCCAGCTGTTGGAGTGATAATGTAGCATTTTTTTTTTTTTTACCCCTTCTGGTCTGTAGTCTCTTCTGGGAGTGTCCTGGTGCTAGAAAAATAAAACGAATCTTTAGGCACTTAAGTGGGGCCCTCCTCCAGAAAACATCAGGGTGACCGGTGACCTTTAGCCATTCACTACCCTCTTTACTCTTCACAGGTGATATCATGTACACGGGCACGATTGATTGCTGGAAGAAGATTGCTCGTGATGAGGGATCCAAGGCCTTCTTCAAGGGTGCATGGTCCAATGTCCTCAGAGGAATGGGTGGTGCTTTTGTGCTTGTCTTGTATGATGAAATCAAGAAATACACATAAGCTATACGAGTTGATTTTTCTGTGAACTGGCATGTTGTATTATGTAACATATTTTGAACATTCATGATGGACTCTTTGTCAACTGTCTTTATTTATCAATGGCAACCGGTGGTACCTCCTGGTTGAAAATGGGAAGCAGTAATATTCACCTGACCAGTTTCTTTCAAGTCATTTCCCCACTGATGATGATGATGATGATGGGACTCAAATAATATTTTTTATTTCAGTCACTCCTGTTAAATAACCAAGTTTGAAGAAATAAAAGATCTGGAACTAACTCTTGTGTTTTGGAACTTTTTGTGACACTGATCAAGAAGACTGAACTCACACTTCATTTTTTTTTAAAAACACCTCCAGGTTGCAGTGGACTGGGGCTGTCTCTTAGTCGGAAACTCCAGTCGCATTTTATCGGCGGGCAAACAACTTCACTGCTCCTTAAGATACTTTTATTTTTTTAACAGTGGTAGGATTATAGCTGGCACAGTTCTATAAACAAACACAATCTCATCAGGAAAAACATCTCTATCAATTGGAGTACCCAAATTTTGGGCCCAGTGTTTTGCCTGTCTGCCTCCATTTAAAGAATCTGCTTTTGAACCAGCTCTCCTGGAGTCAAAAAAGCTATTGTGGGTAACTGCCTGGGCCCACCACGTTCCAGAAAAGCCCTTTGAGTGCCAAGGTCAGGTAGCTGGTAGGGAAGCCTAGCTGCTATAGCTCCAAACTGGCCAACGTGAGAAATACCTTCTGGCTGGCATCACAATGTACTGATAAATCCCACTTGGTGGTATTCACAATGCTTCACAAGTGTGACATTTCAAGCAGTGGTATTGATTGCTTGTGCAGAGCCCTGCACTTGGGAAATCATAATACAATCACAATTAAGTGCTTAGTACAGTATTCTACACACAAAGTGCTCAAATACAGAGAAGCAGCCTGGCTCAGTGGAAAGAGCCTGGGCTTTGGAGTCAGAGGTCATGAGTTCGAATCCCAGCTCTGCCACTTGTCGGCTGTGTGACTGTGGGCAAGTCACAACTTCTCTGTGCCTGTTACCTCATCTGTAAAATAGGGATAAAGACTGAGCCCCACGTGGGACAACCTGATTCCCCTGTGTCTACCCCAGCGCTTAGAACAGTGCTTTGCACATAGCGCTTAACAAATAACATCAACTGAAGGGGGAGGATGTGCAATTCCTGGGGTCAAAGGCCATTTGGTGTGGGGAGGGGGGTGTGTATATATAGATGGGTTCTTCCTAGTCCAGGTGGAAGGAGAGATTAAAATGCCAGTAGTCTTTGGTTTGTGTTTTTTTGCATTTTTTAAAAAAATCCACACTTAACTGTATTGAACTCAATACGTTAGGATTACCAAGATGGCTTTTCAACACAGTGGGTAGGTGGATCTTGATCTATAAACTCAGAATGTGGTTACTTAAATCTGTGGCATGTAGGGACTTGAAGGTGAATCCCAAGTCTTAATGTGGGCTTTCACTAACAATTTTTGCTCTTCCGGGAATGTGGTCAGTTGAAAACAGCTGCCTAGTAATGTGAGGATATGAGTACTCCCTTTCCGGTCACTTTTCACCAGCTAGCTGGCTGTCACTAATGTGACCTAGAAGGGGGCATTTAGAGGGCACAAGAGGCAAAGGGGTTCCAACTACCTGGCTGAAATAGTAGTATTTATTGAGCACAAAGTATGTGCAGAGCACTGTACTAAGTGCTTGATTATTCATTACTCTCATAGGGCTCTGCAGTTAAAGCTGGTTGTTCTGAGCATGCTCCTCCCCCTGCACCAATCAGCCTGAGCACAACTGAAGAGGATCTGCCTGATTGTCAGCTCCATTTCAGTAGGGTCACGACATCAGAATGAAGGTGGTATTTCAGTCATGTCGGAGTTTCCTGGGGCTACAGAAGGGTGAGTGAGACTTCACGCTTTGTGGTGCTTGTAGCAAAGATAATTTAATAGGGAACTTTAAAGAATATACTTTAAAAAGGCAGCTGCAGATGATGAAAAGCCTTTTGAGATCACTGCTTCCTCCCCCCAAATTGTAAATGGTTTCTCAACCTCTGGAATCTATTTTTTGGGTTTTGATTGAAAAGTCCCACCTTGGAAGCAAGTTCACCTTATGCTGCTGAGGTTTTAGTAAGTTGTGAGAACTGGGGGCTAAAATTCCCAATTTTAAAATGTATCATTTAAGAAAGCAAGACAGTGTTAAGGCTGATTCTTTTCTGTGGACTTCAGCATGGCAGCTGATCACCTTTCCAAAAGAGTAGAGGCTCACTTTTTACAGTCACAGTCTTAATCCCCTTTTTACAGATGAGAGAACTGAGGCACAGAGAAGTGAAGTGACTTGTCCAGGGCCACACAGCACTGGTTGAACTTGCAAGGGTGACAAAAGAGTCCTGCAGGGATTGTGAAGTGCCGTGGTCTCTGTCAAGATAACCGTGGTCTCTGTCAAGATAACCGGCAGGATAACGGTGAGATTGCTTCCAAGTGGGTGTCCCAGGATCATGTGTCCCAGGAGCAATGCTGTGATGCCATCAATCAGGCAGGCCCCGTGTCCAAATTCCTGGAATGAGTTTGGAAGTGGGACTAGGGGGAAATGGTTCAATCACTGTAAACTTTAGTAAGTTGTAAAGATACCTTAGCTGAATCGACCCCAACGAGTCAAAGTCGACTGTTGAGCAGCTGTTGATGTAGATGAGCTTCAGTGAAGCTCACGGCTGCCCTGGCCCCTGTGGAAGTCAGATACCGATACACTCCTAGTTTGAAATGGCTATAGGAGCTAACGAAGAGCCAGCCTTTCTAGATCCAGGTTTTATGTCCCGGTGACTGTCGCCCTGACAGGAAGGGCCCACTAAAGCTATCCCAGCTGCATGCTGTCTCCCTCTCCTCTGCTCTCAGTGGCTTCTTGTCTATTTCCCCCTCTTTTTTTTTAATAGTATTCAGCACTATGTGCCAGACACTGAACTAAGCACTGGGTAGATGCAAGCTAATTGGGTTGGACACATTCCATGTCCCACATGGGGCTCACAGTCTTAATCCCCACTTTACAGATGAGGGAACTGAGGCTCAGAGAAGTGAAGTGACTTGCCCAAGGTCCTGCAGCAGCCAAGCGGTGGGAATAGAAGCCAGGTCCTTCTGACTCCCAGGTCCTTGCTCTATCAGGCCATGCTGCTTCTTAGGTCTCCCTTTTTTTCCTCTGTCTCTCCCTCCCTCCCTCCACTATCTGCCAAACCTCTCCAACTCCAGCTAGGGGCTTCCCCCAACCTTTCCCTGGAGATCCTTTCACAGCAAAAGTCTCTTCAGCAAAGTTTAGAGAAGACCAAAAGTGCAGCAGGGTCAAAGATTGCAAGCTGGGTCAGGTGCTCTTGCCTCATCCCTCCCTTCCCTGCTCAGCCTGGGACCTCGTGCCCTTAGGGTGGCTATTAGTCCAGTTTGACAGTGGACAGGTTGGACTTCAGCAGGCCTGTCTTCAGTCTGTCTAGTACACATTCAGCCCCAGGTGTTTTTAATTTTCAGTACCCAGCTTCCTTCCACCGGATCATGTGGCTTGGACACAGCACCGAAGTTCACATGGCTCCAGCGTACATGTTGCCCCAGAGAAATGCTCTTGGGTCTCCCAAACTGGGCATGCTTCCCGAAACATAGTGTCTGTAATGACACCACGTTACTCTGCATGCCAGCAGGGGATGTCACTGGCTGCTCCTTACCCTCGTGAATACCGGGCCATCAGTGACCATCCTACCTGCCCCTCACTTGGTTGAGGGGGGGAGACAAGGGAACAAGTGAAGCTGAAAGGAGGCAGGAGCCATCGAGAGGTGGCTGGAAGAGTTAGCTCAGGTCTTTTGGGCCACTATCTGCAACTCACCGTTCTTTTCAGAGCTGCCGGGCCCTGCTTAGAGATTTTTAGGGCTCGGTGGAGACATGAAAAAAACCCCGAGCGACTCGCGTGGGAGTGAATCAAATAGCTTTGTCTCCATGGTTCAAATCCTACTGGACCCAAGTCCAAATTCCACAAACCAGAGAAATCCGGACTGACAGAATGCACAGTCCTTTTGTGTGTTTGACAGTGCCTAGCACCTTGCTAAATACTAACTAGTGAATAATCATCAATATTCTTCCAGGATATGTTTTTGCTCACATTCTGCAATTAAGGCCAAAGGAAATCTGACTTCATCTACTTTTCAGAAAAAAGAGAAATCTGTCAGAAGACTATGATGAAACCTGTAGAATTGCCCTTTCCCCTCTGACAAATGCATAGGATTAAGGGGGTTTGTTGACAAAGAATCGAACTCTTGAGAAGAATAGGAAGTAGCTTTATCAATTGGTTTTGATTACACATCATTTTCCCCACTTGAAAATGCACTTCACTTTTCTGGAGTCAACAAATTCCCTGCTACTGAAAGTATTGAGAGGAAATCTGAGTTATTTCTTTGATCTATAGAAGGATGCAGTACAAGTCAGGAAGCATCATTTAGGACTACTGGGAAATCTTTCTCTATCTGCTCTAGTCATTCATTCAATAGTATTTATTGAGCGCTTACTATGTGCAGAGCACTGTACTAAGCGCTTGGGATGAACAAGTCGGCAACAGATAGAGACAGTCCCTGCCGTTTGACGGGCTTACAGTCTAATCTGTAAGCTAATCTGTGACTGACAGTCACAGGTCATCGTCCTATTGTTCAAGAACTTGTGACTTTGCAGAGCTGAACTCATTTCCCCAAAGACTTAAGGGGAAGTTAGAGCAGAGGGAGAAAATAGGAGTTGCAAGTGGCCACTTTTCTCCAACATCTCTCCACCTTGAGCATCTAAATTATGATCTGAAATTCTAGGCTGAGAAGACAGATGTGTTTCATTTAGCTACCTGGCATATGTGCTCAGACAGGCAAGACATACCATTGTGAATAGTAGTGGCAGGATAGAGTACTGGCTAGGGGCTGGTGAGAGAGAGAAAGAAAGAGAGAGTGCGAGAGCAACATTGACTGTGGTGCTTTGGGAAAGTCACTTCACTAGTCTTGGTCTGAATTTAAAATGGATTTATTCCAGTAACCTCCCTTCGTGTGGTGCACCTTGGGAGAAGAGATGGCAGAGGTGGTAATTTCTATAATCTAGATGTTGAGGGGGAATCCTGGTGATAGTAATGGTAATAATAATTATGAGCGTGGCATTTAAACTGGGGTGGGTATAGTTCAAGCAGATCAGATGCAGCCCCTACCCGACATGAGGCTCACAGTCTAAAGGGGAGGGACAACAAGTACTGAATCCCCATTTTACATATGAGGAAACTGAGGCAAAGAAAAGTGAAGTGACTTGCCTACGGTCACAGCGCAGGTAAGTGGCGGAGCTGGGACTCCTGTCTCGTAGACCTTTGCACTTTGTCTAGGCCAAGCTGCTTCTGTGGTCTGGCCAGAGCTGTACCTAGAGTAGGGCTTTGGAAGGACCAGTGAGTCAGACACCATTCACCTGCTACCAGGCAGGTTGGTGGGGGAAAACGGGAGAGGCTTTTCTCTGAGCCTGAGGCTCTAGCATTCTCTTGCCCTACACTAAGGTCTGATTTCCATTCCCTAGTAAGGCATGAAAGGTCCCTACCAATCCCCTTTCCTAAACATACAGTAAACATCCAGCACTTATAACAGTGCCAGGCACTTAGTAAGTGCTTAACAAATGCCATTTTATTTCTTTTAAAGTGATCGTCTGACTTTCTGGACACTTAGTCCTGCTCCATAGTAAGAGGGAAGCTCAATAGAAATCTCAGGAAATGACTGCTTGGATTAGGCCAAACATGGAGAGTCGCCCTCCCTATAATACCCTTCCCCAACCCTCCTGCCCCAAACACACACACACTCTCTCTCTCTCTCTCACACACACATGTGTATATATATATATTTCCCCCACCCCGCTGATGGTTGAGCAGAGAAGCCACACAACCTAGTGGAAAAAGCACGGGCCTGGGAGTCAGAGGTCATGGGTTCTAATCCCAGCTCTGCCAAATGTCTGCTGTATGGCTTTGAGCAAGTCACTTCATTTCTCTGTGCCTCAGTTACCTCATCTATAAAATGGGGATCAAGACTGTGAGCCCCATAAGGAACACGGACTGTGTCTAACCTGATTACCTTGTATCTACCCCAGTGGTTAGAACAGTGCTTGGTACATAGTAAGTGCTTAACAAATACCACAATTATTGGTATTATTATTACTGAGCAGGAAGATCTCTCAAGTTTATAATCCACTTCTTGAGTCAAGAGAGCAAAACTCCACAGTCACAGGTTCATCTACGTACTAATTACTAAGGTGACAAGGGATATTATTAGTGGAGTGCTCAATCAAGGAACACTTCATGTAGGTGGTGGTTTTTTTTTTTTGGTGGGTTTTGTTTGAAGAGCTTTGAGAAAGGGGAGTGTGTTTTTCTGAAGCTAATGTTGGCGATGGGGTGAGTGACAGTGTTGGAAGATTTCCTACAAATCAATCACTCAGTAGTATTTGAATGTCTATTTTGAGCAGAGCACTGAATTTAGCACTTGGGAGGGTCCGATAGAACTAGTAGACATAATCTCTGCCCTCCAGGAATTAATTTCTCTGTGCCTCAGTTTACTCACCTGTAAAATGGGAATTAACTACTTGTTTGTCCTCTTAGACTGTGGGACAAAGTGTTCAATCTGTTTATTTTATATCTACCCCAGTGCTTAGTACAATGCTTGACTTAAGGAGTTTGCTAATTCTTATTGTTATTAAACTAAAGTAAATTATAGATAAGAGGAACTATAGGGTGTATAAAATATGTACCTGTATCACACAAGTGCTATGGGGGGTTGTGAGTACTCCAGTGCTTGGCTGGTGAGAAAGTGCAGATGTGGGAGTTGGAGGGATAAAGCAGGGAATTCAAAATTAATGGGGGAAGGCCTCCAGGAGGAGATGTGATTTCTATAGGCCTTTGAAGATGGGGAGATCTGTGGTCTTTGAGATGTGATGGGAGTTGCAGGCCAGGAGGAGAAGGCGTAACCAAGACATAAGAGGGCGGAAGAGATGAGATTGAGGCCCAGTGAGTAGGTTATCTGGAAAGGAACAAATAGACTGAGCTGGAGTGTAGAGGTAGAAGAGAGTGGATGATAAAACCAAATTATCCAGTGGGGAAATCAGTTCTAGGCAGCAAGGGCAGGGGGAAACTTCAGATTTCTCATCTCCTTAACTAAGATTCAGATGACTCGATAAGAAGCGGTCAGAACCTCACACTCTGCCTTATTTATGTCCATTTACATTCTCTCAGTTCGCAGCCTGCATGAGGGCTGAAGTTCACTTTCCCTGAGAGAAGTATACAACTTTTGGCATTGACCGAACGGGTGGGATCTGGGCCTGTGATCCGGCGTGTGTTGCCGGAGATAAGCCCAGCTCAGGCCATTCATTTAAACATTGATGAGGAAAGGGAGCAAAGGCCAAGAATAATCCCTTTCACCTCAGGTCGCCGATCTCCCCATGAGCTGGCCTGGAGCGAACTTTGGAGCGGCCACTATGCGGAGCTCCCTGTGCGGCTCGCTGCCCCTCCACAATTCTTCCCACGTGGCTCCCTTTGCTGCACAAAGCGCTCTGGGCTCCTCCCCTGAAGCAGCTGACGTGGATCCACAACGTCGGATCCGGGAAGCCGCGAGGTTTGGATTTCCCAACTCCGACTCGACTACTTTGGGAGAAGCTAGTTGCCGGATGTTATTGCCGGTCTCTTATAAAGGGAGGTTTTTTGGGATTACTTTTAATTGGGTCCAAAGTTGGGGAATCACCTTGTGGCAGGAGCAACAGGAGAAAGGTCTGGAGTGCAGGTCAGGGAGCAAAGGTGAAGGGGGTGGGTTCTGAGGAAAGGAATGTGCTTGCAGATTAGAGTGGGAAGCCGAGCTAGGAATGCTAATCCTGGTTTGGCGGTTGGCTTTAAACAAGCCATCCCACAGCACAAGTCTCCTCCTGAAGCCCAGGACTCACCGTTGCTTGCTTTTATTTCTTAAAGCAGCGGCAATCTTATTTTTCAGGGTTTCTACACAGGCAAAATGTGAGAGAAGGAAATCATTTCTCCTGACTAAATGATAGACTGAATCAGAGCACTGGGGTGTTAAAGGGTCAGTGTTTACAGAGACACTTGTACAAATGGGAAACATTCCCATTTCAACCAGAATAAGAAGAGTTTTTGAAAAGTTGTTCAAGCTGTACACTTCAGGCCTTAAAACTTCCTCAGTTGTTTCTAACCAAAATTCTGTTCAGCATCAAAATGAAATAGGGGTAAATGTAAGAAGGAATGTGGCATTGTCAAGAAAGAGGATATGGTTTTGATTTGCAAATATGGGATCTGTTCTGTAGCCTTGCAGGATGTTTTCAAAATGTGTGTACACACGTCTCCCACTCCTCAAAAGCCTCAAAGGGTTGACCGGTCTTCTCTGTATCCAGTGTGTCAATTAGCTCTAAGACGCTCAGTCAGCTCTTTCCATCCTTCTTATCCATTCTCTTCTCCCGCCAGCCCCCAGCTCGCATTCTTCAAAGCGCTCAAGCTCTTTAAAGCACTCAATCACCCTGCCCCTCCCACCTCACCTCACTACTCTCCTACTACAACCCAGCCCACACACTTCGCTCCTCTAAATGCCAACCTTCTCACTGTACCTTGATCTCTCCTATCTCGCCACCTACCTCTCGCCCACGTTCTGCCTCTGTCCTGGAATGCCTTCCCTCTTCATATCAGACAATCTCCCCACCTTCAAAGTCTTATTGTAGGCACATCTCCCCCAAGAGGATTTCCTTGACTAAGCCCTCCTTTCCTCTTCTCTCACTCCCTTCTGTGCTACCTTGACTTGCTCCCTTTATTCATCGTTCCTCCCAGTTCTAAGGCACTTATGTACATATCTATAATTATATTTATTTACATTAACATCTGTCTCCCCCTCTAGACAGTAAACTCAGTGTGGGCAGGGAATGGGTCTGTTATGTTGTACTCTCCCCAGTGCTTAGTTAAGTGCTCTGCACACAGTAAACACTCAATAAATATGATTGACTAACTCTTCATTCTCCAGTCCTCTCAAGCTCATCTCCTTACTGCAACTTGTTCTCATCTTTCCTATAACAAATACCAGTATTATTATTGTTATTATTATAGTGGAATTTGTTAAGCACTTACTATGTGCCAGGCACTGTTCTAAGCGCTGAGGTGGTTACAAGCAAATTGGGTTGGACACAGTCCCTGTCCCATAAGGGGCTCATAGTCTCAATCCCCATTTTACAGCTGGGCTAACTGAGGCATAGAGAAGGAAAGTGACTTGCCTAAGCTCACACAGCAGACAAGTGGTGGAGTCAGAATTGGATCCCAGGTCCTTCTGACTCCCAGGCCCATGCTCTATCCACTAGACCAAGCTGTTTCTCCTACAAACTGACCCCATCATGACTGCCAAACTCTTGCTGGGGCCCTCTTTCCTGTCTGGACTGTCCTATCCCTTCACGTTCAGTAATCTGTAGCTCTCCATCTTCAAAGGCCTTCCTTAAGTAGCATCTACTATCCCAATCCATCCATCAATCGAAGGTATTTATTGAATGTTTCCTGTGTACAGGGCACTGTACTAACCATTTGGGAGAGTTCAGTCCAATAGGGTAATTAGACATGATCTCTGCCCACAAGGAGTTTACAAACATAGAGGGAGTGTCATATTACAAATGGATATCAATCAGGATATGCACATAACTGCTGTGAGATCGGGATAAAAAATCAAAGTGGCTTAAGAGTGCAGACCCAAGTTCTTAGGTGACACAGAAGGAAGGGCAAAAAGGGGAAGTAAGGCATAAGGAAAGTGAGGCCTTAGGGAAGTCCCCTTGGAGGAGATGATTTTAGTGGGGGTTTGAAGATGTGGAGAGGGGATGATCTGTCAGATATGAAGGGGGCATGAGTTCTGGACCCAAGAGAGGATGTGGGCAAGGAGACAACCCCAAGAACGAGATGGAGGTATAGTGAGTAGGTTGGCATTAGAGGAGCAAGGTGTATAGGAGATCAGGGAGGTGAGATAGGAGGGGCAACGCTGATTAAGTATCATAAAGCTGAATGGTAAGGAGTTTCTGTTTGATTCAGAGGTGGATGGGCAACTACAGGAGGGTTGTGAGGAGCATGGGGAAACATGGTCTGAGCAGTTTTTTTAGAAAAATTATGCGGGCAGCAGAGTGAAGTATTGACTCTAGAGAGATAGGAGGCAGGGAGATCAGTGAGGAAGTTGATTCCGTAGTTGGTAGGATATGATAGCAGTGGGGCAGCAGTCTGGATGGAGAGGAAGCAGTATTTCCTAGTGGAAAGTACACAGGCCTAGGAGTCAGAGGACCTGAGTTCTAATCCCAGCTGCATCACTTGCCTCCTGTGTGACCTTGGGGAAGTCATTTAATTTCTCTGCCTCAGTTTTCTCAACTGTAAAAAGAGGATTCAATAACATTTCTCCTTTTTAGATGTGAGCCCCTTGTAGGAGAGGGACTGTGTCTGATCTAATTAACGAATATCTATCCCAGCACTTAGAATAGTACTTGACATATAGTAAGCACATAACAAATACCTTTTTTTGATGGTAGAGGTGAGGGCGGGGTGATAATCACTAGATATAAGGTGCAATGTAAATATATTTAACATGAGATGTAATAGGAATGTCAAAGGTATTATTAAGAAGGACCTGATATGAATAAAACTGTGAAAATAAGGACTGGTCCTCGGGGTCCAGGAACAAAAGAAATGAGGAAGTGATTTTTAGCGAAAAATTCTCTATGCGTGTCTCCGGCTTCCACGGGAATCTTTGTGGTTGGTGAACTCTGCTTGCATTTATTACTGGCGCAAGGGGGACAGTAGGAGATGCAGATGGTTGGGAAGAGGAGGGAAAGGTGGGCAGGATCACTACAGATTTGGGGTGGGGGGTATGGGGCTAGTGAAAACTTTTGAAAACTCCCTGCATGTCTTGTTTGAAGTAATTAACTACTCAGCAGCAAGGACACTGAAAAGCATTCATTTATCCCACTTGGATTGAGTGCTTTGTCCCAGGAATGGCACCATTCCTGATGGCAGGAGGTAGTGTGGCCTAGTGAAAAGGCCACTGGGCTGGGATCAGGAGATCTGGTTCTAGTCCCGGCTCTGCCATTCATGCAGTGTGGCCTTGGGAAGCTTCCTCATCATATAATCATGTAAAATAGGAATAAAATGCTTGAGTGTATTTTTTTTATTTTGCTTTAATGTATTTGTTCAGTCTTTACCATGTGGGAGGTACTGTACTAAGCAATGGGGTAGATACAAGATAATCGGGTTGGACACAGTCCCTGTCCCACATGGGCCTCAGTCTTAATCGCCATTTTATAGATGCGGTAACGGAGGTCAAAGAAGTGAATTGACTTGCTCAAAGTCCCACAGCAGAAGAGCAGCAAAGCCAGGATCAGAACCCAAGTCCTCTGACTCCCAGGCCCTGGCTCTTTCCACTAGGCCATGCTGCGTCTGTTCACCCTTCCTATGAAACTGGGAATCATGTGTAGGGCAGGGATTATGTCCAATTTGATCACCTGGTAAGTACCTCAGGACTTGGCATATAGAAAGCGCTTAATAAATACCATCATTGTTGTTGCAGTTATTAGAAGAAATAGAGGGTCGAGGATAATGTCATTCACCTTTAATCCTTATTGGCCAAGGCTGCAGCCTATTTCCCGCAAACTAGATTCTCAAGAGTAGGTTTGGGGAGAGACGCAGAAAGTATGGAAGCCTTTTGAACAGGGAAAGAGTTTGGTGAAGCCAAGAATTACAAAGGGAAAATCAAATCATTGTTCTAGTCCTGAAACAGAGACAGACCTGCCCTGAGTTTTTTGGCTAAAGGTTAAGAAGGAGAAACATAAGATCTGGTTGATGAAGCTGATTGCTGTAGTGTTCTGATGATTCTAGCTAGAAATCACGGTAATCTGGTCATAGTTGCAGTCATGTTTGCTGTGACATAGGTCCAGTAGAGTTCCTAGTCAGTTTCATTAGGGGAAGCAGCATGGCATAGTGGATAGAGCACCGGTCTGGAAATCAGAAGGTCATGGGTTCTAATTCCAGGTCCTCCACCTGTCTGCTATGTGATCTTGGGCAAGTCACTTTACTTTTTGGTGCTTCAGTTACCTCATCTGTAAAATGGAGATTGAGACTGTGAGCCCCATGTTGTACTGTGTCCAACCCCATTTGCTTGTATCCACCCATGCGCTTAGTACAGTACTTGGCACCTAGTAAGCACTTAATAAATACTATTATTATTATTATTATTATTATTATTAGATTTGGAATTTTGGGCAAAGGTGTCTTCTCTCATCCCCTGGAGAAATGTTGGAAAGGGTGTTCCCCTCATAAGGAGAATATGAAAGGTACAGCCTTGGGGGTTGGAAGGATGAGTAACTGAGTTTGAAGGAAAGGGGAGGGCATTCTGAGGGTACCTTTCTCTCATAAACAGTGGAGCCGAGTAGTCTATTCAAATGGATAGCAACTGTTTTAAGATTTCCTTCATTTTCTCTTTTGATAAATCAGTAGCGTTTATTGAGCATCTCCTCTGGGCAGAACACTGTACTAAGCACTTGGGGGAAAAATAGTGTCGATATTAGGGTGGGCTTGAGAAGAGAAAAGAGTATGAGCTGGGTTGTAGTGGGGAAGGAGTGCAGATTAGTAGGGGGTAGAGGATTGATTGTCTAGCTGAGAGTCAGTGGTAGGGAGATTCTGCTTGATACGGAAGCCATCGAAGGCTTTTGAGTGTTGAGACGTTTGCAAGATATCTTGGTACAATATTTACCAGCTTCAAGCTTGGCAGGGTTAAAAGCGATTGAGTAGCAATCCATCAGTGATATATATTTGAGCATTTACTTAGTACAGAGCACTGCATTAAGTGCATGGGAAAGTACAAGAGTTGAAAGGCACTATGACTAGGTTCTTCCTCTCATGTCTACTTTCTCTCTGCAAAGGACTTGGGACTCCAGCTAAGGAATGGCATTGGAGTTCTCATGGTTTTACTGGAAGTACAATGTAAACTAGGTTGAGAGATCACTGAGGGAAGGGATTGTGTCTACCAATTATTTTGTATTGTACTGTGTACCCAGTAATTGATGAATAAATGCCATCGATTGATCGATAATGTTTTTTCCCAAACCAGGTTGGCATTTTTTCTCTAAGCCAACTTGAGGGAGAAGGTGAAATCCAGAACCTTTGCCCGGTGGTATTTCTATCTATTCCACACTGCACCTCACTCGGAAATCCAGAAATAATCCCCCAATAAACTGAATGGAAACAGATTGTGGAAACACACTGAACTGGGAATCAGGAGACCTGGCTTCTAGTCTAGTTCTGTCAGAGTCAATCAGAGGTATTTTTTGAGCTCTTTACTGAGAACAGAGTATTATACTATGAGCTTGGGAAAGTACAATATAATAGAGTTGGTGAATATAATCCCTTCCCTCAAGGATCTTACAGTCTAGAGAGGAAGACAGGCAATAAAATAAATTGCAGATTGTAAGGGTGTATGTATATATCTAATATTAATAATCAAAGCTGTGGCATTTGTTAAACACCTACTATGTGCTGTGGGGCTGAGGGTGGGGTGAATATCAAGTATTTAAGGGGTGCGGATTTTACTGTGTGCAGAGCACTGTGTTAAGCTCTTATGAGAAAACAATACAACAATAAATTGACACATTCCCTGCCCACAGTGAACTGTGAGTGTGAGTTTAGAAAGGTGAGTTTTGAAGGTGGGGAGAGTGGGTCTGTCTTATACAAATGGGGAGGGAGTTCCAGGCTAGGAGACAGGGACAGGCTATTTGAGAACAGTAGGTTGATGTTAGAAGAGCAAAGTGTGTGGGCTGGCTTGTAGTAGGAGATCAGTGAGGTAAACTAGAAAGGAGAAAGCTGATTGAATGCCTTAAAGCCAACAGCAAGGAGTTTTTGTTTGATGCAGTGGATGGGCAACCACTGGAGGTTTTTGAGAGGTGGGGAGATAGGGACTGAACTTTTTTGAGAAACATGATCCAAGCAGCAGAGTGAAGTATGGACTGGAGTGGGGAGAGACAGGAGGCAGAAAGATCAGCAAGAGGGCTGATGCAGAGTCGAGATGGGAT
Organism: Ornithorhynchus anatinus; assembly: GCF_004115215.2. Taxonomy (NCBI): domain Eukaryota; kingdom Metazoa; phylum Chordata; class Mammalia; order Monotremata; family Ornithorhynchidae; genus Ornithorhynchus; species Ornithorhynchus anatinus. Next base: position 34,651,332 of record NC_041733.1, on the reverse strand, counting down.
GTGTTAAGTACTTGGATCAGCAAGGTAGCAGTTTTGTTGGAGAGGTAAGGGAGGATTCTAGAGATCTCATGAAAGTAGAACAGCCAGAATTGTGTGACATATTTGAATATGTGGGTTGAATGAGAGAGATGAGTCAGGAATAATGCTAAGGTGATTAGGAAATCTGGGAAACTGTAAGCTTGTTGTGAGCAGGAATGTCTCTGCCAACTCTGTTGTATTGTATTACTCCAAATGCTTAGTACTGTTCTCTATACATAGCAAGCGCTCAATAAATACCATTATTGATGATGATGATGATAGGACAGGGTTTGGGCAGCAAGATGAGGCGGCAGGACATCCAAGCAGAGATGTCTTGAAGGCCTGAGAAAATGAGAGATTGTAGGGAAGGAGAGAGTTTCGGACTGGAGAGGTACATTTGGGAATCATTTGGGTAGACGGAAGTTGAAGCCATGAGAGAGAATGAGTTCTCCAGGAATGTAAATTTATTCAGGTAACACAGATAAAATATGATCTAGAAACAGCAAGGAAGAAGGGGCATAAAGTTTTTTAGCTTCCCAATGTATACACTGTAAAAAGAGAAATAGCGTGGCTTAGGGGAAAGAGCACGGGCTTGGGAGTCAGAGGACATAGGTTCTAATCTCCGCTCTGCCACTTGTCTACTGTGTGACCTTGGGCAAGCCACCTAACTTCTCTGTGCCTCAGTAATCTCATCTGTAAAATGGGGATTAAGACTGTGAGCCCTACGTGGGACAAGCTGATTTCCTTGTACCTACCCCAGTGCTTAGAAGAGTGCTTGGCACATAGTAAGTGCTTAACAAATACCAGAATTATTATTATTAGCCCTTTTTGTTCCTTTAGATTCCTCACAAACCAGAAGTCAACAGCCTGACTCACCTTGGCCATCCTAATTCTCAGTCTTCACTCACTTCAACCAGATTGTCTATTCCTGGCCTGAAAAGAGGGTGGCAGAGGCTGCCCAGAGGCACTCCTGAATGGATCAATTAATGGTATTTATTGAGCACTTACTGTGTATTGAGCTCTGAACTGAGTACTTGGAAAATGCAATATCAAGTACTTTACATCAGAGTTGGTAGAGATGTTCCATGCCTGCAAGGAATTTACATTCCCCCATTGGGGGGGGGAGGTGGGGGGCAGGGGGAGAACGACAGGGGAAATAGTAGAGTATAAAATATAAGAATATTTATTTAAGTACAGTGAGGCTGGGGTGAATATCAAAGTGCTTTAAGGGATAGTTCCAGCAGCCCCAGGGACAGCCAAGTGTGAAATCCACATGGATGTGTATGCCATTTCTTAAACCCCTTCTCGATCCAAAAATCTCAAAAATGCAAGGGCTGAAGAGGTGCAGAGTTACATCTGATCTGGTGAGATTCAACTCTGACCTAGTCAGCAGGCTCCAGACTCCACTGACTGACCTAGACGGACTCTTTGGCTTCCATGTGAATTGAGAAATACAGGTGCCAGTTTTTAAAGGTTTCCAACTGGTGAGATTTCAAAACTGCCACTGATGCATTATTTCAATCCTTAACAAACTTCGCTGACTATCAAATAGAGGAGTGAGGTCTAGTGGAAAGAGCATGGGCCTGGGAATTGAGGACTTGGGTTCAAATACCGGCTCCACGACTGTCTCCTGTGTGACCTTGAGTAAGTCGAGAAGCAGCGTGGCTCAGTGGAAAGAGCATGGGCTTTGGAGTCAGAGCTCATGGGTTCGAATCCCAGCTCTGCCACTTGTCAGCTGTGTGACTTTGGGCAAGTCACTTAACTTCTCTGTGCCTCCATTACCTCGTCTGTAAAATGGGGATTAAGACTGTGAGCCCCACATGGGACAACCTGATTCCCCTGTGTCTACCCAGTGCTTAGAACAGTGCTCGGCACATAGTAAGCGCTTAACAAATACCAACATTATTATTATTATTATTAAGTCACTTGACATCTCTGGACCTCAGTTACTTCACGTGTAAAATGGAGATTAAGATTTTGAGTCCTATGTGGTACTGGGACTGTCCCCAACCCAATTATCTTGTATCTACCCCAGTGCTATTACAGTACCTGGCACATAAAAAATACCTAACAAATACAAAAAAATAGGGGTTGTTTCTTAAAACTAATGTATAGTCCTCTTAGGCTGCAATTTAAGATAACTCTCTCAGCTGTAGTGGAAATGGTCCACACATTCTGTCAATACAATAGAAAGATCCAAATATCGGTTATAGAATTTGACTTTTTTGTGAACCACAGCTAGTTTGGACCAACACAAAACAGGATGGCTTACTAATATAGCCAATAACCAAACATAACTTTGTTCAGTTATGGGAACTTCAGTCTTAGCCAAGCCAGCCTCCAACTAATTTGAGTGGTCAGCTTGACACACTATCCTTCAAGTAAAAGGCTATGGATATTTTAGAGGGTGCCACAAGTGGAATGTTCCTTACTGAGTTTCTTTGGGTGGCCTGAAAGTTTTATATGTGACTCCTTTGATATGCAGAAGGATTGACAGATCTCTCCACACAAGCCTCTTTGAGTTAAACAAGACACCCTACAGTCACGCTGTGCTACAGTTCTCTCTTCCATAATGTGGATAATATCTGCCTCTCCTTACCTCATGGGGATGTTATAAGGGTAACATGAGATAACTGATGTGAGAGCACTTTGGGAAGATAAGTACTATACAAAAACAAGGCAATATCATGATTGTTATTTAGATTTCCCAAGGACTGGAACATTATTTTTTAATGGTATTTGTTCAGCACTTACTATGGGCCAGGAACTGTGCTAAGCACTGGGGTAGGTAGAAACTAATCTGGTTGGACACAATCCATATCCCACACAGGGCTCACAGTCTTAATCCCCATTTTCCCAATGAGGTAATTGAGGTACAAATAAGTGACTTGTCCAAGGTCACACAGCAGACAAGTGGTGGAGTCAGGATTAGAACCCACGTCCTCCACTTCTCATGTTCTCTCCACTTCTCTGGACCTTGGTTACCCCATCTGTAAAATGGGGATTAAGACTGTGAGCCCCATATGGGACGGAGACTATGTCCAATCTGATTAGCTTTTATCTACCTAACTCTGAGTACAGTGTCTCGCACAGAGTAAGCGCTGAACAAATAACTTTAAAAAATAATAAATAAATTGGGGAAGCAGAATGACCTAGTGGAAAGAGCACGGACTTGATAGTCCGAGAACCTGGATTAATCCTGGCTCAGCCACTTGTCTGCTCTGTGACCTTGGGCAAGTCACCTGACTTCCAGTGCCTCAGTTATCTGTAAAATAGGAATTAAAGCTGTGAGCCCCATGTGGGACAGGGGCTGGGTCCAACTTGATTAGCATGTATCTACCCCAGTGCTCTGACAGTGCCTGGCATAAAGAAAGTGCTTTACAAATACCATAAAATATGTGTGGATATATAAGAGAGAGAGAGAGAGAAATTAAAGCCACTGTGTAAATGGCTTTGGCAGAATCTCTCTGCGGAAAATCTGATTTCTGGGAACCTGCTGTCTGGGCTCTACTAGTCACTCAGCAGGTTTAGACCAGAACAAGCAGGTGTGGGATGTCCTTGGCAGATCCAAGCTGAGCCAGCAGTGAAACATTTATCATTCACTTTGCTGGGGAGCCAGGTGAGGTGACCTAAGTGTTCTTGTCATCTTATGGGTCTGGCTACATTATGTGAGGTTAAGAGTGTGTTTGAGGGGGTTTCAACAAGATCAATTAGAATGAATATATTCACCTGTGACAGCTCAGAAGGAGGAGACAGGACCCTAATGACATTGAACAGAGTAGTTGAAAGGTTGCAAACAGGTTTGAGCTGCTCTGGCATTCTTGTCATATTGTAGGTTTTTGTTGGAGGGTGGGGACAGAGACTGGAAATCGTTCTTTTCAGTCTCTACGGGAGTGGGGGTAGAATCCCTGTTAGATATTAGCTAAAATATCTAGATGATTGTTGTTCTCTGCTCCCTAAGGAAAAGAACACAGGCCAAAGTCAAGTATATATATTTCCAATGAAAACTGAAGGATTATCCTACGTTCTTGGTGTGTATCTGAGACCTAAGTTACGTTTCCTGAAAAGTGCTGAGCTCCTATCTCTTCTCTCCCTCTCTGTCTCCATCTGGCAGATGCCTGGGGAGACACTGTGCTGGGGTAGATTTGAGAGAGAAGGTTAGTCTTGTCTCTGTCCCTCTCCAACATCTGTTCATTTACTCGTTCTAAGCCCTCATGGCTTTCATGGGGAGAAACCCAAACCATGAGCCTGGGAATCCTCTGGCAGTGCCTCATTGTCGTCCCCTGGTTCCCAGGCCTGAAGTGGCTCTTTCAGACCTCTCCCTTGTTAAACTCAACAGGGGACAACCATGAATCTTGGCATGCTGTTTGTTCTTTATTCCAGATGTTGGCATCTTCCAGGGTGAAATGGCAGATGATGCGTCAGGCTCTTACTAAAAGTGTCTGCCACTTTCTTGTGTAAAGACTATTCCAATTAAAGCCCTCGGTGAGCGGCTTCAGTCTCCCCTGCTCTCTTTGAGCCCCTTCCCACTAGTCATCACCTCTTCCGCCACGGGAGACTGACGAGGACTTTGAGGAGAGCTTTCCAAGAGAGCTCTTTCAGGCCTCTGAAAGGATTCTCTGTTTAGCATTCTGAGACATTGGGTCTCTCTGAGAGCTGTAGGCGCTGCTGTGGCCATTTGCCCAGCTACAGCTGGCCCAGAAATTAAGTTGCAACGACCGGCAACCAGGTCTTTGACTTCCTGGCTGCCAAGGATCATTTCTCCAGGTCAGTGGGTTAAGCCTCAGGGAGGAATGTTCAGGGATATGTTCCTCACTCCTCCAGGCCAGATGTACTGAAGCCCAGTATTTCCCGGGCATGTGTTTTTGCCTGTGTTTGCTGCCCCATGCCCAGGAGCGGACGGAGCCAAAAATTATTTTCACTTTGACTTGGGCTCACTCCACTCCCAGACGATACAACTGCCATGTGCTCTTTCCAAAATAAGGCGCAGGGAATCACCTAAGCTTGCAGCACAGAGGGTGTATGAAAATGGATTAAATGGAGAGGGAGATGAGGGGAATGCTGGAGGATCTATCTCTGCCTACTGACCTTTTCAGTGGCTGCAGCTAAGTCTCAGGGTCTCAATTGCTTGTATGGTGCTCATAATCCAACACTTAGAAGAGTGGACCTATGGAAAGGGATCCCCAAAATAAGTCACGAGAAGGATTGTTATATTAAAAAATCACCATGTAGCTATTAACATCCCTCCACCCAGTCCCACAGTACTTTGGTGTGTACCTGTAATTTTGTTTATATTAATGTCTGTCTCCCACTCAAGACTGTAGGCTCATTGTGGTCAGGGAATGTGTTAATATTGTACTGTCTCAAATGTTTAATACAGTGCTCTGCACACAGTAAGCACTCAATAAATACAATTGACTGACTAACAACAACCATGAGAGATGGGCACTGCTTTAAGAGAAGCAGTGTGGTCTAGTGGAAAGAGCACAGGACCAGGAGTCAGGAAACCTGGGTTCTAATGCCAGCTCTGCCTTTTACCTGCCGTGTGACTTTGAGCTGGTAGCTTGAATTCTCTGTGCCTCAGTTTTTTCATCTGTAGAATGGGGATTAAATGCCATTTCTCCCTCCCCTTCAGACGGTGAGCCCCATGTGGGGCGGGGACTGTATTTGATCTGATTGTATCTACCCAGGCATTTAACATAATGCTTGGCACATAGTAAATGCTTAACTGGAGAAGCAGCTTGGTGTAGTGGATAAAGCATGGGCCTGAGAGTCATGGAATCCCATCCCAGCTCTGCCACATGTCTGCTGTGTGACTTTGGGCAAGCTGCTTATCTTCTCTGTGCCTCAGTTACCTCATCTGTAAAATGGGGATTAGAGTCGGAGCCCCATGTGGGACCGGGACTGTGTGCAATCTGAATAACTTCTATCTACCCCAACAAGTGCTTGACACATAGTACCACACATGTACCTTACCATATACCATGGTATACCATGTACCATACCATACCATATCATACTAGTACCATAGTACCACAAGTACCACTATTACTATTATTATTATTATTATCAAGCACTATTATTATTAGATTAGGCCCCTTAGGCTCTAACCCCTGAAAATGTAAATAGCAATTGAATCACACCCGCATCCTAATTCTCCAAAGGTTAGGCTGAAGAATAAGAGAATAGGTTTAGGAAGTCACTTGCTGTCCTGAAATGCCATTGGCCTTCAGAGCTGGCTGGAGTGATTGGAGCTTCTTCGGTTTCCACCCAGTGGCTCCGTCAGTTCCTCCTCCACCAATGTCACATGAGTCAGTCGGAGCTGCAGCTTCACCGTACCCGCTGTTCCCAGATTAATGCCAGCAAATAGCTCACGTTCAGCACTTATCCCGCTGAACTGCAGGGCACAGTGCCGAGGTGGGGGTGGGGCTGGGATTCTTTCACAGTTCTCGGGAGAAAGTTAAGCAAGTAGCTTCAGTCTGATCCTGGGTCGAACTCGGACTTGCATACTGAAGTTCATGGACTGCTTAGAGCTGAGTGGTGGGATGTATGTGTGACTGAGAGTTCTCACACATACACACACGCACACACTCACTTTGTTCTTCAAGAAGGAAAGACCCCCTCCCTGACCAAGTCTGGGATTTGGGATCAAGATCCTGTTTTTGGTTTCTCATTAATTTGGATGAAATAATGGGTGTGCACAGAGAAATTGGAATAGTCTGGTAGGAAAGAGAGGCGTATTGTGTTTAAATGAAGTCCTCTCCTGCCGAGGCCTCCCAGGACATCTGGAGGCGTGAGTGTGGGGTAAGCAAGACCAGCCCCAGTGTCTCCTCTCCAGAGTCCAGGTGCCGACACAATGGAGCGCTTCTTACCCATCTGGTGAAGATTACGTGGGACTGGAGCAGTAGCATGGCCTAGTGGAAAGAGCTTGGGGCTGGGAGTCAGAGGACCTGGGATTTAATCTCGACTCAGCCTCTTGCCTGCTGTGTGACCTTGCACAAGCTGCTTAGCTTCTCTGTGCCTTTGATATCATCTGTAAAATGGAGATTGAATCCTACTCCCTCCTACCTAGACTGTGAACCGTGCCATATGGGACAGAGACTGTGTCCAACCTGATAACCTGTATCCCAGTGCTTAGAACAGTGCTTGGCACACAGAGAGTGTTTAACAAACACTATTTTTCTTCCTCTTATTATTATTTTAGAGGATAACAGTAGTGAAAATACCATAGCAATTTAATATTCTCACCTCTACCAAATTCAAACTTATTTAATTAGTTATCAACATAGAGAGGGAAAGACAGGTATTACCACAAAGGATAGGGTGGTCTCTTTAGTGACCTAAAACACTGACCTGCCGCTGTTCTTTCTCATATTAATAATGATAACGATAATAACATTTGTCACTTTTGTTAAGTGCTTAGTAGGTGCCAAGCACTACATTAGATGCTGGATCATCAGAAAATTAGTTGGGGCACCGTCCCTGTCCCACATGGGGCTCACAGTCAAACGGAGAGGGAGAACAGGTGTATAATCCCATTTTACAGATGAAGAAACTGAAGGATGGAGAAGTGATTTGCAGAAGTGATAGAGCAAGCAAGTGGTACAATATGGGTTAGAACCCAGGTCTCCTGACTCCCAGCCCCATGACCTTTCCACTAGGCCATGCGAGCTCTCGTCTTTCAGGCACGTGAAAGATCACAGACCTGATTTGTTTGAGAACCAATAATTTGCCGTTATCGTGTGCATTGAATTCCATGGAATTGGGCCTAAAGACTGGGGCGAGAGTGGATAAATGCCAAGTGAATATGGACCATCCAGAATTTTCTGATATCATTTGGAATCCACAGTAACAAATTATCCACAGTTCTAGTGGAAAGATCTTAAAAAAAAATTGCCTGAATTATTCACAACACTTGTAAGCGTTAACTGCTAAATCGGCTATCAATGATCTAAACCTTACTTGGGAGACAAATAGATCTGGCTTTTGCTTTTCTCGACCTGGCCTCAAAGGGTTGAAATAATCTGTGCAAAATTATTTAGTCCAGCTCCTTGGGTTCGGGCAGCACCTAAATACGTGTGTGTGTGTGTGTACTCCAAACTACTAACACATACTATTCTTTTTTTTTATGGCATTTGTTAAGCACTAACTGTGTACAACTGTACTAACTGCTGAGGTAGATACATGCTAATAAGGTTTGACACTGCCTCTGTCCCACATGGAGTTCACAGTCTCAATCCCCATTTACAGATAAGGTAACTGAGGCCCAGAGAAGTGAAGTGACTTTTTTAAAAATGGTATTTAAGTGCTTACTATATGCCAGGCACTTTACTAAACCCTGGGGTAGACACGAGATAGGTTGGACATAGTCCCTGTCGCACACAGGGCTAACAGCTTTAATTCTCATTTTACAGATGAGGTAACCGAGGCAAAGAGAAGTAAAGTGACTTGCCTGAGGTTACACAGCAGCCAAGGGACAGAGCCAGAATTAGAACCTAACTTCCAGGTCTGTGCTCTTTACACACTAAGCCACGCTGCTTCTTGACCACATTCTTCAAGTGGTTCCAACCACTACCCACAGCACCTGCTGCTGCTTTCAACTCCAATCCCATCTGCAGCTCTCCAAGCCTTTCCCCAAGTCACTCCAAGGGGGTTGGATCAAACTGAATAAAATCACTGTCTGACTAACAGTGATGTTGGTTTGAATCATTCAGAACAGGCACTGACACAGAGCATGCCTTTTCTATGGCAACGGGAGCCTGGGAACGTTCCACTCCTCCTGGAAACGCTCCACTCCTGGAAACCGTTTCACCCCTCGCCCGGTCGTAGACGAGGTTTCTGTAAATCCATCCACTCCAGACTACAGATCCCAGCGTGCGGTTCTGTTCGGTAGGAGGAGCCAGTTTTCTTTTTCCTGGAAACTGTTGCCTAATGAACTCGATCACAACTTTCCAAACTGGCTGGGCTCCTTGGATGGCAGTGAAGAGTCATTGAGTGGGAGAGGAGAATGCCTAAAATCCCCAGGGCCCACAGGGTCTGGCAAACCAATTGGTCCAGGGCTGTTTTGGCATCTTGTTGCTCGGGTTAAGCCATACTACCCTACACATCTCGCGCAAGCCAACTCACTGTCTGATTCAAGAGGCACCCATACCTCTCTGATGTTGCCTTGCGAACTATTCATCCCATGTGTTTAGACCAAATCCAAGCAAGAAGTCTTTTCAAATGTGGTCCGTTAGGTCTTGAGAATCTAGTCAGGAGTCACTTGTCTCCTTGCAGGTGGAAAGGCCTCAGACTGGCTGGGTGACCTTGAGTGACTCACTTTACCTTTCCAAAACCTCACTTTCCCTATCTACAAAATGAGACGCAAAGCAGTGACCCAAACCTCTTGGGTGGGGTTTTCTTTTTTTTTGGTATTTAAGAGCTTGCTATGTAGGAGGCACTGTACTAAGCGCTGGGGTAGATACAAGCTAATCAGGTTGGACACAATCCAGAACCCTGTCTTAACCCCCTTTTTACAGATGAGGTCATGGAGGCACCGAGAAGTTAAGTGACTTGTCCAATGTCGCATAGCAGACAAGTGGCAGAGCTGGAATTAGAACCCAGGTCCTTCTGACTCCCAGGTTTGTGCTCTATCCACTAGACCACACTGCTTCTTGGTGTCCTGTGGTTTCCTGAAAATCACTTGGCACTCTGGCAGGTTTCATTCTGAACTGTCCTTAGTTGGTATGTCCAGCCGTGGACTCTCGATTGGTGTCCCTGAGGCAGCCTTCAGCAGCACCACGTTGGAAAGAGCACCGTAGGGTGGCCTAATGCAAGAAGGACACAGGACCGGGAGCTGGAAAATCTGGGTTCTATTTCCAGGTCTGCAACTGGCATGCTGTGTAAACTTGAGTGAGTCAGTTAACCTCTCTATGCCTCAGTTTCCTCATCTGTAAAATGAGGATAACACAGCTGCTCTCCCTTCCTTTTAGACCATGGGCACCGCGTGAGTCAGGAACTGTGCCCGATCTGATTATTTAGAATCTACTCCATTACTTAGTACAGGGTAAATATTCTTGAACAGATCAAAGCTCAGAACAATTCAAGAAAGTTAAATGCTGATGTCCCCTTTGGGGTTGGATTTTTCCCCACCCCCCTGCCTAGAGGTCTGGCAAATTAAATAACCAGAAGGCAGGCAGGGGAAACAGCATGGCGTAATGGACAGAGCACAGGTCCGGGAGTCAGAGGACTTGTATTCTACTCCCTGCTCAACCATTTACCTGTGGACCTTGGGCATGTCATTTCACTTCTCTGTGCCTCGGTTACCTCATCTGTAAAATGGGAATGAACACTGTGAGCCCCACGTGAGACATGGACTGGGTCCAACCTGATTAACTTGTATCTACCCCAGTGCTTAGTACAGTGCCTGGTACATAGTAAGCACTTAAAAAAATACCATTTTTTAAAAAGGCACCTTGTAAGTAATCCTCACTGCCCCCCACACTCGCCCCTCTGGAAAATCATGCTGATGTGGCCAAAGGATTTGGCTGTGAGGGAGAATGACCTTCATCTGTCAGTGCTTAGTACAGTGCTCTGCATGCAGTAAGCACTTAATAAATAAGTGAATGAATGAAAGGTCACTGAGGATCTTGCAAGCTTGTTGTGGGCAGGGAATAATAATGATAATATGGTATTTGTTAAGCACTTACTATGTGCCAAGCACTTTTCTAAGCACTGGAGTAGATAGATGTTAATCAGGTTGTCCCACATGGGGCTCACAGTGTTAATCCCCATTTTACAGATGAGGTAAGTGAGGCACAGAGAAGTTAAGTGGTCACATAGCAGACAAGGGATTTTCACTGTTTATTGTTGTATTGTACTTTCCCCAGTGCTTAGTACAGTGCTCTGTACACATTAAGCACTCAGTAAATATGCTTGAATGAAAGGTCACCAAGGATCTTGCAAGCTGATTGTGGGCAGGGAATGTCACCGTTTCATTGTTGTGTTGTACATTCCCAGTCGCTGAGTACAGTGCTTGTACACAGTAAGTGCTCAATAAATACGATTGAATGAATGAAAGGTTACCGAGTTTACCCCAGCGCTTAGAACAGTGCTCTGCACATAGTAAGCGCTTAACAAATACCAACATTATTATTATTATTACCGAGGATCTTGCAAGCTTCTTGTGGGCGGGGAATGTCACTGTTTGTTGTTGCATTTTACTTTCCCAGGTGCTTAGAACAGTGCTCTGCACACAATAACCACGTAATAAATACAAGTGAATCATTGAATGAATGAATAAATGAAAGGTCACTGAGGATTTGCAAGCTTGTTGTGGGCAGGGAATAATAATAATGCCAATAATAATTATGGTATTTGTTAAGTGCTTACTATATGCCAAGCACTGTTCTAAGCGCTGGGGTAGATACAAGGTAATCTGGTTGTCCCACATGGGGCTCATAGTCATAATTGCCATTTTACAGATGAGGTAACTGAGGCACGGAGAAGTACAGTGGCTTACCCAAGGTCACACAGCAGACAGAGAAATGTCACCATTTATTGTTGTGTTGTACTTTCCCAGGTGCTTAGTACAATGCTCTGCACACAGTAACGCTTAATAAATAGGATCGAATGAATGGATGGTCACCGGGGATCTTGCAAGCTGGTTGTGGGCAGGGAATGTCACCGTCTATTTTTGCATTGTACTTTCCCAGGCGCTTAGTACAGGGTTCTGCACGCGTGAGTGCTCAATCAATAGGAGTGAATGAACTGTTCAGATAATAATAATAATAATGGTATTTGTTAAGCGCTTACTATATGCAAAGCACTGTTCTAAGCGTTGGGGTGGGGATATAAGGTGATCAGGTTGTCCCACGTGGGGGTCACAGTCTTAACCTCCATTTTCCAGATGAGGTCACTGAGGCCCAGAGAAGTGAAGTGACCTGCCCAAAGTCACACAGCCGACAAGCGGCAGAGGCGGGATTAGAACCCATGACCTCTGACTCCCCAGCCGGGGCTCTTTCCCCCCAGGCACGCTGCTTCTGCTAATTCAGGTCATCAGGTCACAAGGGGGAGGTCCCCGGGGCTGGTATTTCCTTTTAGGGTGATAATAATAGTAATGATGGGATTTGTTAAGCGCTTACTATGTGCAGAGCACTGTCCTAAGCGATGTGCGGAGGGAGGAAGGGCTGAAGGCGCCGGCCACGAGGCCTGCAGCCGCCGCCACCTCCTCCTCCTGCCCTCTGCCGGCCAACTCCTCACCCCATGGGCCGGGAAAGAATAAAAATAATAATAATGTTGGTATTTGTTAAGCGCTTCCTATGTGCAGAGCACTAGTCTAAGCGCTGGAGCAGATACAGGGTAATCAGGTTGTCCCACGTGAGGCTCACAGTCTTCACCCCCATTTTACAGATGGGTAACTGAGGCCCCGAGAAGTGAAGTGACTTGCCCACGGTCACACAGCTGACAAGTGGCAGAGCCGGGATTCGAACCCGTGACCTCTGACTCCCAAGGCCGGGCTCTTTCCACTGAGCCAAGCTGCTCATTATTGTATTTAGCACTTATTATATGCTGAGCACTGTTCTAAGCGCGGGGGGGAATAATAATAATAATGTTGGTATTTATTAAGCGCTTACTATGTGCAGGGCACTGTTCTAAGCGCTGGGGTAGATACAGGGTAATCGGGATGTCCCACATGGGGCTCACAGTTAATCCCCATTTTACAGATGATATAACTGAGGCACAGAAAAGTTAAGTGACTTGCCCGCAGTCACACAGCTGACAAGTGGCAGAGCCGGGATTCGAACCAGTGACCTCTGACTCCCAAGGCCGGGCTCTTTCCACTGAGCCCCGCTGCTCATTATGGTATTTATTAAGCACTTACTATGTGCTGAGCACTGTTCTAAGCGCTGGGGTGGATACAAGGTAATCAGTTTGTCCCACGTGGGGCTCACAGTTTTAATCCCCATTTTCCAGATGAGGGAACTGAAGCAGAGAGAAGTTAAGCGCCTTGCCCAAGGTTACACAGCAGACAAGTAGCAGATCCGGGATTAGAACCCGTGTCCTCTGATTCCCCAGGCCCGTGCTCTTTCCACTAAGCCACACTAATGCAGGGTCCCTCACTACAGGCTGCTTAAATAATAATAATGATCGTCATCATGACATTTAAGTGCTTACTATGAGCCAAGCACTGTTCTAAGCGCTGGGATAGATACAAGGTGATCAGGTTGTCCCACGTGGGGCTCACAGTCTTCATCCCCATTTTATTCATTCATTAATTCAAAAGTATTTATTGAGTGCTATGTGCTCTGCAGAGCACTGTACTAAGCGCTTGGAGTATACAATTCAGCAACAGATAGAGACAGTCCCTGCCCAATGACGGGCTCACAAAATGAGGTCACTGAGGCACTGAGAAGTGAAGCGACTTGCCGAGGGTCACACAGCGGACAGGTGGTGGTGCCGGGATTAGAACCCATGATCTCTGACTCCCAAGCCCGGCCACAGCCACAGCCGGCCATGACTGAAACCTTGAGCCTCGGCAAAACAGGCATCAAATGCCTCTCCACCCTCCTGTCACTTCGGTTTTCTCATAGAGATCCACGATGACGTGGAAGAGCGCTTTGAGCTCCAAGGAGAGAAGGTCATGGGTTCTAATCCCAGTTTTGCCACTTGTCTGGGGTGTGACACTGGGCAGGTTGCTGAACTTCTCTGTGCCTCAGTTTGCCCCTTTGTAAAAATGGGGACCAGATACCACTTCTCTGTTTCCCTTAATCTGTGAGCTTCATGTGAGGCAAGGACTTGTTCTGATCGGCTTATTTTTATACCAGTGCACAGTACAGGGCTTGACACAGCGTAAGTACTTAACAAATATCATTAATCACCCAGTGGTATTTCATGAGCCTTTAACTGTTGGCAGAGCCGTTTACTAAACGCTTCAGAGAGTGCAATGTAACAGATTTGGAAGACGTGTTCCCTGCCCACAAATTTACAATGTAGAGATTATTACTATTTTTTAAACCATCCTAGGGAGGTGGACCTCCTCTATCAGTCGACTTAGGATACTGTCCACTCAGGTACTCTTGCCTCCTCTGAAGAGAAGGTTCCAGTGTTAAGCAGATGACTGGAAATCTTGTTACCGTGGGTACTATGCCTCTCTGGCCTCTTGGGGCAAATGCCTAATAAAGGTAGTGGCTAAGGGCTAGTGCCAAAATTCCTTGGAGTCCTTATGTTATTAAAGGCTATGCCTGCCGGGAATGTTCTGGTTTGCAGAATTTGAAAAGGGAGTAGGGTAATTTGTGTGGATGTAGCACTGAAATAATAATAATTGTGGTATTTGTTAAGCACTTATGTGCCAGGCCCTGTACAAAGCACTGGGATGGAAACAAGCAAATCGGGTTGGACATAGTCCCTGTCCTACATGGGGCTCACAGTCTTAATCCCCATTTTATAGATGAGGTAACTTAATCTTCATTTTATGGATGAGGTACAGATGAGGCCCAGAGAAGTGAAGTGACTTGCACAAGGCCACACAGCAGACAAGTGGCAAAGCTGGGATTAGAACCCATGACCTTCTGACTTCCAGGCCCGTGCTCTATCCACTACATCATGCTGTTTCCTGTGCTTGAGCTTGACCTTCCTGTAGATAACGTAATTATTTTCCTGAATGACAAGTACCCCGGGCACCCCCTGTCTCCGAACCCCATAACTAATGGTGAAGCCAGACTTAACCAATGGCCTTTGTCTAAACACAGACAATTCTCAGTAGGTTCTCCAGGACCTTGGCATGAGGTGGGCTGAACGGGGCAAGACTAGTGCTGGGCAGTTTTGGCAAATTAAGAGAACGTGTTCATTCTACCTCCTCACTGGTTCACTCCCAATTCATTCATTCAGTCATATTTACTGAACATTTACTGTGTGCAAAGCACTGTATTAAGCACTTAGAGAGTAAATATAACAACAGTCACATTCCCTGCCCACAACAAGCTCACAATCTAGAAGGAAAGTCAATAATAATAATGATGGTAATTGTTAAGCGTTCTGTGCCAAGCACTGTTGTATGCGCTGGGGTAGGTACAAGGTAATCAGGTTGTCCCACGTGGGGCTCACAGTCTTAATCCCCATTTTACAGATGAGGTAACTGAGGCACAGGGAAGTTAAGTGAATTGCCCAAAGTCACACAGCTGACAAGTGGCGGAGCCGGGATCAGAACCCACGTCCTCTGATTCCCAAACCTGTGCTCTTCCCTCTATGCCACGCTGCAATCCTCCCGACTCATAGCTTTGGCTTTGTTTTAGGACATTTCTCTCAAGGGACAGGGGCCAGTATAGTGTGAGTAGTGGCTTCAAGTTCAGGGGCTCAGGAAATGATGGCCTCTGAGGCAGAGCTAGTGAAGCCTTGTGGTCCCTCTCCCAAATGGTGCTTCTAAGATGCTTTGGCCATCAAGATTCCAGTCTTGACCAGGGTGAGGATATGTGGCCCTTCCAGATCTCCCTCGAACTGTGAAACCATGGCCTTTTTCCCATGATGAAAACTCATAAGAGGTGTGGAAAACAAGGCAGATGTAACTTCTCTAGACCCTGTGATGACAGAACCAGTGGGTTAGAAGAGTGGTGAGGCTTTAGAGCTAGGTAGTCCTCAGTCTCGCTAGAGGCAGGACTTGGCCTCAGGATAGTGGCAGGGCATTCGGAGGAAAGAGAAGGAAAAGAGAAGGACTGGCTTGTTCATATGTCACTGTCTATACCACTTGGAGACTGCCACTAAATACAGCAGTCTGTTTTATTTTAGCTCATTTAACCAGATGAAGTCACTCCAACAATCAGTAGTTGTTCCTGCGCACTCTCTGAATGCGAAGCACTGTCCTAAGAGCTTGGAAGAGTACGGTAGAAACATGCCCTGAGAAATAGTGTGGCTCAGTGGGATGAAGCACGGGCCTGGGAGTCAGAAGGACCTGGGTTTTAAACCTAGCTCTGCCACCTGTCTGCTGTGTGACCTTGGGCAATTCACTTGACTTCTCTGTGCCTTATTTCTTCTCTAAAAGAGGAGTTAAGACTGTGAGCCCGATGTGGGACATGGACTGTGTTCAGCCTATCTAGTTTGTATCTACCCATTCACTTACTGCAGAGTCTGACAAATCGTGCTTACCAAATACTTTTGAGGAAAAAAAGAAAAAAGACCTTAGGGATCTTACATTATAAGTCCTCCTAGTTACCCAGAGGAGGTGCAGGAGAAGAAAGAGGAAGACTAGGAAATGATGAGGTGCTTATTTGTAAATACTGCAAATATACCTTATAACTGATACCTTATTCCTCCTGTTGCTACAGTGGAACTTCATGAATCAAGTGATGACAACTGGCATTTATGAATCAGGGCCAATTTATGTCCTTTCCCCACCTTAGCCAACAGGATCCTCAGCCAGAGCTTCATAGAATGACAGGCTGAAGAGGGCCAAGACTCACACAGACGCAGGAAAAGAAAAACACTGCTTGCAATATAGTTTCTTGCACTGGGGTCCCAAAGAATGCTCTGAGAATAGACCACTCCAGGGATGAAGAGCCCAGCCTCAGTGGCCTAAACCCCAAGAGTGAGAGGCCTAAATGTGAAGAGTGAATTGGAAGTTCCATGTGTCATGATTGAGGTTGGCCCCGCAGACTGCTGAGCCTTCATCAATTGTATTTACTGAGCACTTACTATGAGCAGAGCACTGTATGAAGCGCTTGGGAGAATACAACAGAATTGGTCCCTACCCACAAGGAGCTTACAGTCCAGAGTGGGGGACAGACAAGATTATACATAAATTACAGATATGTACATAAGTGCTGGAGGGTGAGGCTGGGGATGCCAATTTGTACATTCCAAGTGCTTAGTACAGTGCTCTGCCCATAGTAAGCACTCAAATACTATTGAATGAATGAATAAGGGTTCAAATCCCAGTGCAAGGGCTTCAACCTAAGCGAGGAAAAGTGCCTCGGGCATATTCTTGCTACAGAGTCTGGCCTATCTTAAGAGTGGGCTCAACCCATCCCACCCTGGCCTGCCTTTCTGGGATCCAGTCTGAGCTGAAGTCTAGGGGTCCAGGGTCAGGCCCAGCTCAGGCTTTTCCAGGAGGCATGAGTGTGTCCAGCAGGGACGGGTTTCCCCCATCCTCTTCCCGGCTGAGGACAGTACAAATGTGTGCATTGGGCAAACAAAAGGAAGCTGTGTGGTCAGTCCAGTGGGGCTGCAGGGAAACTGGAATGGGTACAAATGATTATGGCAGCCACAGTGGTAGCTCCTGCTCCCAAGGTACTCCTCGACACATCAGTACTCCAGGGAGACTAGGAAAAAAGCAAAGGAGCAGAGGAAACTCTTTCTGACCTCAACCACTCCCACATTATGATCTGGCCATATTGTGATTCATCAACCAAACTACACCTATGATATTGCTTTGGGCCAGTAAATCAGAGAGTGGGGTGACAGCGAGGTATCGCGCCTTCTTGGACTCTTCTTAGTGTATTCCCTCTGTTTCCCACTAGGTCATATCTAAAGGGATTGGGATGACATCTGTACCATGTCCCATCCCTGACTTGATCACCTAAACCCAATGCTCTTCCCTAAAATATACCTATTTTTAATAGTATTTGTTAAGCGCTTACTATGTGCCAGGCACTGTATGAAGGGCTGGAGTAGATGCAAGCTAATCAGGCTGGACACAGTCCTTGCCCCACATGGGGCCTCACAGTTTTCATCCCCATTTTACAGATGAGGTAACTGAGGTACAGGGAAGTTTAGTGGCTTGCTCAAGGTCACACAGCAGACAAGTGGCAGTTTGGGATTAGAACTCAGGTCCTTCAACTCCTGGACCTACGTGCTATCCTAGGCCATGCTGCTTTCCCTTGACCAGCCACAATTGAAGACCTAAATTCATCCTCCACCTTCCACTATTCCATTTTCAGACTTCTGAACAAGGAGAGCTAGAACATTATTTTACCAGACCATTGGAAGCAGCAGAAAGGTGTTTCTGTGGGATCTTGTTATTTGAGACAGATGTTATCAGAGTGAAGCTGTCAATTGTGGTGATTAGAACGAACCCAGGATGGTATATATACTACACACCACACTCCAAGGCACCCGAAGTCACCCAACTCTCAGCTCGAGCAGCCTGAGGATTTTGGCAGCATCAAAATCTATACCTTCATCCTCTCTTCCTCAATGAAGAAGGTATGTTATTCTTGTTGGCTGCCTAGAGCTGTGGAAGGATCCTAAGATGTTCTGAGTCCTTGGTCTTCCCTTCTTTATTTTATAGTTCTCTTGTGAAGTGCACCCTCGATCTGCACTCGTGGCGAGTAAATCATTTAAGGTTTTAAAACCTGACGACAGGAGACCTCTGTTCTACAACTTGGCTATTTGCATATTTCCAGGTAGGAAGGAGTGAGACTACCTTCTTCCCTCACCAGAACCAAGTACATTTATGGGTAAGGACACCTAAAAGGAATTACGTATACAAGTTTAGCTGGCTGCAATTTTAACAGCATGGTATAGTGGATAGAGACGGGCCTGGGAGTCAGAAGGACCTGGGTTCTAATCCCAGATCTGCCACTTGTCTGCTATGTGATCTTGGACAAATCACTTTAACTTTTCTGAGTTAACTCCTCAGTTAGACTGTGAGCCCATGTGGGACATGAACTGTGTCCAATCTGATTATCTTGTATCTTTGCCAGTGCTTAACTCAGTGGCTGGCACCGAGTAACCACTTAACAAATACCATAAAAAAAGTCATTTCTTGTGCTTTATTACTTTTCAAACAGTACTCCTCCCATATCCTTACTTCAATAGTATTAAGGCCCACACAGCTTTGAAACAATGGTGCTACAGGATCTCATCTCCCTATAGGCCTATAGGCCAACTCCGAACCCTAAAATCCAGAGGGTAGCTTCAAAATCACCTGGACTTTTCCCTCCAGCAGAAATCTAGGCCCTGGAATGGGGCCACCTCCTGGACCGTTGGACAGGAGCTCTTGATGCTCTTCACGGTTCCACCCAGACCTGAGAAAGTACACCACGACTGCCACCAGAACTGAGGCATGGAGTAGTCTGAATACGGATCCATTTCCGTTGCTGGCAGAAAGTTTGTAAAAGTTTAAGTGGAATGCCCATTGGATACAATACAGCTTAGAGAAAACTTATGTACAGAAAGAGTTTTTAAAAGTTCTTCTCCTGGCCTGGGACCGTGGTGTCGCAGTTAGAAACTGGAGTTAAGTCTGAGAGGCTGGATATCGCATCAGTGAGTGGTCCGGTGAAGGTTGAGGGACCACACATATTGGAGGAGCCCTTCTTGGCCCATTACAAGTCTCTGTCACTTGAACTGGTTGTCGATCAAGGTTCCCTTCATCTTGGCTTTCTTGGCTTCCAATTCAGCCTAAGGAGAAAGGGAGGGGAAAGAGTTGAGACTGCAGTAAGGGTGGCCTCACTTTTCTCTTCTTGCTTCAGTAACCCTATTAATAGTGCTTTCCTTCATGTTGCTTTGAACCCTCTCTATCCTGCTAATGAGACTTTCTGCCCTTCCCCTGCCCCACCCACCCCACTTCCATGGAATTCCACTAAATCCAGCTCCACTTCCAACCACGGCAGGAATCAGAGCCCCTGGACTGAGGACCAGTTTCTGCTAGTTGCCCCCACTTAGGGGCTCAGTCCTATACCCAAAGTTCCAGAAAAAAGGAATAAGAGCTGGGTTACAGACTCGGCGGGTTACCTGGCAAGAGTTTTGTGGCTTTTTTCATGCCTCCCGTGTTGGCAAGGGGAGTTGTTTACCCATGAAAATTTCAGAAACAAGTCGCCCCACCACCCCAAGGCAACTCACCAGCTCCTGCAGCCTTCTTTTGCTCATGCCCTTGCGCTCCAGCTGCTTCTCAATCACTTTGGCATTCTGGGCATAGGAGTCAGCAATTTCTCTCTGCAAAGGTATCCATGCTCATCAGTACCATCAGACAAACTTCAAGGGGAAGCAACTACCTCACACTATTGATGTGCACCTTGAATTCATTACATCCTTATTCTTCAGCCAATTAAGGTTTCAAGGACTCCCCAGGCTGAAGAACTTTGGGAACACAACAGGTGGTAGTTGGTTCACGACAAGGAAACTCCACTATCGCCTGCTTTAATGAGAGGGTAATCTCTCTGCTCAAAATAATTGGTGGTTTTCAAGTACAAGAGTTGTTTACTGCATTCTTGTGTCTGTGAGACCCATTTTGGGTCTGTCAGCCATTCCTTGTCATAGCTGAACAGGTAATCAATCTAAGAGGAGAGGGTAGTGTCTTGTATGCTGCGAGTAAGAAAGGAGGTCATTGTCACCCGTGTGATTTTCTTTAAAAAAAAAGAAAAAGTAAAGGCTGAAGAGCTCTGCATTTACACAGTCCAAAAAGAAAGGGAACAGATGACTAAAAATGCCTCTGGGTCATTACTTTCAATGCTATTTTTGATTTCTACCACGAACTTCACCTAGAAGTAGCCAATCTTACCATCCTATTGTTTTTTAAACTAGCTAAATCTCCCTTTTGGAGTAAAAAAAATGAAAATACCATTCTTCACTGGAGAGGTACCAGTACTTAATATGGGCCAAGCTGTAATGTATTGAGTATAACTCTACTACTTAGCTCAGTCGGGATAAAACTTGGAGGAAGGGGCAATTTGTGTTCTGGAGCTTTGTCGCAACAGCTAAATGCCCCTCTTCTCACACTTCACTATGTCAGGGGCGGAGACACTCACGGCCTCGATCTCTTCTTCCTCTTCATCGATAGTAGAGACTGTGACTGAGCTGAACTTGCCCATATCCTTCGTCCGTTTGGTCATCATCACCTGGAAGAATGTAAAGTAGATGTTCTTTTGAGTCGAGCTAGGTTGGGTTTATGGGGAGAAGGGTTACTTAACACTGCTTGGGGAAGGCTATCCTGCTCCCATGGAAAAAGGTCAGAAGTTTTATTTCAACCTCTAAACCTTGTCGTCCTTCTACAACTTTATATATTTGAAAAACAGGTTAATTGGTTCACTGTAAAATCTCAAACTCCCTAGAACCATAGCATGAAATGGAGAAAAACTGAATATTTTTGAAGGGACTTCTTCTCATGGGAATTCATGAGCTGGAAAACCTTTTTTTTTTCCTTTTTTTAACTGTCCATGAACCGATTTTTGATGTGCCTATAGATCGGGGTGATTTCATTTTATCAATGTCTCAGCCTATAAAGAATGGTCGTATCAATTTCATCAAGGAATTAAAACCATTCAGCTTCTCACCCACCATGAATTTGAGAGGCCAACATGGGATAAGTTACCTTCTTGGGAGGCTCCTGTTTCTGACTGTAGATATTGGTTTTCCCAAAGCCTTGTCCAAACTTGACCACGGCCCCATCCACAATGAAGGTCACTGGGGCATTTTTCTGCTGGTGCTGATAGAAAAGGAGGAGTCCGCACCTGGAAATGGTAGAAGAAGCCTACAGTGGGAAAAGGATATAAATCCCAGCAACAAACAACATGCTCCCTTCCTGTCTGAAACTTTATTCCAGGTAAAAAAGGAAATCCATAAAAATAAATCAGTCTAGACTTGACTTTACTCAGTGTTTGTCATCATAATCAATTATGGCAGTTGGGAGAAATGGCATTGTAAAAACTTTAATCCTGCATTACCACAACTGCAGGCTAACCCACCAGATCTCAATGAACTAATGCCTCAAACAGAGGAATGACTATAGCCCATCCAAGACCCTCACTGAAGGTGCCAGGTTAGGCACTCTAACAAGTCCCAGTTAAAACTACTTGAGTCGGGACGAGGGGGAGGAGAGTGAGAAGGAGAATTTCTCTAAGGATTTCCTACTGCTTCATTTGACAGAGACACAATTTGGTCCAGCTCCTTGGGAGAAATTGGCATTTGGATGTATCTGGCTTAGGGTCTAGATTTTATGCTCCTCAAAGTCAGGGTGTCCATCTCTGACTACTTTTCTATGTCCCCAAGCACCTAGCACAGGGTTTTGTATACCATAGGGCTCGGATGTTGCTAGCACTGAAGCAGAGGGGTTTCAGTGGGAAGAGAGAGAAAGGACAGAAAACCAAACACTTTGTATTCCTGTGATGGCTCCGGCCAATACTCACTTGCCACACTTCTTCCTATATTGTCGCTCGATACCTTCAGGTCTGTTGAGAAAAAGGGAGAGTTCACCCGAAGAAACTTTCAGATCTCCGACCTTGTCGTCCTGGCTACTGCAAACTGCTCTTGCGCCTCCAACATCTTGCTTCCCCCGACGCGGCAGGTAGGGTACGTCGGCACCTTTCCCCTCAGTCGATGGACCGTTTAATAAAGCCCCCATTCCTAATCAAATTAAATCTCCCTCAGACATTACGCCCCAGTTCCATGGTATCGCTATTTTTACTGCCGGCTCCTGGTGGCTCATGCTTTGTCTTTTCTCACGTATGTAAGTTTGAAATTTGCTCTTCTGACATAGCTCCCTAGAGACCCGTCTTTCCCCTTCAGCAGCTGGAGAGAGCCCAGCTGGGAGCTGTTACCAGACTCCCGAGGCCCGGCTGTCGAAGGCATTTATTTCCAAAGGGAGACACTGACTGCGCCAAGCATATGTTTTTCCACTCTTCCAACTGTCTCCTCATTCATGCAGAGGTGGCAGGGATTTGGTTTCTCGAGCAGAACATATTCAGACATATGCAGCACATCTCCATCCCAAGTCTTGTTTCTTTTGGGGAGCCTAACTTTAGTTCCCGAGGTTCGGCTTCAAAAGAAGGCCCGGTCTATCTAAATCAGCAAGTACACAAGGAGTCGGTAAAGAACACTGTCTCCACATAACCCACCAATGATAGACCAATTAAATATCCAACCTGAGCCACAAAGCACCAGACCGTATTTCTTTAAAAAGAGACTAGTTGACAGGTATAAATCTGAATATATCCTAATGGCTTGAATAAGATCTCACGTAATAATAATGGTATTTGTTAAACGCTTCCTATGTGTCGAGCACTGTTCTAAGTGCTGGGGTAGATATGAGCTGATCAGGTTGGACAAAGTCCCTGCCCTACATGGGGCTCTCAGTCTTAATTCCCACTTTACAGATGAAGTCACCGAGGCCCAGAGAAGTGAAATGACTTAACCAAGGTCACAGAGCAGACATGTGGCGGAGCTGGGATTAGAACCCAAGTCCTGCCGACTCCCAGACCTATGCTCTCTCCACTGGGCCATGCTGCTTCCCATGTTAACCAGGCAACATTAAGAGGATTTGCTGTTAATGGATCTTGTCATAATTCACTATCCACAGAAGGTTGAGTTCACACAAGACAGGATATTTTTGCTGGGAGACTACATCTTTGTGAACGCTTTCTGATCGGCCTGATGGTCAGCTGCTGCTCCTGTGGGAAGGGGCTGGAGATGATAATGTTGGTATTTGTTAAGCGCTTACTATGTGCCGAGCACTGTTCTAAGCGCTGGGGTAGACACAGGGGAATCAGGTTGTCCCACGTGGGGCTCACAGTCTTCATCCCCATTTTACAGATGAGGGAACTGAGGCACAGAGAAGTTAAGTGACTTGCCCACAGTCACATAGCTGACAAATGATGATGACCTCCCCCCCGGCCCACCTTCTGCTTAGTGCAGAAGTAGCCCCGCTCAGAGGGAAATAGTGGAATGGAAAAGCTTTATTAAATGTTAGGTGTCAATCGGAAAGGTGGGATCACCTCAGGACACTTGGGGTGGGCTAGGAGGTAGTTCTAATGGGATGTGGCTGTTCAGGTTTGGTCTTAATGGTACGTGCTGCTACGGCTGTTTGAGAAGCAGTTTGAGATAGAGCACAGGCCTGGAAGCCAGAAGGTAATGAGTTCTAATCCCAGCTCTGCCACTTGTCTGCTGTGTGAGCTTGGGCAAGTCACTTCACATCTCTGGGCCTCATCTGTAAAATGGGGATTGAGACTCTTAGTCCCAAGTGGGACAGAGACTGTGTCTAACACAATTTCCTTGTATCCTCTACAGCACTTAGTACAGTGCCTGGCTCACAGTAAGCGCTTAACAAATACCATCATTATTATAGACAGGTATTTTCCTCCACGCACCCCCTGCCAAAAAAAAAAAAAATCCCTCCCAAAATCTATCCCGGTCCCATGGAGACAAACCCACTGTGTACAAATCTCAGATCCGTAGGGGCTTCCTGAAAGAGGGTGAGTTCTCTTACCTTCGGAGATAGACGTTCTCCTCCTCCTCTGTATTACAGAACTTGTGGGCGTGTTTGGCCGCATCAATCACACGAGCCCGGTCCCGGGGCCTCATAGGCAGTTTCTCGAGCTGGCAATCTAAAGGTACAGAGAGCGGCTTGGTCACAGGACTTCTTGAATTACTACCATTTCAGAGGAATCTCAGTCCCTAATCAGTCCCTAAGAATCACATTTCCTTTTCCTTAGGAAAACTCCAAGTGTGCTCCTTCAGCAGCTTCTTGATGAATCTAACTTTACCTGTGGCTGAAGTTTTATGGGAGAACATTGGGTGAGTGACATTCTTCCTGAAGTATTTTCCTTCTCATTCTCCATCAGTCAGAAGTAACATCGTTCATTCATTCAATAGTATTTACTGAGCGCTTACTATGTGCAGACCACTGTGCTAAGCGCTTGGAATGTACAAATCGGCAACAGATAGAGACGGTCCCTGCCCTTTGTCGGGCTTACAGTCTAATCGGGGGAGACAGGCAGACAAGAACAATGGCAACAATTTTATCACTGTGGGTAGGGAATATGTCTACCAACTCTGTTGTACTGTACTCTTCCAAGCATTTAGTACAGTGCTCTGCACACAGTAAGTGCTTGATAAGTAACACTGATGATGAAGAGGTGTATAGATTTGTTGAGCCAGGGTCCTCCAGAGACCGAACTGCATTCTATTTCTAATACATGCTTGTAGACTATCATTCACCCCCTTCTCTCACTCCTTCACAGGATATCAGTTTCCTTTTGCACATTATCAATTTAAACTGCATTTCCCAAATCCCTTCTGGACTCTGAAAGGTTTCTATTCTCCATTTATAGGAAAGGTAGAGAGGGAACACACCTGCTTTACTGGATATTTGATCTTAAAGTAGCTTTTTTTAATTTCAGCTGGCCAGATAATCTCTCTGTCCAGCCCCCCTCTTAACATCACCCAGTGAGTAATAATTCAATCAGTGGTACTTGTTGAGCATGTACTGTGTTTGCGGAGGACTGTATGAAGGGCATCGGAAAGGATAATGTAAACAGAGTTGGTAGATGTGATCCCTGCCTACAAGGAGCTTATAAAGGAAGTGACATTACAATAAATTTAAGGTAGGGGAAATAGTATATAATGATATGTATACCTAAGTGCCAAAGGGCTTGGGTGAATAGCAAAATGTTTAAGGGGTACACAGCCCAAAGCACAGCTGATGCAAAAAGGAGAGAGGAAACGAAGGTTTTTATCAGGGAAGGGCTCTTAGGGGAGAAGTGATTTTAGGAGGGTTCGAAGGTGCAGAGATTGACAGATTGTCGGATATGGAGGAGGAAGGAGCTCCAGGGCAGAGGGAGAAAAGTGGGTATGGGGTCACAAGAGAGAAGGTTGAGAGGCAGAGTATAATAGATCAGTCCCTTGTCTGGCCCCCGAGACTAGCTACATTAAGCGTCACCCCAAGTACGCTTGTTACGGTCAAGTAACGCGTCCTGTAACTGTTGTGTTCTCCCAGTGCTCAGAACAGTGCTTTTCACACAATAAGCGCCCAATAATCCCACCGATGATGATGATGATGGGAATGAGGAAGGCTCTCCCCTCCAACCGGGCTCCTGGATGGGGAAGGGGAGATAAGATCGTCTCTGGACTGTAAACTCCTGTGGGCAGGGAACATGCCTACCAACTCTATTATATTGTCCCCTCCTAAGTGTTTGATTATAATCTCGTTGTGGGCAGGGCATGGCTTAGTGGAAATAATAATATTGATGGTATTTAAGCGCTTACTATGTGCTGAGGCTCAGTGGAAAGAGCCCGGGCTTGGGAGTCAGAGGTCATGGGTTCGAATCCCAGCTCTGCCACTTGTCAGCTGTGTGACTGTGGGCAAGTCACTTCACTTCTCTGGGCTTCAGTTATCTCATCTGTCAAATGGGGGACTAAGACCGTGAGCCTCACGTGGGACCACTTGATGACCCTGTATCTACCCCAGCACTTAGAACAGTGCTCTGCACAGGGTAAGCGCTCAACTAATACCAACATTATGTGCCACGCACTGTTCTAAGCGCTGGCTTGGTAGTCAGAGGACGTGGGTTCTAATCCCCCCTCTGCCGCTCGTCTGTTGGTGGCCTTGGGCCAGGTCACTTCACTTCTGTGCCTCAGGGACCTCATCTGTAATCACTTAGTACAGTGCAGGCGCTTAGTACAGTGGTCTGTTTATTTGCTATTGTTTTAATGAGATGTTCTTCCCCTTGATCCTATTTATTGCCATTGTTCTTGTCTGTCCGTCTCCCCCGATGTAAGCCCGTCAAAGGGCAGGGACTGTCTCTATCTGTTGCTGATCTTTACAATCCAAGCGCTTAGTACAGTGCTGTGCACATAGTACGCGCTCAATAAATACTACTGAATGAATGCTCTGCACATAGTAAAAGCTCAATAAATATTATTGAAGGAATGAATAAAAGGGGGGTAAAGGCTATGAGCCCCACGTGGGACGACCTCATTACCCTGTAATAATAATAATAACAACGTTGGTATTTGTTAAGCGCTTACTATGTGCAGAGCACTGTTCTGAGCGCTGGGGTTGACACAGGGGAATCAGGTTGTCCCACGTGGGGCTCCCAGTCTTCATCCCCATTTTATTCATTCATTCATTCAATAGTATTTATTGAGCGCCTACTATGTGCAGAGCACTGTACTAAGCGCTTGGGATGAACAAGTCGGCAACAGATAGAGACAGTCCCTGCCGTTTGACGGGCTTACAGTCTAATCGGGGGAGACGGACAGACAAGAACAATGGCACTAAACAGCGTCGAGGGGAAGAACATCTCATAAAAACAATGGCAACTAAATAGAATCAAGGCGATGTACAATTCATTAACAAAATAAATAGGGTAACGAAAATATATACAGTTGAGCGGACGAGTACAGTGCTGTGGGGATGGGAAGGGAGAGGTGGAGGAGCAGAGGGAAAAGGGGAAAATGAGG
This sequence comes from Ornithorhynchus anatinus, assembly GCF_004115215.2. NCBI lineage: Eukaryota > Metazoa > Chordata > Mammalia > Monotremata > Ornithorhynchidae > Ornithorhynchus > Ornithorhynchus anatinus. The sequence goes on along the minus strand of NC_041733.1, from coordinate 34,624,170 downwards.
GTTTAGCTGCAGAGAGGTAAAGGGGGGGTGGAAGAGGGAGTAGAGGGAGAAGGGGAGCTCAGTCTGTATCTACCCCAGCGCTCAGAAGAGCGTTTGGCACATAGCAGGCGCTTAAGCAACCCCAACGTGGCTCAGTGGAAAGAGCACGGGCTTTGGAGTCAGAGGTCATGGGTTCCAATCCCGGCTCGTCCACTTGTCAGCTGTGTGACTTTGGGCAAGTCACTTCACTTCTCGGTGCCTCAGTTCCCTCCTCTGCCAAATGGGGGTTAAGACTGGGAGCCCCACGTGGGACAACCTGATTCCCTTGTGTCTACCCCAGCGCTCAGTACAGTGCTGGGCACATAGTAAGCGCTTAACAAATACCAACATCATTAGTAGTAGTAGTAAATGGCAGTTAAAGGGGCGGGTGGCTTGGGGCCCCCCGGCCTGACACCTACCCAGCACCAACACCATCTGGCCGCACAGACAGTAATATACGTGCAGGGGCTTCTCGCCGTCGTCATATTCCTCCCGGTCCCGGGTGTCGGAGCAGACCACCGAGCGCGACACCACCTTGGGCATCTTTTCCTTCTGACAACCTGGCGGAAGTGACGTAACCCCACCACCCCAGCCGCCTTCCCCCGCCTACTTCCGCCCCACCTAGCTTTAACTTCCGGGTCACGCCGCCCCCCCCCCGCCGGGGACCCCTCCTTTTCCGGCTGCGGGCAACCTGGCGGAAGTGACGCCCCCGCCGCCCCATCTAGCTTTAACTTCCGGGTCACGCCGGCCACCCCCCCCCCCCTTTCCGGCTGCGGGCGACCTGGCGGAAGTGACGCAATGCCGCGACCCCAGCCGCCCTCCTCCGGCGACTTCCGCCCAATCTCGCTTTAACTTCCGGGTCACGCCGGCTCCCTCCTTCTCCTCGTCATGGCGGATTGCGCCGTGGGCCCCGCGCTTCTTCAGCGCTGAGGTGGAAGCGAGATAAGCGGGCGCCACGTGGGGCGCAGAGACGAAGGAAGAGGGCCCACGGGTTGTTATTTTATTTTTATTTTTAACGGTATCTATTAAGCGCTTAATAGTAGGTGCTGAGCGCTGAGGGGGGAGAGACAAGCTACTGGGGCCGGCCCTTGGGGCTCAGGCTGTTAAGCGCCATTTTGCAGATAAGGTAACTGAGGCCCCGAGAAGTGACACGACTTGCCCAAGTTCGCCCGGCAGAGAGGGAGCAGGGGCAGGATTAGAACCCAGGGCCTCTGACTCCCTCGCTTTTTTTCTTACCCTTTTTTGGGGGGTTGGTTTTACAGTATTTAAGCGCTGACTCTGTACCAGGCCCTTGTACTAAGCACTGTAAGTTTCAGTGTAAGTTTAATAATTAGGGCGATGGTTCAGCGCTTAACTATGTGCCAGACACTGTACTAAGCACTGGGGTAAGTGTAAGTTTAATAATTAGGGCATTTGTTAAGCGCTTAACTATGTGCCAGACACTGTACTAAGCACTGGGGTAAGTGTAATTTAATAATTAGGGCATTTGTTAAGCGCTTAACTATGTGCCACACACTACTAAGCACTGGGGTAAGTGTAAGTTAATAATTAGGGCATTTGTTAAGCGCTTAACTATGTGCCAGGCACTGTACTAAGCACTGGGGTAAGTGTAAGTTTAATAATAAGGGCATTTGTTAAGTGCTTAACTATGTGCCAGACACTACTAAGCACTGGGGTAAATGTAAGTTAATAATTAGGGCATTTGTTAAGCGCTTAACTGTGTGCTAGGCACTGTACTAAGCACTGGGGTAAGTGTAAGTTTAATAATAAGGGCATTTGTTAAGCGCTTAACTATGTGACAGACACTACTAAGCACTGGGGTAAATGTAAGTTAATAATTAGGGCATTTGTTAAGCGCTTAACTGTGTGCTAGGCACTGTACTAAGCACTGGGGTAAGTGTAAGTTTAATAATTAGGGCATTTGTAAGCGCTAACTATGTGCCAGACACTGTACTAAGCACTGGGGTAAGTGTAAGTTAATAATTAGGGCACTTGTTAAGCGCTTAATTATGTACCAGGCACTTGAACTAAGCAGTGGGGTAAGTGTAAGTTAATGATTAGGGCATTTGTTAAGCAATTATATGCCAGACACTGTACTAAGCACCGGGGTGGATACAAGCAGATCGGGTTGGACACGGTCCCTGTCCCACGTGGGGCTCACAGTCACAATCCCCATTTTACAAATGAGGGAACTGAGGCCCAGAGAAGTTGTGACTTGCCCAAGGTCACACAGCTGACAAGTGGTGGAGTTAATAATGTTGGTATTTGTTAAGCGCTTACTATGTGCAGAGCACTGTTCTAAGCGCTGGGGTAGACACAAGGGAATCAGGTTGTCCCACGTGAGGCTCACAGTCTTCATCCACATTTTACAGATGAGGGAACTGAGGCACAGAGAAGTGAAATGACTTGCCCACAGTCACACAGCAGTCAGGTGGCAGAGCTGGGATTCGAACCCATGACATCTGGCTCCCAAGCCCGGGGTCTTTCCACTGACCCACTCTGCTTCTCTAACCGGATTAAGTTAACCGGATTGGACTCAGTCCCTATCCCATATCGGGGTTTATAGCCCTAATCCCTATTTTATAATAATGATGGCATTTGTTAAGCGCTTACTACATGCAAAGCGCTGCTCTAAGAGCTGGAGAGGATGCAAGGTGATGAAGTTGTCCCACGTGGGGCTCACCGTCCTCATCCCCATTTTACAGATGAGGGAACTGAGGCACAGAGGAGTGAAGTGACTTGCCCAAAGTCACACAGCTGACAAGTGACTGAGTTGGGATTTGAACCCATGACCTCTGACTACCAAGGTCGCGCACTTTCCAGTGAGCCACGCCGCTTTGACTGAGACCCAGCGAAGTGAAGTGACTTGCCCAGGGTCACACAGCAGACAGGTAGATAGAGGGTCATCAGGTTGTCCCACGTGAGGCTCACAGTTAATCCCCATTTGACAGATGAGGTAACTGAGGTACAGAGAAGTGAAGTGACTTGTCCACAGTCACACAGCTGCCAAGTGGCAGATCTGGAATTCGAACTCGTGACCCCGACTCCCAAACCCGGGCTCTTTCCACTGAGCCACGCTGCTTCTCTGTGCTTCCACGGGGATAAATTCCAGCATTTGTGTGTGAGGTCTTGCAGGAGGCAGGGATTGCAAGCCTCCTGGAAGGGCTCCTGCCCTTGATTCTTAGCTCTTCGGACCAGGCTGTGTTAGGAGGAGCATATAAGGGGATTGGGAAGGCCCCTTGACTAATTAAAGGGATTTGGAGTGACAAAGGGAGTGGAGTGATAAGTCCAGGGGTTTTAATTTAGATTATAAAAATGTATCTATTGTACTCTTTCAAGCACTTAGTACAGTGCTCTGCACACAAGTACACGTTCAATAAATAACATTGATAATGATAACACATCGAGAGTCTTTTTGTGTGGCTAATGTGGACAGAAGTGTGTCTCACAGTGGCCTAGTCATACCCGCAGTCATTAATCAGTGGTATTTATTGAGCACCAACAGGGTGCAGAGCACTGTATTAAGCACTTCGAGAGTTTGATACAAACAAAGTAGGTGGACACGTTCCCTGCCCACAAGATCACATTACGGTTATATCTCTAAGAGGCTTTCCCCGATTAAGCCCTCTTCCCCGGCTCCCTCTCCCTTATAATAATAATAATGTTGGTATTTAAGCGCTTACTATGTGCAGAGCACTGTTGTAAGCGCTGGGGGGGGATACAGGGTTATCAGGTTGTCCCACGTGAGGCTCACAGTCTTAATCCCCATTTTACAGAGGAGGTAACTGAGGCACAGAGAAGTTAAGTGACTTGCCCACAGTCACCCAGCTGGCAAGTGGCGGAGTCAGGATTAGAACCCATGACCTCTGACTCCTTAGCCCGTGCTCTTTCCGTTGAACCACGCTGCTTCTTATCCCTATGCACTTGGCTCCATGACCTTTGGGTATTCAGTATTCACCCTATCCTCAGCCCCGTAGCGACTATGTACATATCAACAAATTATATATTACAAATTATATTAATGTCCGGCTCTCCTACTGGATTGTAAGTTTGTTCTGGGCAGGGAATGTGTTTACCAACCCTATTGTACTCTCCCAAGCGCTTAGCACAGTGCCCTGCACACCGTAATTGCTCACTAAATACCACTGACGATGATGAGGATGATGGAGCTTACACTCAAAGGTTGTGTTTCCCCACCTCTGGTGTCTTTGTGTGTGTTGTGCGTGTGTATGAGTGTGTGAACACCCGCTTGTTCAGAATTTGGGGAAGATTTTAGAGAGCTGGATCTGATATCTTTTGGAGCACCCTGTCCTTGAATCCAGAGACGCAGTGTGGTCTAATGGCTAGAACGTGGGCTTGGGAGTCAGAAGGACCTGGGTTCTAATCCTGACTCTACCACTAGTCTGCAGTGTGACTTTGGGCAAGTCATTGAATTAATTTCTCTGTGCCTCAGTTACCTTGTCTGTAAAATGGGGATTAAGACTGGGAGCCCCATGTAGGACGTGGACTGTGCCCAAACTGATTAGTTTGTATCTACCCCAGCACAGAGAATAGTGCCTGGCACATAATAAGCACTTAACAAATACCATTTAAAAAAAGTATTTGTGTGCGTGTGTGAGCACGCAAATATTTAATAGTGAGCGTGATAAACAGGAGGCAGAAAACTGTCATGAGGGGGAGCTAGCTTGGAGAAATCTGTAAATCGTTTTTCTCTGGCTCCGCTGGACTGAAAACTCTCTGAAGGCAGGGAACTTGTGCCTCGTTACTGTTGAACTCTCCCGAGTGCTTAGTCATAATTGTGGTATTTGTTAAAGCCTTACTATATGCCAAACTCTGGGACAGAGACACAATAATCAGGTTGGACACAGTCCCTGTCCCTCAGGGGGCTCAGAGTCTTAAGTATTTCATCTCCATTTTAAAGATGAGGACACTGAGGCCCCCCTAAATCAAGGGCCTTGCCCAAGAGGACACACAGCAGACAAGTGGCAAAGCCGGGATTAGAACCCAGGTCCTCTGACTCCCAGGCCTGTCCATGGATCCTAATGGATACGCTGCTTCACTTAGCAAGTGCCTCGTCCTCGGACTTTGTCGGTGTTGTTGATTTACGGATTGAGCTCCATTTTTCTGGGCTAGGTGTGCAGTTTCCCAAAGCCTGCAGGAATCTAGAGAGGGAATGATAGTAGAAATAATAGCTTTTTTTAATAATGGAAAATAATCCTATTGCCTATGGAATAGCAACCAGGAGGGCGTTTTTCAGCTGAAGGGGATATCTCTTTGGACTAGCAAAGTGGTCTGGGGGTGGAAGAGAATGTTCAGCCAAATAAGCTATAGTTAGTATGTTCCAAGCTGGTGAGCCGTCTGCACCTAAAAATGTTCTTCAGCGATAATGCCTGCTATGACAACCTGTTTTTAATGGGCTGGTGGAGCTTGGGGCTTGGAGGCGGGGATGTGAGGGGCGGAGTGAGAAACATTGCTCTCAAGAGAAAATGCCATTCTGGAAAACCAGGAATAGTAGCTTCCCCGGCAGATTTCTGTAGCAGTGTCAATCCCCAGGCCTAAATTTTATTGTCAGAAAAGCAGCGTTTCAAAAGGCAGAGGAATCTGTCAGAAACACGCGAATCGATAGCATGCCGGTAAATCTTGAACATGCAGTGCCGAGAACGAGATTCTGAGGTCCCCAACATCTGTCGGAGAAGAGTCGATGGGCTAACGATGGGGTCTCCCATCCTAAATGACGGACGGGCTCGGTCCGGTCGGGAAGACTTTGGAATTAAGAACCTGCAGGAAGGAATCGATCACATGTTTGTGGCGCGCAATGGTTTGCGCAGAGCCACTAGCAGTCTCTCGGCCCTGCAAGCCACGTCCCCGCCGGGACGGGACAGTGGGTGCAACGAGCCAGTAAGCAGGCAGGAGTGCAGTATACTGTGAAGGGCACACGAGGATTTTACTTTCAAAACTGATTTTGGGTTTCAGTGAACGCAGCAAATGCCAAGGGACCATGGCACCCTAGACGATCAGGTGGTTGGCAGGGGGCCTCTTTGGTCTTTGCTGCCCCCATTAGCTATTTTCAGGATGCCGGCTGAGCGTGCCCACCCCTTGAGACCTCCCCCGTCCACCCCTCGGGTGGTTTTTTGGGCAGAGGGCTTCACCTCCAACGGCAGAGTCCCAGCAGGCTTCCTCTATTTCTTTGGCAGAAAACCAGATTTTGAAAGGTACAGTAGGCAGATCTGTGACTGGGAGTTGGTAGTCATGGTTTCTCTTTCTGGTTCTACTACTGACGTATTTTTATAGTCTTTGATAAATCGGTCGTAGCGTGACCCGCAAGAAAATGAACCTCAGAGATCTAGGTGCAAAACTCCACCCTTAAAGAGTAATAAGTGGTCAGTATCCAAATCAATCCATCGTAACTCCTGCCTCTTCCTATCTCACAGGGTTGTCGTCGGGGCAGAACAGAGATGATTAATGTGAGAGTGCTTGGGAAATAAAAGCACTGTACAAAAACTGAGGTATTATCCCTTCTCTACCCTCTTCACTGAGCGTATAGTACCGCCTAGGGCTGAAAATAATAGAGGGGATTGGGTGAGCAAGTAATCAAGGTCCTGCCACAGGTACAGACATGCCTCAGCGTCGCTTGGTGTAAAGCTGAAGAGAAAGAGCAGGGCTGGAAAGTTGCCTTCAAATGAGTTTTGATGCTCATTCTCTGAAGCTCAGAGCAAGCTGACCCCTTCCCTTTAGGTCCCAGAATCCTCACCCACTGCACCGAGAAAGGTAAATCCAGTTTATCAACCATTCTGCCCCCGAGCTGTGGGGATTGTAAGACTGTAGACTGTAAGCTCGTTGCGGGTAGGCAGTGCGTCTTTGTTTACTGTTATATTGTACTCGAGCGCAAAGTACAGTCCTCTAAGCGCTCTGAATGTAGGATTGAATTCATTCAGACGTATTTATTGAGCACTTAACTTTGTGCAGCGCACCGTCCTAAGTGCATTCATTCAGTCGTATTTATTGAGCGCTCACTGTGTGCAGAGCACTGTACTAAGTGCTTGGAACGTACAATCCAGCAGTAGAGAGAGACAATCCCTGCCCACACCAGTCTTAGAGTCTAGAAGGGGAGGAGACAGATAGTGAAACAGAGGCGTCATTATAAATAAATAGAATTATAGGTGGAGACATATCAAAACAAGTAAACAGACAGCATAAATAAATAGAATTATAGATATGTACATATATACACAGATGCTATGGGGCAAGGGTGTAGAGCAAAGGGAGCGAGTCGGGGCGACGGGGAGGGGAGGGTGAGCTGAGGAAAAGGGGGCCTTTTGGAGGAGGTGAGCCTTTCAGGAGGGCTTTGAAGGGGGGAGGAGGGTTTGTTTGGCGGATTTGAGGAGGAAGGGCATTCCAGGCCAGAGGGAGGTTGTGGTCCAGAGGTGGATGGCGGGACAGGTGACAACAAGGCCCGGTGAGGTTAACAGCAGAGGAGTCCGGTGTGCGGGCTGGGATGGAGAAGGAGAGAAGGGAGGTGAGTGAGTGAATGAATTAATGATTCGCTTATTAGATCTTATGAGAGATTTGGACAAAAAGACAGCTGCTGCTGCTGATGGTGACCTGCCCTGGGGATCATTTTAAAGATGCTCCATTCATGGCTCTGTGGACTGAGAGCTCACCTCTTCCAAGAGGCCTTCCCAGACTGAGCTTCCGCTTTTTCCTCTGCTGCCTCTCTGTGCCCCCCCTTCACCTCTCCTCAGCTCAGCCCCCTTTCCCCCCTTTCCCTCTGCTCCTCCCCCTCTCCCTTCCCTTCAGCACTGTGCTCATTTGTATATATTTTTATTACCCTATTTATTTTGTTAGAGATGTACATCCCCTTGATTTATTTATTGCTATTGTTTTTGTCCGCCCCCCCCCCCCCCCATTAGACTGTAAGCCCGTCAGTGGGCAGGGATTTTCTCTATCTGTTGCTGAATTGTCCATTCCAAGCGCTTAGTACATAGTTAGCCCCCAATAAATACTATTGAATGAATGAACACCCGCCGGACACAGATTGGGGGAAAAACTGAAGAAGGCTAAAATAGGATCTCTGCTCCAGAGGAACTGATGGAGCAGCCAAGGAAGCAGCATGGCTCAGTGGAAAGAGCTCGGGCTTTGGAGTCAGAGGTCATGAGTTCGAATCCCAGCTCTGCCACTTGTCAGCTGTGTGACTGTGGGCAAGTCACTTAACTTCTCTGTGCCTCAGTTACCTCATCTGTAAAATGGGGATTGAGACTGTGAACCCCACGTGGGACAACCTGATTCCCCTGTGTCTACCCCAGCGCTTAGAACAGTGCTCTGCACATAGTAAGCGCTTAACAAATACCAACATCATCATCATAATAGGCGTAATAAAGATGACAGGCGCCTTTCTTCGGCATTTATCACTTTCCTATCTTTCCAGGTGTTCTTTCTTGATAGGAAAAAAATCCCCACGTTCTCTCTCCTCCTCGCAACTCATTTCCCGATCCTCAATTCCGTGGAAGAGCCGCTTTACTCCTCCCACCAGCGGAAGTGCATTTGTGGTAAATGAGCTCCCTAGGGGAGGAAGGAACAGATTGAGCAGGAACCCTAAACCCAACTGGTACCTTCCCCGCCCCCCGAAAAAAACAAACCCCAGCCGATTTCCCTGCCTGCTCCATTACTCATCCTTCTCCCCTTTCCTGTTCTTGGTTGAGTCGTGCTGTCAGCCCGCCTCTTAGCGCCATTGGCACAATCGGCCCTCTGTCTCCGCCTTTTTCTGTCCTCAATGTAGGTCGGGATTATCCCAAAACTTCCTTCTCTCTTGGAAATAATCTGTCCTCCGCACAGAGTGGTGATCTCTCGCCCCCTATTAATGGCTGAGCTTTAGCCTCCCCTTTCCCTCTGCTCCCCCTCCCTTCTCCCTGCCCTCAGCACTGTGCTCATTTGTATATATATATATTATTTATTACCCTGTTTATTTTGTTAATGAGGTGTATATCTCCTTGACTCTACTGATCTTGATGATGATGTCTTGTTTTTGTTTTGTCGTCCGTCTCCCCCGTGAGCAGGGATGGTCTGTCTCTGTTGCCGACTTGTCCATTGCAAGCGCTTAATCCAGTGCCGTGCACACAGTAAGCGCTATCAGCTGGGTGATTTGGGGCAAGTCACTTCACTACCCTGGGCCTCAGTTCCCTCATCTGTCAAATGAAGACCGTGAGCCCTCCCCGGGGGACACCCTGATCACCTTGTGCCTCAGTTCCCTCATCTGTAAAATGGGGATGAAGACTGTGAGCCTCATGTGGGGCAACCTGATGACCCTGTATAATAATGTTGGTATTTGTTAAGCGCTTACTATGTGCAGAGCACTGTTCTAAGCGCTGGGGGAGACACGGGGGAATCAGGTTGTCCCACATGGGGCTCACAGTCTTCATCCCCATTTTACAGATGGGGTAACTGAGGCCCAGAGAAGTTAAGTGGCTTGCCCACAGTCACACAGCTGACAAGTGGCAGAGCTGGGATTCGAACTCATGACCCCTGACTCCAAAGCCCATGCTCTTTCCACTGAGCCACGCTGCTCCCCCAGCACTTAGAACAGTGCTCTGCACATAGTAAGCGCTTAGCAAATACCGACATTGTTATTGTATCTTCCCCCAGCACTCAGAAAAGTGCTCTGCACAGAGTAAGCGCTTAACAAATACCGACATTATTATTGTATCTTCCCCCAGTGCCCAGAAAAGTGCTCTGCACAGAGTAAGCAGTTAAATACCGACATTAGTATTATATTTCCCCCAGCGCTTTGAACAGTGCTCTGCACAGAGTAAGCGCTTAATAAATACCGACATTATTATTGTATTTTCCCCAGCGCTCAGAACAGTGCTCTGCACAGAGTAAGCGCTTCACAAATACCGACATTATCATTGTATCTCCCCCAGCGCTCAGAACATAGTAAAGCGCTTAACAAATATCGACATTATTATTGTATCTCCCCCAGTGCTCAGAACATAGTAAGGGCTTAACAAATCCGTTATTATTGTATCTCCCCCAGCGCTCAGAACATAGTAAGCGCTTAACAAATAACATTATTATTATTATTATTTTTATGTCGGACAACCTGATAACCCTGTATAACAAATAACATTATTATTATCATTAACAAATATTATTATTATTATTTTTAGGTGGGACAACGTGATAACCCTGTATCTCCCCCAGCGCTCGGAACAGTGCCCTGCACATAGCAAGCGCTTAACAAATACCAACATTATTATTGTCTCTCCCCCAGCGTTCAGAACATAGTATTCATTCATTCAATAGTATTTATTGAGCGCTTACTATGTGCAGAGCACCGTACTGAGCGCTTGGAATGGACACATCGGCAACAGATAACAGATAGTAGGCGCTTAACAAATACTGACATTCCGCCGCTAGTCAGCTGTGTAACCTTGGGCAAGTCACTTAACATCTCTGTGCCTCAGTCACCTCATCTGTACAATGGGGATTAAGCAACTGTGAGCCCCACGTGGGACAGCCTGATCGCCTTGTATTGCCCCCCCCCCCCCAGGGCTTAATAATAATAATAATGTTGGTATTTGTTAAGCGCTTACTATGTGCAGAGCACTGTTCTAAGCGCTGGGGTAGACACAGGGGAATCAGGTTGTCCCACGTGGGGCTCGCAGTTGCTTAATCCCCATTTTACAGATGAGGTAACGGAGGCACAGAGAAGTGAAGTGACTTGCCCAGAGTCACCCAGCCGACAAGTGGCAGAGCCGGGATTCGAACCCATGACCTCCGACTCCCAAGCCCATGCTCTTTCCCACTGAGCCACGCTGCTTTGCCCATAAGTAAGCGCTTGACAAATCCCACCATTTTAGGGTGTCTCCCCCAGCGCTCAGAACATAGTGAGCGCTTAGCCGATACCGACATTATTAGAAATACGACGGAACGAATGCCTGCCGCTTTGCCATCCCCCCCCCCCCCCGCCTTTGTATGATGATGGTACTGTCCCCAACGCCCCCAAAGGGCGTGTCTTAATAATAACGTCGGTATGTGCAGAGCACTGTGCTAAGCGTCTCGAAGGGATCTTCCCTCCGGGTGGACTGTGACCTTTTTTCTTTTTGGTCCCCTCCCAGCCCTGACGGACCTATCCGTCCGTCCTGCCCCCCCCCCTCCGGTTTCTCAGTGGTACGATCCGGGCCTCCCCCCCTTTTCGCAGTGGTACGGTCCGTCCCCCCCCCCTCCCGCAGTGGTTTAGCTTGTTGTCCCGCTTTCTTTTTCTCCTCCCCCTCCCCCCCCCCCAGGGTGGTTGGTATAGTCCGCGGTGTCCCCTCGGGCGGCGAGCAGTGGTTTGCGCCGCTCCGGTGGGGTCGGGCCTGGCTGTCGGCCGCCGGTCCTTCGTCGTCCTCCGTCCTCCTCCGGCCCCCGGTGACTTGCATGCTCCATCCCTGAGCCCGCTGCAGCCCCGACATGTCCACCCCGGCCCGGCGGAGACTCATGCGGGACTTCAAGAGGTAAAGGGAAGGGACGGGAGGGCGGCCGGGCCCCCGCGCTGCCCAAGCGGCCTCTTTTCGACCGTCTGCTCCTTCCCTCCCTTAGGCTGCAGGAGGACCCCCCGGCCGGGGTCAGCGGGGCCCCCTCCGAGAACAACATCATGGTGTGGAACGCCGTCATCTTCGGGTAAGTCCTGGTCCCGGGAATAATGGTGGTGGTGGTTAAGCGCTTACTACGTGCAGAGCACCGTTCCTGAGCGCTGGGGGGGGGGGGGGGGGGGAAGCGGGGTGGTGAGGTTGCCCCATGTGGGGCTCCCGGTTTTAATCCCCATTTGACAGATGAGGTCACTGAGGCGCAGAGAAGCGAAGTGACTCGCCCAAAGCCACACGGCTGGCAAGCGGCGGAGCCGGGATTAGAACCCACGACCTCTGACTCCCAAGCCCGGGCCCTTTCCACCGAGCCACGCTGCAGTAACGGCGTCCGTCCCCGCCTCCATCTGGATATTTCATTTATTACCCCGTTGGTTTTCTTAAGGAGGTGTGCGTCCCCCCCATTCCCTTCCTCCCCTTCCTTCTTTTCCTTTGGTTCTGCGTTGCCCCGCCGTCCGCCTCCCCCACCTTTAATAAAAATTAAAATAATGGCATTTGTTAAGGGCTTACTATGTGCTAAGCACTGTCCCAAGCCCCGGGGGGGATACAAGGTGATCAGGTTGGCCCACGTGAGGCTCACAGTCTTCATCCCCGTTTTAGAGATCAGGCCACTGAGGCTCAGAGAGGTTGTGACTTGCCCTAAGTCACACAGCTGATGGGATTTGTTAAGCGCTGGCTAGGGGCAGAGCACTGTTTTAAGTGCCAGGGTAGATAAAGGGTCATCGGGGGGTCCCACGTGAGTCTCACAGTCTTCATCTCCATTTGACAGATGAGGGAACTGAGGCCCAGAGAAGTGAAGTGACTTGCCCACAGTCACACAGCTGATAAGTGGCAGAGCCGGGATTCGAACCCATGAGCTCTGACTCCCAAGCCCGGGCTCTTTCCACTGATGGTGTTGTTAAGCACTGACTATGTGCAGAGCACTGTTCTAAGCGCCGGAGGGCTGCAAGGTGATCAGGTTGTCCCATGTGGGGCTCCCAGTTTTCATCCCCATTTGACAGATGAGGTAGCTGAGGCCCAGAGAAGTGAAGGGACTTGCCCACAGTCACAAAGCTGGCAAGCGGCAGAGCTGGGATTAGAAAACCGTGACCTCTGACTCCCAAGCCCGGGCTCTTTCCACTGAGCCATGCTGCTTTTGAAGGTGAGCCCATCAATGGGCAGGGATGGTCTCTCTCTGTTGTCCAATTGTCCGTTCCCAGCGCTTAGTCCAGTGCTCCGCACAGAGAAAGCGCTTAATAAATATGATTGAATGAATGAACGACAGGCCCCCGGACTGGCCGGGGGGCGCGGGGCGGGCTGATGGGACCAGCGGCCCGGCCCAACCCGACCCATAGTCACCGAGTCCGTTTCCTTTGCAGGCCCGAGGGGACCCCATTTGAAGACGGTAAGTTGGCCGGGAAGGGGGCGTGTATGTGTGTGTGTTGGCGGGAGGAGGGGGGGGGGGGCTTTCTCCATGTCCTCGGGTTGTTGATGATGATAATGGCATTAGGTGAGTGCTTAGTCTGTGCAAAGCACTGTTCTAAGTACTGGGGCGATACAAGGAACTCAGGTTGTCCCACGTGGGGCTCACCATCTTCATCCCCATTTTCCAGATGAGGTAACTGAGGCCCAGAGAAGTGAAGTGGCTGGCCCAAAGTCACACAGCTGACAAGCGGCGGAACCGGGATTATTAATAATAATAATAATAATGGTATTTGTTAAGCGCTTACTATGTGCCGAGCACTGTTCTGAGCGCTGGGGTAGATACAGGGTAATGTGGTTGTCCCACGTGGGGCTCACAGTCTTCTTCCCCATTTTACAAATGAGGTCACTGAGGCTCCGAGAAATTAAGTGATTTGCCCAAAGTCACACAGCTGACAGGTGGCGGAGCCGGGATTAGAACCCATGACCCCTGACTCCCAAGCCCATGTTCTTTCCATTGAGCCACGCTGCTTCATTTGACCTCTGACTCCCAAGCCCGGGCTTTTTCCACTGAGCCACGCTGCTTCCCCATATTATTGGGGGCTGGCGCCGGGGGGGTGGGGGGCATCCAGAAGGAGAGAGAGGGCGATGTGGCTCGGAAGCCCCCGTTGGACCCCAGCGTCCTGCCCCCAGGCCGGAGTCACGGGTGCGCTCCTCCCGACAGAAACTTCATTTTTTCCCCCCCTTCTGTCGTACCACCCCTTTTGTTGTTTTGCTCTCCTCCTGACAGTCTTCATTTTTCTTTTTTTTTTTGCCCCTCTTATATTTGCTCTCTCTATTGTTTAAAAAGGGACCCCGCTTCCCCCACCGTAGCTCCCAACCTTGGCCTTCCCCGTAGCTAGGTGACCCCAACCTCAGCCTCTTAACAGATGAGTCTGGGGTGTTAATGTCGGTCAATCAGTAGGTTGTATTGATGACTTAGGGTGTGCAGAACACTGTTTTTGCACCTGGGGAAAGAGTGGTAGAACAGAGTATGTGAACACGGTCCACGTGCACGAGAAGCTTACATACTGGAAGAGAATTACTCTGAGGGGTGGAAGAGCCTGGCCTCGCTTCCCTCATACGCTAATTCTTTATAGCATCGAGTCTAGTTGTAACAAAGCTTCGGGATGAGGCGGCAGGATAAAGCTTGCTATCTTAATCTTTTCATTTTTTAAATTAAAAAGGCCTCACATGTGTTGTCACAGCCCGGTGCTGGATCTTCTTCAGTTGGAACAAGTTGTATCTCATAGTGGTTTTTTCTCTGGGTCATGTGGCTCTTTGCACATTCATTTTAGAGTTTACTAAATTAAGAGGTGTAGAAATCAGGAATCAAGTTCCTAGGTTTTCGAAGGGGAAGGAGGATTTTTTATTGTTGTTTTTTTAAATACAAGTATCGGCCAATTCAGGATTTTCTTGTTAGAAGGATGGGAATTCATACTAATATACCTGTGATGTAGATCAGTATTAGTTGGCCCTTTGTAATTTGAAATACCAGTTGCATAAACTTGTGCAGAGAACTGCTGTCACTTAAATGCCTCCAAAGATTCCCCTTCCACCACAGTGCTGGATAAATGCCGGTGCTGTTTGGTACTGAAATAAAATTGACAGTGCAGGAAGAGAATTTGCAGGACCCAGAGTTGTTAGGTACATTTCATCAATCAAATTGTTTTCTCTCCAGCAGAAGTAGTTCATCTACTTGGAGCTGGACAGATTTTACCTCTAATAGATGTATTTGGCCCCCTATTCTTAGGTTTTTTGTGCAGGTTATGTGACTGTTTTTACTAGCAAAACAGATCCCTTGAGTTTAGCTTGACTTTCCTGCCTCACTTTAGTCAAAATGCTGCCTGCTGGATTCAGCTGTACCCAAATGGCATCAGTGTTTCAGAACTGCCTCGACTTCAAGAAGTCCATCTGGAAGATGCTCATTTTGTCCTAAGGATGTCCACGAGCTCTTCCGCTGTCATTAAAAGTGATGCAATATTTCATGTTGATATGGATTTCCCACTGTAACTTAAGGAATTACTGGAAGACCCTGCCCTCTCAATGTGAACATTACTTCTACCTCTATAGAGGGTGACGGGAAAAGTCCATGTACCTGCCACAGCCAACAAATGTTCCATTACAGCAAATGTTCAAGTGAACCTTGATCTATGTAAACGTGTTTTAAAGCATTTCACCTTAACGTTTGTATAGGTATGTGCCATCACTTCCAACATTTGTTTTAGCTTTCATATTTATTGATGCTGAGATTGTGTGACTTCTTGCTGTATGTTGTGTTCCCAAATGTTTAGAAAAAGTAGGAAACTATATAGTTCTGGCCAGTGAAAGGTCTTCACTCTTCTTTCTCCCTCCCTGCCTTTTCTCTTTGAGAGGCAGAGGCATTCAGAGGAAAAATACTTTTTTTTTTAAAAATGATAACCACTGTATACGGTCCATGTCCCATGTGGGGCTCACAGTGTTAATCTCCATTTTATTGGTGAGGTAACAGGCCCAGAGAAAAGAAGTGACTTGCCCAAGGTTACAGCAGACAAGTGGCAGAGCTGGGATTAGAAACCAGGTTCTTCTGACTCCCAGGCCTGTGCTTTGTCCACTGGACTACACTGTTTCTCATTCCTATTCTAACTTCCTGTGGGCACTACCCAACGCAGCTACTAGGGGACTAGGGATTTTTGGAATAGGCTGATTCAGTTAATGAAGTGCTGGTCTGTATTGCTTTGACATTTTCAATGGATTAAGACAAAGTAGCAACAAAAATAATAATAATGATGGTATTTGTTGTGCTTACTATGTGCAAAACACTGTTCTAAGCCCTGGGGAGGATACGAGGTGATCAGGTTGTTCTACTTGGGGCTCACAGTCTTTTCCATCTTACAGATGAGGTCACTGAGGCACAGAGAAGTTAAGTGACTTGCCCAAAGTCACACAGCTGACAAATGGCAGAGCCGGGATTAGAACCCATGACCTCTGACCCCCAAGCCTGTGCTTTTTCCACTGAGCCACGCTGCTTCTCATGGAACAAGTGAACAAATTAACAAAAATCATTCAATAGTATTTATTGAGCGCTTACTATGTGCAGAGCACTGTACTAAGCGCTTGGGATGAACAAGTCGGCAACAGATAGAGACAGTCCCTGCCGTTTGACGGGCTTACGGTCTCATCGGGGGAGAC
Source organism: Ornithorhynchus anatinus (assembly GCF_004115215.2). Lineage (NCBI taxonomy): Eukaryota > Metazoa > Chordata > Mammalia > Monotremata > Ornithorhynchidae > Ornithorhynchus > Ornithorhynchus anatinus. The sequence goes on along the minus strand of NC_041733.1, from coordinate 34,607,920 downwards.
GGACAGACGAGAACAATGGCAATAAACAGAGTCAAGGGGAAGAACATCTCGTAAAAACAATGGCAACTAAATAGAATCGAGGCGATGTACAATTCATTAACAAAATAAATAGGGTAACGAAAATATATACAGTTGAGCGGACGAGTACAGTGCTGTGGGGATGGGAAGGGAGAGGTGGAGGAGCAGAGGGAGATGGGGGAAAAGAGGCTTTACCTGCAGAGAGGTAAAGGGGGATGGCAGAGGGAGTAGAGGGGGAAGAGGAGCTCAGTCTGGGAACGCCTCTCGGAGGAGGTGATTTTTAAGTAGGGTTTTGAAGAGGGAAAGAGAATCAGTTTGGCGGAGGTGAGGAGGGAGGGCGTTCCAGGACCGCGGGAGGACGTGACCCAGGGGTCGACGGCGGGATAGGCGAGACCGAGGGACGGTGAGGAGGTGGGCGGCGGAGGAGCGGAGCGTGCGGGGTGGGCGGTAGAAAGAGAGAAGGGAGGAGAGGTAGGAAGGGGCAAGGTGATGGAGAGCCTCGAAGCCTAGAGTGAGGAGTTTTTGTTTGGAGCGGAGGTCGATAGGCAACCACTGGAGTTGTTTAAGAAAGGGAGTGACATGCCCAGATCGTTTCTGTGGGAAGATGAGCCGGGCAGCGGAGTGAAGAATAGACCGGAGCGGGGCGAGAGAGGAGGAAGGGAGGTCAGAGAGAAGGCCGACACAGTAGTCTAGCCGGGATATAACGAGAGCCCGTAACAGTAAGATAGCCGTTTGGGTGGAGAGGAAAGGGCGGATCTTGGCGATATCGTAGAGGTGAAACTGGCAGGTCTCGGTAATGGATAGGATGTGTGGGGTGAACGAGAGGGACGAGTCAAGGATGACACCGAGATCGCGGGCCCGAGAGACGGGAAGGATGGTCGTGCCATCCACGGTGATAGAGAAGTCTGGGAGAGGACCGGGTTTGGGAGGGAAGATGAGGAGCTCAGTCTCGCTCATGTTGAGTTTTAGGCGGCGGGCCGACATCCAGGTGGAGACGTCCCGGAGGCGGGAGGAGATGCGAGCCTGAAGGGACGGGGAGAGGACAGGGGCGGAGATGTAGATCTGCGTGTCATCTGCGTAGAGATGGTAGTCAAAGCCGTGAGAGCGAATGAGTTCACCGAGGGAGTGAGTGTAAATGGAGAACAGAAGAGGGCCAAGAACTGACCCTTGAGGAACTCCAACAGTTAAAGGATGGGAGGGGGAGGAGGCTCCGGCGAAGGAGACCGAGAATGACCGGCCAGAGAGGTGAGAGGAGAACCGGGAGAGGACAGAGTCCGTGAAGCCAAGGTGAGATAAGGTATGGAGGAGGAGGGGATGGTCGACAGTGTCAAAGGCAGCAGAGAGGTCAAGGAGGATTAGAATGGAGTAGGAGCCATTGCATTTGGCAAGAAGGAGGTCACGGGTGACCTTAGAGAGAGCAGTCTCGATAGAGTGGAGGGGACGGAAGCCAGATTGGAGGGGGTCTAGGAGAGAATGGGAGTTAAGGAATTCTAAGCATCGATTGTAGACGACTCGTTCTAGGATTTTGGAAAGGAAGGGTAGTAGGGAGATAGGACAATAACTGGAGGGGGAAGTGGGGTCAAGAGCGGGTTTTTTTAGGATGGGGGAGACAGTGCCTGTGTCCCTTTGGTGGGCTGAAAGCTCCTGGAGGGCAGGGATCATGTCTACTAATTCTTTTGGACCTTTCCAAGCATGTAGAGTACAGGAGCTGCTCAACAGATACTACTGATTGAGAACTTGGGAGTTTCTGCAGTGATCAGGCCTTGAATTGCCTTCCTAAGGGAAAAGGCACTAAGACATTTTCAGGCCAGAGGGAAGAAGTGTTTATCATGACTTAGCCCCTCTTTGGAAGGCCCAAGAGGGTTGGTGTCGATAGATTCCATTTTGGTTCTATAATGGATCTCCCTCTGCTGAAACTGAAGGTTATATAGGATGCTCACCATGCGCCATCCAAATTGGCAAGAGTAAGTTGTAAAAGTAGTCATCAGTTTTCGTCAACATTGCTGATATTAGTTTTCTGTTAAAAATGTGTTCCTTGCTGAATGTTCATGGCTCTGAAAAGAACCCAAGGGTCCTCGAGACTAGAATCTTGAGTTGATAAATTGTGGGTTTTGAGGGATAGCCTATTGAGTCTAAGCGGTAGGCTTTCCCTAGAATATTGGGCTGTCCCTCAAAAGCAATCCAGAATCAGACCCCAATATGTGGATTTTCAGGGTAGATGAGCCATTTTCTCAATTCTTAAAATGTTTTCCATAGGACCTACAGGTGAAATTGAGGCATAGTATTCATTCATTCATTCAACCCTATGTAATGAGCACTTACTGGGTGCAAAACACTGAACTGTTGGGAGAGTACAGTATAACAATAAACAGACACATTCCCTGCCCATAATGAGCTTATAGTCTAGAGACTGTACCAAACAGGTCATATTTGCAAATGGAAGGTATATCATAATGGGAGTAGGGATGTAATGAGTCGAGAAATGAGATAAAATGGAAGTTCCCCTCCTTTTCAGCAAAACAATCAATCGATGGTATTATTTGAGTGCCTGCTGGATGCAGAGCTTTTGGGGGAGCTCAGTATGATATAGAAAAGGTAGATATGTTCACAAGGAGCTTCTAGGTGAGATATTGGGACAGATTTATGAGTGAATTATGGATATGTGTTTAAGTGCTGATGGTGGGATGAACAGCAGGTGCTTCAGGGGTTCATATCGAAATCCGTACATGATGCAGAGGAAGAAGAGTGAGTAGAGGAAAGAAGGGATTAGTTGGGAAAGGAAGTGTGCATATGCACTTCTGTACATATCTAATTTGTATTCATCCCTGTCTCCCCCTCTAGACTGTAAGCTCCTCGTGGGCAGCGAATGTGTCTTGTCAACTCTCGTGTATTGTGCTCTCCTGAGCGCGTAGTACAGTGCTCTACACACAGTAAGTATTCAGTAAATACCTTTGATTGCAAGACCTCTTGGAGATGTGATTTTTAGGAAGGCTTTGAAGTTAGGGAGTGGTGGTCTGCCATATCAATCAATTAGTGGTATTTATTGAGTCCTTACTGTGTGCAGAGCACTGTACTACATCCTGGTAGACACATTCCCTGCCTACAACCATCATACAGTCTAGAGGGGCTATGAATGGGGAGGGAGTTTGGGGCCAGAGGTGGGGGGGTGATGAGGGGTTGGTGGTGAGATGCGGATTATGGTGGTGTCAGAGGAGCCAGTTGTGATGGCTGGAGTGCAATAAATCAGCCAGGTTAGGTAGAAGAGGGAGAGACGATGGAAAGAGTGCTTCAAACCGATGGAGAGGAGTTTGATTTGGAGGTGGATAGGCGGGCAGCCATTGGAAGTTCTTGAGCAGAGAGACGTGGACTGAAAGTTTATTTTGGGAAAATGATAGGGCCAGCAGAGTGAAATATGGACTGGAGTGGGTAATCTGAGGTCGGAATTCTCAAGGAACATGTTTAAGGTACTTTTGAGTCTTCCCTCTGGGCTTAGCAACATTACCATATTAGTGAACTCTTGTCTCTCTTTGAGCCAGTGATATTTGGCAGTTTTTGGGAGAATCCATGTTACTGGAACTTCGTAAACACCATAAAAATAAGTATTTTTGGTGAGCCTAAAAACCTCTCACACTTTTGTGAAAGTTAATACTGCAGCTTGTTTTTTGTTTTGTTTTTGTTTTTCTTTTAAATATTATTATGCCCCTACTAAGTGTCCAGAACAGTTCTAAGTGCTGGAGTAGGTACAGGTTAATCAGATCAGAGACAGTTCCTGTCACACGTGGAGCTCACAGGTAGGAGGGAGATCAGGTATCGATTCTCCATTTTGCAGTTGAGGAAACTGAGGCACAGAGCAGTATGGTCTAGTGGAAAGAACACAGGCCTGGGAGTCAGAGGATCTGGCTTCTAATCCCAGTTCTGTCTCTTGTCTGCTGTGTGACTTTGAGCGAGTCACTCAAATTATCTATGCCTGTTACCTCATCTATAAAATGGGGATTAAGACTGAGAATCCTATGTGGGGCAGGGACTGTGCCCAACCTGATTATCTTTTATCTACCTCAGTGCTTAGTATAGTGCCTGACCCATAGTAAGAGCTTACCGTTTTTTTCCCTGGTATTTAAGTGACTTGTCCAAGGCCCCATTGCATCCCAGTTTGTTTGAAGCTTGGTAGTTTAAATTTCTAAAGTACTCTCCCGGGTGGTCGGTAGGTCTGGAAGAGAAATGATGCTTCAGAACCGTCACTGTATAGCACATGTTGATGTTATTGCGTTATTTTAGGTAATATTTTCAGCGGAAGGTTTTGATTTTAGTATGAATTGGGATCTAATAGAAAAAAAACCAAACTTTTCTGAACTCCAAAATCAAAATGGATGAAGCCCATCGGATTACAGATGAGACCTTCTGGAGCTTCTGGGCTGTGCTCTCCTTTCTTAGTGTCCACGGTACTGAAAGTTGTCTCTCCTGTATTCTCAGGGAGACAACTTTATGTTCATGTAGTGAAAACTGGGCAGAATGTTCTGACAAGTTCCAGTTCCTTCTCCCAAGAAATTATCTGACTGCTTGTTCTGCAACATGCTTTTGATTTTGAAAAATCCTTAGATGCAGATTCTGTAAGGAAATCGGATCTTTCTGGGGGACTAGTCTCTGTCATCGGGAAAGCACACGGCAGACTTGAAAGTAATGCATCCCTGGGTTATGAACATGTTCAGCTCAGCACTTATGGCAGCAAAATCTTTTCCACAGTCTTGGTAAGGGAAAGGTAGCATTTAGTATTGCCGAAATAATAATTATGATATTTGTTAAGCACTTATTATGTGTCAAGCACTAGTCTAAGACCTGGGGTAGATACAAGGTAATCGTACATTGTCGTATTTATTGACCTCTTACTGTGTGTACAGGACTGTACTAAGCTCTTGGGAGAGTACAATAGAACAATAAACAGTTACATTCCCTGTCCACAATGAGCTTAGTCTAGAAGTGGGGAGACAGACATCAATACAAATAAATAAAATTACAGATGTGTACATAAATCAGTTGGATTAAATCAGTGGGACACAGTCCCTGTCCCACGTGGGACTCACAGTCCTATCCCCCTTTTATGGATGAGGTAACTGAGGCCCAGAGGAATTGTGAATTTCCCATTATCACACAGCAGACAAGTGGTAGAGCTGGGGTTAGAACCCACAATCTTCTGACTCCCAGACCCACACTCTATCCAATGTGCCATGCTGCTGCTTCATATTAAATAGGTGATAGTGGGATTTTTTTTCCTTGTTTGTTCCTGGACTTGATGCAAGTGGTGTGAGGAAGTAAATTGATGTTTTTGGAGGAGAAATAACTTATGATTTAGTGGCAGATTTAGTACCCATAGATAAGTAATTTACTCAGGCTGAGCCAGAAAAGGGTAATGCAATTCCAAAAGACAGAGGTCCTTTTTTTCCCTTTTTTCTCTACAGGGAGAAAAAACTGCCTAAGTATAGTGCCCAAGCGGAAGTAAGATTATGATGTCACATTTTTCCCTGCAAAGAAATCTTCCATTGATCCCAGCGCCATCAGTATTTATTGAGCGCTTACTGTGCGCAAAGCACTGTACCAAACACTTGGGAGAGTACCAAATAACACATTCCCTACCGATAAAGAGCTTGCAGTCTAGAGGGCAGAGACAGACATTAAATAAATAAAATTACAGATGCGTACCTCCGTGCTGTGGGGCCGAGAAGGGGGATGAATAAAGGGAATGAGTCAGGGTGATGCAGAAGGGGGAGGAAGAAAAGAAAAAGAGGGCTTAGGGAAGGCCTCTTGGAGGAGATGTGGCTTCAAGAAGGCTTTGAACAGGAGGATAGTAATTGTCATATATGAAGAGAGACGGTGGTCTAGGACAGAGGCAGGATGTGGGCAAGAGATGAGCGGCTAGATAAATGAGATTGAGGTACAATGAGAAGGTTAGCATTGGAGGAGCATTAGTCTTGTAGTAGTAAAGCAGTGAGATGAGGTAGGAAGGGGCAAGGTGATTGAGTGCTTTAAAGCAAATTGTAAGGAGTTTCTGCTTGACACAGAAGTGGATGGGCAACTATAGGAGGTTCTTGAGTAGTGGAGAAACAAGGCCTGAACACGTGGCTGGGAGATCCAAGTAGAGTTGTCTTGAAGGCAGGAGGAAACACAAATTTGCAGAGAGGGAGAGACATCAGGGCTGGAGTGTAATGGGAATCATCTGCATAAAGGTGATGATTGAAGCCACATAAGTGAATGAGTTCACTACTCATCTTACCTTCTAGGCTACGAACTTGAGTAATGCTTCTTGCATTTTTCAATCTCTATTGGCATATGCCTTATTTACCTGTGTGATTGCCCCCGATCTTTGAGGAATAAAAGATGATGTAAGCCATGACAGCAGTGCATTTGAAGAAAAGTTTCAGAACATGATTTTGCTGCAGGTACCAGGGAGAGATTTTCTTCACAGAGGGATAAAAGGGAAGGGGGGAGCCATTAAATCATTGAATACCTGTTTGATACAAGCGTGTGATGCTTGCAGCATTTGATGGACTACAGTAGGAGAGATGTGACCTCAAAAGCCTCCTTACCTTCCTTTTCCTTTCCCCCTTTCATTTCCTTCCCGCTCATCTTACTTTTAAGCTCCATTATTGCCCCTCTCTTTTTTGGGGTTGCTGAAAATTGGGGCAGTGATGTGAGTAAATATGGTAGCTTATTGATATTAAATGTCAGGTTTTGATAGCATCATTGTAAAATGATCAGCTCTCCCATAATGAGTATTCCATGATGTGCTTTGAATAGGGTAGCTTTATAGGATCAAATTGAAGTTTTGAAGTTTCCAACATCTCTGGACTGAAAGGGGATGTTGGAAGTGATTTTATGTGTGTGGCAATGGGCAAGAGGTGTACACTACAGGGTGAGCTTCCCCCTCTTTTCTTCCCCCTCTTCTCCACCTCTTCCCTCCATTATTGAAGTCATCGATCGGGTCAGAAAATAGTCAATTTCTAACCTTTTTTTCTCTTGTGGAAAATTTCCTATCTACCTCATAGTAGCATTTGGAGTTTGAATGGAATGCATATTTAGACTCTCCTTTTTTCCATTTATAACTTTAGTAATGCTCTCTGAACCTGAGCTGAGTGTGGGTGAAGCTTGGCTGCACATCTGAAATAATTACTAACCCTGAAGGAAACCTTTGTGAGCTCACCTTAAAATATAAAGGATCATCAGGAGCTTCTGTTCCTTCTCTGGACCCAGCTTTCAGAACTTATATCTTAAGGGACAAAATTACTCTGAACTTAGTTTGGCTTGAGGATTTTTTGGGGGAAAAAATCGTGAAAATTTTGCAGGTAAGTACTGGATGAACTCTATATTAAAACCATTAGCATCCAATAACATGCATTCATTGTGGAGTAGTAGCATAAAAATGTTATGACGGATGAAAACTCGCAGATTTTCCTTTGGCTTAAACTTTGCTTTTTTTACTGCAGGAACTTTTAAACTGACAATAGAATTCACAGAAGAATATCCAAATAAGCCACCTACAGTTAGATTTGTCTCAAAAATGTTTCATCCAAATGGTAAGTATTTCTAGAGTAACATTTGGTATCTAGTCACGGCCAGGCCATGCTCTTTGCTAACTGGTTAGACCAGTGACTAGCTGGGTACATTTCTGTTTGGAAAGTTCAAGTTGTTGCCTTTTCTATTCTGGATCAGAAGAAGGGAAGAATTAAAACAGTCTGCTGTTTTGTAATCTTGAGGTTAGAGATGACAGTGTTTTCAGAATTGGCTGAAATTTGTGTGTGTTATTTAGGCTATGTTTTTATTTTTCCAGTTCTAATATCCAGTTCATGCTTCTAGAACACTTAATTGTTGCCATTTTTTTAAAATACCTGAATCCTATCATGATTGTCCCTAAAAAATCAGTAATACCTTGATTTGAGTATAAGTATCGATTATTCATTTCAGTGGTCTTGTGAGCAAAACCACTCTTAAGTGGTGGGAAAGAACACAATCAAGGATGAACTGGAAAGATACATTAGGAAAGATCAACTCTACAGGTTCAGTTTCTGCTCCCCGTGACTGCTCTCGAAGCGATAAGTTCCTCCAGGAACAGTTGAAAGGGCCCACGGTCCCAGTTACGGCAAGGCAGGATGGGAGCCGAGCCCTGGGCCGCAAAAGAGAGGAAAGGAGGAATTACAGAGTATGTTGTGTGCCTGGCATGTTTGACTCTTTCTATGCCACATTCTGACTTTTTCCCTTTCCTCTCCTTTCCCTCAACCATTTCTTGCTGTAAGTGGAACCACGGGTCGTTTCAGCTGCTCTTGGACCAATCTGTCACTTCGAGAGCAGTCACAGGGAGCAGAAAATAAACCTTTTAGGGTGCGTGCGGAAGTTTAGGTTTCGCTCAGCGAGAGACGTGTTTGTCCCCGAGGCCTGACTGGAAATCTTCCGCTCGATGCGAGTAAAGTAATGGTGACCTTGCAGGCCAGAGGCTTTCAGTCGAAGGTACCACTAGGCCCTGGCCCCCTAGAAAGAACTCAAAGGTAGTGGTGGCGATGGCCATTTTTAGTGCACCCCTACCACTGCCGACTACTTCTTGTAGACACCAGAACTTAGGGAGAGCCGAGCAGCAGTCGCCTCCAGAGGTGAAGAGAAGCCACTGCCGCTTCTCAAGTCGATGCCCGTGGGGGCATAATAAGCTTTGGCCTCTCAGCTAGGGCAGAGTGAATTCTGTGGCTGGGGTGCTAGTGCTTTTTTTCCTAAAGCAAAACCTGTTTATCACAGGTACAGTCTAATCAGTGGCATGCACGTGTTTACCGTGTGGAAAGCAGTCTACAAAGAGCTCAGGGGAGTGAGAGGGCAGCAGGAATCCAATGGCTGTCCTCAAGGAGCTTTCAGAATAGACGTGGAGATGGTTGTTAAATTGCGGTTGGCAGGAGAGATGGGGGCAGAGTAAGTCGGTTGGTGTTAAAGAAGCTAAGTGTGCAGGCTGGAGTACAGTGGGAGAGGAGCAAAACAGAGCTCAGTGAGCACCTTCAGGCCACTTTGTTGGGCTCATCACCATCGGCCGTTTAGGTAGAGTAACTAAGCGGCACAAGTCACAGGTATAAAGAACCTAATGCTCTGTTCACTTATCGAGAGAGCTCATGACAGCCCATTAAGCCAGACATAGGGCTCTTCTTATTTCTCGGTGACACAAGGGGAGTGATCAATCTTCCTTGAAGGCATTGCACTCAGTGCTCAGGTTACCCTCTTCCAGACTTACCGTAGTGGGAATGTGCGGTGGTGGTAGGCTGGCAGCAGAAAACTTCACAGGGATAAAAGAGAGTAACGAACAAGTACCATCTTGAAACTTTTAAAAGCAGAAAAGTCAGGTTGTTTTTTACCAAGGTTTTTCAAATCATGATCCCTTTACTCCTCAACCGATACAACTATTATTCATACTTAACCCAGCCGTGTTTTTTTATTAAGAAAAATGGAATCAAAGTGAAAGGAAAAACACCAACTAGGAGTTGTATGGTGGAAAATAAGCAGTTTTAGCCAATTGAAAGTAATCAGTCCTTAAATGAACTTGGTTTCTTAATTCCCCTTTCTAGTTTATGCAGATGGTAGTATATGTCTGGATATTCTTCAAAACCGTTGGAGTCCAACATATGATGTATCCTCCATATTAACTTCCATACAGGTGAGTCTTTCCCTACTTAAGTGTCACTTCAGTCAATAATAGATGTGAGGACCTATTCTGCACACTGTGCTTTACATTAGGGCAGTGCAGAACAGAATACAACACTTACAGTACAGTGCAATACTCTTTTTTTTCTTTAAGTAGGCATAACTGGTGCACTCGAGAGCCTGCATCTCAATATAAAACACAGTTTAGGAAGGTATTCAGTTTTACAAATTTGAGTGCTGTTGATAGATGACTACAGTCATCAAACACTGAATTTGACCACGCTGAGAAGTAGTGGGAGTAGGGGGACTTGAATTCTAATTTTGGCTCTGCCAGTTTTGTCTGGCGTGTGACCTCAGGTGAGTCGCACAGCTTTTCTGTACCTCCATTTCCTCATATGGCAAATGGGGATTAAGTACCTCTTCTCCTCCTTCCCCTTAAATGGTGAACCCCTTATGGGAGAGGGACTCTAACCATTAAACTATCCTGTATCCACCATGGGGCTTAATACAGTTGTTAACACACATGGAAAGTGCTTAACATACAGTTACGCCAGTCCTAGGAAAACTGGTTCATTATAAAAATGAGAAAAGATAATCTATTGTGTATTGAGTGAATAGTGGGGGAGATGACACTTGCCTAGCACAATGTATCTACCTGAAATTAATCCCCTTTTCAAATTGTACCCTCAGATGTCTTTAATACAACTTATCAGTGCTCCACATTGAAACTTCTTTATTTTCTTTGTAGTCTTTATTGGATGAACCCAATCCCAATAGTCCAGCAAACAGCCAGGCTGCACAGTTGTACCAGGAGAACAAGCGGGAATACGAAAAACGAGTTTCTGCAATAGTAGAACAGAGCTGGCGTGACTGTTGACCCAGGATGATGTAAATGAACACTCTGGTCATGAGGAAAATATATATATACATATGAAGTGTTTGAGTCATCTTCCTTCTGCTCCTCAGCATCATTTACATTTACTTTGGTGAAAGCAAAATAGCTGTTCTGTTGCCTCCCTCGCTGAAGCTTTTTTTTCCCCCCCTTTTGGACATCAGAAAACACCCACTAAGAAGTCAAATGTACTGTACCTGGGTTACTTGCGAAAAGAATTACTAATGCTTAATTTCTTTTCTGTGGTACTTCTCCAATCTTAGGGAAGCAGTGTGCATTACTGTTCTTCACACTGAGCTTTTAAAATTGGGGTAGGCAGTGATGCTCGTGGGGCTCGATGCAAGGCATGTTGATCGACAGAGTGCTTTGAAAAGACTGAGGCCACAAATGCGGAGTGGGCTAGGCCACTCATTCACTCGTATGGTTGTTTTTAGAGCCTACTGTGATAAAGCACTACCTGAAGACTGACCTCTCAGTCATGGCTCATGGAATAGTGGAGCAGAAGCTTTCTCAGTATAGAAAAAACAAGCTCTACCCACTTTAATAAGGCTCAGGAATTGGCTCCCATCACCTTCCAAAGCGGCAGAACTTCATTTTGGTATGTACTAGTGGACTGGAGAGGGTTGTGCAGAGCAAGCTGACCAGCTGATGCATTTATGGGTTAGAATTCGCAGGTCTGCTTCAGCTGAAAGATCTTCCCTATTCCAGAAAATAAAGGTGTGAATATGTATTTATAATGGGAAAAAGAAGAGGGAGTTAATGTTGCTCTGTCACTGATCTGTATGAGAAGTAAAGATGCTCTGGCAGACAATTTGTGTGAGGTGAAAGAAACCCAGAGTACCAAGGAAATGTTGACTTCTTTCCCACTGATATAATAGGTGCATTCTTTCTTGGTCTTTGAAAATTTCAAGGCAAATCATACTGTGGAGAAGGCTGTGTGTACCTTTGGATGGATTTGACAGCATCGCGCATAGCTCAAGATGTAAGACATGTATTGGAAAGAGTCTCTGTACCTCAATGTGTAAGACTTTACACAAGTAACCCATGTAAAGAGGAATGTGTACAATTTTCAAAAAGTGTAAAGTAAATGTAACAGAAAAACAATTATAGTAATGGCTGGCTGGTTTTCTTCCTCCCTTCCCAATAAAAAGATCTGAAGAAATAAAAAAGCACACCTGCAATAAGAGTCGAAAGGCAGGCTCTCCCTTAAAAATCACATGCTTACTGGGGGCAAAGTAGTGACCATGCCCTCTTCCCCACCCAACAAACCAGCATATTAGCTCCAGCTTCACCCTGTAAGGAATAAAGATCCCTGCAATACAAAAGTGGAAGACTCTAGCACCTGTAAAAGGAGATATAATACAAGTTCTCCACTGTAAAGCTGGAAAGCAAATCCCTCCCAGAGACCCAAGTGCTTATATGATGGATATGGCAGGGTGGCTAATCCTAAATCAAACCCAGCCTTTTCCCTACTTTGATGTGACCATCTCCATTAACCACCCAGGAAATCTGCACATTAGCTCCAGATTCACCCTCTCAAGAATAAAGAACCCTCCCCCTTCAAAGAAACAGACTCCCATAGCCTGTGGATCCAACTAACAGCTCCTCCTGCTGTATGTTCTTGAGCAAGTTCATTTCCTCATCTGTAAAAGGGGATTTGCTAAAAGTTCTCCATACCACAGTACAGCACTTGATAAATAATATTACTAGTGAATTTTACTGAAATGCAATTCTAAATGATGTTCTGGGTAAAGCTTCAGCCTTCTTAAGGGAGCTGGAGAGCAACTCTTTCCAAGACCCCTACATTCACCAAATTCAATTTAACAACACAGTAAGACAAAACAGCCTACAGAAAAACAAGACAGGAAAGTGGCACAAGCCTACCTTATACCTTTCTTCCAATCAGGATTAAGGACAAAGAACACTATGGAGAAGGAGGGCAGGAAGCACATTTATGAAGGAAAATTTCCACTTTACCAACAGCTGGAGCTAATGTAGCCACATTAGCTAGTAGGTAGTAATAAGTCAAACTTCCAGCTTTTTTCCTATTTCCATGTGACCACGTCAGTTATCCTCCCAACAAAAATATCAACTACAGTTCTGTAAAGACAGTTCTCCAGTAGTTTTACTAGTAAGATGATAAACTAGAGGTAAAAAAAAGAAAAACCAGTGAAGAGTTTGGAATTAGTCTTGACTGTCACCAGTCAGACTGAGTTACAAGATCATCATTCAAAGCTGGAAACCAGATGTGCTCAAGATTGTCCATCACTCAGAACTTTTGAAGCCATGTGGTAGAAGTTACACTGGAACACTAAAAATTACTTCATGAAAAGTATTATATTGTGGGGCTCTTAAAGAACTTTATACGTGTATACACAACACAGGGACAATTTTACTTCATTAGACATTCTAGAATACTGAGGTTCACACAGATTAAAGAGCTGATACAAAATAATATGGCATTTCCCTTATTTCTGGAAATAAAACTGAACTTTTATTGTCATTAATACCAACTGTACATGTATATCTTTTGTCAAATCGTTCTGCTCAAAAAAATGGCAAATGCCTTTCCCGGGGCAAAAGACAAGGGAACCATATTTCAAATGACGTCGAATTCCTTTCGAGTTGGTCATGTGTTTCGGCTATCACAAACTATTAAAATATGAAGGGACAAGTAATATCAAAGACCCACAGTAACTGCACTATCTTGTCTTTGGGGATTACGCTAGTACGACGGGACGGAACTTCTCGAGTTCCAACTTGGCCTGATCAAGCATTAGAAATTAAATGAGCAAAGTGAAACATCTTCAAATGAATTATCCTGCAACCAGAAAATGCAGCATCTCTCTCTTTAATTCATAGATCACCAACCTGTTCCGGTAAGTGTTTGCGAGGGAAAAGGAACAGCAGTTCTGGGCCTTAATTGGCCTGGGGCATGACGAGCTCATAGTGTCCGACCTGGCCTTGTTTCAGCTGATCGAGCAGGTCCTCCTTACGCCTCTTCCGCCCTACCACCGGATACCGATCGTGGCAGATCCTGTGGGATTTACTCTTCAGATGGTACTTCTGAGAGATCTGATGGATCTGCTTCCTCTCGTCGTTGGTCAGCTCGGTGGAGAAAAATCGGTATGGCTATCCGAGCGGGCCTAGTTTCGGATGATCTGCTCGATGTCCCTCTTGGCGATCTTATTGACTCGCTCCACGTCCAGCCTGAGCCCTTCCCTCTTATGCTGCTCTTTGACCGAGATGGGTTCTTGTATCCCTTCGCTGGACTTGCCCAGACCGCCGCCGGTCCAGCCCATCTTTCGCAAAAGCTGATTCTCGATGTCGTCCTCTTTGATCTGCTGCTTGTAAGCTTCGTCGGCCGAGCGGCCCCGGATCTCGTTTCTGGAGATCACGTCCTCGACGGTACCTTTCTTCAAGTTGTTGATGACGGTCGGCTGGGTCTTCTTCAGGACCTTCACCGCCTCCTCCGCAGCCTCGTGTTTGATGCCATTCTTGATCCCCACCGCTTCGGCGATAAACTTGTTCTCCAGGATCACCTTGCACTTCCATCGGAGACCCGTCATCCTCTCGAAGACGTACTCCACCGTCATCCTGTTGAACTGGGCAGTGTCGTTGAGCGTGCACACCGGATTCGAGGAGCTCTTGTACACGACGAAATCCTTCAGATCCTTCTTCTTGCTGCAGCCCCTGGGCGAGTAGGCCACCGTCTGGACCTGGGTGCTCTTCACGGTCGGGATGTTGGATTGGGTCTTCTGAAGGATTCTCAGAGCTTCGTCGGCAGCTGTGTGTTTGCTGGTTTTCTTGCTCCCGTAGCCTTCAGCCAAGCAGTGGTCCTGCAGGTACACCCTCAGCGCCACGTGCGGTTTGGCATCAGGTCGTACTTGTACTCGACCGACATCTTGTTGAACGAGGCAGAATTATTGAGGATCCCTATGGCATCGCTCGCGTTTTCTATGAGGATGAAATTAGTCCAGTGTTTGGACGAGCCGGAACCCTGGGTGGAGTTGGAGCTCAGCAGCCCGGACAGATCTTGGCCAGGCAGCAACTTTTCGGGGGCTTTTAGAGCTGGAGGAAAATCATAGGAAAAAACGCCCACCTGACACACCACCAGGTCATCCCGACAGGTGCGTCTGAATTCTGCGCCGGATGACCCGAACTTCTACGGGCCACTGCAGGAGCCTGACGGCCAGCTCCGTGGCTTGATCCCTCGACCTGTTTTTGCTGCTGGCGTCGCCGGTGGTCGGGTAGATGTTTTGGCCCCGGACTTCGCAGGCGTACCTGTCCGTCAGAAGTTTCTGGTTTTGGGGATGTCGGTCGGGGGGATTTATTTCAAGGAAGCATAGATGTATTAGGGATTTATCTTGCAGGCCTGGATGCAGCGTATTAACAAATAGGTATAGTTAATTTGATCAGATCCCGAATTAGTCTCTGGATTGGAAAGGCTTTTCCAGACAGCCGCGGCAAGTCTCTCAATGAAGTACTGCTTCCCCGCCACCACCGCTTCTGGAAAGGTTTCGGACGATGGGGGCTGACCCGTCTCCGCGCTATCGGACGACGTGCTGGTGGTTGCCGGCCGGTTCCCCGGGAAAGAACATTTCCCTTCCAGATACGGAGCATTCCCTTCTCGGCCACCAAGGTTGTTGGGAACGCAATCCAGATAGTTGTTGGATGACACGCTGGCGGAGTTGACTGGTTCGCTCAACTCCTTTGTCCGAGCATCTGAAGGATCTTACCTTCTTTCATCTTTATTACTGCTAGCAACAAAGTGGACGGGCTCAAAATGGGGTCACCCACGGAACCTGGAGGAAACTTGCCTCTTGGGAGGATTCTGACCTGCAGGGTGAGTAAAATGTACATCGCGTTACCAAAAAGAGGGCATTTCAAAACAACGGGAAAACAGACACGCATTAGCAACCCCAACCCAAGTCTCTTTTCCCCAAAACAGACTTAATGCAGCCATTAACGGTCTGCTTGTAAAGATGGACACTCAGTCAAGTGGAGAACTGCAATAAAAGTTGAAATCAGAGTCCATTCACTTGTATTTTTTGAGCGCTTACTGTGCGCAAAGCACTGTACTAAGTGCTTGAGTCCCTTCTTGGAGCACAGGGGAGAGATTCTTCCTCAGGCCTCTGGAGGATAATATCAAACTACACCCTCACTGCCCTCTCTGTTGGGGAGTCACCGGTTGTGCGGTGGTCTAGAAGCGAGTATGGATGGCGGGAAGTGGCAGTTCAATTCCCAATAGTCCCTGGCCTGGGACCCCTTATATGGCTGAAGGGAAAATCTGGTCAAAATGCATGTTAGAAGAACTTCACCATGCAAGTTAAAGATGGATAAAAGGTTTGGTTCATCTCGGGTGAATCCTACATCATCATTGAAAAGGAACACAGCTGGTGTGTTTTCAGAAGAATAATCCAGTATGAATCAGTGCCGACATAGAGGTAAATGAAAATAATTCACTTTGCATAGAAGGAAAAATGGGGAATTCAAACAGACTTTTTGGTGTGAAAAATGAATGTCCTCTGACCACACAGACTTTAGAACAGTAGCGTATCTTTAGATTTCGAAACGAAACATATACGACAAATTACAAATAAGGAACCAATTTCAAAATTGAGGCTTAATTCTTCTTGAAAAAGTTCATTCATTCATTCATTCATTCATTCACTTGTATCTACTGAGCACTTACTGTGTGCAGAGCACTGTACTAAGTGCTTGGAAAGCACAATTCAGCAACAAAGAGACAATCTTTGTTCACAATGGGCTCACAGTCTAGAAGAGGGGAGACAGATATCAAAACAATGTAAATAGGCATTGATATAAACAAATAGAATTATAGATACGTACATATATACACAAGTGCTGTGGGGCAGGGAAGGAGGGTAAAGCAAAGGAATACAATTGTAGATATTTATATATACTTATATATGCACATCAAAACAAACAGGCATTAATATAAATTAATGCACATATAATTATATATAAGATGTACATATATACAAGCGCTGTGGGGTGGGGAAGGAGGGTAGAGCAAATAGAATTATATATATATATATATATATACACACACATCAAAACAAGTAAACAGGCATTAATATAAATAGAATAATAGATAAGTACATATATACACAAGTGCTGTAGGGTGGGGAAGGAGAGTAGAGCAAAGAGAGTGAGTAGGGGCGATGGGAAGGGGAGAGGGAGCTGAGGAAAAAGGGGGCTTAGTCTGGGAAGGCCTCCTGGAGGAAGTGAGCCTTTGGTAGGACTTTGAACAGGGGAAGTGTGATTATTCAGCAGATTTGAGGAGGGAGGGTATTCCAGGCCAGAGGTTGCCTGCAGGACAGGCAAGAATGAGGCACAAGTGAAAAGGTTAGCACCAGAGGAGCAGAATGTGCAGGCTGGGATGTAGAAGGAGAAAGGGGGAGAAGAGAGAAGGGGGTGATATGGGTCAGAAACCTTTGAATGAGGAAGGGCTGGTGCCTTCTAAAATTCACAGCAATTCCCAGATCTACAACTTCTGCTTCAGGAAAAGATTTCAAGAGGTGAGTGGTAACTTTAATTAGGCTGGATCCTAGCCTTGGATGCAATAAATACCCTTGTTAAATAAAACTAAGGGAAGATAAGTCTAAGGTAAGAGAAGCAGAGTGGCCTAATAGAAAGAGCTTAGATATCAGAGGACTTGATTTCTAATCCCTACTAATTACCTGCTGTGAGCCCTTGCCCAAGTCACTTGCTTTTTCTGTTTCTCAATTGCCTCATCTGTAAAATGGCATTTAAATATTTGTTCTCCCTCCAACTTAAACTATGAGCCCCAGATGGTACAGCTACCCATAGAGTCATACTGGTATATAAACTTTAATTTACCCTAGGGCTAAATTAGTGCTTGATTCAAGTTGCTTAACAAATTCCATTTAAAAAAAAACAAAACTACTAGGTCTTTAAGAAACAAGCATTACATCAGTTGTGGACTGAGTAAAATCTCAAAACCCAGCAATGATAGAGTCTCCTGTGAGAAACAACAGCTGAGCCTCGGACCTGAGATTTCAGGATTGAAAACCTGTGCAGAAGAATTGATTATATTGCTACTGGCTGTCTTAGAGTGCCTCTCAAACTCTCCCTTCTTACGAGTTGTGTTTCCACTGGGATAAGGTGTGCAGAAAATGTAGATAGTTCTTGACCCAGTTTAGCTGGTTAAAGATGAAACTGGAACTAGAACCCAGGGCACCTGATTTCCAGACAGGTGTCCTTTCAACTAGACTAGAAAACTTATAGTAATCAGTAGATTTCAATCTTCATAATATCTTACTGATGCTGTACATACCTTATGTAGATTTAAATTATAGATTTTAATTTAATGTCACAGCTTCAGAAGTTCCCTGTTTGCCTGCTGCGATATAATAATTCATCCAAGTAGAGAACAGTAAAAAGTGTTTGAAATAAATATCCATGTTGAATGCTTTAGCTGTAAGTTGACGCCACATCTGGACACTATTTTTCATTGGAGCTTAGAATGCCATTGGAGATTAGTAGACTGAATCCAATATATTATGACATCATTATCTTTTTATAAGACTTGTGACAGCACAATCTTGTCAGGGGAAAAAAATGAAACTAAATTTATTAAAAATCAGTTAAGTTTTCCTTCACATATAAACTTGAACTAAAATCGAGAAAAGATTAAAAAAGTGTTAGAAAGGTATGGATTGAAGAAAGTGCATCCTTCTTGGGTGGGAAATGGATTTTTTTTTAGGGTGCTTAGAATCCTTGGGATTGATTATTTCTAAACTCCTAGAAAAGCTTTTCGATGCCCAGAAATGGTTTTTCTTCTTAAGATTGATGTGAAAATTTTTTTTTTCTGTTATCTATACACAGGTCCCAGAAATCAATTTGTAAGAAATAACAATAAGTCAGTATAAATCATACACATATGTACACAATATTCAGAAAAGAACTATAACTGAAAATTTGTGAAATCCAGGGCAGGCATAGAGAATGGTAGTAAGTGGTAAGAATACCACTTTCGACATTGCATACTGATAAATTAAGCACCCCTGAATTTTAGAGTTATTGATTCTCACTTTCATTGCACAAAATAATTAATGCTGAAACCCAAACACCATCAGGTTCATCTCTCTTCAAGCTCAATCTGTATGGGTTTAGGGCAGCCTGCAGTTCCTAAGTATCTCTTTGGCCCAGCCAGGAATTGGCCAATTTTAAAAACTTTCCCTGGGCCTTGTGTATTTAAAAAACCAACAACCAAACAAACAAAAAAACCTAGTTTACACTTTCATGAAAAACCTAATAGAAAAAATAACACTTCAAAAGTCATTTTTATTCTATGGTCACACTTGAAAAGTTACTATGCAGGTACTCCTTATAATTAAAATTAGAATTCAAGACGCTTTTGTGAGCCAGGTGACAAGTTGGTTCAAGCCAAATCCCCCCCTTCACCCTCCCCCCCTTCACCCTCCCCCCCCCCCCCCCCCCCCCCCCCCCCACCACACACAGCTTCCTGGGGCATTTGGAATATTCTGGGGGAGGATTCTAACTTCTTGGTAGGTGGAGCTGAGCTGGAGAGGTTTTTCAGTTTTTGGTGTAGATGGGGATTGCTGTTATAAGCCTTACTCCTGTTCCTGACTTTCAACCAGAGCAACCTGTGCCTTGTTCTCCCTGTGCTACATTGGGATTGACAAAGGAAGGTTAGTATGAGTTAATTAAGATCTGAGTGTAATTTTCAGGAGATTAGAATCTAAACCCAGTTTGTCAGTGTTTCTCAAAGAGCCAAGCCTGGAACAACCTCATGACCCTATAATCCTAAATGCCTCTAAATTGGCTGTTGAACCATCAATCAATCAATAGGATTTGTTGAGTGCTTACCGTGGGCAGAGTACTGTACTGAGCACTAGGGACAGTACAAACCAAGAGTTGTTTGGCATGTTCCCTGCCCACCTTGAGCTTACACTTTAGAACTTTAGGGGCTGTAAATTGCTAGAAATACCTCTTTTAGTATTCAATCAGTGGTATGAGTGCTTACTGTATGCAGAGCACTGTACTAAGTGCTCAGAAGAGTACAATCCAACAGTTGGTAGCTCTCTGCCTACAAGAAGCTTAGAGTCTAGAGGGGAAGATGGACACTAAGATAAATTACAGGTATGTACAGGTGTGTAAGTATCATGGGGCAAATATCAAGTGAGTAGGTGATGGAGAAAGGAGGGTGAGTAGGGGAAAAGAGGGCTTAATTGGGGAAGACCTCTTGGAAGAGATGTGATTTTAATAAGGCTTTGACAATGAGAAAGTGGTGGTCTGTTGAAATGAAGGGGGTGGGACTTCTAAAACAGAGGATGTTGGCAAGGGGTCAGCAGTGAGTTAATCAAGATTGAGGAACAGTGAGTAAATTGGTGTTAGAGGTGCAAAGTGTGTAGGTTGCTTTGCAGGAAATCAGCGAGGTAAATTAAGAGGAGGTGAGCTGACTTGGTGCTTTTAAGCCAATGGTAAATGTTTTTAGTATTCTGGATTGTGAGCTTTCAATTTGTCCTTTAATCCTGATTTTAATCTTGTTTTGTTTGGCTCAGAGCTAGTGGAGGCTATATGGCACTACTGGTTTGCTGGTGGGAGACATTAATTTCATATCTGCTTTGGATACTTAGTAACTTTAGCTCTAGTTTCCAAAGGGTGGGAATTGTGTTTCTTGTATTGTACTTTCCCAAGTGCTTAACTATTGTCCACTGCACACAATAAGTATTCAAATGCCTTTAATGGTATACAGTAATACAGCTCTAAGTTAAATCATGAATTTTTCACAGCTATGATTATATGTTTTTAAAGTGGGGGAGAAAGCTAGTGAATACAAAAAAGGACACAACCCTGATTTGCAAAACTCCAGAGATAATTGAATGAATAGCAAGGAGGGGCTGAGAGATTGTAGAGGGAAAAACAAGCAAACAGAGCATTCAAGGTAAATGAAGAGGGAAAATGAAACATTTTATTAATTGGGCAAGATGGAAATAGTTGAAAACAGAACCAAAATATGCCAATACTTCTTTGCTAATGATAGAAGATAAAAAATTATAAAGAGTGATTTGGAATGCTTGATGATTCTGATAAACCCCTTCTGACAATCTAAATAGCTCCCACTCTGTTGGAGGTGCTTGTCATATCTCAGCTAGATCACTGTATTAGTGGTCTTTGTCTGTGGTCTTTCTGGGTCCAGACTCTCACCTTTCCAGTCTAGACTTCACTCTGATGGTTGTCATCATCCTAAAAATGTCCTTCTGCACAAATCTCTTCTGTTTTTTTTTTAAAAAAAACTTTCAATGTTATCTATTCTTCTCTGTACCAAACATTTTAACATTGGTTTTATGGCACCAAGTAATTTCCCCCTTACCCATTCACTCTTATCTCCTAACAATAATAATAATAATGGTATTTATTAAGTACTTACTATGTGCTGGGCACTGTTCTAAGCACTTAGGGAGATACAAGATAACCAGGTTAAATATAGTCCCTGTCCCTTCTAGGGTTTACAGACTTAATCCCCATTTTACAGATGAGAGAACTGAGGCCCGGAGAAGTGAAGCAACTTGCCCAAGGTTACAAAGCAGACAAGTGAAGAGCTGGAATTAGATCTTATGACCTTCTGACTCCTAGGCTGGTGTTCTAGCTACTAGGCCATACTGCTGCCACTTGGAGACAGGCCAGTTGGGGAGGGGAGGAGAGGAGAAAAGGGGACACATTTATTAAGTGTCTACTATGTTTATTAAGTTAATTAAATGTTTACACTTAATAACTAAGCATTTACACTTAATATCTAACTTAATAATTAAGCGCTTATAACATGTTTACAACACAAAGTCAGATTTAACATTCCTTCTAAACCAAAGGTCTTGTACTTTCCCAAGCGCTTAAATATAGTACGTTGTTTTTAATTTACCCATCTCCAGCCTCTGGTTTATATCCTTCTTGGTTGGCCCCAGGTCGCCCTTCGAATCTGTCAGAACACAGCTCTCCCTTTCTTCAAGTCCTTCTGAAATTCCACAACCTCTCAGAAGCTGACCCTGATTAATTTCCCTTCTCCCAATGTTGCAACCAGTCAGTTCTTATCTCAGTACCTTTTGTACCACCTAAGCAGTTTAACAATCAGTTGTATTTCTTGAGCCCTTCAGTGTGGGCAGAATACTGCAGTAAGCGCTTGGGAGAGTACAATATAACTGAGTTGGTAAACATGCTCCCTGCCCACACTGCTCCTCTAGATTAAAAAAAAAATTCTGATGACAACAAGTTTGTTATAAAAGTTGCTTTTGAAGATACCAGTGATTCATATCCCCATGTCCTGTTCTCGATTTACTAATATCCTGACAGGTTGTTAATAATAGCTTTACTAGTAAATCTCCCCATGCCATCCCAAAAAAGAAAACAGAAGTGTACACTTCCATTCAGTTCTACAGTTCCTCATTCAATTAAGTGTTATTAAATAGTCTAAGCATCTCCAGTGTTTTCCAGCAAGCAAAAGGTAGGCGTGTCCTTTATGTCACTTACCTGTTGGGGAGCTGAATTTAGCAGGTCATGACTGAAGAAATCCATCTGGATGTGCCTGTGTCAGCACTGATGTTTTACATGAACTGTGTTTGGTTTAATGCCGATTTGATGGTTTAGTGCTGCATTGAAGCTGACCACACCATGTTTTCACTATTAGAAATGCTTTGAAGCAGGCTGGGTTTATCTGGTCCATCCTGTTGTCAGGGCCAGGAGGTTTGGATCAAATAGATCAATCCTTGGTACATAGTTACTGCTTAACAAATACCATAATTATTAATATATTATACTGTCATACTGAAGCCCTTCTCTCTTGACCCCCTCCCCTGCCATTCCTCCCCCATCACTGGTCCCTGAGTGAGAAAAGTATGATGTTCAGGGCAGGGATAGTGAGCAAAAAATGGGTCCCAAGCCCTTTAGCCACTGTAAAGAGCTACATTTTTACGTGTTGACACACCCCATTATTTGTCAAGGAAAAGGATAAGTGCATTTTTCCTTAACCAACTAAAGGTGACAAATAAAGAAGCAGCATGGCCTAGTGGATAGAGCACAGACCTGGGAGTCAGAAGGACCTGGGTTCTAATTCTGACCACCACTTACCTGGACAAGTCACAACTTCTCTGTGCCTCTGTTAGATCATCTGTGGAACGGGCGTATGACCATACACTCTATGTTGGACAGAGACAGTGTCCAACCTGATTGGCTTGTAACTACCACAGTAGAGTGCCTGGCCTGCTTAAGAAAAACCATAAAATATATTCATGATAAAATTATGATCACTTTATTTGTACTCAAATAATTAATACCTCCCACACAATTGGGTGACTCTGGGTAAGTCACTTCACTTCTCTGTGCCTCAGTTACCACATCTGTCAAATGGGGATTAACTGTGAGCCTCACGTGGGACAACTTGATGACCCTCTATATACCCCAGTGCTTAGAACAGTGCTCTGCACATAGTAAGTGCTTAACAAATACCAACATTATTATTATTATTAATAATAGGTGATTGAACATTTCTTTGTCTATCCTGCCATCGTGTGGCCAAAAAAAATATTATAAGGAAATAAGTCCTTGAATTGGTTTATTAATATAAGCATATTTATTAGATGAAGGAAACTAAAATGTTGTAGGGTAACTCATTTCCTTAGCCTTTTTATAAAACTCACATCCATTGAAAACTATTTTACGTGATCTTAGAAAATGTAATTGTTCTTTCTATTTATAAGAGGACTCATTTACTGTAAACACCTCTTAGAATATCCAGGTATGTGAAAAGAATGGTCCTCAAAAAATCCTCCAGATTGCAGCACTTTTATAGTCTTTTAAAATCTATTTCCTAGATTTGCAAGATAGCACTAAGTAGTCAAGAGAGTTATCCAGCATATATATCAGTGTATCATGCCTACTAAGGTGTCGCTGCTATATGCAGCAAGCGTCTTCCTTGTGCAGTTAATTCATTCAATAGTATTTATTGAGCGCTTACTATGTGCAGAGCACTGTACTAAGCTCTTGGAATGTACAAATTGGCAACAGATAATTATAGCCAGACAAGCAATTTTCTATTAAAAATTTCCAGTACAATCACATTTCCTCCAAAAGGCCGTCCCCAGCTAAGCCTTCATTTCCCCTATTCCCTCTCCCTTCTGTGTCACCTCTACACTTGTATCTGTGCTCTTTAAGCACCTGATATTCTCCCCACAGGACTTATCTACAATCTATAATTTATTTTAATGTCCATCTCCCCCTGTACATTGCAAGCTCCCTGTGGGCAGGGAACATGTCTACCAACTCTGTTGTATTCTGCTTTCTCAAGTGCTTAGTAGAATGATTTGTGCACAGTAAGTGCTCAATAAGTATTATTGATTGATTCTGTCTTTCCCCCGCCCCCCCAACTCTTCCTCTAACACACTTGCTGTACTCTTTCCCATCCCAAATCTGCCTCATTTTATCCTTGCCCTCTCCCTATTCCTGCAATTCTGGGGGGAGCCTGACCACCATACAGTTTCCCAACCTTTCCTTCCTTCCTCAACCTGTCCTTGTCGCACAGATCCTGGTCCAGCCATCTTTCTCTCCATCTCTACCACCTTGTATTTTGTTGGGGACCAGGGCGGGGGAGTGGAGGCATTGGAGAAAAAGAGGGAGGAGAGTGTTGGGGTCTGGACCAGTGTGGTCGGGATAGAGATGGGGTGGGGAGAGTCGGAGAAGTTCAAATAAAGGTGGATGGAGTGGACTTAAGATTTGCTTCTGGGTTGATGGAGGGGCAGAGTGAGGCAGGGTTGGGTGAGGCCTCCCTAGAGCTAAGTGGGGGTAGGGCAGAGGAGAAAACGATTGTGAAAAGACTGCTTAAAAACAAGTTTGGTAGGGGGTAAGTGGGACACATGGGAGAAATGGATGGAGAGAGAGAAAAACCATAGGCTTACCTGGTGACAGCTGTCTGCTTTGTGGAGATTGTCATTGGTAGTGACACCAGCTACTTGGTCACTTAGCCTTTGTGACCTTGGGTTAGTCACTTCTTTGTGCTGCAGTTCCCTTATCTGAAAATGGGGATTCAATACCTGTTCTCCTTCCCCCCTACATTAGTATAAATAAATAAATTACAGATATGTACATAAGTGCTGTAGGGTGGAGGGAGGGGTGAATAAAAGCTCTGCCACTTGTCAGCTGTGTGACTGTGGTTAAGTCACTTAACTTCTCTGTACCTCAGTTCCCTCATCTGTAAAATGGGGGATTAAGACTGTAAGCCTCACCTGGGACAACCTGATTACCCTGTATCTACCCAGCGCTTATAACAGTGCTCTGCACATAGTAAGCACTCAACAAATACCAACATTATTATTATTATTATTATTAAAAGGAGCCAATCAGGGTGAGGCAGAAAGGAGTAAGAGAAGAGGAAATGAGGGCTTAATCAAGGAAGGCCTCTTGGAGGAGATGTGTGTTCCATAAGGCTTTGAAGGTGGGGAAAGATATGAATATTGGATATGGATATGAAAAGAGAGGGCGTTCCAGGCCGGAGGAAGGGCATTCCAGGCCAGAGGCAGAACGAGGGCGAGAAGTCAGTGGTAAGATAAACAAGATTGAGTTACAGTGAGTATGTTGGCATTAGAGGAGTGCTATTCAGAAGAACTGGCTCCGGGACCTGTAACCAGAATCATTTATGGGAATGTGGTGTTTGCTAAGTACTTAATATGTACCAAGCATTGTGCTAATTGCCGGGGGGGGGGGGTGGGGGGGTGGGGGGGAGAAGCAGTACAATCAGATCCGAAACAGTCCCTGTTCCACACAGAGCTTGCAGTCTGAGAAAGGGAGGGAGAACAGGCATTTACTTTGCATTTTAGGGAAGAGGAAATTGAAATACAGTGCCTGGCACATAGTAAGTGCTTAACAAATACCGTAATTATTCTGAAGTGACCTGTCCAGGTTCAGAGTTGCAAATTGCAGAACCGGGATTAAAATCCAGGTCTCTTGACACCCAGTTCAGTGCTTATTCTATTCTGTGCTTATTTGCCATACAAATGTAGCATCTCAGTTGTTGCTTTAAGGAGAGTGCTATATGTAAGTGTTTATTTTGGGATGGGGGGTTGTCTTGGGAGAGGTTATGGCTCAGAGGGTTTAAATACTTGAATCTTCAAGGTAGAACTTTACATTTTTGTGTCGTTAAAGTTTTGACTCATGTCGTGGATACATGTAGATCTTATCATCACTAACTTTTAAAGTCCTTTATCAGTTTGCTTCCTCCTACCTTAACTCACTGATCTGTTATTACAACCCAATAGGCCCACTTGGCTCCTGTAACACCAAGCTACTCTCTACTTTGATCTTATCTATCCTCACCAACTCTTTTCCCCCAACCACTTTCAGTCTGGAACTCCCTCCTTCATATGCAAGCGTGGGTTAGTGTTTAGAGCACAGGCCTGGAAGTTAGAAAGACCTGAATACTAATCCTGGCTTCACCACTTGTCTGCTGTATGACCTTGGGCAAGTCACCCAACTTCTCTGTGCCTCAGTTACCTCATCTGTAAAATGGGGATTAAAATTGTGAACCCCTGTGGGACATGGACTGTGTCCAACCTGACCAGCTTGTATCTACTGCAGCACTTAGAAGAGTGCCTGGCACCTAGTAAGCACTTAACAGATACCATAAAAAAACTCCAACAAAACAAAACAAAAAAAAGTCTGCGCACCTTGTAAACCTTGCTATCTCCTCCAACAAGCCTTCCTTGACTAAGTCTTCTTTTTCCCCACCCACTTCCCCTTTGAGGACCTGAGTTCTAATCCTGATCGGCCACTGGCTTCCTGAGGGACCTTGGGCAAGTTACTTCTTTGTTCCTCAGTTTCCTCACCTGTAAAATGGGTATTTAATTAGCTTATCCTCCCTCCTACTTACAGTGTGAAAGGCTATGTGGGACAGGCACTGTGTCTGACCTGATTAACTTGTATCCAAGCCAGTGCTTAGAACGAACAGTGCTTGACAAGTACCAGGTGCTTAAAAAATACCATAATTGCTCGGGCACTTGGCTGTGTACCTTTTAAGCACTTTGATACTCACCCTAGCCCCTCAGCACTTAGGTGAATATCCTTATCCTATGGGAAGCAGCGTGGCTCAGTGGAAAGAGCCCGGGCTTTGGATTCGAACCCATGACCTCGGACTCCCAAACCCATGCTCTTTTCACTGAGCCATGCTGCTCCCCACAGGATGATATTCATCTCTCTCTCCCTCCGGCCAGGAAGCACTCCCCCATTCCCCCCTTCAGCTGGCATGCCACTGCTCTTCCCATCTTCAAGGTCCTTCTAAAAAATCACATTTCCTCCAGGAAATGTTCTAAGTGCTTATCCCAGTAAACATTCAATAAATGCCATTGATTGAGGTCTTCCCCAAGTGATTTCTAATCTCACCCCCTTATTTGTAATTGCCATAGTGCTGATCTATATACAATGTTCTTATTACTTCTGCCTAGCTATAATTTTTTATTTCAGTATCTCTCCCTCACTAGACTTTGTGTTCCTGAAGGCAGGAATCATGTCTAGTAACTCTATGGTACTTTCTCAAGTTCTTAGTAAATGCTCAGAACCCAATAGGTATCCAATAAATCCTATTTTTATTAGTGGCAAGGGAATGGGTAGAAAATGACTCTCTGCTTTAGTGAGGATTAGATAATATTAGTTCTTCTCCCCTACACCTGGCTAAAATTACTATCCTAGAGCAACCTTTTTTAAGCTAAATAAGATTAGCTAAGCTACCTTAGCTGAGTCTGATGAAAGAACAGTTTATTAAATGTACAGGTATTTCTAGTTAATAGAAGACTTGCAAGTCTTTCTTATACATTAATTCTGTTAATATGGATTAACAAAATCCTTGAAATTCAAATATTATATAATCAGATGCAAAATCTGCAAATTTTGACTTTCATTGGGTTCCATGAAATAATAATGGTATTTGTTAAGTGCTTACTATGTGCAAAGCACTTTTCTAAGCGCTGGGGGGGGGGGATACAAGGTGATCAGGTTGTCCCACGTGGGGCTCACAGTCTTAATCCCCATTTTACAGAGGAGGTTGCTGAGGCTCAGAGAAGTTAAGTGACTTGCCCAAAGTCACACAGCTGATAATTGGCAGAGCTGGGATTAGAACCCATGACCTCTGACTCCCAAGCCTCTGATTCTTTCCACTGAGCCACGCTGTTTCTCTGCTGCTTCCATGAAACATCTAATAAACTTTACTGTGGGCTTTGCTGCCTTTATTCTCTTTTAGTGTTATCTCAAGTGCTTAATAGAGTGCACACAGTAAGTGCTCAAAAGCCACTGAATGATTCCTTCATGTTTCTAGAATATTCTAGAAGTGTTGTATAGAGATCCATTTTCCAAATATATTGAGGGTTTCAAAAGCAAGGGGTAGTAGGGGTCAGAAAGCTCAAGGTCTCAGTTACATTTCCACTGCTGAATACTAGCCAACTCCCATTTAAAGTAGCTCTGACTTGAACTATAAAAAAGGATAACATCACACAGGAAACACATTTTCCACTTAATGCTGATTTTATTTATAATTTTCATCGACAGATGTATTTTGTAAGCGATAAAGTTGCAAGGAGACAAGAAAAATTACCAGATATAAAGAAGTGAATCACATTCTGAAATGAGGGCAAAAACTGGGATATGTGGCGAGGCAGTCTTTCTTCACAGATGTGCAGGAAGCGATTCAAGGGCTTTGTTTCTAGATAGTTCATTTTTCACCTAAGTGGCAATATCTCGGCTTTAACTGAACAGTGAAGATGAAGATTGCAGTTGAAGAGTAGTGCTTTTGTTTGGATACTCCAATTTTGCACGAGCCCTTTGTGCTTTATTTGAGGTTAGGGAGATTTTTTTCTCATATTCAACGATGTTTAATTTTTCAACTTTCATAGGACATTGGGTAAAATCTGTTTTAATGGTCTCAGTCATCATGCTTGCTTTCACTTGCTTCTTCCAAAGCCTGAGAGAGAATTCATGAATGGGATTTGAGAGATATATTTGTATGTATCTGTAATTTATTAATTGATTTGTCTGTTCCCCCTAGACTGTTGTGGGCAGGAATGTGTCCGTTGTTATATTGTCCTCTCCCAATTGCTTCGTAAAGTGCTTTGCACACAGTAAGTGCTCAATAAATTTGAATGAATGATTGAATGAAAGAGGTCTTCACTCACTGATGCCCTAGTATTCATTTCATGGAACCGCCCATAAATTTTATAGTCTAAAATTGAACAGCATAATCATTATGCCTCTTCTCCCACTCTAACCCAGTTCATATTCTCCTTTCCTGTCAATCATTCAGGTGTATTTATTGAGTGGTAAGCAGTGCACCTTACTAATTACTTGGTAGAGTACCTTCCAACCAACCTAGTCACTCGGTGCTGGTTCTCTTCTCTACTGCTCTCTAACACCATTCCCCCAGCCTGCTACTTACTTCTTCTGCATTTGGGACAAATTCTAATTCTCACCCATAATAATAATATAGTAATGGTACTTGTTAAGCACTTACTATGTTCCAAGCACTGTTCTAATCACTGGGGTAGATATAAGTTAATCAGGTTGGACACAGTCCCTGTCGCACATGGGGCTCACACTCTTAATCCCCATTTTACAGATGAAGTAATTGAGGCCCAGAGAAGTGAAGTGACTTGCCCAAGGTCATACAGCAGATGTGTGGAGCTGGGATTAGAACCCAAGGTCCTTCTGACTCCCAGGCCCATGGTCTAGCCACTAAACCACACTATTTCAGAGGCCTTCTGAGATAGTAGCCTTCCCCAATAATAATGTTGGTATTTGTTAAGCGCTTACTATGTGCAGAGCACTGTTCTAAGCGCTGGGGTAGATACAGGGTCATCAGGTTGTCCCACGGGAGGCTCACGGTTAATCCCCATTTTCCAGATGAGGTAACTGAGGCCCAGAGAAGTGAAGTGACTTGCCCACAGTCACACAGCTGCCAAGTGGCAGAGCAGGGATTCGAACCCATGACCTCTGTCTCCCAAGCCCGTGCTTTTTCCACTGAGCCACACTGCTTCTCAATAATCTCTAATCTCACATTATGTCCTCCAGCTGCCACTTCCGCCCATCTGAGCCACTTATGCACTTAAGACGTTCCTACTTAATGAGTTTTATATGGGACAGCAACCATGTCTGATGTGATTAGCTCGTATCTAACCCACTGCATTACCTCTCAGAATTGCACCTGGAAAGTTTCCAATACTCTACCACTCTCGGCTACGAGAGGGAGAGTCAAGCAGAGGCCTACCCATTCCATTCCTAGCTTGGCCAGTGGCTAGTGAGTGGAGGCAGTCTGCTACAAGTCAAACTCACCTGTTCTGGGCAGCAGCAACATGGGAGAGAATCGAGGGCGGAGACTCAAGTTTACTGCGTGGAAGAAGGCAATGGTAAACCACTTCCATATTTTTACCAAGAAAACTCTATGGATACACTACCACAGTGATTGCAGGAGGTGGGGCGTACTGGGAGAGATGTGTCCATGGAGTTGCTATGGGTCAGAGATTACTTAGCACAAAAGACTGACAACCCACTGCTTAGATTAGTGCTTGGCCCTTTGTAAGCACTTGACAAATATCATACTAATGATCTAGTGGGAAGAGTATGGGCCAGGGAGTCAGAGTATGTTGTAGCCAGGGAATGTTACTCTTTTGAATTGTACTCTCTCAAGCATTTAGTACAGTCCTCTGGACAAAGTAAGCACTCACTAAATACCATTGATTGATTTAGGGTCTAATCCCGATGCAGCCACTTGCCTGCTGGTTGACTTAGTTGGCAAAGTGTTTAACTTCATGATACCCCCAATTTCCTCATCTGTAAAATGGGGGTTAAATATCTGGTCTCCCTTCTCAGACTTTGCCCCATGTGGGATAGGGACTGTGTCTGCCCTGATTATCTTGTATTTTCCCCGGAACTTAGTATGGTGTTTAGCTCATAGTAGTGCTTATTACTTGTTATTGCTGTTGTGATTATTATTTTTACAGAGTTACCACAAGTCCTGTAATCTTTGATTACCTACTCTATATACTCTATTACTTGCCCTTTGTGCGATTTTTGAGGTGTCTTTCTCCACTGATAGACTATAAGATCCTCACCTGCTTTAACTCTGCCCTCTTCTCTGTCTGGTAACATTATTTTCCCTTCCTCATTGACTCCCCTGCACACTCTCCAATTAGCTGTTTGTCATTTAATTCCCTTCTCAAAGCCCTGCCCCCTCTCTCTTGCCCCTAATGACCTGGCCACATAATTGATAAAATTGAAACCATCAAAAGTAATCTCCCTAAAATCTCCTTGGCTTCCCTCTAGTTCCTCTCTCCTTCTGCCCCCTTTTCAACTCTCCTATCTTGTCCAACAGTATCTTGAGGGGCGAGCTCCCATGTCTTCTAAAAGTCTACCCCCTCCCTCTGAGCCTTGGACCCTACCTTTAATGGAAAGAGCGTGGGCCTGGAAATCAGAGGACCTGGGTTCTAATCCCGGTTCTGCCAAATGCTTGCTGTGTGACCTTGGGCAAGTCATTTAACTTTTCTCTATGCCTTGGTTTCCCTAACTGTGAAATGAGGATTAAATCCTACTCCCTCCTATTTGGACTATGAGCCCCATGTGGGTCAGGGACTGTGCCCAACCTCATAAACTTGTATACTACTCTGGTACTTAGAAAACCACATCACTCTTAGTAAGCACTTAACAAATACCATAAAAACATCCAAACACTTGCCCCCTCTCTTCTCTCCTTGAATACCATTGTCAACTGTTCACTCTCTAATGGCTTCTTCCCCACTGCTTTTTGTAAGTATTTGCTAAACGTTGTTATGCCAGGCACTGAACTAACTCTAGGGGATCCCCTTCCATTCTCCATCTAGATTCACTCCCTTGGAAACTCATTTGCTCTCATGGCTTCAACTATCATCTCTACCACAGTAGACAACTCCAATATCCTCCCTGTCTCTCAATCCTGAAACTTTGACATTATGCTCAACCCATCTCTTTCAACCCACATATTCAATCTGCCACCAAATCCTGTCTGTGGTTATTGTACGACATCATTAAAATCCTCCCTTTCCTTCCGAACTGCTACTATACTGATCTAAGCACTTATCCTGTCTCCTCTTGCCAACTTCACTCTGCTACTTGGGTCACTTTTCTAAAAAACAAAACAAACAAATAATAATGTTGGTATTTGTTAAGCTCTTACTATGTGCAGAGCACTGTTCTAAGCGCTGCGGTAGATAGAGGGCAATCAGGTTGTCCCACATGAGACTCACAGTCGTAATCCAGATGAGGGAACTGAGGCACAGAGAAGTGAAGTGACTTGCCCACAGTCACACAGCTGCCAAGTGGCAGAGCTGGGATTCGAACCCATGACCTCTGACTCCCAAGCCCAGGCTCTTTCCACTGAGCAACGCTGCTTCTCTAAAAAGAAACCAGCAAACTCCTTATCAGTTTTATTGCATTCAATCAGCTCACTCTCTCCTTTCTTATCTTAATGATTTATTTCCTCAACCCTGCCCATATGCTTTGCTCTTCCAACACTAACCTACTCACAGAAACTGTCTCCTTGTCTCGCCACTGACCCCTTGCCCACATCCTCCCATTGGCCTGGAATTCTGTTCCCCCTCATATGCAACAGACCATCACTCGCTCCACTTTCAAAGCTTTATTAAAACTACATCTCCAAGATCTCTTCCCTCTCTAAGCCTTCATTACTCCACGCTCCCTCTCTCTTCTGTGTTGCCCTTGCATTTGATCTGTACCCTTTAAACACTTGATATTTACACCACCCTCAACTTCACAGTACTTATGTACTGGTGGGCAGGGAATGTACCCAACCAACTCTCTTGGCTTGTACTTTCAAGGGCTTACTAAAGTGCTTTGCACACAATAAGCACTCAATAAAAACCATTGATTGATTTTTTGAATCAGGGAGCATGTATTCTAAATCTTTTTTAGAGTTCCTGTCTCCCTTTGGGCTCTGATAAATACTTTGTGATAACAGTGGTTAACAGATTGATATAAGCAATAGTTACCTAAAAGTTAATCCCCCTCTAGATATTTGTTTGCCTCTGTCTTGAGTCAACCATTTCAATTTACAAAACTTTTATTTATTTCTGCATGTGCACTTGAGATATGGACATATAAAGCATCTATACTTAATTTGAAAAGGCTCCAAGAAATTAAGTAACTCTATAGAATTTCTAGACTATCAGACTTACGTTTTGTTTGCTTTCAGGTTGTAATGGATTAAAATGAAACAAAGAATGAACAAAATAGAGAACACTAAGCTTGTACACAGGATGGCAATTATGAGGTTTTGCTTCAGCTTCTGAACCTCTGAATTTCCTTTAGACAGAAAAAGAAAGTTAGGAAAAGAAGATAACATGTTAAGCTTTTAAGACAGTTCATTATGTTTGCTCTGCACCCAGTAAACACCCAAATACTACTGATGATGATGATGAAATTAAAATTCTTCTGTATAAGGAAATGTACATGGGCTGTGGGTGGCAATCCTAGTGCCTGAGTGTACTGATGAGAATACAAATCTACTCTCCTCTGCTTCTTTCATGTCCCCCCAACTCTACTCCAGTCTTGGACTCCCCTCTACCTTTATTTCCCATATATCACCCCTCTCCCCAATTTTCCTAATAAAATTGCATCTCCTCCAGGAAGCCTTCCCTGGCTAACTTCTCATCTCCCAACCTGTTTTCCATCCTTTTTGCCTCTCTGATGCACTTAAGTCAATACTCCTTAAGCACCTTGTTGCTCACCTCACCTTCACCCCCACAGAAATTATGTACATATCCTTATACTCTGTTCCTTCCTCCTATCTGTAATTTAATGTCTCTCTCCCTTACAGTATTAGCTCTTTGAGGCCAGGGTCAATAAACTGTACTCTCCCAAGCGTTTAGTACAGTGATCCACACACACTAAGAAATCAATAAATACCACTGATTACCTAGCATTTGGGAGAGAAATATCCCTCAGTCTTTTAAAACTGTTCATTTGCCCAACCTGAAATGGGTCACTTTCCCTTTATCATTTTTATTCTGCTTGAATTTAGATTTTTCCTCATACTCAATGTAGACTAATACAGAGCACTGCACTAAACACTTGGTTCGATACAGTAAAGCCAGAAGACACATCCCCACCTCAAGGAGCTTACAGCCTAACTGTGCTCTTCACACAGTAAGTGCTGAATAAATACCATTGATTGGTTTTTGTTTTCCCCAATTTGGGTGATCCTCATCATACATTGTTGGCTCCTAACCAAGGCACATGGAATAATTAAGAGGCTAGAGCTCTCAACTATGTTCTTTGAAGAACTGGGTTGCACACTCAAAAAAAAACAAAAAAACTGCTCAAGCTTAACTGAGGGGGAGTGCAGCCTTTAGGGTGTGGAGATTGAGAATGAAACAGTAGTGTTCCAGAATCTGATGGGGACACAGTGATCTCAGAGGCAATTTGAATGCATTGTGTGATTATACTGGAGGGGGAGCTGGAACAAATTTGGGGATAGAACTCAGGATGGGGACTTTTGGGTGGATTTAGTCTGTGACCTTTGGAATGTGCCTGTGGCAATGGTGCTATGAATCGGGAAAATGGGCAGAGGAGCCGTGTGTAGAGGACAATTCAGGATAGACTTTTGGAGCCATGGTCCTTGCCAAAGACCTACTTGAATAGGGCATTTTTCCAAAATGAATATGACAATCATAGGAGATAGAGCATGTCTATGCAGGCTCAACTGTGGTGGGATCAATGCCCTTAAGAGGTTACAATGCAATGAAATCAAGGGCCTCAGTTCTGTATAGGTTCTCCTGAACACAAAGTGGATGACATGCCTCAGAAATTGCTGAGGAGACCACATGGGATCAAAACCACATGGCTCCCATGGGATTGTAAACTCCTTGAGGGCAGGGAACATGTCCACCAACTCTATTGTGTTCTCTTAATGGTATAGTATATTGCTCTGCCCCTCAATAAGTGGTCAAAAAATGCCACTGATTAATCTAAGATAATAAAAAGTGGTTGAGAAGAGGCAGCAAGATGATGTCAGCATGGTCTGTCTCCTTTGACTGAGGACAGGGTGAGGAGGAGGAGAATGGGTCCCTACAGGGACTGTGTATCAAGAAACCAACAGAAAACTTGCTCTCGACAGGAGAAATACTCAAGGTTCTTGTAAAAACAAAAGATCAATCATTCCCTGGCTGTATTTAACCACCTTTTTATTTGCTGACCAAAAAAGTTGTTTGCTTGACTTTGTCTCGAGAATTTCAAGGCAGGCATTGCTAAAATTTGAGGAATGCCTTGGAAGAAAAGTGAAAGAGAAATAGTTCCCAAATGATAAATGCATTTTTTTTCACAGAAAACTTGTTCTAAACCTCAGTCATATTAGCACTTCTCCACTAAACACGTACCTTGAGATAGTATTTGTCTTTTGCTAGCTGGTCTACTGCCATGTATGAGAAAGGAAAGCAATAAAAGTTTAAGGGGAAGATTCATGTTGAACTGTCTTGTCCATAAAGCATTCTCTAACAGTCTCTGTAAATGTGTTTACATACTTGACTGAGTCACTATGATGTTGTCCAATTCAGACCTAGTCACAGCATTATGACATCAGTAGCATATTTACATAAGATTCTAAGATGATGAAAATCTAAGTCAGAAGTGGTTTGTTTTCATATGTGGCTATCATAAAATACTGTGCTTTGGTGTTTTTACAAGTAAAATATTTAATCTTTTAAATTTTGATATTTCCTATATTAACCATTTTTCTATAAATTATTTATCATCCTTCATTGGGCTTAAAGTCTACCAGTTTTTGGAATGGCATCAGATATCAGATTTTAACTTCTCTAGGACTCACCTCAAGTGCTCAGGAAATGTCATTGATTTCTCATTTGTAAAATGAGAATAAAGTATATTATAAGCTCCATGTGAGACAGAAACTGGATCTGATCTTCATAACCTTGTAACCACTCCAGTGCTTAGCAAGTGTTTAAAAATACCATATTTACTATATGTTTCATGATGATTTTGCTGCTTGTGTTTTTGCATGGGTGACATCTGTCCATGTGGGCCCAGGCTGGAGCGGGTGTGTAGTGCTCATAACCACTTACTCCCATCAATGTTCACCATTGCCCCCATTTACCACTAGGGTAAAAGGAAGGGTTTTTTTGCATGCAGGTCCCTGCCATATAACATTTTTGGTTTGTGGCCCTTCAGACTATAAACTAGACTATAAGCTCCTTGAGGGTAGGGACTGTGTTTTCTACTTGTACTCTACTCAAGTGCTTATTATAATGTTGTGTACATGGTGAACACTAATACTGTTAAGTGGGTTGAGCGATTCAGTTTCTAAGGGGCTCCCTCTCCTTTCTGTGTTGTCTCTGCATTTTGATCTGTACCTTTTGGGTACTTGGTATTCACCCCACCCTTAGCCTCACAGGACATAATAATAATAATAATTCATAATTGTGGTATTTAAGTGCTTATTAGGTGCCAGGCACTGTTCTAAGCACTGGAGTAGATACAAGATAATCAGGTGGGACACAGTCCCTGTCCCTCACAGTGCTCAGAGTTTGAATCCTAATTTTCCAGATGGGGAAACTGAGGCACAGAGAAGTGAAGTGACATGCCCAAGGTCACACAACAGAGAAGTGGTGGAGTCGGGATTAGAAGCGAGGTCCTTCTGACTCCCAAGTCTGTCCTGTATTCACTATGCCACACTGCTGCTTATGTACATATCTGTCAATTTATATTAATATCTGAATCTCCTTCAAGATGATAAGCCTGTTATGGCCAGGGAACTTGTCTACCAACTCTGCAGCATGGCTCATTGGAAAGAGCCCGGGCTTGGGAGTCAGAGGTCATGGGTTCTAATCCCGGCTCCGCCAGCTGTGTGACTTGGGGCAAGTCACTTAACTTCTCTGTGCCTCAGTTACCTCATTGTAAAATGGGGATTTAAACTGTGAGCCCCACATGGGACAACCTGATCACCTTGTATTCCCCCCAGTGCTTAGAACAGTGCTTTGCACATAGTAAGTGTTTAACAAATACCACCATTATTATTATGATTACTCACCCAAGCACTTAATATGGTGCAGAATGACTTGAAAGAAAAATGATTCAGGCAGCAGAGTGAAGTGTGGATTGTAAAGGAGATAGACTGTAGACAAGGAGATCTGTGAGAAAGCTGATGGATTAGTCAAGCTAATATATATAAATGGTGGGATTTTTTAAGCGCTTACTGTGTGCAAAGCACTGTTCTAAGTGCTGGGGCATATGAGGTGATCGGGTTGTCCCATGTGGGGCTCAAAATTTTAATCCCCGTTTTACAGATGGGGTAACTGAGGCACAGAGAAGTTAAGTGACTTGCCCAAAGTCACACAGCTGGCAAGCGGCGGAGCCAGGATTAGAACTCACGACCTCTGACTCCCAAGCCCGGGCTCTTTCGACTGACAAAGGCCTGGACTAGCCTGGTGGAATTTAAAGGAAGGTTATGGGAAATATTATGAAAAAACCAGGCAACATATGATGGCGAGTTGAATATGGGGGTTAACAGAATGGGAGGAATCAAGAATTATGCCACGGTTGTGGGCTTTGGAGATGGGGTGGATGGTGCTGATGTTAGCTGTGATAGTAGTAATAGTATTTATTAATCAGTTGTAGTTATTGAGCACTTACTGTGTAGAGCACTGTTCTAAGTGCTTGGGAAAGTACAATATTACAGAGTTGGTAGATAGATTCCCTGCAGAGCACCGTACAAAGCGCTGGGAGAGTATACACAGTAGGATTTAGACAAGTCCCTGTTCTTTGGGGATGGAAGAATGGATAGAGGATGAGGAGTTGCTCTTGAGCTGTCTAGGCAGATCTGAGAGTCATCAACAGAAATGGCGAAAGAAACTGTGGGAGTAGATTGACTCTTTTGGGGAGTAAAGTGAGGAGAGAAGGGAACCAGAAGAGAGTATAAACCGACACCCACTGTTATGGGTGGGAAGCAGAGAAACAGCCGCAAAAGAAGACTGAGAAGGAATGGCCAGACGGTAAGAGCAAAACTGAGAGAAATGTGGTAGAAAAACCAAGACTAAAAGAGTGTTTCCGACAAAAGATACCTGAGAGGCTGAGGAGGCTGATGCCATAGTCCAAGTCTACAATAGTAATAATTGTCATATTAAGCGCTTACTTTGCACTGCGGTAGAGTAAAGTCATTTGAGTTGGACACAGTCCTTCTCTCACATTAGGCTCAGTCTTAGACCCCGTATTACAGATGACTTAACTGAGGCCCAGAGAAGTTAAATGATTTGCCCAAGGTCACAGAGCAGACAAGTGGCAGAGCAGGAATTAGAATCCAAGTCCTGTGTTTTATCCCTAGGCCACACTGCTTATCATGAACAAAGACAATAAAAACATCAACATCAGAGGTGTGACCTAGGGGAAAAGATATGGACCTAGGTTCTAATTCCCACTCGGCCACTTGCCTGCTGTGTGACATTGAGCAAGTCACCTAACTTTTCTGTGCTTCAGTTTCCTCATCTGCAACATGGGGATTAAATACCTGTTCTCTCTCCTACTTAGACTATGAGCCCCATGTGGGCTAAGGACTGTGTCCAACCTCCTCTAGCACTTAATGCAGTGATTGACACATAGTAAGACACCACAATTGTTTAAAATCCAAGTTTAGTCACTAACAAAATCCAGTAAATCACATTATTGCCCGAGGTTAAGACTGAGGATTGGCTTTAATTGGCTGTGAAGATTGAGTATTGATCTCCCAGACTTCTCTATCACCGTGGATGTTACGACCATCCTTCCCGTCTCTCGGGCCCTCAATCTCGGTGTCATCCTTGACTCGTCCCTCTCGTTCACCCCACACATCCTATCCGTTACCGAGACCTGCCGGTTTCACCTCTACGATATCGCCAAGATCCGCCCTTTCCTCTCCACCCAGACGGCTACCTTACTATTACGGGCTCTCGTTATATCCCGGCTAGACTACCGTGTCAGCCTTCTCTCCGACCTCCCTTCCTCCTCTCTCGCCCCGCTCCGGTCTATTCTTCACTCCGCTGCCCGGCTCATCTTCCCGCAGAAACGATCTGGGCCTGTCACTCCCCTTCTTAAACAACTCCAGTGGTTGCCCGTCGACCTCCGCTCCAAACAAAAACTCCTCACTCTAGGCTTCGAGGCTCTCCGTCACCTCGCCCCTTCCTACCTCTCCTCCCTTCTCTCTTTCTACCGCCCACCCCGCACGCTCCGCTCCTCCGCCGCCCACCTCCTCGCCGTCCCTCGGTCTCGCCCGTCCCGCCGTCGACCCCCGGGTCGCGTCCTCCCGCGGTCCCGGAACGCCCTCCCTCCTCACCTCCGCCAAACCGATTCTCTTTCCCTCTTCAAAACCCTACTTAAAAATCACCTCCTCCAAGAGGCGTTCCCAGACTGAGCTCCTCTTCCCCCTCTACTCCCTCTGCCATCCCCCCTTTACCTCTCCGCAGCTAAAGCCTCATTTTCCCCTTTTCCCTCTGCTCCTCCACCTCTCCCTTCCCATCCCCACAGCACTGTACTCGT
Organism: Ornithorhynchus anatinus; assembly: GCF_004115215.2. Taxonomy (NCBI): domain Eukaryota; kingdom Metazoa; phylum Chordata; class Mammalia; order Monotremata; family Ornithorhynchidae; genus Ornithorhynchus; species Ornithorhynchus anatinus. The sequence continues at coordinate 34,568,745 of NC_041733.1, read as the reverse complement.
CCGCTCGACTGTATATATTTTCGTCACCCTATTTATTTTGTTAATGAATTGTACATCGCCTTGATTCTATTTAGTTGCCATTGTTTTTACGAGATGTTCTTCCCCTTGACGCTGTTTAGTGCCATCGTTCTCGTCTGTCCGTCTCCCCCGATTAGACCGTAAGCCCGTCAAACGGCAGGGACTGTCTCTATCTGTTGCCGACTTGTTCATCCCAAGCGCTTAGTACAGTGCTCTGCACATAGTAAGCGCTCAATAAATACTATTGAATGAATGAATATGATTAATAAAAGTAAAGTTACTTGATTGTTAATGATTTGTTGGCGCTCAAGTGGAAGTGAGACCCCCAAAATAAAAATAATCTAAAACGAAACACAAGAGGGAGCTCTTTGCTAATTGGGAAAGCTTCAGGACGGGAAATTAATTGTTTTTTCAAAAATTGCCTGAAAAGAATGGTGCTTTTTTGACCTGCTTTCTCTGTTTTAAAGAATTGAAAGAGTCACGTTGGTGACATGATTTAGTTATAGGTTCAGAGTCTTAACCCTAGTGTGACAGTCAGTGGCTTTCATTAGATTTTTTTTTCCACCTAAATGAACAGGCTGAACGAATTCACAGCTTCAATTGCAAATGGAGTCAACTGCTACACTTTCCTACTTGTTTACATTTTATAAAGATCATTTATTTTATGTTCATAAATTTAAGGCCATTTCTTTTGATAAATGCAGTTACTGAAGATGATACATCATAGCTCGGTGGAAAGAGCACGGCCTTGGGAGTCAGAGGTCATGGGTTCGAATGCCGGCTCTGCCACTTCTCAGCTGTGTGACTTTGGGCAAGTCACATAACTTCTTTGTGCCTCAGTTAACTCACCCGTAAAATGGGAATTAAGACTGTGAACCTCTTGTGGGACTACCTGACTGCTTAAAACAGTGCAGTGCTTAAAACAGTGCTCCGCACATAGTAAGCACTTAACAAATACCAACATTATTGTTATTATACATATAGCCATGGTGCAGAATGCAAATTCAGTGCTAATAGTGATGTCTATGAGATACCTTTTGTAGAATACTGTGTCTTCAGCATCCTTTTATATGATTCCCCCCACCCCCCCGTTTCTAATCTTTAGGCTGTTGCATTTATTTTAAGTGTAGCCTCTTTTCCCTGTACAATAATTTTCATAATATTTCATCTTTTTCTCTTCTCTTTAGTTCTCATTCTCTTCTTCTCACCATTCACACTTTGAGTATTCCAATTTAAAACCTAAGATTTGATTCTGAAGTTGCATATTTGAGAATAAATTAAAAATCTAATTAGTACTATGACTGTCTTAACAAAAGAATGAGAATTTTTCCTTTTACTAAAAGATTGTAAACTCCTTGAAGAAAAGGACTATTTTTATTCCTGAGTATAGAATCCAAATGCCCTACTATAGTGCAGTAATGCATATCTGAGCCCATATTTAAGCATGTTTGTTTTAAATAGCTCAGTTTCCAAAAGGTTCTGAGTTTAACTTCTTTTGATAAGTATCTTGAGTATAATTGGCTATTACACATTGATTTACATTTTTGAGAGCAGACTGAATAAATGTGCATTTTTAACACCAGTTGGAAATGAGAAGTGGTACTAATGTAGGCCACTTCTAAAATCTTAAAAAAAACCAAACTCTCAAAACACAAACCTCCCTGCTGTGTGAAATTAATTCTATCCAATTGGACAACCCTAATGGTTATGAACCAGCAAATTGCTGTATTATTTAAATAAGCTTCTCTATTATTCTGAGTACCCTGAGCACATTGTGAGCCAGTGAGATCACACCTATTGATATTTTGCCAGCCATTAAGAAAAGTTGATCTCAGCATTTATTCTAAAGTGTAAAAATAAAATTGGTCTCTTCTGGATTTTTATATCTTAAAATAGCATACTGAATGTAATGACAAGGCAATATTTTAAAAAATGTTGATTTCTCTTGAATTTTAGGCTTTTTCAGTTTTAGATATTTCTCTTTGTGGGAGAAGAGGAGGAATTATACATAGCTACATGCACAGCAAATTCTGGGAAATGATTTTTGGATAAAACGTTTGAAATAAGATTTCTAAATTAGTCTTTTTAATAAATCTTAATTTTCAGAGCCTTATTTTTGTGGCCTTTCATTAAGCTTTGATTCTCCAGTGACAAAATGGTATATTAATTTGTAGTAGGTATTGTACATTATAAACCTAAACTTTCATGAAGGAAAGACAACAGAAAATGGTTATCAATTTAGAGAAAGAGATTTAAATTTAAGTAAGACACAAGGAAGAACCTTCTATCTCTATTGGTTAAAGCTGAAAGGTTTATTAAGGAGTTAAAGAATCTCCTTTCCTGAAGATTTTTGACATTGAGAGCCACATATCTGGAGTCTTTTCTTAGATACGGGTGGGACAGGATAGATGATTCTTTGTGTATTTCCCAAATCTCTTTGATGATTCCATAATTGTATAAAAATGTCATTTTTGTTCATAGTTATCATAAAGCCACAAAAGTGGAAGTTGTAGATTTTCTGTAGATAAGCAGTGTGGTTTAGTGGATAGAGCATCAGCCTGGGAGCCAGCAAGACCTGGATTCTAATCCAGGATCTGTCACTTGTCTGCTGTGTGATCTTGGGCAAGTCACTTCTCTGTACCTCGGTTACCTCATCTGTAAAATGGGGAATAATACTGTGACATGGCTGTAGAAGCAGCATGGCTAAGTGGAAAAGAGCCCAGACTTGGGAGTCAGAGGTCATGAGTTCTAATCCCGGCTCCGCCACTTGTCTGCTGGGTGACCTTGGGCAAGTCACTTAACTTCTCTGTGCCTCAGTTCCCTCATCTGTAAAATGGGGATTAAGACTGTGAGCCCCATGTGGGACAACCTGATTACCTTGTATTTCCCCCAGATCTTAGAACAGTGCTTGGCACCCAGTAAGCACTTAAGTACCATTATTATTATTATTATTGTTGTTATGTGGGACATGGATTGGGTCCAATCTGATTAGCTTGTATCTACCCAAAGGCTTATTACTTGGCATAGAATACCTGCCATAGAGTAAGTGCTTAACAATTTCAGAAGGCCTCCTTGAAGAGGGGTGATTTGAGAAGGCCTGTGAAGACGGGGACAGCTGTGGTTTGGATATGAAGAGGGAGTTTACGACAGCAAGAAGGGAATGAGTAAGACGTCAGAGGTAGAAGAGATGAGGCCGGATAAATAGAATAGCTTGAGAGGAATGAAGAGTGTGATATGGCATAGTTGGGGAAGCAGTGTTGCTCAGTGGAAAGAGCCCGGGCTTGGGAGCCAGAGTTAATGGGTTCGAATCCCGGCTCTGCCACTCGTCAGCTGTGTGACCATGGGCAAGTCACTTCACTTCTCTGTGCCTCAGTTACCTCATCTGTAAAATGGGGATGAAGACTGTGAGCCCCATGTGGGACAACCTGATTACCCTGTATCTAGCCCAGTGCTTAGAACAGTGCTCTGCACATAGTAGGCGCTTAACAAATACCAACATTATTATTATAGTGGGAGAGGAGTGCTGGTTGAGCTAATGGAAAAGCAGTGTGACATTGAAAGATCTTGGATCAGGTTGCTAATCCCAGCTCTGCCCCTCACCTGCTGTATGACCTTGGCCAAATAACTTCTCTGAGCCTCAGTTATCTTATTCTATCAATACTCATTTTTAACTTACACTGTAAGCTCTATATGGGACAAGGATTGCTATTAATAATAATGATCAGTCACCAGCATTTTCTGCTTGACAACCCCTTCTCAATCTTCAATTCTCCTAAAACCTTTCAAGGTAGAATTTTCAGGAACAGCGAGTGATGTAACAGTGGACTAGGGGCACTTTGTGATAAAATAGTTTTACAGTAATGATTCCAAAAGGCATTTAGAAACGGATTGCAAAGTAATCATTTGGGGAAGTTTTTAGTTTAGGAGAAAGTTGACGTGAGTTTTATATCCAGAAGGTGGCGCTCCACCCCTAAAAATATAGTAAAATACTTTTGCCATAATAAATTTAAAATTTTGGCAAACTAAATACTCTTTTTCTTTGTTGAAATAACTTCCTGGGATGGTTATAAGGATAAGATATATATCTGTAGAAAAACATCCTTTCATTTCCTTCCCGTAATCGAAAAATCAAAACAAGAGTAAATGCACAATCTTCTAGTTGGTATGGGTCCTGCTGGGGTGTTAACTTGGAATTGAGTGCAAAATTAGAAGTGGAGGTTTTTCAAACCTAAAAAGATGGTTATCGCAGGCTTGGCTGTCATTGCTTTCCAAAACCACTCTGAGGAATGTCTGCAAAGGAATGAATTAGGAGAAATAAAATGCCTAGGACAGCTGACAAGGTGGATGACAGAGAAAATTGCTCATGTTGTTAGTTACTGTCAAATGCCACAAGCACCCAAGAGCAAGAGAGTATTTTATAGGGCATATCAAAGCTTCATTTGCTCTTGGAAAGTGGTGTCAACTGCTCCTGAGTTCCCTAGAAGTTAGGCATTACGTTTACAAAGAAAGTCCCCCCCAAAAGATGGATCTGTTGATTGTGTTTTAGCAAAATTGATTTGATTGACCAGCTCAAAATCTAATTGCAGAACCGAACACAGCCTAAACATGATGTTAGTTATTTTTATCCAAGAACTTTTAGATGTTTGAACTGTTTAGAAGATTTTTTTTTTAAATTCAGTCTCTCCTTTTAATAATGTTGGTATCTGTTAAGCGCTTACTATGTGCAGAGCACTGTTCTAAGCGCTGGGGTAGATACAGGGTAATCAGGTTGTCCCACGTAAGGCTCACAGTTAATCCCCATTTTACAGATGAGGTAACTGAGGCACAGAGAAGTGAAGTGACTTGCCCACAGTCACACAGCTGACAAGTGACAGAGCTGGGAGTCGAACTCATGACCTCTGACTCCGAAGCCCAGGCTCTTTTCCACTGAGCCATGCTGCTTCCTTTTGTGCTTAGGTAATCTCTCAGAGGCACAGCTATTTAGGCCAAAAAACTCCAAACTATTAACATTATTATTTATTTAACACTTATTTAACACTTTTCTTAGTGAAGCTCAAATCTACTTGTCACTTTTAAACAGCAGAGTATTTAAACACTCTTAAAAATTAAGTCGACATTTTAGTAGTTGACCATCTCGTTAGGTTTCTATCAGCAAGCATTTTTTAAGCATTAATTGTTACTGAAATGATAACTCTAGACTGTAGACATTCAGCGAAGGCACTGCATTGTATTATCCCAGTTGGTTCGTGTTTTTCAAGGTCTCTTCTCACTGTGACTGCAGTCACTAGATCAGTGATTTTCCCCCACACTATTACACTATTTTAATCAAGTATTTCCTTTGGCATTTTGAGGAGGATTCCCCCCCCCCAACCCCTAAATCTTTTATTATTGTTTTTAAATCCCCATATCTGATCTTTCCACTCCCATTGAGAATACTCATGAGAAAAATTACCACTTCATTCCTACAGGCTCTCAGATCTTGTTTTGGGAAACGTTTCCCTCTCTAGACAACACTTTATAAATCTATTGCTAAATTGCTTAACTTCCTTCAATTTTCTGGAACACAGCTTTCTGTGCCTTGGTTATTATATCTGCAAAGCGCTGTCAGTATTCATACCCTTTCCCCACCCCTGAATTTTGTAAACTTTAGGACTGTATTCTGCACTCAATAAGTGCTTATTGACTATCGCTAAATTTTGTAACATGCTTTCTGAGGGCAATATTTCTAAGTGTCAAGGCAAATCAAAGTGTAGAAAAATTATGTGGGACTTCTGCTTGGTAAAGTATGGTATCAAAAAGTTCTGTGAAACTTTGGAAGGTAGATTCAGTGTGAATAATTATTCCACTTTCCTTAATATATTAAAATGGTTCAAATTTACTGATGTAAGAATCTACTTGTTGGGGTACTGATGTACATAGCCTTTTGGCTAATGATCTCAGCTTTTTCTTTTTTTAAAAAAAGCACAATAGAAGGTGAATGTTAGCTATAAATTTCCTATCAGAGCAACAGTGTAGACAGTAAAGCATCTGAAAAGTATAAGGCAGTACAAAAAACAACATGACTTAAAAGGGGGTGAGTGATGAACTTCCCAGAAGGAGAGTATTTTTGATGTACCAGATGAAGTGGGTCTGTACCGTGGTTCTATTTTTTATTAGATTAAATTTGACATTTATTCCAGTCCTGGACAAATTGCTAGCATGCTACAGGTGAAGCTTTGATTCAGTGAAAGATGGTAAGTCTAATAAAAAAAAATTCCTATTATAATGAATGTTTGTTTTGCTGGGGGTGTGCTTTTAAAGGAATACCTTTGTTTCCTCTATTTTATATTCTCACTGAAGCTTGTGTTGCAGCTCTGTTCGTTCAACCAAATGGGCTGCATTCTGAGTCAAGGCATGGGGCTCCAACGTAGCCCTGCTCTGATGTCCTCAACTGACCCTCTTTTCCCCTTCATCACTGGTACTTAGCACTCATCCCCTGGTCTGAGGGCATTTAAAGTGCCTTCACATAAAATCTATCCATCTGTCGATCATATTTACTTAGTGCTTACTATGTACAGAGCATTGTACTAAGCACTCCGGAGAGTACAATGCAACAATAAACAGACATTTCCTGCTCCCAACAGTATTACAGTCTGGCAGGGTGGGGAGGAGACACAGACATCAACACAAGCAAGTGACAGATGATCTCACCCATTTCCCTATCACTAGTAGAATAAGTGGCTAAACCACCTTCAAAAAAATTGGTAGCCTATTCTTTTTTTTAACAAAAAGGTATTGTGTGACCTAATGGGAAGAGCAAAAGGCTGGGTTTTACTGCCACTAACTGTGCTTTACTTCAGGCAGTTTATTTAACCCTTCTGTGGCCCAGTTTCCTTACCTGTGAAATAGGAATAAGGTGCTTGTTTCCCCTACCTGTTTGAATGTGAGCTAATTACGGTACAGGGATATGGGGAGCTGTGTCTGATCTGATGGTATTGTCTATAGCCCAGTGCTCAGTGCACTCATCTCAGTGATCTCCTTTGGAAGCCTAATCCAGTGTTTTTCCATGTTTACCCTTTACCTGCCTGAAAGACTAAGTTCCACTTCCCTTTCCCTTTTCTAGGCATCCCCCCCGACCCATATTCTTTAATGTTTCCCAAGAGAATCAAGGTTCCATTCTTCTCATCACTTTGCTGTAATGTCACGTTTCCCTACCCTCTTTTAAAAGTAGTGACTAAACCTGGACTTAACAGAGTTACTTTTTATCACGTTTCTCATTTTTGCCAATCAAACAGTCATATTTGACTCTATCCTCATCAAAGAAGGAATCTGAATGAGATGGCAACACTTCAACAACCTTCCTAACACACCTTCCATCCATTGCACCAAGGATTATCATCATTTTGATTCTCTTATTTGGCGAAGTTGTCCAAGATGAGCAGATAAGCTGCCACAGTTTCTCACCACCTCATCCATTGTCCAAGTGGTTTTAAACTACTAGAGTTGCCGGTCCAACGACTGGGGGACAGAACTGGGGAAGCGGGAGATGGAATATTCTGGTGAGGCTGGCAGAACTGGGGAAGCGGGAGATGGAATATTCTGGTGAGGCCAGCTTCTACCTCTCCTGCATTGATTTCTTTGACCTCCACTGACATGACACCCTGAAGCCCCTCTCTGTCTCCTCTCTGTCCCCCTTTGGGGCGGTGACACTGACATAACTTCAGCCAGAGCCCTTGTGAATGGAGTTTGCAAGGCTCATATGGGCATGGCAGTGGCAGATCTCCGTGATTTCGATTTTTGACTTTTCAGAAACATTTACCCTCTCTGTCCCACTATGATTTCACTACATCAGAAGATTGGCAGCTCTTCCAATCAAACAGATCCCATCTGTAGGAACCAATCGACTCCCGATTCTTTGTTTCAGTGCCCTGTCAGCTTTTTCCTTACAACGTATCCACTGTTGACGCCACTATACCCCAGCTCTCACTATGCTATCCTTTCCAGCCAACACACCATATCTTTCTCATCTCTCCCATTTGTTCATACTCTTTTTTGTTCATAGTCTTCCTCCTACCTGGAACTCCCTCCCCCTTCAAATCTGACATACTAGAGCTCTCCCCATCTTCTAAGCCCTTCTCACACCTTCAGGAGGCCTTCTTCACTTAAATGTTATAATCGTCCCTGGTTTATCCTCCAATCTGCTACTTCAGTACTTCTGTGCACCTTTATGTGCTCACTCCACCTGTGACGCTTGTGTAACATAGCTTACTATTACTTCCTTCTCTTACTTAACCAGTAACACTCGTATATGTATCTCCCTTTTCTTCTTCTCTTCTCTATTAAAGTGTCTCTTTTTCCCTGCTAGAGTCAAAGCTTCTTGAGAGCAGAGATCATGCCTATTAATTTTGTTGTATTCACCCAGTTGCTTAGAACAGTACTCTGCACACAGATGCTTAATAAAATCCTACTGACTGACTGATTTACTGATTAACGGTGGCTGTGGTGAAATTTTGAAAGCCACCATCCACCCTTTGACCAAGCTGAAAGCAGTACTAGTGTTAACAGCGATCTTTAAGGGTAGCACAGTGATTCAGGAAAAAGAGGGACAAGGTCAGAGTTCCCCGAGGAAGAGTCTAGGTTCAGGTGAACCGCTGAATGATGACGTGGCCCAGCAGAATGTGCATGGAAGAAGGAATGTGGCCTAGTGGAAAGGGCTTGGGCATGGGAGTCGGATGATCTGGGTTCTAATCCTGGCTCTCCCACTTGTCTCTTGGGGGACTTCAGTGAAGTCACTTAACTTCTCTGGGTCTGTTTCATCATATGTAAAGCAGACTAAATACCTCATTTCCCTTCTTTTTAGACTGTGAACCCTGTTAGGGACAGGCACTGTGTTTGACTGTAGTGAGCACTGAGTTTAGCAACTTAGGCAACTATTCTACACTGTAAGCAACTTGGGTGCGTGCAGGAAATGTGTTTATCAGCTGTTTATATTGTACTCCCTCAAGTGCTTAGTACCGTCTCTGCACAGAGTAAGTATTCAGTGAATACCATTTGGTGATTAACAAATTTTCACAATTAGTTATTAAACACCATGCAGCACAATGTGTTGATGTATATAAAGTATATGGGGTGCCCAAATATTTGAAGCCAGTCAGCGAGGGGAATCAATCAATCAGTCATATTTATTTTTTTATGGTATTTAAGTACATACTGTGTGCCAGACACCATTCTAAGCACTGGAGTGCTTTACTGAGCGCTCACTGTGTTCAGAGCACTGTACTAAGCACTTGGGAGACTGTCTTGTGGCAAAGTCATTTGGAAAATGGGAATGCCGGACAAAAATTAAGACACTTCCAGACACTGTAGGTAAACAAAGCAACAGGACAGAAAGGGGTTTCTGTCATGAGGGCATACCAAATGTGGAAGGGATGTCAGTTGCAGTCTTACCAGCCACACCCATGGACCGCTCCTCTACCAGAGAGCATCCCAGCCCCAAGAGGCTATCTACATTTTCTACAGTCCCTCGTCTTGACGTTAGCTAAGCTGGGTCAAGCTTGGGTACACTCTTAGGCCTAGCATTTCAGAGCTGTTTCGTGGCCCTTTTTCAGCACCACTTTTAATTTGTGCAAAGCTGGGTTTACTAGATGGGAAAGAGAAAGAGCAATTATTGGCTATTATTTGTCTCTTTCTCCCATGCCTTCTTTAAGCATGTTCTCTAGATGCCCCCTTCCCTCTCTAGTGCTTTTTTTAAAAAAAAAACAACACAACATTTTTGGGCTGACAGTGATGTGTTCAGAATTTGGGTGGGGAGATGCTGAGGACAGCATGAAATGGAACCGACCATGATAAGGGAATATATTCCCCAACTCCCTGCCTTAAGCACATACCTCCCTTCTTTATAACAGTAAGGGGAAGGTTCATCCCTTTATGTTTTTGAGGTGCGAGAAGGATGGCATATGGCAACATTTAACATATCTTCTGGGAAGCTTTGAATTGAAAGAAACTTGTGTCCTGTCAGGATGCCGGGATGAGGAGATCACTGAAAAGAAAATCACTTTTCGGTTCTGCAAAATAGGGAAAAGGTTTCTCACAGCTCCTCATTTCATTAACAGTTGCCCTCATGTGGACTCACTAGGAATCCAGGAATAAGAACTGAGAAGCCGTAAGTTGAAATTCCACTCTTTTCCATTTTATTCAAAACACGAGTTATTTTGCAAACTACTTTTTTTGCTCTGCCAAAGTTTATATTTATATATATATGTATATATATATATACATATATATAATTTAAATGTGTGTGCGCATGACTGGATTTCTCATTTAAAGGGTAAGGAAGTGGAATTATTCTTATGTGTGTGAGTGTGTGTATATATTAAATATTTTGGTGTTTGGGAAATTTGAGGAAGCTTCAAATGCAAATACAATCCTAATGCATTTTGATGCTTACTGGTCATTGTTCAATTGAACTTTATGTTGAATAATAAAGTACCCTTTTTAAGCATTTTAAAGCATTAAGCAATTAAAAGCATTTTAAGCATTTTAATGAAATAACTTCTGTTTAGAGAAAGAGAACTTCTACAGTAAGAAGGAATGCCTGAGAATGACTATTATAATTCACCTTAATCAACAGCTTTGAACTGACTAATGGCCATTATCGCATGGGTTTCCACCTTAATCTTTATTTTGTATTTGAGACATTGATACATATTATCATTACACTGTAATATGCTAGCAGAACTAATTCAGGCCTGCAATCTAAATTTCTGAACATATAATGATCAAATGTTAGGCTAAAGTAACATTTGAATGCAAATTATAGCACTGCAAGTTGTGAACTGATAAGGTTAGGGATGTGTATAATGAAATAACAAATGTAAGGCTCTATTAAATATCTCCTCCATTTTTCTGCTGGAGTGCGATTTTAACAGATTTTTTAAAAACAATAATTTGAATTTGATTAGTGCCTTTATTTTTTTTCAACATGCATTGAACTGAGTTAGGTCATTTTATTCTCACAAACTCTGTGAAGGGGGAGAGGCAGATGTGATGTCCGGTTTTATAGATTTTAGAAGCAGCCCAGGGCCAGGAGTCAGAGGACCTTTGTTCTAATCCAGGCTCCACCAGTTGTCTTCTGTGTGACCTTGGGCAAGTCACTTGGATTTTCCTGTGTCTGTTTCCTGAATTGTAAAATGGGGATGAATACCTGTTCTCCCTCATACTTAAACTGTGAGCCTCTTGTGGAACGGGGACTGTGTCCTACATGATAAACTTATATCTACCCCAGTGCTTAGAACAGTGCTTTACACATAGTAAGCACTTAACAAATGTCATAATTATTAACTATTATTACAAATTGGGAAACAGGTCTAGAGGTGAAGTGATTTACTAGTCCAAGGGGCAGAGTTGGGAGTAGAATCCAGGTCACCGGATTGTATGTACACTTTCCATCAGACCTCTCCTAGAGCTTTGTAAATACTCCAGATATAAGGTTTCGAGGAATAAAACTCCCTGCACTTATATTGGAAGTTAATTTTTCTTTCCTTTGGTTATCACCTTTCATTTATATTGATTCATTTAGCAAAGCATGAAATTGCCTAATGATATTTTGATTGCTAAGCTACATAGAGAATAATTTAACTTCCTAATTATTATCCAATATAAGTGTTGACTATGTATTTCTTAATTTTGTTTCTGGTTACTGTAAGGATGAGGCTAAAAATAATTGTTGTTGTTTTCTTTAAATGTACAACTAAAGTTCTTTTGGGTGATAGATTGCTTTTTAACTATTTACTGGAACTCCTTCTTAACAAGATCTATGTCTTCTGAAAATTAAGGAAGTGAAGTTTTTTCAATTCTTAATTTTCTAAAAAAGTCTAAAGTGCCAAAAATGTTTCAAGTCTTCACGATTTAAAAATAATTGTGGTTAGGGATTCTTAATTGAATATCTCAGATGATTAGGCATTATGCCCATTTTTTAATAATGATGAAAAGAAGGGGTTGGTCCATTTGTTTGTTAAAGGCAAATGTACACCACCATCAGAGATTATTTCTTGACCTCTAACTACATTGTCAGTTGCTCAAACAGTGAGTGTATAGCATTGTAACTGTATGTTTTCTTTATTTCTCAGATCTGGAAAGAAGATGTGCACCCAGATGGGAAATCTGGATCAGGAAAAGGTACAACCAAGACATCTTACCAACCCAAGCAACTTTCTTTTTTGTTGCACCTCCCCCATCTTCATCCCTCTAGCATGACTTCTGGATGGTGGGGGGAGGGGAAATGAAGCAAGAAGAGAGATCAGGGAGGGATTGGAAAAGGTTGAGGGTCATTTACCCACAGTGCTTCTCGGCCACCCTCTGAACTACCTTGGATACCGGAATTGCTGATGGCAGGTGGCTCTTTTCATGTCTGGTCTCTGGCTCGTTGCTCCTCAGCATGGCAGTACCACTTCTTCTAAAAATAGGCCTTCCCAAGCAACCACTTGGAATGCTTGGTTAGTCAGGACAGCTGTCAGGCTGGCTGGGAATAGAAAGAAGAATCCATTGAACTATTTGGTGGCTATCTAGTCAGACATTTCTGATTAATAAAGCGAGAGTGTACTCACTCTTCTTCCCCAAAGCTTAAAATATGGGTGTCTAGCATCTGCCTTGGATCTCCCCAGTGGAGGTTATCTTACAACTTACCTCGACAGTGAATTTGCGTAATCACTTTTAATTTGATATGGTGTCTAGGTGAATGAATAATGATGCCTCATGTATTAGTTTTGGGAAAAGACATTTTTGCAAGAGATCCAGGGATTAAAATGGCAGTGGTATATCTTACTGTTATTCCTTGCATTCTTCTACTTTAAAAAAAAAAAGGTAAAGATTGCAACTTGAGGGAGCAAGCCAGTCTGAGAACCCAAGGTTCAAGGAAAGGGTTGCAGTTAAGGGAAAGAGAAGCAGCATGACCTAGTGGAAAGAGCCCAGGTGTGGAAGTCAGAGGACCTGGGTTCTAATCCCTGCTCTGCCACTTGTCTGTTGGGTGATCTTGGGCAAGTCATTTAACTCCTCTGACTGTTACCACATCTATAAAATGGGGATTAAGACTGGGAACCTCTTATGGGACATGGACTGTGTCAAATCTGATTAGTTTATATTTACCCCAGAGGTTAGTACAGTGGCTGGCACACTAGTAAGCACTTAGCAAATACCACAAAAAAGTCACTTAACCTCTCTCTGCCTGAGTTTCCTCATTTGTAAAGTGGGGATTCAATAACCATCCTCCTTCCTACTTAGACTGAGACCCATGTGGAACAGGTACTGTGTCCAACCTGATTAACTTGTATCTACCCCAGCACATGTTTGACACATAGTAAGTGCTTAATAAATACCATAACTATTCAGGCCAGAGCTGGGAGGATTTGAACATTGTTGGGAAAAATTCCCAAATTCAGAAGTTTGTGACAAACTATATTCTTCTTCCTTTTCATTTGTAGGCAAAGGTGCCTGGGGAACAATACTTTTTGTTGAAATATTTCAACATTTTGTTGAAAGTGCTTGGGAGAGTACAATATAACAATATAATGGATACATTCCTTGCCCACACAAGCTTGACAGTCTAGAGGGGAAGACAGACATTAATATGTACGTATGTGTGGCTGGGAGGCGGGGTGAATGAAGGGAGCAAGTCAGGGTAACACAGAAGGGAGTGGGAGAATAGGAGAAGAGGGCTCAGTCATGGAAGGCCTCTTGGAGGAGATGTGCCTTGAATAAGGCTCTGAAGTGGGGGATTTGGAATTGTCGGATTGGAAGGGTGGACATTACAGGCCAGAGTCTGGACTTGGGTGAGAGGTCGGCGGTGAGATAGACAAGATCGAGGTATGGTGTCCTCTTTAAGACCATAAAGCATGCAATTTGGGCTGTGGGATTGCAGGCTCTCATGTCTTCTGATTGGCTCAGAATCAACGCAACTGACAGTCACTGTCCAGGACTGCTCCCGTTATCTCACTGCCTGCCTGTTTGAGCTCTGAAGACTGTCATGACTCTACCCCTCACCTCCTCTATGATTCCTCTGGCATAGTGGCAGCAGGGTTTGGAACAGTTGATAGCTTCATGGTTCCTGGGGTAAGCATTGGGACAGAGCCAGACTATCAGCATTTCATGTGGTGATCCTCAGGGGGCAATACTGACAACATACTTAGGATTTTAAGACTGTGAGCCTGTTGTTGAGCAGGGTTTGTCCCTATCTGTTGCCAAATTGTGCATTCTAAGCACTTAGTACATTGTTCTGCACACAGTAAGTACTAAATAAATAAGACTGACTGAATGAATGAATATCAAAATGTAACACCAAAGATGAAAGACACTAGGAAGTGGGAAGATAGGCTCAGGGAGACTGGTATTTTTTGGGTGGGAATATTTCTGGTCCTAATCTTGTCCAGGCAACAAGAGGTGAGTCCTTAGTGGAGATGCGATTTTCCCCATCCTCCCCTAGTGTCTGGCATCAGAAATATTCCCATACTGTACAATTCTCTCAGTTGTTGGATTGGAGGCTAGGGTGAGAATTGTCCTGTGCAAAGTCAGGAAGATATGTTTTAAATTAAAATACCAAGCTTCATCCACACTCAACATCTTAAAACCTTAGACATTATTAGAGGTACCATAACTTCATTCCTGTTTGTGTCTAAAGAACATTTTAGTCCATATCCAATTTGAAGTTAATTTGCTGTTTCTTAAATGTTTTCTTTTACTAAAATACTTTTTTTTAAGCATTTCAAAGCATCCTTAATTTGCCTTTATCTTGTCAGTGCATTTTATCAGGGACTTTAGATTATCATACTTATTTCTTTCCCATGATTTGGAGTAGCCATTTGCAACTCCTTTGATTCTCAGTTTTTTAATCCAAAATATGGGGAATTCATAGTAATAATAATGATGGCATTTATTAAGTGCTTACTATGTGCAAAGTACTGTTCTAAGTGCTGGGGTAGATACAAGGTGATCAAGTTGTCCCACGTGGGACTCACAGTCTTAATCCACATTTTACAGATGAGGTAACTGGGGCACAGAGGAGTTGTGACTTGCCCAAAGTCACACAGGTGACAAGCAGCTGAGCAGGGATTTGAACCCACAACCTATGACTCCCAAGCCTAGTCTCTTTCCACTGAGCAACACTGCCTCTCTAGTAATACTAGTAATAAGTATGAACGCATTTACCGAGTACTGTTAAATAGGAGAAAAGTACCAGACCCTCAATTGATAATGTTTTTAAGCACTTTTTTTTAATGGTATTTGTTAAGCACTTTAATATGTATCGAGTACTGTTCTAGGCACTGGGATAGATACAAGTTAATCAGATCAGGCACAGTCCCTGCCCCACATGGGGCTCACAATTGAAGTAGAAAGGGAGAACAGGTATTGAATTTACAGATGAGGTAACTGAGACACACAGCAGTAAGAGTGACTTGCCCAAGGTCACACAGCAGGCAAGTGGTAAAGCTGGGATTAGAACCCAGGTCCTCTGATTCCCAGACCTGCTTTTTCCACTAGGCCACACTGCTTCTCTCTACTCTTACCGTTACTTTTAAAATACGCTCCGGTCTATCAACCCAGGTCCTGCCAGTGTGTGTATAGTGGCATCTATCTTGTTTTCTCAGCTTTGTTTTTCTTTTGCAGGGCCCTGAATTGTCTAGTGATCCTTTATTTTTCTTTCCTCTCTGCTGCAAGAACCATTAAAGTTACCTTTTGAATCTCATGTGTTGTTTTTTATCAAGTAATGAAGCCGGGGTCGGTTTAAGATGCTGGTGACTTTACAATGAAAACCAGGGGCTCTCAAGCCAAAGTTGTCCCTTCCCTGTCATCATGGGAAACAAGGATGGCAAGAAGCTAGTGATGGAGGAGTTAGAAGTTTGGCTCGGGGCTCCTGGAGGATCAGCCTACCGAAGCCCAAACATCTACTATTGCTTAGCAGCTTCTTTGTGTCCTTCCTGCCTAATAATAATAACTATATGCCAAACTATATGCCAGACAGCATACTAAGCACTGAAGGGGAATAAAAACAAATGGGGTTGAACAGTCCCTGTGCCATATCGGAGTCACAGTTTCAATCCCCATTTTACAGATGAAGTAACTGAAGCCCAGAAAAGTGAAGTGACTTGCCCAAGATCACACAGGCAAGTGGCGGATGCAGAGTACCTGTTTCTTTAACTGTATAGGAGCTTGGCAAGACCTCCTGCGTGGGGCACAGTCCTCAGATTTGTCACCTTAAACCGTCTCATTCTAGGCCATGGCTGCTTTGTCTAATAGAAAACCTGCTGCCTCTGTCTCCACACACACTTCTCTCCGGAGTCCTTCCGAGCACAATGCGGCAGAAAATAAGAGTGGGTGAGGTGGTGGGGCAACGTAGCGATGCCATGGACTTCTCTCCTTGCCCTCTAAAGGGTCGGTTCCTCAGGGTCCCTGAGGCTTTGGCCAAAAAAGCCCCTGGACATATAACTTAAAGGAGAGGTGTTTTGTTGTCTGTCTCCCGGTTCTAGACTGTGAGCCTGTTGTTGGGTAGGGCTTGTCTCTATCTGTTGCCGAATAGTACTTTCCAAGCGCTTAGTTACAGTGCTCTGCACACAGTAAATGCTCAATATATACGATTGAATGAATGAGTGGAAGTTCCGTTGTTTTCTGACCTCATTCTCAGATATTGGCAGAAAATGCTCAGAGCAGGAAGAGGTGTGGGAGGGGGAGGCAGCGGAGGAAGTTTGGGGATTGCAGGCAGGTAGTTGATCTGGTGGAAGCTCTTAAGCATCATCAGGGATGAATGCCCGGGTTGCCATAGTCCATGGGCACCTCAGACCCAGACGGTGGTCATTCTACCTCTCCCCACAAAGATGCAGTCTCCTAGGAAACTTAGGTGCTCAGTAAATGTGAAAAAGAGATCTTGGGCAAAGATTTAAAATTTGCCTGTTCTGCTATTTTATCACTGTTGAGTTAAGATTATTTCATTCATTTGTATTTATTGAGTGCTTACTGTGTTCAGAGCACTGTAACTAAGCACTTGGAAAGTACAATTCTGTAGCTCTGATTATCTTATTCTATCCCCAAATCTGATTTATACAACTTGCATATTATCTCTCTTCATATTTTAGAAACTAGATTTATTCCTTGGGTTTTTAAAAAAAACTTTGAAGATGACAGGTTAGAACCACATCAAATATTTCCTTAGATTGGGAAAAATGGGTAGATTATAATTTTTGTGTTAATAATTTTTAATATTAGAAGCAGCATGGTCTAGTGGAAAGAGCACAGGCTTGGGAGTCAGAGGACCTGGGTTCTAATTCCGGCTCTGCCAGTTGGTTGCTGTGTAACCTTGGACAAGTCACTTAACTTCTCTGTGCCTCAGTTTCCTCAATTCTAAAATGTTTAAATACCTGATCTCACTCCTACTTAGTCTCTGTCCTTCATGGGGCTAAAAGTCTGTGTCCAACCTAATTAACTTGTACCTACCGCAGTGTTTAGAACAGTGTTTAACAAATAGTAAATGCTTAACAAATACCATAAAAACAAAATAAAATATTTCTTTCATAGTCAAATTGTGTTCTAAGGAATAATCAGTAGAAAGACCATCAGAAAATGTAGTTAGAAATCCAAATGCTTGAGTTCCTCCTTTTGTTGGTAGCTATTTGGTTTCCCAGTGAAAATTTTTTCATCTATAGTATTTGATTCTGGTCTCTCCTGCTTGTTGGCAGGAAACGTGTCCACCAACTCGATTATACTGTACTCTCCCCAGCACTGCTTAGAACAGCGTTCTGCACACGGTAGGTGCTCAGTTAATACCATCCATTGTTGGCCCAGAGGAAAGAACACCTCTCTGTGAGTCAGGAGACCTGGGTTCTAGTCCCTTTTCTGCAAGTAGGTCAGTGCCTGCTGGGGCTAGGTCATCAGCGGTGAAAGCTTCTGATTGAAGAACCACTCGGGTATTCTGTGAAGCGGGCAAGGCCAGGAGGAATCCTGGGACGTAGCTGGCTAACCAGAGTGGAGAAGAGCACAGTGGATACTTTTTCTGCAAGTAGGTCAGTGCCTGCTGGGGCTGGGTCCTCAGCACTGAAAGCTTCTGACTGAAGAACCACTCGGGTATTCTGTGAAGCGGGCAAGGCCAGGAGGAATCCTGGGACGTAGCTGGCTAACCAGAGTGGAGAAGAGCACAGTGGATACTAAGGCAAACAACCGCCCGGTGGGCTTTGGCACTGCTGCAGAGCATCGGCCCTCTGCTTCTGCAACTGTGGCCCTAAGTGGGTCCTGCAGATAATTAACCTTCAGCTGTGCTTTGCAATGACCGGCAAACCCCCACCCACCTGCTCATTTGTTGCACCACTTTTCCCAGCAGCAATGTGACTGAAAGTGATGAGAGAATTTGAGTCATCAATCAGTGGCATTTGAGTGTTTACTGTCTGCGGAGCACTACCCTAAATGGTTGGGAGAGTACAATATAACGGAATCAGTAGACGTGTTCCCTGCCCAAAAAGAGCTTACATCTCATGATGATGCTCTTAAGCTCTTACACTGTACTAAGCCTGGGGTAAAATCAAGGGTAGCAGACTGGACAGATCCTGATGCCCATAAGTCTCACCATCTTATCCCCATTTTGCAGATGAGGAAACTGAGGGCCAGAGAGGTCGAGTGGTTTGCCAAACATCACACAGCGGGCCACTGGCAGAGCTGGTCTGCAACCCCGGGCTCCTGATTTTAGGTAGCCCTGTGCTCTTTTTTTAAAATAACATTTGTTAAGCACTTACTACGTTCCAAGCATTCTTCTGAGAGCTGGGATAGATACAAGGTAATCGGGTTGAGCAGAGTCCCTGTCCCATATGGGGCTCAGAGACTTAATCTCCATTTTATAGGTGAGGTAGCTGAGGCACAGAGAAATGAAGTAGCTTGCCCAAGGTCACAGAGCAGTCAAGTGGCAGAACACGGATTAGAACCCAGGTCCTTCTGACTCCCAAGACTGGGATCTATCCACCATACCACACTGCTCTTGCCTCTAGGCCACGAACAGTGATCCTTACTTCAGGATCCCAGACCTACCTCTACCGCCTGGGTAGTGCTTTAAATGAAAGTGCACAAAATGGTTAAAGCAGAACAGCTAAATATTTGATCCTTCATTACACCTCATTATTCCTGTTGAAAATGAATAGTTGTATGTGAAAATTTATGGGAAAATAAATTGCCTTTACGTTAATTCATCTTGCAACAAAAACTGTGGTGTATTTTCAACTAAATCAATAAAATTAAGCCACCTCTTAGGAAGAAATCAGTAATGTGTACCGAAGAAACCACAAGAGTGTGGAATTAGGATGGGATTCAGGGCTTGTAAGAGACTTGGAGGCTTCCTAAGGGCTTGAAATTAGTCTTTATTTAGTATGAACAATGTGCAGATTCTGTAAATGTAACTAGTTTTGAGGAATGGAAAGGATGTATTTTTAGGAAAATGTGTTTTTAATCCTTTATTGCAATAGAGATTTAGTTTCTTTAGATTTCAAGAGCTCATTATCCTGGGCATGGACTATCTGGACCCTTATTCTTCTTATCCTTTTCTTCCTTTTGTTTTTGCTTCCCCTCCTCAATCAATCATATTTATTGAGCTCTCACTATGTGCAGAGCACTTTACTAAGCATTTGGGAGAATACAATATAACAGACACATTCCCTGTTCACAACAAGCTTACAGTCAAGAGGGGCAGACAGATATTAATATAAATAAATAATAGGTATATATGTAAGTGCTGTATTCATCCCACATGGGGGATGAATAAAGGGGGCAAGTCAGGGTGACACAGAAGGGAGTAGAAAAAAGGAAAAGAGGGCTCCCCCCTTCCTTCCCCACTCCTTAGCACTGTGCTCATTTATATATTTTTTTATTACCCTATTTACTTTGTTAATGAGGTGTACATCCCCTTGATTCTATTTATCGTGATTAAGTTAACTAGTTTTTGTCCATCCGTCTCCCCCGATTAGACTGTAAGCCCATCGATGGGCAGGGATTGTCTCTATCTGTTGCCGAATTCTCCATTCCAAGCGCTTAGTGCAGTGCTCTGCACATAGTAAGCACTCAATAAATATTATTGAATGAATGAAAGAATGAATGGAAGGCTTCTTGGAGGAGAGGTGCCTTCAATGAGGCTTTGAAAAATGGGAGAGTAATTGTCTGTTGAATATGAAGAGGGAGGACATTCCAGGCCAGTGGCAGGAGTGGCAAGAGATTGGCTATGACATCGAGGTACAAGTGAAAAGGTTGGCAATAGAGGAGAGAAGAGTTCAGGCTCATTTGTAAGGAGGA
The DNA here is from genome assembly GCF_004115215.2 of Ornithorhynchus anatinus. NCBI lineage: Eukaryota > Metazoa > Chordata > Mammalia > Monotremata > Ornithorhynchidae > Ornithorhynchus > Ornithorhynchus anatinus. Next base: position 34,548,441 of record NC_041733.1, on the reverse strand, counting down.
GAGCAGTGAGATGAGGTAGGAGGGGGCAAGGTGACAGAGTGCTACAAAGGTGGAAGTACAGAATTTCTGTTTGATCCTCTTTCTCGTTTTCCACTTTTTCTCTTTTAAAACATTTCATTACTCACTTATCTTTTCATCAGGGAAAGAGGATAGAGAAGATGGAGAAAAGGGGAAACAGACATCAATCAATTTAGTCACCGAGAGAATGGCTTTGGGGAAAAAAAATTTGGAGATAGGACTTGAGAATTCTTGGCCAAATTGAGGTTTGGAGATGACACATTGGGGCTTTCTAATAAAGATAACATCTATGAGTTGAGGAAGTTGGAAATGGAAATGAGCCTCCCACTCTGTTCTCATAAAAACCTGCTTGATACATTGTCCCAATTTTTTTGCTAAGGAAAAGTAAAATGAATGTGATGCAAGAGGCAGATTCAAAATATTTGTCTTTGCCACCCGAATGAAGAATTTTCAAAATCGATATGCAAAGCACCAATGAAATGTGAAAACTAAGTATGCAATAATAGGGTCAATTTTATGGTACATTGGACTATGGCATTCCTAACACATTGGCTGCTTTTTTTGGGTAAATATACAGTAACACAAAACCAAAATGGATTCCGTTAGCTAATACCTTTCGGATGGGTAGGGTCTTAGCTGGTCTCCGGCAGCACCTAGCTACAGTGTACATTTTTGAAAGGCACTTGTGAAGTGAAACTTTAAACTTACCATTTTTGACTTGCATACCAGAACTTTCTTGTTTGTTTGCTTCAGGGTCATTAAATGGGTTAGTGTTAAACATGAATCCTGTGTTCCAAACCCAACAAGTTTTTAGTATTTTACAACTATGACTGCCATTGAGACCAAATCATTTGTTATTTTAGGAGCCGATATATGTAGTAAGGTTGGTAATCAGTCAATCAATGGTTATTTTTTTGAGTGCTTATTATGTGCAGAGCACTGTTCTAAGCACTTGGGAGAGTATAGTACAACAGAATGAGCAGACAGGTTCCCTGCCCATAATGAGTTTACAGTCTAGAGGGGTAATTACATGCTCATCTGTTTTGTTTTAATGATGTTGACTTCAATCATGGAAATAGAAACAGGTGTAATAGCAAGAAAAATAGCCCAATGACAGCAGCTTGAGAAAATAATTTTATAGTAAGTAACAATTGCTTTTGGTTACATTTTTACAGTTTAGTATGCTTTTCTTGACTCTGGAGGACAAAATGTGAAATATATGCAGATGATGAAACAGTATGTAGGGAATGACACTTCTCTGGTAAAACAATATTCAAATAATATTTTAGTGATAACTTTTTATTGCTATCATTCTTTGGCTTTAAAATCTGTTCATAAATAGGTTAAAAAAGAAAGATTCAGAGGTAAGTTGCTTTTTATAGAGTGACTTGAAACAGGAAGTATGTTGAAAAAGGAAAGGTAAAAAAATCACATGTTAATTTGCTGATTTTTTTTAAAAATAAAAGATGAAACTACATGTGTAGGGCTACCTTAGCTGGTCTCCCTCACGTTTTGTAGAAAATAGCTGGTTTGATTAGACTCACTGACCTTTCTTTAAAACAACAACAACAACAAAAAAGCCACCCAAAAACAAAGACAATGGAAAGCCCCTAAGAAAATGCTTAGAAGCATTTTTTTTTCCAAGTTCCAGAAGGATATTTTTATTAGTGGGTTTTACTGACTTAATTCAGCAAACGCTTTTAAATTTGTGACCCTGTGAAATCTTTAGGTTAGAGGAGGTAGGTTAATAATTAAAGATACGCCACCCCCCTAGCTGCCAACGCCCCCCCGCTCACCCCCCAGGAGACAAGAGAGAAGATGTTCCTCTTAGACAGGTGAAGCTTTTTATAGTTAGGACAGATGAAGTCCAAGCAATTCCAAAAAGAAAAAAAAAGTTTAGATGTTTGACATTTGGTTTGAAAATACCTTACCACCCTGTACCCTTTACCATCTGTCTGTTACCCTCAAAACACCCACCTCCATCTTCCCACAGTGCCTCATTGTGTAGAGTTCCTGTTTCTCAGGGGCGGAGCTGTGGGAGGCAGCCATGGGTGCCATAATAGGCACCTGCGGACCTGAACAATAGGCTGTGGGTGCTTGTGGGAGAGACAGATTGATGTATTGTGCATGGGGGAGGAGGGCTGTCACTTGAATCCATGTGAACCCAGGCTTTAGGGGCAAGGAAGATTGACAGCTTTTGTAGGTTGCATTTCTTTTTCAAAGCTCTGCTTTAATAGACAGTAAGTTAGGGGCCCAGTCTTCCCCTCCCATAATTCTAACAGGGCAATCATGAGCATTCAGAATTTCTTTTTTCCCCTCTTGTTACGCATTAAATGATTTCAGTAGAGGAATGTGCAGCATTAATTAGAATTTGTTAGCAGATACCAAGGGGAAAAGTTTCTTCACAACAACTATAGGAGGTGTCACTTTTACAAAGCCGTTTTTGTTTACTATTCCCATTACATTATCACTGCAATATGTAAGGTAGTGATTCTTTTCATTTAAATTAAGTGGAAAGCTACTAAATCTTGTTTTATTCTCCAAAAAGAATAAGGTCCTTAACACTTATCTTTTAACTACTTTCATTTCATAAGGTTGGTGTTGACTTTTGCTTTCAGTCCTGCCCATTTACTGGCTTATGTGGTTGCTTCTCCAGTTTTGTGTACAATTTAGCTCTTGCAGTGAAAGGCAATGACCACTCCTCTGATGATTTTTTTCAGGTGGAAACAGCTAGCATTAATATTTCAAATCAAGGACCTGCTAGGAACCTTTTTGGAAACAGCACACTGAAATGCATACATGTCATTCTCTAAATCTCTGTTGTAACTTTTCTGAGGCTGTTTTATCCCTATTTGATATTTAACCTTAGGCTTGACATCAAATATATAAAAGAATGGAAATGGCAACCAGGAGAACACTTTGCTCTATAGCTGAATACTCTTGAAATATATTTTTTTAAAAGTCCCCATTCTTGACAGCGTAGGACTGAACTTATTTCACTGTATCTGGGGCCCAAAATGACTATTTTCTCTTTTCTAGGCACATGAAATGATCTTAGGTAAGCATTTACTTTTAACTTACCATCCAGTTTTTTTCATTTTTTGCCTCAGATATGTGTGAGGATAAAACAGATGAAAAGCCTACATGAATGGAAGCACCAAAATATATTCTAGAACTAAGCAAAATAAACTGCCTGCTCTTTAAGGTTCAGTTATTTTCTCAATGGAAACGAGTTGAAAAGCTAATTAGTGCTTGGCACATAGTAAGTGCTTAACAAATACCATCATTATTATGAATTAAAATATAATTTTTTCTCTTGATTTACTTTATATCAACTTGTAAGGCCAACAATGGAAAGCAATTATTAACTCTACCGTTACTTCTTGAGAGGAACACAGCCTGTAGTTGTGTAGGTGTGCTTATCGTAATAACTCAGTGCAGTGTTTTTAAAAGTAGTGGCGTGGTGATAATTATGGCAGGCAGTAGATACTGCCTTGTTCCTCCCCACTTTTTAAAATTTCAATGCTGGATTCAGCATTTCACCATGTAGGGCATGAAAATTGTATAATGGTGCTAGTCGTCTCTAAGTACTAATTATATAATTAATCAGCTGCTGAAACCAACTGAATAGACAGCCAGAAAACTAAAGCCGAACCATAAGGTTGTGCTATTTAAGAGACAGTACAGTCTTTCTGGTTTATAGTTCATTTGAAACCATCAAGGATTAAAGTAGACACCGATTCTCTACTCCGTCATCCCAGACCTTGCTTCTTCAAATAAGCAAAATATTTTTTTTAAAATGGGTTCCCGATGGGATCATCTGTGAAATGATGCTCAGACAATATCCTCAGCTCTTAAAATTCTCGTAACCTGTTAACTCCCTAATACAGTAGGACTGCTGGAAAGAGGGAAAGGTAGACATGTCTTGGCCAAGTCATAATTCTGCAGATGGGTATTTTTATAACTCAGAACAAAAAACACTCGCCTTTTGGGCTGATTTTTTTGCCTCTTGGAATTATGTATGTCTCATGCATGTAAATGAGAAGCGTCCAATTACACATATGGAAAAAGGGTTTAATGAATCGTGAAAAAGCCTGGTCTATGTAGAAAAGGCACAACCTCTCCTTTTCCTCTTAGAAACATGTATTTCTCTTTTATGAGAAATAATCTGTTTTGAAGCATACTTTGCCATTTTATTTTGCTTCATATGCAAGTTAGGCACTGTGCTGAAAGGAATGGTGAATTGGATTTACAGGTGAATATTTTTGCCTTAGCTTTTTCTGTCCGGGAGTTGGGTTAATATGGTACCTAGAAACACAAGCAGGCAAAATTGTCAGGAACAGCTAAAGGCAAATCTGTTTTTAAAACTCTGGTTAACACAATGGAAATACTTTCGGTCTTCCCCTTAATCCAACATTTTCTCTTTAAAAACAGAATGGTTTCAAGTAGAACATTATTCCTTTTTAAAATGGATAATGAAATTTCAAAATACCACCATTTGCACTTTGTCTTTTTCATCCCTTTTATAATTTGTATTTTATAACAATGCTTTGAAATATTCAAACTTAAAACCTGTTGGATGTTGAGAGCTCTTGCGCTTTATCCCTTCCAGCTAAGGAACATTTTCCTGGTTGGGGAGGACATTTGACAAAAGTGGATAAAATAAGTAGGAACTCCTTGAGATTAAATTCTCTTCCCCTCCCCGCTTTTCAGGGTTTGGGTGGGGGGAGGGGGGAGGGACCAGAGGGTTGCGGGGGGGGGGGGGGGGGGGGGGGACCGGTAAAGGCGGGTGGGAGAATCAGGATCTTTTTCAGCAGCCAAAACTAGGCCACCACAAAACTGAGCCCTTACTTGTTAGTAAGTGGCAAAGAACCTTACAAGAATGCTGAAATCTAAAAATAAAGAGTGTATTCAGAGCCATTTCCGAACTTGCTTGGTAACTCCTAGGTACTGATTGGTGCCATTTTGTGAGGAGGAAGCAACTGACCACAAAGAACTGCCAAATTAGGGGTGAGGGAGCTGGCACCATTGGATGCTAGCAATTGATGGTAGTGCTAGATGAGATCAAGCCTGAAGAAGGTGCCATGTAACCCCCTCAAGCACAGTTGGATGCCAAACTATATTCATTTACTGATAGAATGACAAAAGCAAAAAAAAATAAAATGAGAAAACCAATCAGCAGTGTAGAACAGCACAAAACTCTGCCTGAAAAACCAAATCATAAATGTAAGAAGTCACGGTATTCTGAACAAATAGTTAGAAATCATAGATCAAATTGGAGCTTTTGGAAAATGAGTAGAAGTCAAGATTATCCCAGTTCTCCTCCTTCCTGGGAGCCAGACTTAGAAGGTAAGGGATGGAGACAGGACAGTAGCTCGGGTTTAGAGAAGCTGGATTCCATGGCTTGGATCAGTCAATTAATAATATTTACTGAGTACTTCCTCTATGCAGAGCACTGTACTAAGTGCTTGGGAGAATACAATACAGTTTGATAGGATCCTTGCCCTCAAGTAGCTTTCAGTCTAGTGGGAATCAAAGCCCTCCACAAATAGGAAACCTATGTATCCTCCACCACTTGATATAGCTGTCATTTTTCCCATTGCCAAAGTTGCAGAATCTGTGCCACATTGGGCAACTAACTAAATTACTGGCTTGTCTTCCCCATGGTCATGTCTGCCCTTTGCAGTGTCATTCATTCATTCAATCGTATCTATTGAGCACTTACTGTGTGCTGAGCACTGTACTAAACATCTGGAAAGTACAATTCAGCAGCAAATAGAGACAATCCCTGCCCACAACGGGCTCACAGTCTAGAACGGGGGAGACAGACATCAAAACAAGTAAACAGGCTCCACACTACTGCAATCTTCCTGCTCCCTGTGCCCCGAGCTGACCCAGCCCTGCCACACTCCTTTATTTTATCCATTCCAGATAATATTGATGATAATAATAATAAGAGTATTAAGTACTCACTATGTGCCAGGCACTGTTCTAAGTGCTGGGGTAGATGGAAGATAATTGAGTTGGACACAGTCCCTGTCCCACATAAGGCTCACAGTCTTAATCCCTAAGTTACAGATAGGGGAACTGAAACACAGAGAAGTTAAGGGACTTACCCAAGGTCACAGCAGACAGATGGGGGGGCTGAGATTAGAACCCAGGTCTTTCTGACTCTTAGGCCTGTGCTCTCTCCTTTAGGCCACAAGATCTAGCCCTGCAAGTGGGCTGAAGAGGTTTTACCTCTTCAGTGAGGTTACCCACGACTTGTTACTTTCAGTATTAGTAGTGGTATTTATTGAGCATCTATTGAATGCAGTGCACTGTACTAAGTGCTCAGGAAGTTCAGCGGAAGTATATATCTGGAGTTTCCATTCTAATGGGCGTGAGTTTAGTTACAATAGGTGGATTTCAAAATGAACAAACAATATACCAGATTCTTCCACTACATAAATCATTCTCTGGGGATATGACACTTAGCTGCATTCATTTTTGAGGTCATTAAGGTATAATCAACTACCTCCTAGAGGTAGAAATTATCTTGGAAGCCTAGAGCTTCCTAAAAAAGTAGATAAGTTGGTAAAAGAATTAATCACAACCAGAAACTAGCAAGTGATTGAAAACCACAGAAGTTAGAACACACCTCTCTTAAACTGGAAAATGATTAATTGTTCTGTACTTGAGTACTTGTGAAGTATGATTTTATAATATTCAGTATTTATCGTTTTAATCACTGTTGATGCTTCCTTTTCATCTTTTTTTAACGTTTGAGAAATGTTTACTTGTGCCTCTTTTATACTTAGAAAGAATCATTATTTGTTGCATCTTCAAAATCGGACTCCATAATAAAAAATTGTTTAAAATAGATGTAAAATATTTTGTTTTGTTACAGAGGGAAAGCAAGTTAAGATATTTTGCTTCATTAAAAAAAATCTTTTTCAGTGGGAACCAGACAAGTTGAAAAAAAAGTTTCCAGCGTCTGCTTTTTTAATGGTTCTATTGTGACATACTCATTAACAAGTTAATGGAAAGCTTAGTAACTAGTATGTTTTTTTTTTCAATTTAGCATGGAAGTATTATAAAACACTAGGTAGAGCTCAAGCAGACAAGGCACAAAAGTTGTTGGATAACTTTCCAGACATCCTGGGGTATGCAAGATTGACACCGCAGCCTGGAGCTGCTAATTTTAGTTAATTGCTTGGCATGAGTAAAGCCCCATGCAGATTGGGCCAAAATACTATTTTCGACTAAAATTGTTCTCAGAAAAAGTTCAGAAATACTATTTTTGACTAAAATTGTTCTCAGAAAAAGTTCAGTGTCAATCCATGGCCGGAAGTAAGGGAAGTTAGAAAGTTAATCTTCTTGGTCATTAGGTGATTGAGAAAGAAATTGTATATTTTGGTATTTGGTAGATGAGTTTTGGAGTCTGTAGAAACTATTACATCCATGCAATCGAAGGATTGCACTTCTGTGTCAAGAAGAATTTAAATCTGATCTTGATGAAGTCGTTGTGAATTTTCCAGCTTGTGGTTTTCATTCTGATATGCAATAATCTCTTCCAAACACAGTTAGCACCTATGGTATTTGGAGCTGATTAGGGAAAGTCCTGACATAAGTAGGTATCTGTAGATATCTTTTTGTATGTTTACATTATGGGAAGACAGAGGGATAGACTCCTGGTCAACTAGTCCATGCCCCTGCCTTCAGAAAAGGGAATGACAGATGTTGCACTTGGATTTGCACCCTTTATTCCTTCCACCCTCAGCCCCACACCACTTATGTACATACCTGAAATTAATTTTAATATATGTCTTCTCCTCTAGACTGCATGTTCCTTGAGGGTGGGGAATGTGTCTACCAACTCTCTTGTACTCTCCCAAGCTCTTAGTACAGTGCTCTGCACCCAGTAAACGCTCAATAAATACAATTGATTAACTGATGTTGTCCTTAAAGAGCTCGAGAAAATTAAGATCTACATAAATCACTGTGTCAGTAATTCAACCCTTTCAGTCTTTGGGGATCCCAGAGCTGGTCTGGTTACCCCTGAATCACTTGGTTTATGTCAAAACAACTAGGCCTTTCTGGGGCTCCTGCATCATGTGCATAGTTGCATAGGACTCCAAATTTTGCTTTTGTGAGCTAGGGTTCTTGTTCATGCCAGGATGCTGTGTACAAGTCCCTTAGAGGTTCATCCCTAAACCACTCCTCAGTGATTAGCTTTATTTCTACCTCCTCCTTTTCCCTCTCTCCAAGGGAATATTGGGAAGGGAAGATTTGGAAAATGATGAACCCTACTCTGTACCCTTGGATGGAAATAGAAGATCTTGCATTTGGGGAGTTTGCCTTCCAAACTACTTATTGTTTGAACACAAATCTCAAGAGCAAAATATCCCCTTTGCAATTTGAGTGTATTAGATTCTGTTTAGACTTACTGAATCTCATAGAAAATCTCAGGAGTGAATTTTCAGTTATCTATCAATTGTGTGTTGGCTGAGTACTCTGCGTAAAGTCAGCACTCAATAAATACTATTGAATGAATGAAAAATCTACTTTTGGTCTGGAAAACTCAATTAAGGCCTGTGTGAATTTATACTGTAAAAGCTGTCAGAGTAAGAAGAGTTCATGGAGATAGGCAAAGAGAGACATGGGAAAGTGGCAGAGAGAGGGATGAAAGGGAACGGGTAAGACATAACAGAAAGAAGGTAGGATGGCATAGGTGTGATGGGAAACACAGCTGGACAGACATGGGCCGCACAGTCTTAATCCCCATTTTACAGATGACAGAATTGAGGTACAGAGAAGTTGTGACTTGCCTTAGGTCACCCAGCAGACAAGTGGTGGAGCCGGGATTAGAAGCTAGGTCCTTCTGACTACTTCTGACTACCAGGCCCATGCTCTATTCACTAGGCCAAGCTGCTTCTCCTTATGTTACCTCCATTTTTCAGGTGAGAAAACTGAGCCATAGAGAGCCCAAGTGACTTGCTTAAGGTCACATTACAGATCCATGTCAGAGGTAGGATTAGAACTCAGCTCTCTCGCCTCCCAGTTCTATGTTCTTTCTATTAAACCACACAACCTGAGATTATTCATTCATTCAATAGTATTTACTGAGCGCTTACTATGTGCAGAGCACTATACTAAGTGCTTGGAATGTACAATTCGGCAACAGATAGAGACATTCCTTGCCCAGTAACGGGCTCACAGTCTATTTACCTTTTGGATGCTGTAAGGAAGAACCTAAGAAATGTGTGTATTATAAACATGTTTTCAGTGTTAAGTCAATTTCTTTTTTCTCCTAAAATCTGAGTTTATGACCTTTAGGATAGTAGAGATCAGAATTCACTGACTTGTTATTGGCCTAATTACTACCCCATTCAGCTATGATTAATTCATTCATTTGCTAATGTTTGACTATTACTAATAATAATTGTGGCATTTGTTAAGCATTTACTATATGCCAGACACTGTACTAAGCACTGGGGTGGATACAAACAAATTGGGTTGGACACAGTCCCTGTCTGAGGCGTGCAGAGCACTGTATGAGACACTTGGGAGTCTCCCTTAGATAGTGATGGACATGATTAACTTGTATCTAGCCCTTTACTTAGAACAGTGCTTGACAGTAAGCTTAATAAATACACTGATCATAACAATAACAATGATAATAATAATGACTTAGTGGAAGAGCACAGGTCTGAGTGTCGAAGGACCCATGTTCTAATCCTGACTCCACCACTGGCCTGCTATATGACCTTGGGCTAGTCCATTTATCTGTGCCTCGGTTTCCTCATTTGTAAAATGGGGAGTCAATGCATGTTCACCCTTCTATTAGAGTGTGAGCCTTATATGGAACAGGGACTGTGTCTGCCTTGATTATATATCTACCCCAGCACTTAGTACAGTGCTTGGCACATGGTAAGCGCTTAACAAATATCATTATTATGATAATACAATAAAATTAAAATACATGATCTATGCTCTCAAGTAGCTTAGAATATAATGGGGAGACAGAAAAATATTTTGTAGATCATTTTCTTTTCCATGATTATTCCTTTTACTGTAACAAGTTAGGATGGACCAATTTTTGCCTGCTCACAATGAGGGAGAGATTATTGGTCCTGCATTAGTCTTATCAGCCACTCTCACCCAGAAAAATAAAATCTCACTGTCAGTAGGCTCAGTTTGGAATCCAGAGGACAGCTCTGTTTTCTTCCTATCAGCAGAAGAAACTAGAGAGAGAAACCAAGGTGATATTTCCTTCATGACATCCTTACGTTATATAAATCAGTCACTTTATATGGAAATTTTCCTTTTGAAATCATGAAAATATGCACTACCCACCTCTCCCAAATAATAACTATATCAAATCATGACTTTCAGATACTAAATTGTCATAAGCTTTAGGAGATAAACATTGTATTTTCTTTGTAACTCTAACAGTGCCCCAGAACTCTGAAAAAGTAAGTACTCAATAAATATTGACTGGCAATTGAGTGGCTCACAATCAGCTTTGAAAGTAGACGTTTGCTAAGCATCTGGAGAGAAAGCCATCTTCTGAAGATGAGGATGTCAAATGTCTTCAACCCTGGAGCCTTTTATCCTTTTCCCCCATTTTCTTTCAGCCCAGACAAAGCTCCCTTGGTTCTAATGTATAGCCACTGCATTTGGGGGCCAAGACAAAAATCACAAGGCTCCAGCTATAGGCAGTTCTCTGATCCTCATTGGCTTTCCTGTCCTGTTGTGTTTCAGTGTGAAGGAGGATGGGCTAATGGAATAGCAGAAAGGTTGATTTTAAAGATTATTATTGAGGCTAGTCACTAGATCTTTCTCATTGCCAAGTCTGAAATTTCCCCATTTTGCCACATATAATGTTGTTTTAGAACACCTTTCCTTTTAGGAGCTCAGGTGAACAAGCTAAGACCCCAAAGTGATAAAATTACTTTTCCAGGTTCACATGGAAAGAGACTAAGTGTTTTTTGAAGCTGAATGTGTTTTGTCATTTGACCACAGATGAAGACTTATGAAAGTCTTATGCAGAAAATCATGATCAGCAGCTGATGTACATACTGAAGATCTTCACTGAGTCACAGGCACTCAGCATCCCTGATTTTTCTTAGAATATCCTCTAATTTCTAGTATATTTATATTAATGTATGTCTTCCCCTCTAGACTCTGAGCTCATTGTGGGTAGGGAATGTCTATTTATTGTTATATTTTACTTTCCCAAGTGCTTAGTAAAGTGCTTTGCACACAGTAAGTGCTCAGTAAATATAATTGAATGCATGAATGATGAATTCTCTCTCTGTAGCAGGGGAGGTGCTGATATTTTGGGAGTAACCAGAGGCTGGCAAAGTAAAGAATAGATTTCGGGGCACTTTCACTTAACTGAATATTGCAGGATCAGGTAGATAAATGGTATAATAAATCACAATGGTATTTATTGAGCGCTTATTGTGTGCAGAGCACAGTACTAAGTGCTTGAACACTGTACTAAGTGCTGATATACTGTCCCACTACATTAATGTTTGTTAGCCCTGCTAGTGCTTTTTCTAATTATGGAAATAAGCAAGTCGCCTCAGGCCTGTTAGGTTATGTTTTTTAATGTGTTTGCAGACTTTAAGAGGCTGGATAGTTTTTTTAAAAAAACATAATGTCAAATGCTAAGTGCTGGGAGCTTGGGTCATAGAGTTTGAAAGAGGGAGGGGTCTTGTGTGCCTACATCTCCCTGTTCTATATTGGCTCCATTCTCATGAACACAGTTTTTGATTACTTCTGAATGTACAGCACACCAATGGTTTATTTCATTGGCTTTCTCAGTAGGAGCATTTAGAGAAGCAGGAGAGAGGACAGAGAGAGAGAGAGAGAGAGAGAGAGAGAGAGAGAGCACACACTCTGAATATTCCAAGTTCACAGATTCATGCTCTGGAAACGACTTGTGGAGAGCTATCTAATCCATCTCTTAACCTCTATGCAGAACAAATCCCATCCACCCTAGAGTTATTTTAAAGATCTCCAGGAAATGAGATTCACAACCTTCCTCAGTCACTAGATCTGTGTCTAATAGCCAAAACTTTCAGGAACCTCTTCTGCATAACCAATCTTAATCTCTTGTGCTGTCATTTAATGTAGCTTTCCTCTTCTTCTGCCTTCAGTTTAAATGGAGGACGGATTGGTTTTATTATCTATATAGGAATATTTTACATCCTATTAGCCAAACCTTAGCCTTCTCCTCTAGGGTTAAAAAGAAACTCCTCTTCCTCTAACGTATTCTCTCTGGTTCACTGATCCAGTCTGTTAGTAAATGTTTGGAATTTTTATAGTGCATTATTTAAAGTTGGACGTTTCTTGTGTCTTTTTAATGTCTACTATAATTCTCAGAGTAACTTCTGAGTGCCTTGTGTCAGGGAAAACTATTCCTGGTTGCAATTTCTTGGCATTCTAGGTTTTTCCTGAACCAGGGACTGCCTTAAGGTGGGAGACTTAGAAATGAAAAGGGTGTGGAAAAATGCAGGGGAAGGGGGGAGAATTTTGGCAATTTAAAATATCATGTGCCAGAGCAGACGGGAGCATTTAAACAAATGCAACTTTGGTGGCCATGACCCTGGCTAGAGGAAGAAGCCTGGGATGTCACCTCATCCCTGAGTCCCAGTTTCACGGATAGTATCTCTGAATGGAATTGTCTAAAGGAGATTGTTCCTTGTGAAAAGTTCACATGATGGAGTTTGAAGAGCTTGTTTCACTCTGAGCGCAGCAGGACAGAGAGGTTTGGAATGAAGCATTCAGTGTGTTCTGTTTTGCTGAAAGCTGTCACAGGGAACAAGTACTTAGCAAACAGCATGAACAAGGATTTGAACTAGAAAACTAGCAGGGCCTTGACAACATTGTAGTAGTGACTTGTCTCCTCAAAAACTATACAATGGTACATAAGGACATGATAAGGAAGAATAGGGAAATACATAGTTTGTCATTTCATTTTAAAAACAATCTTGTTTGAGAGCATTCCAGGATTGATAGTATTGTTTAAACTGATACCTAGAGGTCAGTTTGGACATTCATCATATTTTAACATTATTTTGACATGATTTTTGCCTTAACCTTTCTTTGGTATGGAACAGATAAGCATTTTTCCCTGAAGGAAGTAGAGGCTGTGGCCCACATCATCATTTTTATTTCAGATTTTATATCTTCTGTTGCAAGCACGAGTTCCTTATGCTATTATGTTGTATCAGGGTTTAGGTTTTTTGTTTTTTTTTTTTTTTCCTTTGAATCTAAAGATGAGTTGAGTCAATTACAGTGACAGAAGTTAAAACCTAGATGAAGATTTGTGTCAGGATAGTCATTATAGTCCGAAGTTTACAGTATACATCTAAGAATTTACACTGGCAACTACTATGCTTCCATTTACTCCGAAAATCTTTTAATTGGAAGGGTTTTTTTTTTTAGTGGTATTTGTAAAGTGCTTACTATGTGCCAGGCACTGGGGTAGATGCAAACTAATCAGTCATGTTCCACTTGGCGCATCACAGTCTCAATCCCCATTTTAGAGATGAGAGAACTGAGACACAGAGAAGTTGTGACTTGCCCAAGTTTCCACAGCAGATGAATGGTGGAGCTGGGATTAGAACCTAGGTCTTTTTGACTCCCTGGCCTGTGCTCTATCCACTAGCCCACACTGTTGTCTACTAGGCCATGATCTTTTCCTATGGATTTAGAATAATTTTTCTAGCATTTGTATTTCTGATCTTCTGAGCAATCATATTTATTGAGTGCTAACTGTGTGCAGAGCACTGTTTTGAGTACACTACAATAGAGTTGGTAGACAACATTCTCTGCCCACTAGAAGTTAGCACTTAAAGAATCAAATTCCTTGCCCTTTCTCCAGGGCTCTGAGATCGACTTCTGTGGTAAGATCTTGGGGACCTCTTGCTGATCGGACCTGGACCAAAAGTCTCACCCTTGATTTCAGGCTGTTAAAAGGATGCAGTAAGATCTAGGCACTTTGTTTTCTTAGCCGTGGGAGCTGCAGAATAGGTTTGGAAGCACTCGTGAACCTAAGAGTTATACTCTCTGATAGGACAGTGATTGCCCTTGTTGTGGGGAGAGACTTCTTTTAGTCTCAGAACATAGCTAAAGACATTAGTGAGGAGCAGTGTGGCCTAGTGGAAAGAGTAGGGGCCTGGGAGTCAATGGACCTGGTTTTAATCTTGGCTCTGCCACATTTCTGCTGTGTGAATTTGGGCAAGTCACTTAACTTTTCTGTGGGTCAGTTTCCTCAACTGTAAAATGGAGATTAAATCGTACTTCCTCTTAGACTGTGAGCCCCATATGGGACAGGGACAGTGTACCACCTGATAAACTCTTTTTAATGGTATTTAAGTGCTTACCATGTGCCAGGCACTGTACTAAGCTCTGAGATAGATACAAGTTAATCAGTTGGATATAGTCCATCTCCCACATGGGGCTCACAGTCTTAATCTCATTTTACAGATGAGGCACAGAGAAGGTCACACAGCAGACGAGTGGCAGAGCCAGAATTAGAACCCAGTTCCTTCTGACTACCAGGCCTGTGCTCTATCCACTAGAGCATACTGCTTCTCATCTTGTCTTTACACCAGTGTTGCCTTCTCCTCTTGTTCCATCTTGCCCAGTGCTTCTTTTCTCTGGTGCCGGAGGGGTTGTTTTTACTGTCTGACCTTGGGCAAGTCACTTCACTTCTCTGTGCCTCAGTTCTCCCTCTTACTTAGACTGTGAACCGCATGCAGGACAGGGACTATGTCCAAACTAATGAACTTGTATCAACATCCACACTTAGAAGCAGCGTGGCTCAGTGGAAAAGAGCCTGGGCTTGGGAGTCAGAGGTCATGAGTTCGGCTCCCGGCTCTGCCACTTGTCAGCTGGGTGACTGTGGGCAAGTCACTTAACTTCTCTGGGCCTCAGTTACCTCATCTGTAAAATGGAGATTAACTGTGAGCCCCACGTGGGACAACCTGATTCCCCTATGTCTACGCCAGCGCTTAGAACAGTGCTCTGCACATAGTAAGCACTTAACAAATACCAACGTTTGACGCATAAGTGGTATATGTTAAGCAAAAAAAAGTGCTTGATTCATAGTAAGCACTTAAAGAACACTATAATAATAATAATAATAACAATAATAAATGATGCTTTACTCATCTATATTTGTACCTTCAAATATGAAGCTGTGATCCATTTATTTTCAGAGTTGAAACCATTGCACCTGAAGAGGAGATGGCTTTGTATATTTTGTTCCAAGATTCGGCAGAATGAAAACTTCCTTTATCTTTTGTAGTTGGATACCTGATAGAAGAATAGGAGATTCATAATGGATTTTTTTTTTCCTGGGTGAAAATTCAATGGTAGGATTCCTGGTTCTTTGGGGGGGGCGGTTTGGTCCTCTTGAATGTGTTCTCTTAGTTTACATAATCCTTCCTTTTCCCCCCTCCTTTTTTTCCACCTCCTTCCCTCTCCTCTTGATGCCCTTTCTACTGGGGGATGGTTGTACTGCCAGGTCAGGCTTTTAAGTGGATATGGGTGGGCTCATGATGTTAATCAATTTGGAATATTCGAAGTTAAAAAAAACAACATTCCACACTTGGAGTAGTATAGAATCAGTACTCCGCATCTAAACTTTAAATCTAAGGGCCTTTCCCTGACCAAATGAAGTGTTTTCCATTTCCTGAGGTAGCTAATAGAATTAATTGTATTCTTCCAAACTAAAAAAAAAAATTCTTAGCTCTAACCACAAGAAATTTTAGCCTCTGAGTCCATTTGAAAGCCCTCCTCTTCCCTGATTTCATTGACTACCCAAAGAATCATCAGCCTTAACAATAGTGTGGTAGAGTCAGATCTGACACATAATGCAACCAATTAACGAGAAAACCCTAGAAACAGCAAAACCCACTGGCATAGGTCATAACCTTATATATTCAGTATCTTATTACCATTTGATATACATAGAGATGAGACAAATAAGCAATTTTAATGGAAGAAAGTGTAACTTGGGCCACATTAACTATTGACCTATATGAGAAGAAGAAATATTATTCAATTTTCCAAAATTGTTTTTAATATATAGTTTTTCTAAGTAAAAAAAAAACAGCAGATAGCTGAAAATACTAGAAAAAGGAAAGATGCACAGCTTAAAAATGACCCCTTGGCAACAGATACTTTATAATCTTGATTTATGCAAGTGCTCTTTTTAAAAGACCTTACTTTTTATTAGAAACATTTAAGGATTATCACCATAAACAAAGTTGTAGAGTTTGTGTTTTTGTTTCACAACCTAAAGGCTTTTGACATCTTTGCCTTCTCTGAGTTGTCTACCTCATAACCTTCTCTCTGTTCACCCCCACCCAGAGCTATCCAACAGACTAATCAAATGTCCAGCCTTTCCCATACTAGGAAGAGCATTTACTCTGTAAAACTAAAAATATGAAATACACTGTTCTTCCAATGAACCTCTGGAAAAAAAGGAATGATTTCCTGAAATCTACTTCTGTTAGCATTTGGAACACCAGTATTTTTCAAAGAAACAGGGAATGTATTGTTGATTCCCAATCTTCATTCATTTAAATCTCTAGAGATTTTTTTGAGTATGCCCTCAGGCACTTACCCAGACACTAAACTGTAAGTACATCATTTAGAAAGCTGAAGCGGGAGAGAGGACCATTTGCTTTTTATTCTCAGTTCACAGTTGCACATTTACTGTACTTGCATATTAATAATGCAAATCTGGGAGAAGGAAAAGACCTAGATGTTATGGCCAAGACCCTCAATTTGCATTGGAATGTCCCATCCAAATAGCATACCAGAATTTGTAAAGTGACATTTGGCTTGAACTCTTGAGGGGAATGCCAGTCTGCAAAGAATATTAACAGCAAATACTAGATGGGAGCAGTCTTTTGTTCTTCTTCAAAGCATCCTGGTACTGAATTTTGAGAGAATTAATTGGGAGATTATGTTCATTTTCTAGATTGTAGAAAGGTTCAGAAGGTCTCCCAAAGTATTTGGAGGTGCAGAGGGAAGCACATGGAAAGAAGGCAGAGAAGGATTGTGTGTCTGGGCTGTCTCGATATGTGGATGAACTTCAAGAAAGTAGATAAATTGCTGTTTTACTTTCCATACATATTAAGGTTGTAGAAAGGGGGGAAGTGTGGGTGGAGGGGTCACATGGGGAGGAAAGAGTACAGCCCCGGTCAGATGCTTTGTCCACCCTGTGGCTTTAGAAACAGCAGGGTGGGAGAGATGGTGACTATGAGGCTGCTGCACAAAAATTGCATCAAGTGTGACTGTAGTGACACCTTTTAGAGGAATAAAAACCTCATTTAGATCTGCAGCCTCTCTAGTCCTGCTCGAGGTACAAGGAACCGGTTTGATGGCACCATTAGCCTCTCAGCCTCTCAACCCACTGTAAATGCCACCAGCCTTCCTTAGTGGTCCCTGGGACTTCTTTCTTCCCTCTGCCGCGGGTCCTGTTCACTTTCTAGCCAATCTGGGATGAGGAAACTAAAGAACCAGAGAGGGGCGATGTGCAAATTGCTCATTGTCAGGGGAACTAAATTGAGCTTCTCTTAACTGACTTTTAAAAATAAAAAAGAAAATCTGGATATTAGATTCTGTGTTCCATTGACAATACCTGAGTGCCCACAGCAAGGAGAGCAGAATGCTCGAACAACTACCGTATATCGATAATAGTTACTGAGTGCTTGCTTATCGAGGCGCTAGGTGTGTAAAACACAGAAAAGTGAAAGGCACAATCCCTATCACCCTATAGGGGAGACATCGGATTGGATTGGCAAATAGAGTTGACTTTCCCATCACTGTAGACAGCACCACCATCGCTCCCGTCTCACAGCCTGTAATTTGGTATTATCCTTGACTCATCTCTCTCTCATTCAACCCATATATTCAATCTGTCACTAAATCCTTCACAACATCGCTACAACCCACCCTTTTCCCCAAACTGCTACCGCATTAATCCAAGAACCTTTTCTATCCCACCCTGATTACTGTATCAGCTTCTGTGCTGGCCTCCCGACCTCCTATCTCTCCCCTCTCCAGTCCATACTTCATTCTGCTGCCCAGATCATTTTTCTACAAAAACATTCAGTTCATGTGTCCCCACTCCTCAAGAACCTCCAGTGGTTGTCCATCCACATCTGCATCAAACAGAAACTCTTTACCATAGGCTTTAAAGCAGTCAATCACCTTGCCCCCTCCTACCTCACCTCACTTCTACCTAACCCGGCCAACACACTTTGCTCCTCTAATGCCAACCAACTCGTTGACTTCAATCTCGTCTATCTTGATGCTGACCTCTAGCCCATGTCCTGCCTCTGTCCTGGAACATCTTCCCTCTTCATGACTGACAGACGATTAATCTCCCCATCTTCAAAGCCTTTATTGGAAACACATCTCCTCCAAGAGGCCTTCCCTAAGCCCTCAATTCCTTTTCTTCCATGCCCTTCTGCATCACCCTGACCTGCTCCCTTTATACATCCATCTGACAGCCCCACAGCATTTAGGTACACATCTGTAATTTATTTATTTTATACTGATGTCTGTCTCCCCCTCTAGATGTTAATGTGTCCGTTCTATTGGTGGGTTGTACTCTCCTAAGCTCTTAGTAAAGTGCTCTGCATGCAGTAAACATTCAATAAACATGATTGATTAATAAAAGAGGCTCTATAAATATAAGGGCAAACGTGGCTCAGTGGAAAGAGCCAGGGCTTTGGAGTCAGAGGTCATGTGTTCGAATCCTGGCTCTGCCGCTTGTCAGCTGTGTGACTGTGGGCAAGTCACTTAACTTCTCTGTGCCTCAGTTCCCTCATCTTTAAAATGGGGATTAAGATTGTGAGCCTCATGTGGGACCACCTGATTACCCTGTATCTACCCCAGCGCTTAGAACAGTGCTCTGCACATAGTAAGTGCTTAACAAATACCAACATTATTATTATTATTATACAGGAAACATTCCAATTGATCATTTGCTCACCCAGCAACTTCTTGACTATCTTGCTGCCATCTATTCTCCTACTGGTGAAGCAGTGTTGCTTCGGTGCTTGTGAGCTCAGTGTGTTCTAGGGCCTTATCGTTAATATTCTTGTCTTATTTGATCTTGATTAAGATTTCTAAGTTACACTGACAAAATGGCTCATGAAGCTGTTTATGCTTTATATAGCTGATTCAGGAAGCCTTACAGCCATCCTTAGACTGTAAGCTCATTATGGGCAGGGAACATGTCTAACAACTTTGTTATACTGTACTCTCCCAAGTGCTGGTACAGTACACTGTAAGCACTCAATAAATACCACTGATTGATCTGGTAAACTGTATTCCACAACAGAAATTCAGACTTGCAACTGCCTTACAAAGCTTAATACCTCATTGTCTCCATGTTCTATCTCATAATCTGCTCAAAGCACACAGGTCTTTTTTTATTCCATTTTCCATTTCCTTGTCTATATCTACCTAGTCAGAAAACTGCTTAGGTTGCAGAATTAAATGAGAGGTTTATTTCTGTGTTGGGAATGAAAACTGTTCAGTTGTGTGTAGAATTTCCTGGGTTTGTCTGGTACTAAATTTTGTGGTCTTTTTATTCTTTTCATCGGCCCAGCCTGAATCTATAAAGCAAATCCTAATCAGTGATGAGCAGCATGTCCTTGTGAAAAGAGCACAGGCCTGGGAGTCAGAGCACCTGGGTTCTAATCCTGACTCTGCCAGTTGCCCAGTGTGTGACCTTGGACCAGTCACAGAACTGCTCTGTGCTTCAATTTCCTCAACTGTTAAATGGGGAGAGACTCTGCCTTTCCCTCCTTCCGAGACTGTGAGCCCCCCATGGGACAAGGATTGTGTCTGATATGATTTAATTGTATCTACCCCAGCGCTTAGAACAGTGCTTGACACACAGCTAGTGCTTAACAAATATCATAGTAACAATACTAATTAAAAAATACTAATTGGCACGTCTTGTCGTGCACGTAACTCCAAAGCATAGTCATCTAGATCTAGAGGTTTATGAACAATTGACTGCCTCAAAGTCTTTGGTGACACCCATAGCTTGTTGGACAAAGAGAGTTTCCAGTGGACTGGAAGCATATCCAGACTCTAGCTTTCACAAGTCTCGTCATATCCTCAACCATGGCAGCCCAGAATAGGTTGAACAGGATTGGATTTACCTCATAATCCTGCTTGACTACCCCACCACCCATGGTGAGTAGGTCAGATAGTTTCCATTTAAATGGAGCATGCACTAGGCATGCTTCATTTGAAAGCCCAAGTATTCCAAGAGAGCAAAACCTGAGGGTTGAGGGAAGGCTGCTAGGTTAGAAATCATAGTCCCAATATGACACCCTATTACTACTAAGAGTTGTATTTGTTAGGCAGTTAGTACATGTCAAGCACAGTACTAAGCGTTGGGGTAGATACAAGATAATCAGATAAGACACAGTTCCTGTCCCAGAAGGGGCTCACAGGCCTAAGAAGGAGGGAGAACAGGTTTTGAATCCCCTTTTTACAGATGAGGAAACTGAGACCCAGATAAGTCAATTGCCCATGGTCAACAGTAGGGCGGTGGAAGAGATGGGATTAGAACCCAGATCCTCTGTCTCCCAAGCCTATGCTCTTTCCTGGAGGCCAAGCTTCTGCTGCTTTATTTATTCATATGAATGTGTCTCCCCCTCCGGACTGTAACTTCATTCTGGGCAGGAAATGTGTCGGCTAATTCTGTTATATTGTACTCTCCCAAGTGCATAGCATGGTGCTCTACACATAGTAAGTGCTCAGTAAATATGATTGATTTTTTTCTGATATTGGAGCAGTCTTTTCTAGACAAACCAAGTTATACAGGAGCCCTATTGAGACGTGAAACTTGATGTTGTGTAGTGGCAGGCTCTGCAAGTGAATAATGGTTCCTATTTTAAAACTGGCTCAACCTGGTGGGGAAAAAAATGCTGTATGCATTTGTTTTTAATAATAGGAAATTGAATAGGAAAGCGGCACTGCCTAGTATCTAAAGCATGGGCCTGGAAGCCAGTGGACCTGGGTTCTAATTCCTCTCTGACACTTGCCTGCTGTATGACTTTAGGAAAACTACTTAATTTCTCTGTGCTTCAGCTTCCTCAACTGCAAAATGGGGGATTTAATACCTGTTTTCTGTCCTACCTGGACTTTGAGACCCATGTAGGACAAGGATGATATCTAGCCTAACTTGAATCTACCCCAGCTCTTAATGCTTGACACATAGTAAGTGCTTAACAAATACCACTAAAAATTGACAAGACTTTAAAGGCAGAGACATTTGTTCCCCATAGTATTCTTTTTTACTGGGAGATTTATCAATTTACTTTGAGATTTAGTTCAAAAAGAAACAAAACATACTCCCAGGGGTATTGATAATTTTGTTAGAATTGTCTGTGATCCTAAAATAGCTACATAATGAAATGTGAATGGTCCAAACTAATAAAACCTTACAAACAACCTTGACTTTATATTGTTTGTAACTGAAGAGGTGACCTCAGACAGAAAAGACCCTATATACCTCCAGGTCTGACTAATTGCCAGTTAATACCAATACCATGGTATCCTTAATCAGCCAATTAACTGACCCAACAATTATAATGGGGAAGGAAGGTGAGGGGTGAAGAAGGGGAATAGGAAATCAGTGTAGGTGGAGCATGATTCTTAGGAGTTAATGTTAGAAACCCTTTAAATCAAAAGGATTTTGTTCTACCTTGTCTGGTTTCCCGTTTTCTCTCCTTTCTCTCTTCTTGGCCATTTGTAATTGTTGGGTCCCCTAATTGGCTGATTAACTTGTTATTAGAGGCAGAGTGGAGGTATGTAGGATCCTTTTTAAGGTGGCATTTTTCTTGCTGCCTGAAACAATATGTGAAAACAGCTGTCTGCAGCGAGAAGTTTGGGTATTCAAATTTTAGGGTATTGTATTGAATAGGATAATTATCTCCTGTTGAGGTGTTTTTCCACAACTTAAACATTTCATGGAACTTAAAGTAAAGGTTCAAATGTGATCTTAAAATGTCTGCATTCTCTTTCTATTCCCTTAAAATGACCCATTAACGGTTTTCAAAATAATATCGGTAATAGGGTGTTTTATTGAGCGTATGACTGCTCTGGAGTTAAGACGGCTTCATTGTGTAAAAGTAGTTGAGATGCTTTAGCAGACATATATGCAAAATCTCCTTCCATTATTACTTCCATCACTCTGTAAGTGCACATAGAAGTTAACAATAAGAAGAGAAGGCCAGCACAAAAAGCACTATTCTTGTCTCAAAGAGCTTACAATTGGTTTGTTTTTCTTTTTGTTAATGCTAACACAAAGTGTTTAGATTTTCAGAAACAGTTAATTGCTGAAAGCCTGCAACCCACACTAAGTCTTCAAGGCTCATCAGCTACACTAACACAGCAGTGCGGTTAGGAGCTTTGGTTATAGAATTTAAACAGACCTGCAACATCATTTTTACACACCGCTGCTCTTCTAGAATCTGTGGGATGGTGGAACTAGAAAAGAGTAGACACACAATGTCAGGAAGATATGACCCAACAGTAATAATTTGGAGAGATTAAATTTGATCATGGAGTACTCCAAATTGTTCTCTCCTATTCTTGTGTAACATTACTGGACTGTCACCAGAGAGTGGAGACATCTTAGCACCCTATTACAATAATTCTGCTGTAGTGAAGCATGTATATCTAATTAAAATATATGATGACTTTGCAGGAATTAACAAATATCTGGAGGAAAGGGGAGGAGAAAGAAAGAGAGAGACCCTGGATTTTTCTGTTAAATCTGTCCCTATTGGGAGATGGGACAGAATGCCATATTAAGTATGTTTGATTCTCTTTAGGTTGACAGTTCTGTAGAGTTAGCTCTGCTAGGGCAAACTCCACTATGTTAAGGAATTCTGCTTTACCTCTAGCTTCATGGTCTTACCTCAAGTGAGGTTGTCTTATTAATTAATGCCTTTAAATGGGTCTGTGCTGATATTTGACTTATTTTTGTTTTTGAGGGCACAACTCAGCTTGGCAGGGTTCATCCCAAATTGCTTGTAAATCAAGGTCTGATTAGGAAGTGATATATTCATCTGTAACTCCTGCATAAAAGTTATTCACGTATTTTGACAAAATAAGTGCTGTTTACTTAATACATTTTCTGCTAATTCTAAAGATTTCTTCAAACCTAAAGGGTCTCATGGAATGTACGGGGTTGTGGCTTGCCCATTGAGTAGATAAAGGCATGCTAAATTAAGTTGATTTGCCTGTGAAAGAAATGCTTCCATTATTCATGTCAGGGGCCTGTCACATCAAATTGAGGGAGTGAAGAAAACCCTTTTTTATCAACGTTTAGAACCAAGAAAAACCAACCATTGAGGGGCTGAATTTCAATTGGGAGAAAGTCAGGCTGAAAGCCGGGTTCAAAAAAAAAAAAAGCTGGGTATTTGTCTAATGTTGGAAATCAGTAAAGGGTCGATTGATTTAAGTTTGGCTGAAACTTTTTATAGAGGCAACTAGAATGAAACTTCTTAAAGCAGCAAGTAGTACATACAATCTAGGTGTCTTTCATGTGTAAACTTGTCAAAAGTAGTTAAGCTAATTCAAATTTAAGTCTTTTTGGATTTCTATTCCTGGACTCTTAATTTGTTTATTTTAAGAAAGGATTTGGTGATTCAGTTTGGGGCATTTACTTCTTGAAAGTGATGACTGTGTTTTGTGGTTAGAAGACAGTGATTATATCGATTTATTTTAAGACATTGCATTGCTAAAAGAAAACCCAGGAGATAAATTAGTTTTTTTAGTTATGATGGGGTATAGGCACATAGTTTTCAATAAAATATAATTGAAGAAAATCCTAGGATTTGTGTACCTGAAAAGGCAGTTCATGTGTGTGCTGAAATTCTCTACCTTAATGTTTACCTTCTACTGGAATACTGTATTTTAAATATAAAAAATCCTTAAGGAATGTACTTTAGTACAAATTTTATACCTACCACTAATGTTAACATAACGCTCTGTTTAGTCTGACTTACAAATATGCACACTTATAGCAGTCTCAAGTATAAAATTATTTATCTGCACATATTGAACAAGTTGCCTGGTTTCTCCAAATTCGAGTAACTCACAGAAAATACTTTACTGTGCCAGTAAATGAAAAAAGTACAAAAGGAAAAATGTGTTAATCTTATTTTAAACAGTTCTGATCAGATACTGTTCTCTTGCTTTCCTGGATTTAATTGGAGTCTCACATTGACCATATTGATTTATTTTCCTGCTTCTTTTATTCAAGTGGTAACTTGGGTTTTTTTTAAGCACTTCCCCACCCAGCTCCCTTAGAGCAACTATCTTTCTGGTTGCTATTTCAGCTAGTTTTTCTACCACTTAAACCAAAAAAGAGAGTTTCCTAAAAGTGGCCTAGCAGTTGTGTGGGAATATTTCTTTTCAGAAACCACAATAGAAGGTTTCTCTTCTATTGTGATTCACTGTTTTCAAGTTCTGATATTCTGTAACCAAAAAAAAAAAAAAGATTAAAAATTATGAGCAGTGGTGAGATAAGGTACTCAGCAGCTTTGGAAGCCAAAGTTAAGGTTTTATTCTTAATTGAATTTGTGGCTAGTGAAAATAAGGGTTGGTCTGTGAATTTCCAGTCACAAAGGGAATTACCTCTTGGAGTGGTTGCATCATGGTAAATAAGAGTAAAGGAGGTGGCTGGAAGAGAGTTGGGGGTGAAAGGGATAGTGAATGAAATAGAGAGGCAATTGTGCTGTTGAGGTAAATCCGAGACAAGGATTAATGGCTAGCAGGATTGTATTTGGTGTGCTTTCAAGAGCACTGCAATCTCCCCAAAATGAGTGTTACTAACCAGGGGCCTATAAAGAGGGGGTCTGGGTATTAAGGAAAATAGAAAATTGGCCCAATTGAAAGCCAGTACTTTAATATGTAATTTATCCTTATTTGAAAGGTACAAATATCTTGTCTGTTTTGGCACTTTTGTCTTTTTAGATTGCCCTGTAGATGAGTCAATGTACTACACTTTTTACATGTTTTGACAATCTTGGTTGTTTTCAAACATTCCAGGGTAAGGATATGGGCAACTTGAGGGTGAAGAATTTAGTGTTTTTGTTCCATGAGCTGGTTATATCCCATGTTCCCAAAATATATTTATTTGATTTTAGCTCATGAATATTTGGTTTTAAATTGTAGGAAAAAAATGATCATATCACCTTTAAAGAAAATATGTTTGAGTTATTAATGTCACGTAGCATCATTGTCTTTTCTTCAACAGTAATGGAAACAATTTTTTTTAATATATAATGGGTACAACAGCATTAAATAATAATAATAATAATAATGTTGGTATTTGTTAAGCGCTTACTATGTGCCGAGCACTGTTCTAAGCGCTGGGGTAGACATAGGGGAATCAGGTTGTCCCACGTGGGGCTCACAGTCTTAATCCCCATTTTACAGATGAGGGAACTGAGGCACAGAGAAGTTAAGTGACTTGCCCACAGTCACACAGCCGACAAGTGGCAGAGCTGGGATTCGAACTCATGAGCCCTGACTCCAAAGCCCATGCTCTTTCCACTGAGCCACGCTGCTTCTCAACAGTAGTCTTAGCTTCCAGCTTCTTATGGGTATTTACCATTGTTTTTCTACTCTCCTTAATTCCCCAGTCACTAATGTTTTAGAATTGTTTAGCATTAAAATATTAGATCATAGATAATGATAATAATGATTATGGTATTTGTTAAGCACTTACTATGTGTCAAGCACTCTTCTAAGTGCTGGGGTTAATCAGATTGCCCCACGTGGGGCTCACAGTCTTAATCCCCATTTTACAGATGAGGTAAGTGAGGCACAGAGAAGTTAAGTGACTTGCCCAAGGTCACACAGCAGACAAGTGGAAGAGCCAGGATTAGAATCCATGTCCTCTAACTCCCAAGCCTGTGCTCTTTCCACTAAGCCACACTGCTAATGATATTAACTGCTTACTCTGTTTTAAGAGGAGGGGTAGCTACAAGATAATCAAAGCGGACATGTCCCTATCCCATATGGAGTTCATAGCCAAAGGGGGAGGGAGAACATTTTACAGATGAGGAAAGTGAGGCACAGAGAAGTTAATGACTTACCCAACGTTACCCAGCGGACATGAGGTGGATCTGGGACAAGAACCTAGGTCTCCTGACTCCCAGGCCGCACTCCTCTCTCCACAGAATATAAAAGAATTCACATTTTCTCACAACAGGAGTAGGGAGAGGAATCATTTTCTTCTGAAAGGCATTAGTGGTCAAGATAATATACATTTCCTAAAGGATAAGCATCCATCTTAATAAAGCTAATCCCAAACATCTTTAGATCGCAAATGGCAATTGTCTCCTTATTAATTGTTTTGACAGTTTCTTTAGTTGGAATAGTCCTGGAAAGAAATGGAAGCTCATCGGTGTCCCATTCTACAAAGTACCTCAAGAATGGTTCATTTCTCACTGTAATTTTTTGATCCCTTGTTTTTGGCCAAATTAAAAGCCCAAAAGGTTGAGGATATCAACTTAAGGGGCTGTACATTTGGGGGTTTTAGAAAAAAAATTGGTCCACAGCTTAGGATCGCTCAAGAATGATCTCTTCTGTCAAAATTTTAGTCAAAGATAAGTCACAAGACCATTTGAGTTCTTATGGGCAGGAAGCAAAGTCAGACTTTGGGACCAGAGCCTGGTGTTCACTTAGACTGTAAGCCCGTCATTGGGCAGGGATTGTCTCTATCTGCTGCCGAATTGTATATTCTAAGCGCTTAGTACAGTGCTCTGCACATACTAAGCGCTCCACAAATACTATTGAATGAATGTTCGGGCTGGGCTAAGTGGGCAATTGTCTAGTGCCCTCATTTGCAGCAGCCGCTGATACTTCTCTAACCCTAACCACAGGAAATGGTTCTAGACCAAATCAGAAACGGACCCAAAACCCCAAGCCTTTTGCACTAGTTCTGCCTGAGAGGAAGGAAATTGTCATGATCCTTAATGCATAGAGTCCTTCGAAGTTCTAGGGACAAAGCGTTTCTTGGCTCTTTATAAATTGGCAGTGACAGTAATTTTCTTGGGTAGATATATATATATGGGCTATATTTTTCAGGAGAATGACTTGCAAGAATTGACAAGCAGTTCTTTCACCAGTGTTCCTTTTTGGCCTCCTCATTTTAGAAAAGATGTGGTAAAACTGGAGAAGGGCCGAAGAAAAGGGTTTGACATGTTGAAAGAGGCTCAATGAGTAAATGTCAAGTCAAGCACGTAGTTCAGTGCTCTGCACACAGTAATCACCCAACAAATGCCATTGATTGACTGAGGCTATTTTGCCTGATGAAGACCAAGTTAAAGGATGACTTCTGCTAGACTGTAAATTCTTTGAAGGCAGGAATCATCTCTGCTCATTCTGTTGAACTCTCCCTGCCACTGTAGACTGAGAGCTCATGGTGGGCAGGAATATGTCTTTTTGTTGTTATACTGTACTCTCCCAAGTATAGTGCTTTGCACACAGTAAGCATTCAAATATTATTGAATGAACTTAGAACAATCTGCATGCAATAGGCAATAATAACTATTTCCAAGTATATGAAAGGTTTTAATGAGGAGAATACTGTCTAGCTATTATCACTAAGATCTAAAATAGAGACTTGGGTTTGGATTTGTCCTGAAGAGAGTTAAATTGGACATAAATACTTTTTTGACAAAGAACTGGCATTGTTCAATTAATAATCTGCCCGAAATCCTGAGAAAAAAACTAGGTTAGCTCAGGGTCTTTCCAGCTTTAACTTTTTTAATAGAAGGGCAGGAGGTAAACAGAGAGGATGACAAGATCAAAATTAGTTTCCTGAAAATTTTAAAAGTGCTGCCTTTATTTTATTTCTCTGAGCTTTTGTTATAAAATTTGCTCTTGCCAGTTGGGTTCTGTTATATTCTAAGAAAGCTTCACCATCGCTATTTGTTTATAATAATTCAAGCCAAAAAATTCCAGGAACAAAAGGTTTCTTGGCTCCTTATAAACTGGCAGGGACAGTAATTTTCTTGAATAGGTAACTTTGTGACTTTTTAATAACATTTGTTAGGTGCTTACTATGTGTCAAACACTGTTCTAAGCGCTGGGGTAGATGCAAATTAATTAGATTGGTTGTGGTGAATGGTGGTCTTTGTTACTCAAATGATGTGTCCAAAGTAGGCTCAGTATATTCAGAAGGGAAACTGGATTTTGATCAAGTGGCTGCCAGCTGTTATCTAGAAATCTTCTCATTGTACCTCAATTTCATCTTTCAGCACTGACTCCTTGCCCTCGTCCTCCCTCTGGCCTGGAACGCCCTCCCTCCTCAAATCCGACACACAGTTACTCTCCCTCTCTTCATAGCCTTTCTGAAGGCACATCTTCTCCAACAGGCCTTCCCTGACTAAACCCAAAGACACATCTTCTCCAAAAGGCCTTCCATGACTAAGGCCCCCATTTCTTCTTCTCCCACTCCCTTCTGCATCACCTTACCTTGCTCCTTTTATTCATCCCCCGCCCCACCCCACGGCACTTATGTACATATTGATTAGACTGTAAGCCCGTCGGTGGGCAGGGATTGTCTCTATCTGTTGCCAAATTGCACATTCCAAGCTCTTAGTACAGTGTCTGCACATAGTAAGCGCTCAATAAATATTATTGAGCAAATAATATTATCTGTAATTGATTTAAATGACTGTCTGTCTCCCCTCCTCTAGTGTGTAAACTCGTTGTGGACAGGGAACGTGTCTGTTTATTGTTGGTACTCTCCCAAGCACTTAGTACAATGTTTTGCACACATTGAGTGCTCTCGAGAGCCGTGGTCCAGGACCAAACACTGATCTCAGGCGGTGAGGAGCAGCGTGGAAAGCCCCAGGGATAGGAAGGAACATTTTGTGGAAATGACATTGTAGGTTCTTCTCTAACCACATGATAACATTACTACCAGCTCCACATCACTCCCATCCCTGCACCCCAATCTGGACTGGGTTGTCTGTTCCGTCATTGCTGCCCACTTCTCCGATTCCCACAGCAGTTCTCAGACCTGAACTGACGTGGCATCCATAATAATAATAATGGTGGTATTTGTTAAGCGCTTACTATGTGCAAAGCACTGTTCTAAGCACTGGGGGGATTCAAGGTGATCAGGTTGTCCCACATGGGGCTCACAGTTTTCATCCCCATTTTACGGATGAGGTAACTGAGGCACAGAGAAGTAAAGTGACTTGCCCAAAGTCACACAGCTGACAAGTGGCCGAGTAGGGATTCGAACCCATGACCTCTGACTCCCAAGCCCGGGCTCTTTCCACTGAGCCATGCTGCTTCTCTAAAGAGCATCCATAAAGAGCAATAATATGGAGCCGGTGAAAGTATCTACTTAGAGCATTCGTTACACGATGAATATTATTATTATCATCAATAATAAGATTATAATAGTATTATATTGTTAAACATTTACTAGGTGTCAAGCAAAGCACTCTTCTAAGTGCTGGGATAGATACAGGTTAATCACTTTGGACACAGTCCCCTTCCCACAGAGAAGGAGCATAGCCTAGTGAAAAGAGCACAGGCTTGGGCGTCAGAGGACCTGAGTTCTAATCTTGGCTCTGCCACCTGTCTGCTGTGTGACTTGGGCAAATCACTTGACTTCTCTGTGCCTCAGCTACCTCGCTTGTAAAATGGGGTTAAGATTGTAAGCCCTGTGTTGGACAGGAACTGTGCCCAACCTGATGATCTTGTATCTGTCTCAGCACTTAGAGCAATGCCTGTCACATAAACCTATAGCAAATACCATAAAAAATAGGGCTCACAGTCTAAGTAGGAGAGAGAACAGGTATTGGACCTCCATTTTACAGTCGAGGAAACCAAGGCACAGAGAAGTTAAGCAATTTGTTTGAGGGCACACAGCAGAGACGTGGTGGACATGGAATTAGAACTCAGGGCCTCTGATTCCCAGCGCCATGCTCTTTCCACTAGGCCATGCTGTTTTCCTGGTTGAAACCCAACATCACATCGTAATGTCATGATAACATAATTCTGCTTCAACATAACATAAACATTTAGGAGTTCAAGTTCATTTCTTATCTTTCTGTGATTTAAGATGAGGCAGCATGGCCTAGTGGCAGGAACATGGGTTTGGGAGTCAGAGGACGTGGGTTCTAATCCTGGCTCCACCACTTGTCTGTTACATGGCCTTGAGCAAGTCACTTAACTTCTCTGTGCCTCGGTTTCCTTATCTGTAAAATGAGGGTTAAGACTGTGAGCATCACGAAGAACAACCTGATTACCTTGTATCTACCCCAGGGCTTAGAACAGTGCTTGGCACATAATAAGCTCTTAACAAATGCCATAACCATTATTACTATTTAGATGTGAGTCCAAGGGTGAGTTTATAACCTATGAAGTCTAAAGTATGTTAAGGATGGCATGGTTTGCAAATCGTTCTACCTGAAAATTTAATTTATCCTCTAGGGTTAATTTAGGTCTCAATTATTAATGTATCAATATTTTTGTAATGCCTTAAAATAGAATAATATAAATCAAAATACAATTAACACATATTTATAATGTAACATTCCTGGCTGTAATTCTACTTCACATACACATTTTCTTAAATACTTAGAAAACTTCATACATTAATATTTCAATGTCCTCAGTGTAGTATTCCTAAAAGATTTGTGAGTTAATTTAAATGTTTATCAGTTCTTGTCTTCTCAAGAGTTAGACTGTTCTTCCGCCTGATGGTTAGAATGAATTGGATATTTTGAACTCATCCATCAGATTTGGAAATGATCTCTTAATTGATGGGGGTGTTTAACAGTTAATTGAACATTTCTATTGTGAACTTTCATTGTTCTGAAGTGCGGAAATACCATGTCAGAAACATGGACAAAGAAAAGTGGATCAGGCAAACATTTTCTCCCACCAGACATGACTTTACATTCTCACTGAATTAGAAAGAAAATATAAATGCAATAGTCTTGTAATTTCAAAGATTTGAGAATTCTGAGTAATAATATGTTATGTTAAATTTAAGACTTTATATGATCATACTGATGATCATCTCTCTGAAGCTATGATTTTTGGGTCACATCAAGCCTTTCCCTTTCAGTAACAAATGAACATAACTTTATATTCACAGTATCTCTTTGTTTCTCCTTTCTCTTTCTTTCTGTTCCCTCCTACTAATCTCTCTTTCTCTTATACTTCCGCCTCTTCTTAAAAGCAAAAGAGAAAATGCATGTATGGGGATGTAAGAGTGGAGTGTTGACCTAAACATTTGAAGTATCCTCTATCAAGAAATTACTTTAATTTTCTTAGACTTCATTATTACAAACCACACCTTACATGGAATCAAAATTCAGAATCCTTTAATACATTTTAGTGTGCTTTATTTTGGTATTGTTAGCCTAAATTCATAGTGCTATTATCTGTAATGGCTAAGATTCCCCAAAATTTCTTTTTTCGTGTGAGTTCTGGAACAAAGAGATAGCTTACTTTTTACTGGTTGTCAAGGAGCATAGACAAAACACTGTTTTTACAAGTAGCCTTTGGTGCTGCTATTTGAAGCAGAATGTTGAGCTAGAAAGATCATATTTCTGACCCAATGGGACATTTTATACCCATATACTTTTATGTTCAAAATTCTTTTGGTGCATTTGTTTTTTTTTTGGTGAACCATCACTATATAACATGTAGAAAACTTGCCCTGTTGAACTTAAAAGTAGTACCACCAAAAGACTGGAAATTAAGTAAATTAAAGAATATTAAAAATAAATTTTCTTGGTGTTAGTAGTATTAACAGTTGTGGTGTTAAGTACTTACTATGTGCCAACCACTGTACTAAATGCAGGGGTCAGATACAGTATGTGCAGATTGGACCCAGTTCCGATCCCACATGAGGCTCAGTGTCCTAGTAGGAAGGAGAACAGGTATTGAAACCCCATTTTACAGATAAACTGTGATGAATTTGAGTTGGTGAAAAATTCCCTGGAGAGTTAGAGATGGTGAATTTAATAAAAGGAGAGAAGTTGGAGAGTGTCATTTAATTTACAAATTAGCTTTCTTCCTCAATGGGAAGTTGAAGACATAAAAGAGTCTGTCAAGTTGATGCAAACACTAGGAATGAATTAAAAAAGCATTTTTTTAGTGTTTATGTTTTAGTAGTATGTAAATTAAGTTGCCTTTTATAAAACAATTTAGCTGTGCTTTTAGTACTTTTATGGAAACTTTTCACCAAGGAAGATGTTTCAAGGTTTTGTGTCAGCAGATCTACTGAGGAAGCATGAGCCGGGGATTCCAGAATGACCCTACTAGTGACAAACTTGTTTCCCCCTCCGCTCACATCCTGGGGACATTTTTCTATTCAGTGACATTTGCTATTACAGAATAGGCCTGTTGATGAAACATGCACAACTTGATACAACCCAAGACCATATCATTATTTAACCTGATATTTAACCCTTGGAAGCAAAGAATTGCTAGAAAAATAAAACACAATTAAATGAAGGAAGATAGAAAAAAATGTGTTTTATTCAAGAAAAGGGCAGACTAGAGATGCCTTAAAGTGTTTAGACCTACTTGGCTAGTCTATCTAGCTCACTATGGCCAGGGAACTTGTCTACCAACTCTGTTGGACTATACTCTCCCAAATGCCTAGTGCAGTTCTCTGCACACAGTAAGTTCTCAACAAATACCACTGATTGATAAATATGATTGAATGAATGAATGAATCATGTGTGCTACTTTGTGGGAGCTGAGCTCACCTACGGCATGTCTCTGTAGGGGTTCCTGACCATCCTTAATTGCTCCAGAACCGTGGCATTCCTGTCCCTAGTCCTTTGAAAACAGGTGCCACTTCAGGGCCAAAGTAGGAGCTGTAGAAGAGGGGGACTGGATGTGAAAATTAAAAGTACTACAGTGAAGGTGTCCTGTGATAGAATCGTTCTGGACAGAGGTCAGGCAGGCTGATAATGGGGCCTTCAGTATATAACCCCATGACTGGTCACTCTGTGCTTGAAGCAGAATGAGGTATACCCCACTACACACACCCCTACCTCTAGGGTCAAATGGAAGGAAGATCCAGATAAGTTGGAGCTTCTGTAAGGCAACTTCTGTAAGCTATTTTCAACAATAGCTAGAAACTAGCAATTTTTTCATTCAGAACAGAATCAGATACCATATATAACAGATAACTGTGATAAAGTGAAAAACCTGGCCTTTAGGAAAAAGCACAAGCCTAGGTTCAGAAGACCCAGCTTCCAGGCCTAGATAATTCCATGGGTCTGTTATGTGATACCACTTAATAATAAGAAGAAGAATAGTGGTATTAAGTGCTTACTATATAATAATAATGGTGGTATTTGTTAAGCGCTTACTATGTGCCAAGCACTGTTCTAAGCACTGGGGTAGATACAAGGTAGATTGTCCCACATGGGGCTCACAGTCTTAATCCCCACTTTATAGATGAGGGAACCAAGGGACAGAAAAGTTAAGTGACTTGTCCACGCTCACACAGCAGACAAGTGGCAGAGCTGGGATTAGAATCCATGACCTCTGACTCCCATGCCCAGGCTCTTTCCACTAAGCCATGCTTCTTCGTTATATGCCAAGCACTGTAAAAGAAGCAAGATAATCAGTTTGGGTACAGTCCTGCCTATGTGAGGCTCTCAATCTAAGGTGGAAAGAACAAGTATCCCACTTTACAGATGCTGAAACTTGAGGCCCAGAAAAGTTGTACCTTGCCCAAGCTTACATAGTGGGTAAGTAGGGAGGTATTGGAATCTGAGCCCAGGACTTCTGATTCTCAAGTTTATTGAAAAAGAAGGATTTGATGGTACAGAGATGAACAGAAAACTAGTTTCCTAAACTCTTTTCTCTGGGCCTAGGAATTCAGGGTTGACCTTAAGTACAGTCTCCCAGGAAAGGTTTAGGGTCACTTTGGGGATATCATTTGCATTACTTCCTGAAAACTGACCTCCCCTCACCACAACTTTTTCCTCAGTGTTTATGGCAGGGGAAGTCAGAACACCGGTGAGGCTGAGAGGAGTGGCCCTTCGTATTAATAGTGAAAATCAAAGTGGTTGTGGATAATGGGGGTGTCCTAGTGATGCCACTTAAAGTGGGTGAAATGAATGTTTGTCATCTCATGCCTATGTTTATGTATGTCCTTCCCCTTTTGATACTTCACAAAAATCATCTCGACAGTAACCTACTTTCCTGGCCTTGGTATTCCATTCTAGTTTTTCTCAATAGCATTTCTAACCTTCCACAGGGCTAAGGACTTTTTGCCTCTCACTTTCAGGGTGTGTGTTCCCTGAGAAGATATTGCATCCCTCTTAAGCCTATCTGTGAATGACAACTTTATTTTTTCTAAGGAATAGAGTGTGGTTTGGGTGTTCATTCAATGTTCACATCACTGGTAATTAAAATGAATCTGCAATAAGAGAGTTTATATATGAAACATCCTTGGGAAACCAAAAGGTATTTTTAGGTGATTGCTTCGCTTTTGAATGCTATAACAAAATGATGTCCTCTGCCATCATTATTAATAATGTAGAAAAATTCCAACCCAATTAGAGTTCTTTTTTGAAGACTTTCCTTTTTTCTGTGCCTACCCAAAAGCAGAAAAAAGAAAACCTGAGCTCCCTCTTCTGGTTGTATAGTAGCATAGTGAATGTACATTCATCCCTTCTTCCATGTGGGAAGGTCTCAAAGAAATTATTTTCTTATTTTTCCCCTGGGTAATGCTGTTATTGTTAGGTACCCAGTTTAGATTATTAAATCACAAGGTCTATCCTCTACATGTGATTTGCTTCTAGTATCCGTGATTCTGTGGGGTCTAATTTTCAACTAGAGGTGAAAAAAGAATAACTCATTTTAAACTTTATCCTGGACTGGAATCAAAAGGTGAGCATTGCTTTTCGTTAGTCATCTTTATCTTGCACCTCTGAATTTTCTTGTTCTTTCGGGACCTAATGCAGCAGAATATAAGGAAAGGCATCGATCCAAGACAGGTGGTGATTATTTTCAAGAATTTGTTGCATTCATAAGAGTAGAATTACAGTGTCATAAGGCAGTAAGGTATGCCATAAGGCAGAAGGGCAATTGGAGAAGTCATCTGGGCCAGAATTTTTTCGAATGCCTGAACCATCCAGGGCAGATGGGGGTCTTTATTGTTTTCTTCAAGATAGCCAGGATTAGAGCCTCCATAGCTATCTTCACTAGTCTATTTTGGTATTTTTTATCTGCAACTGGATCAGCCTCCTCTCTGATCACACTATCTTCAGTCTCTCTTCTCCCCAGTCCGTAGTTCACTCTTCTGCCCAGGTCGTTTTTATAAAATGTTGTATTCCACAAGTCTCCCCATTCCTCAAAAGCCTCCAGTGGTTGCCCATACCTCTCCTCATCAAGCAGAAACCCAGCTTACTCCAACCTATTACCCAATCTTTTCTCCCATTACAACCCCAACTCACACTCTTCATTCATCTCAAGCTCTCTCCCTGTCCCTTGTTCTCCTCTTCTCACACACCTCCTCTCTTGCCTGAAACTCCTCCCCTTTCTTATGTGGCAGACCACTGCTCTCCCCATCATCAAAGCCCTTTGAAAATCACATTTCCACCAGGGGGCCTTCCCTGATTAATCTCTAGCCTTCCCACCCTTTAATACATAACTAACACCTAGGTCTTACTGCTCACTTAATTTATCACACCCCTTGTAACACTGATGTTCATATTTTGTCCACCTTACTACCCTATCACTTTTCCCCATCTCTGAGCTATTTATTTAAGTGGGTGTCTTCCAACACCTGATTGACTATATGCTCCTTGAGGGTAGGGATTGTGTCATCTAAGTCTTGGGTACTCTTCCAAGTAAAAAGTAGACTGTGTAGACACTTAATGGACGTTATTGATAATGATCATCTTTGGACCTACTTGAACTTTTTCCCGCTATAATTTCAGCCTACTCTCTTTGGTTAATCCTCTGTGTACCTGGGAATAATGACCACTCATAAAAACTCCATGTGCTGGAAGGCAGTTATTTATTCATGGTTTTCCATCCTTTTAATTGTTTTTTGTCAATTTTCTTGGTATCCTCTCTGGTTTCCCCATGTCCTTTTAAAAAAAGAGTGATCAGAACTGGATATTGTTCTCTCACTTGAAGTGAGAGGTTTGTTTTTGGAACGATTTTTATCTTAATTTAAAAGGATCAAATTAGGACTTAAATCCATTTCTTTTTGCTTCTCGAGATTCTCCCATTCCTTGTTAAGTGGCAGAGTCCTTCTGACTGTTACCTTCCAGAATGAAGGTCTAGCATTTCAAAAGACTTCACTGCATCCACCTTGGAGGAAGGGAAATTTTCCAGATTCAGACTTTGCTGAGGCTGGCATGCCCATATTATTATCAGATGCTGGGGCAGACAAAAGTTCTATTCTCAGAAGTAAGTAGAAAATGTCACAAACCCCATTTTTGTAATATGTGAAGTACAGCAGTACCACCTACTCCTTTAATGAGAGTTGAAATGATATTTACTCTAGTATTCACATTAGTGTAGCAGTTTGTGAGTTACATCAGTAAGATTCCAAATATATCAGTGGAAGTTTTTTTTTTCCTGAATTTATTTAAAAAAAGGGAACTGGTGAAATACAGTCTTGATTTTGTCAGTAGGACCATGATGATCTGAATCATAGCCCAGATTACATTCATTTAGAACATTTTTCCAGCTCTATATCTCAGTATGGACTACTCTACTCTGAAGTTCTGGTGTAGCTTTAAAACATAGACTGTTTTAAATTGTTTAACACCCCCAAAAATGCTGAAATCACAGCACTGAATACGAAGGCTTATTTACTTCCCCTTCAAAGTCAGCCCAGTTCTTCTCTTCAAGCCTGGGAAGGTACCCAAACACCACCCAGGTCTGGGATATGATGAGAGAGCCTTCTTCCTCTTCCCAGATTTTATTCTTGAGCTAGAGTTTTGCCATCTTAAAGATTTCCTTTCCACTTCCTTACACTACGGGTGAGAGACTGTCACTAGCCAGCCTTCTAATCCCCAGTCCTTTCTGGCCACTGGCCTTCTCAAAGACATATTCCAGCCAGGATATAGTGCTCTAGGGCAACTCATAGGAGAACAGCCTCCAAACAAAGAAGCTCTGGTCTTTGTGGTGGATTGCTTCCAACCTTCCCTACCCCACCATTTTACTTCCTTCTCACCTGAAATCGATACCAGCAGGGTTGGGCCTCCACATATTTATAATGACCTGCTTTCCCTCTTCTATCATAACCAAGATAATTGGAACCTTTGGTTTCTCTTGATTTGGTCTTGAGCTTTTTAAAAAATCTTGGACAGTATATTTATGAAAATAAAAATTGAGAAGCAGCCAGGCCTAGTGGAAAGAGCACAGGGCTAGGAGTTGGAGAGACCTGGGATCTAACCCCAGATCTGCCATTTATCTGCTGCGTGACCTCAGGCAATTCAGTTCTTTGCGCTGCAGTTTTCTCATCTGTAAAATGGGATTCAGCATTTGTTCTTCCTCCCCCTTAGTTTGTGAGCCCCATGTGGGACAAGGACTATGTCTGATCTGACTATATCTACTTCAGAGCTTGGCACATAGTAAACTCTTAACAATGCCACAATTTTTATTATGATAATGATCTCTCTACTGCATTATTGTCCAGTAAAATAAGGTTCATCCATTCATCCATTCATTAATTGTCATATTTATTGAGTACTTACTGAGCACACAGAGAGTACAATATAGCAATAAACAGACACATTCCCTGCCCACAAGGAGCTAACAGTCTTGAGGGCATTAAGACTTTATTTGTCTTAATACCACCCATGGCTTAGAAGAAACCCACATGGGAGTCAGAGGTCATGAGTTCGAATCCCTGCTCTGCCACTTGTTAGCTGTGTGACTGTGGGCAAGTCGCTTAACTTCTCTGTGCCTCAGTTAACTCATCTGTAAAATGGGGATTAACTGTGAGCCTCACGTGGGACAACCTGATTACCCTGTATCTACCCCAGCGCTTAGAACAGTGCTCTGCACATAGTAAGCACTTAACAAATACCAACATATATTGTATCTACCCCAGTGCTTAGAATGGTGCCTGGCACATAGTAAGGGCTAAACAAATACCATCATTACTATTATTATTATTAAATAGCACAGGATTAGGAGTCATGAGGACCCTGGCTCTATTCCCAGTGCTGCTACTGACCTGCTGTATGGCCTTGGCAAGTCACTTAATCTTCCCCAAGTCTCCACTTCTACATCCATACTTCTACATGGGGATGAGAGATTGTGAGCCTTGTGCCAAAGAGGGACTCTGTCCAATCTCATATCATTTTACCTACCTCCTTAAGTGCTTAATACATTTTTGGGTTTACCAAGGACTTAATACAGTTCATTACACCCAGTCAATCATTCAGTAGTAATTGTGAGCACTTATTTAAGTGCTTGGAAAAGTACAATAGAATTAGTAGGTGATCCCTGGTAAATAGCATGACCTAATGGAAAGAGCAGGGGCCTGGGAGTCAGAGGACCTGGGTTCTAATCCTTGCTCTGCTACTTACCTACTGTGTGACCTTGGGCAAGGCACTCAGCTTCTCTGTGCCTCAGTTACCTCATCTGCAAAATGGAGATTCAATATCTGTTCTCCCTCCTACTTAGACTGTGAGTCCCATGTGGGACCTGATTATCTTGTAGCTACTCCAGTGCTTAGTACAGCACTTAGTACATAGTGCTGTAACACCTAACTCATTTAACAAATACTGTTATTAGTGGTAGTATAATTATTAGTAATAATAATGGTGGTATTTGGGAAATGCTTATTGTGTATCAAGCACTGTTCTAAACCCTGGGGTAGATGCGAGCTAATCAAGTTGGACACAGTCTCTGTCCCATCTGGGGCTCCCAGTCTTAATCCCCACTTTACAGATGAGGTAACTGAGGCACAAAGAAGTGAAGTGACTTGCCCAAGGTCACTCAATAGACAAGTGGAGGAACCGGGATCAGAACCCAGGTCCTTCAGACTCCCAGCCTCGTGCTCCATACACTAGGCCATACTGCTTCATCAGCTTCATCCCTGCCCTCAGAAAGCATGCAGTCTATCCAGGGAGACAAGCACTCAAGTAAATTACAGATAGGAAGAAGGAAAAGGAGAAATGTGCATGAGTTAGTATTTTAGGGTAGTTTTCAAAAAGTAGGACTGCTAAATCCATGAAAGGATATCTGTTATTATTAATCAGATTTACTGAGTGCTATCTAGAGGTGTGTGGTACTGAGAGAAGTAGAATGCATCCTATCCTTGGACATGGTAGCATTTTTCATCCAATTATTTGGTGAGTACAAACCCAGGAGTCTATTATAATTAATAATAGTTACACTACTTTAAGTGCTTACTATGTGTCACACAATGTTCTAAGTACTTGTGTGGTTAAAGATAACCAGGTTGGACACCAAATGTGAGCCTCATGTGGGAGAGGAACTAAGGAGGAGGGATTAATCCCCATTAATCCCCGTTTTACAGATTTTGGAAACCTAGGCACAGAGAAGTGAAGTTCTTGTCCTAAATCACACAGCACACCAATGGCACAGCTGGGATTAGAACCCAGGTCCTCTGACTCCCAGGCCTGTGCTCTTTCCACTAGGCCTTGCTGCTTCCCTGTGATGGAAGCAGGTACATGCTGTTGGAACATCTGCCATTTGTGTGGGCATTACTGCTCTGGCTCTTGGTTTGGCTCTTGGGAAGACAGTGGCTGAGAATTGCAGTAGAAGCAGGTACTCTCCAGTTAGGGATTCTCTGCTGAAGCAGTGGTGAAGAGCAACTTCAAATAAAGCCCGAGACAACAGAGAAAGGCTCTCAAGTGTTGGTTTGTAGTAATAAGTGAGTGATTTATTATATTCTTGATAGGTGAAATATGTCCAGGCGTCATGTAACAGAATTTTGTCAATGTCCTGCCTCCAGAAAATGCATAAATTGTTCAAAGAATTTACTTGGGAAAGTAAAATGAAGAAAATATTTCAACATAGCATAGTGGAAAGAGCGTGGGACAAGGAGACCCAAGATCTGAGGGCAAATTCTGGCTCTGCCACTTGGGTTCTGCATGACCTTAGGTAATTTACTTAACTTTTGTTTCCTCATCTGTAAAATGGGGATAATACCTACATTCCTTCTCAAACTGTAAGTGAGGTGTGAGTCAGGGACTTCTGATCTGGGTCTTACCTTATTGTGTAGCACAATGTTTGGTCCAGAGAAAGTTCTTATTTCCCCTGCTGGCAGAAATCCAGGCACCAGGCCAACTTTGTCCATCTCAAGTTGATCTCATCTGCTTTAACTCTGCCCACTTATTTTACTCTCAAGCCCATTGCCCACGACAGCTATTTCAGACATTTAACTTCCTCCTCAAACCTCTGGCCCCATCCCTTTGCACCTTATCAAAGCATTTGCCCCCTCTCTTTTTCCCTCCTTGACCACCATCTTCACCTGTTCACTTTCTAGGGGCTTCTTCCCCACCTCTTTCAAATATGCTCATGAATCCCTATCCAATAAAAATCCCTCCTCTGACCCCATGACTCTCTCTAGTTATCGCCCTATCTCCCTCGTACAATTCCTCTCCAAACTTCTTAAGTTGTTTGCACTCACTGCCTCCACTTCCTCTTCTCTACTTCTCTCCTTGACCTTCTCCAATCTAGCTTCTATCCCCTTTGATCCACAGAAACTCCCCTCTCTAAGGCCACCAATGCCCCTCTTTTTGCCATATTCCATCTCCCCCTCACCTCTCCCATCTCCCCCTCACCTCTCCCATCTTCCCCTCGCCTCTCCCATCTCCCCCTCACCCCTCCCATCTCCCCCTCACCTCTCCCATCTCCCCCTCACCTCTCCCATCTCTCCCTCACCTCTCCCATCTCCCCCTCACCTCCCCCATCTCCCCCTCACCTCTCCCTTCTCCCCCTC
Source organism: Ornithorhynchus anatinus (assembly GCF_004115215.2). Lineage (NCBI taxonomy): Eukaryota > Metazoa > Chordata > Mammalia > Monotremata > Ornithorhynchidae > Ornithorhynchus > Ornithorhynchus anatinus. The sequence continues at coordinate 34,507,418 of NC_041733.1, read as the reverse complement.
CCTTCTCCCTTCTCCCCCTGACCTCCCCCATCTCCCCCTCACCTCCCCCTTCATCCTAATCCCACTCAACCTCTTAGCTACTTTGGACACTCTAGACCACACCCTTCTTTTGGAAACTTTATTCAGCCTTAGTTTTGACACAGTCTTCTTATGGCTCTCCTCCCTTCTCTCTGACCACTGCTTCTCAGTCTCTTTCACAGGTTCCTTCCCTGCCTCCCACTTTTTAACTGTTAGAATCCAAGAAGGCTCAGTTCTGGGTCCCTTTCTATTCTCAGTCTATACTCATTCCCTTGGAGAGAACTCATTTGCTCCCATAGCTTCAACTGCCATCTCTGTTCGGGAGATTCCTAAATCTACCTTTCTAGCCCTGACCTCTCTCCTCTCTGAAGTCTCTCATTTCCTCCTACCTTCCTACTTGGATGCTCACTGACACCTCAAACTTTCCATGTCCCAAACAGTGTGAGGCATGGTTTGAGTGTGAAATGAGGAGTTCTGTCTTTCCCATCACTCTAGACAACACCATTACCCTCCCTGTCTCTTAAGTCCATAACCTTGGCATTGTTTTTGACTCATCTATCTCCTTCAACCCACATATTCAATCTTTCACAAAATCCTCTCAGTTCTACCTCACAACTGTTAAAATCCACCATTTCCTCTCCATCCAAACTGCTACTATGCTGAGCCAAATATTTACCTCCTCCAAGAGTCCTTCCTTGACTAAGCCCGTTTCCCCGATTCCTCCTTCCTTCTGCACCACTTTTGTACTTGGATCGCTACCCTCTATGCACGTGATATTCACTCCACCCTCAGCCCCACAGAAATTTTTTTTTAAATATGGTATTTAAGTGCTTATTATATGTCAGGCACTGTACTAAGTGCTGGGCCAGAAAGAAGCTAATCTGATTAGACGCAGTCTTTGTCTCACATGAGGATCACAGATTTATTCCCCATTTTACAGATGAGATAACCGAGTCACAAAGAGGTTAAGCGACTTGCCCACGGTCACAAAGCAGACAAGGGACAGAGGCAGGATTAGAACTCAGGTCCTCTGACTCCCAGATCTGTGCTCTTTCCAGTAGGTCACACGGACCCTATTTGCACATCTGTAATTTAATTCTATTGTCTGTCTCCCCCTCTAGCCTGTAAACTACATTTGGGAAGGGAACATGTCCACCAACTCTATTGTCTTACACTCTCTTAAAGGGTGAGTATAGTGCCCTTTGCATAGAAAGAGCTCAATAAATATAATAATTGTGGTATTTGTTGGCATTTACTATGTTGCAGGCACTGTACTAAGTGCTGAGGTAGTAAATAACAGAGATTGATTAACAGAGTAATAACAGAGATCCTGCCTTAAATACTGGATTAGCTCCTGGCTGACCTCCCTACCAAATGTCTCTCCCAACTCCAGTCCATACTTTGCTCTGCTGCCCAGATCATTTTTCTATGAAACTATTCAGTCTAAATGTTCCCACTTTTCAAGCACCTCCAGTTGTTGCCCATCCACCTCTGCATCAAACAGAAACTCTTTACCATCATCTTTAAAGCATCCAATCAGTTCTCTTCCTCCTACCTTTTCTCATTGATCTCCTACTTCAACTCAGCCACTCACCTTGCTCCTCTAATGCCAACCTACTCACTGCCTTAATCTCTTCTATTTGGCTGCTGACCTCTTGCCCACATCCTTCTTTTGCCCTGGAACTCCCTCCCCCGACCCTCTTATCCAAAAGACCACCACTCTCTCCACCTTCAAAGCCATCCTAAAATCAAATCTCTTCTAAGAGGCTTTCCCTGACTAATTCCTCATTTCCCCCACTCCCTTTTCCTTATGTATCATCTAAGCACTTGAAACTCACCCCACCCTCAGCCTCACAACACTTAGATATACATCTGCAAAGTATTTTAAAGCCTGCCTCTCTCTCTCTAGATTGTAAATTCCTTGTTGGCAGGGAATGTTTCTACCAACACTGTTGTATTATACTTTCTCAATCACTTAGCACAGTACTTTGTCACAGTAAACAATAGACAACATTGACTGATAAAATACCACTATTATTTTTACAAGAATAATATTCAATTCCAAATACTTTTGTCAAGTACATCCTGATCCTACTTTCCAGAGAAAATGCTGTGTCTTCAGAAACTCAAAATTAGATTCTAAAAGTTATAGCAACTAAATTTTAGAGTGTTATGTACTTTGAGGAATGGAAACATGAAATTTAATAAATTCCTCTCAAATTTAATTTCTATGATTGTAAATCATGCTGTTGTAACTTGGTGATTTTAAAATTTCACACTTTTTAATTTGGTGTAAAATCAGTGAGTAAAATTTCATACATTTGAACATGATGATGATATTTTCTCATCTTGCTCTGGGCATCACAAAGAAATACTGATTGAAAGCTGGTGTCAAATATAGAGTTTTTAAGTGAGCCCCTAAAAATTCTAGCAGTCCATGAAAGTCCTCAACAGCTCATTTTCCCCTAAAGGAGGTAATTTTGTGCATGCCCACGCGTGCGCGCGCGCACACACACACACACACAGACTCTCTCTCTCTCTCTCTTCCCCCCTTTCCCACCCTCACCGGCTTCAGTCTGGGAGGATAAATATAATGATACAATAATCCCGCTTAATCAAATTACTGTGGCTGGAGTGCTGGGAGGAGGGTGAGGTTATGTTTTGAAATTTAAGCCAAAAAAACCCTACCATATTGGTTGTTACACCTCTGTGGTTAAGAAGCTTCAAAATCCCAAAGGCTGTGGACAAGCAAAGATGAAACAGCCAATTTCTCATCACACCCAACTATTACTTTCTATGGCTGACTGCCAGACTTAGGTGGACCAGGCTTGGCTACAAACTCTGTTGCACTTCCCTGCCTGTACTTACCTACTTAATCTACTATTTGGATCTTGGAAACAGGAATCAACTCAACTATTTTCACCTAGTTTCCTGCTCTTACTTTAAAGCAGAGCCATGTCTTCACTGAGTAGATGAAAATTCTACTCAAACATCAGCTGGCGCTAATCTTTCCAGCCCTGAAATTCAAGTGGAGAAAACTGAAACTTGTTTATTGAACACTTATTGGGTGTAAAACACTGTACTAAGTGCTTGGGAGAGTACACTGTAACAGAATTTGTGAACACATTCCCTGTCCGAAAGAGCTAGCAGTCTACAGAATAATACAATTATAATCTTAGGCACTTACTATGTGCCAAGAACTGTACTAAATTCTGGAGTAGATGCAGGATAATCATGTTAGACCTAATTTCTGTCCCACGTGAGGCTCACAGTCTAGGAGGTAGTAGAATTTAATCCCCAGTTTTACAGATGGGGAATCTGGAGTACCGAGAAGTTGTGACTTGCCCAAGGTCACACAGCAGCCAAGTGGCAGAGCTGAAATTAGAACCCAGATCTTCTGACTCCAAGGCCCATGCTGTTTCCCTCAACCACTCTGCTTCCCAGTCTCCTCAAATTGCTTCTTCCCTGACCTCCAGTCTTGATAATTTTGGGTTTCATCCTGCCCATTCCCAAGGAAGTTCTCAAGAGGAGGAGAATGTTACTCTAACTTCTTGCATTTGGCTAGGCAGGCTGGTAGTTAGTCTGTAGTGGTCTTGGGAAAGCAAGTTATTATAGCAAATCCCTGAAGAATATTCCCTCGAACACCTGAGTCTCATTTGGCTGGGCATTCCAGCTGCTGGAAATGTCCCAAGTGGTCCCAGAAAAGAGCCCCAAGAACCCCCTAGTCATCCATAAATTTCACTCTGTCATGCAAAACCCAGAAGATGCCCCAATCAACATCCTAGGGTTCTGTCTCTTTCTACATCCTAGGATACTGTGGCAGGAGGAGCAGAATTTCAGGCTTCTGGCAGCTGAGAGTCCACACTCACAGCCGCAGCCACAGTGACTGCAACGACAACATCAGAGCGGCTGCCACGGTCTTCCTAAGGTTTCGTTGAGGCGATGCCAGGGTGGTGCGAGGCAAGTTAGGATGGAGGTTCAAGGATGATGTTGGGGGGAACCGGCAAGGGTCCCTGGGGAGTGAGCGTAGTGGATTGAGGGGTGGACTCGGACAATGCGTTGCCCTCTGCTTTTCTCCTATCGCTTAGGCGTTCATGGCTAAATTATTTTTGCCTGTTAATTGCATTTCAAAATGCTTCTTGTATCTGTTAATTTAATGTTTCTAGAATAAGTGGACATAGCATAGTGGCAATTCTGGCAAGGATGAGCTTAGGGATACAGAGCTGCCAGGCACGCTCAAGCAGACGCTGCAATTCATGGAAGGTGGAAGTTGGGATGTGTGAATAGGGCTGCACACACCGACGCAGCCCAATTCAAACATCCCAGCCCATCAGAAATCTTAGCAACTGATATTATTCAGTGAGCCACAGTATCATCTAGCAGAATAAATCTAACACTTACTGGCCTGTCAGGAACCTTAGTATATGAGGCCTTGTCCTCATTCAGTAATGAAAGTGTTCCTCCAACTCTTAGGCAAGATGCGTTTTTTTCCTCGGCCTCTGTTAATATAAGGAGGGGGTTTTGTTCCCCCAGAACAAAGCTATATGTTGGCAGCCTCTTTACGGCTGCTGTTTCTTCTCCAGTTTCCCCTTGAATCTTATATATGACCCCTCTAGTACCCTTCAACACGTCCAGAAACATGGGGAGGCCCCATGGCAGAGAGGGAATGTAAGAGGGCCCCAGCTTTGCTTCCCTTATGTTTCAGAATCATCTCAGAGTGGGAAAATACTCTGCCTCTGTATTGTAAATGTTCTCATTTTTGCCTGAACTATTTTGATGCAGCCACTTAAAGTCAGACTTCGTTGACAGGTTCTAACGTCAGGAAAGGAAACTATTCTGTAATGAAACACTTTGTCCGAAAGGCTAGTAGTAGTCATCGAGTTAGACTTGGTCCTGTAGAATTAATTCTACAGAAAGCTGACACTGCCTCCAGTTTCAAACGTGCTTGGTGTTTTGACTTCAAACCTGGCACCACTTTCCTCAACACTGGATGATGATAGCGATGCTGATTACCCACCGATTATTCAGACAGTTGGGGATTCATATTGCCAAATAAGATAGAATTCGTCTAGTGACTGAAAATGCAAGTCCCCAGAAGCTATTCAAGGATTTAAGGATATAATGAGTATGAGTAGCTTTACAGATTGTTCAATAAGAGCATCAAGAGGTAGTCTGTATCCTTATGCATTTACAAATATTTACAGATCTTTTAAAGATCAAGTCTGTCATTATCAGTTTCGGTGCTGTATATTGTCAATACACACAGTGACCTCCGAAAAGCCCACGCTCTGCAGAAGTAATGCTATGGTATGTTCGGCTCTGCTGGATCTCCATAGTGTGTGGCTGGAATGCATTGAGGAACAATACCCAGGGCTGCTCAGAGCAAAGAATGAAGGGCAGCAGAGTTTGATAACCACATTAAAGCACTACCAACATCTGTTCAAGCTAAAGACAACACTATCTCCAGGAATTAACCTTCTGAACCACTTAATCATTAACCTCAGCAGAGAGAAAGTTAGACAACAAGAGCCTATTTGTCAGTAGTCGCTTGGAGAGATGTGCTGAGCAATATTTTACTGAGAACAGCGTGAGAAGGACTTCCCCATCTTTATAAATTTTAAGTGCAGAATATATTTGTGTGGGAAACAAGAGGACAATAGATGTAAATAAATATGTGATGATACCTAGAAATTGGCTCCCATTATGCTACTTGAAACAAGTGAGCAGGCATGGATCCCCTTGACACACAATGAAGTTCTAAATATTTTCACCAATTTATATAAAATCAAATTGTCCTTTCCTTGTTTTTCATAAAACACTTAAAATGAAGGATTTAATTTCCGAAAACCCAAAAAGCTTAGTCAAGGAGTGCTTACATTACAATTTTCACCCAAAATCTTTGAGTCCCTGGAGGAAGAGAACTCTTGAAAAATAAACCGTTTGCAAATAAAATATTTGTTTACTCAGCATCTGTTGGAAGAAAAGGATTGCTAAAAGACAGAGAACCAGAAAAGAAAACAACTGTATTTCTTTCTCACATCTCAATCAGGTGGCTTGCTGATGCTCTAGCTATCTAAGTGATGAGTTAGTTTTAAATAGTTCCCTTTTCTGATTCTCTGGCATTATGATTTTTCAAATACAATCAAACCACAGATTCCAAGCACCATTCAACACAAAGCTGAGATTTCTTTGAAAAACCTAAAGAGTATTTTAAAGAAGACAAACTACAGTGATGGGCTTAAAATGTGTTTTCACCCACCCCAAAGAAAATGATATACTCTTAAAGATGTTGAACACATCCTTATGTTCACAACACAGGACCAGACAAAATGAGTCACTGTGGAATATGATGTTTTTCTCTAAACACAAGTAAACTGCTAGAATTTAGTTACCAGAGGAGCAATATAGCATCCTGGATGCCGACTTGTTCATTCCAAGCTCTTAGTACAGTGCCCTGCACATAGTAAGCGCTCAATAAATATTATTGAATGAATGAATGAATAAAGCATGGACCTGGGAGTCAGAAGGTCATGGGTTCTAATTCCGGCTCTTCCACTTGCCTGCTGTATGACCTTGGACAAGTCACTTCACTTCTCCATGCCTCAGTTTCCTCATCTGCAAAATGAGGATTAAGACTGTGCACCCTATGTGGAGAGGGACTGTGTCCAACCTTATTTGCTTGTATCCACCTCAGCACTTAGTACAGTGCCTTAAGCACAGTAGATGCTTAACAAATACCACAATTGTAATTATTCTAAACTATTCCAATGCACTGTAAGTGTCAGGGCACTACTTGCTATTGTTCACCACGGAAGCAGTATCGTGGATAGACACCTTATACCCTCTACACTGTAAACTTGTTGTGGGCAGGGAATATATCTCCCAACTCTGTTGTACTCCCCAAGCACTTAGTACAGTGCTCGGCACATAGGAAGCTCTCAGTAAATACCACTGATGATGATGATACAGTATCTGCACTGAAGAGGGACAAACCCTGACTTGGGCTTGGATAGTTCCAGAGGTCCCCTCACTCTGGGTGACTTAGATTTGGGATTCTAGCATCAGAAGGATCCTGGAGAATCTTCACTTGAGTTCAGAACCATCCTTGGACCTCTTTCCAGGTAGGTGCGGCAAATTAGTTTGAGAGCCCACCTTAGGAGCAGAGCTGCGTGTGGAAGAAGGTTTCCAGCTCCCACAGAGTACTTTCTTGTTGACTTTGACAGGGTCTCCTGAACTGGAAATGGAAGTCGAAATTGGTGAACATCCAATGGTGGCATTGTTCTAGAATGAGTCTCCTGTATCACTGCTGGACATTTGCAGGAGGCTTAGAAGTCCACTCTTTATTGTAGCAAATGCAAGAATGAAAGGCATCCAGCAAAGCACGTTTGTTCTATTCCATGTGAATAATAAAAACATGACATAAAAGATTAGGTGGACAAAATGAGATTCTGAAAAAGTACATTCAATATTTCCTTCTCTGTTCTGGATAAATGTCATAGTGCTTAATGGTTCTGTGCATTCTACTCTATTGTGTGACTCTCAGAGAGTATTTTGACTTTTTGCATATTATAAGTGAATAAGTATTTGCCGGTTGCCCTTTTTAGTAGGCTGAGTGGATATAGTTTTGACCATATCAAATTTTTTCATGCTCCAAAATAAGACACCAGGTCAAATTTCACAGAATTATTTTTTCAAATAGAGTTTCAGTTTCTAAACCAGTGGTGGATATGTTTGAGATGGAGGCTGCAGGGAGGTGCTAGCACAGGTGGTTAAAAAAAAAATTGGCATTATAGGACTTTAGTTTTCTACTTTGATTCTGCTGCTCTAATGAGGAGAGAAACAAATGTGATGATAGTTTTTGTTATGAACTAGTACTCACAGATTCTCCAGCAATGAACATAGAATCAGGCTTTTAATCAGTATGGGGCAAGGCTTGACCCCTGTTCAGGTTGGACTATTATGTGAGGTTTTTGTGGCTATTTGTTCTGATCCAAAGAAAGCTGAGAAGAAAATAACTGAGGAGGAAAGGTGAGAGAGACCTACCTTTCCCAGGAAGCAAAGAGACTGGTTGATTACATTTCCTAGAATCTGTTGAGGCTGTCCAAGAGGAGTTTTCTTTCGCAGCCAAGGAGGGAAGCCCTTGTACAATGGGTCTAAGATTTTTTTAAGTGATTACTCACACTACAAATCTCTGTCTTTTCTGTAAACCCTGGACCCTCCCCAGAGATGATCTGTCCTTGTTTTGCCCCCAGTCTGACTAATGGGCACTCATTTTACTTTCTGTGCTCAGGTAGCATCTGTGGTTAAAGTAGGTCTGAAACAAAAGGACTTAGTTTTGTAATTTATGATCCTACCCCTTTTTTAAAACAATAGCTTTAGACTAAAAGTGTGTATGTCCTTTGGAGAGCTGGCATGGGACAAAGAGCTTTTGTAATCAATCAGCCAATTAATAGTATTTTTTTAGGGCTTAATTGATTGCAGAGCACTTTACTAACTGCTTGGGAGAGAACAATAAAACAGAGTTGGTAGATTTCATTCCCTGCCTGCAAGGAACTTACAGTCTACAGAGGGAGACAGACAGTAAAATCAAATACAGATAGGGGAAATGGCAGAGTGTAAGAATATGTACATTAGTATATAATAAGTACTGCCAGGCCTGAGGGAAAGGTGAATAATCAGTGCTAATTATGCTCTATTTTACTCTCCCAAGTCCTTAGTACGGTACTCTGTGCATAAGCCCTTAATATGATTGATTAAAGGGTACAGATCCAAATGCATAAGTGATGATGCAGGTTGGAGAGGGAATAGGGGAAATGAGAAATTAGTTATGATTTTTTGATGGCTTTGAAGGTGAGGAGAGTGATGGTTCTTCAGATATGAAGGAGGAGGGAGTTCCAAGCCAGAGGGAGGACATGGTCAAGGGATCGGGTGGGGGAGATAGACAAAATCGAGTTTCAGGAAGTAGTTTGATAGAGGAGGAAAGTGTATGGGGTGATTGTAGGAAATCAGTGAGGTAAGGTAGGAGGGGAAAGAGTTGATCGAGTGCCTTAAAGCCATAGATAAAGAGTTTCTGTTTGATGCGGAGGTGGATGGGCAAACACTGGAGGGTCTTGCAGAGTGAGAAAACACGGACTGAACTTTTTTCTTTTTTTTAGAAAAATGATCCAGGCAGCAGAGTGAAATATGGAGTGGTGTGGGCAGAGACAGGAGGCAGGGAGGTCAGCATGGGGACTGATGTACTGGTCAAGGATGGGGATGATGTGTTTGGAGCAGTGGGGCAATAGATGAGATGGAATAGAAGGAGCACATTATAGAGATATTGTGAAGGTAGGACAAACTGGATTAATGCATCCATCCTTGTGTGTGGCTTTAAATCTCATTTGGCAGCAATTGCCCAATCAAATATCCTTTTTGTTATCTCTTTAATGGTATTAAGTGCTCACTATGTGCCAGACTCTGTACACCAAGTGCTGCAGTAGGTGTAAGATAATTGGTTGGATAAAGTCCTTGTCCCACACAGGGCTCATAGTCTCAATTACCATTTTATAGATGAAGTAACTAAGGCACAGAGAAGTTAAGTGACTTGCCCCAAGGACACACAGAAATCAAGTGGTGGATGAAGTCCTCTGACTCCAAGAACCATACTCTTTCCAGTAGGGCAAACTGCTTCTCTGATTCTTTCTGATTAAAATGTTGATTGAATTGCTGGCCATGTTTCTGTCTGGGAATTGTTTTAGCCGTGCTCAACAGGGGTTTTGTAGAGTCAGCTTCTGGATCCTGGGGAGACTGGGAGAGCCATGTGGCCTAGTGGAAAGAGCATGGGCCTAGGAGTCAGGCCTTCTAATCCCATCTCCACCACATATCTTCTGCCTCACCTTGCGTATGTCACTTGACTTGTCTGTGCCTATTACTTCATCTGTAAAATGGGGATTCAGTCTCCATTCTCTCTTCTACTTAGATTATGTGCCTGGGTGGGACAGGGATTAGGCGTGACGTGATTATCTTCTAACTTCCCCAGCCCTTAAAACAGCGCTTGACACATAGTAAGTGCTTAATAAATACCACGGTTATTACTACCCACCTTTATTTCTTTTGAAAACCCTGGGAGCAGGAGGATGGATATCATTACTTATTCAGTGAAGGTCAGCAGGGGACCCATTCTCAAAAATGATGATAATATTGGATAGAGCATGGGTCAGAAATTCAGAAGGTAATGGCGTCTAATCCCGGCTCTGCCACTTGTCTGCTGTATGGCCTTGGGCAAGTCACTTTACATCCTTGTGCCTCAGTTACCTCATCTGTAAAATGGGGATTAAGACCGTAAACCCCATGTGGCACATGGACTGTGTCCAACCTGATTTGCTCATATCCACCCCAGGGCTCAGTATAGTACCTGGCACATATTAAGCACTTAAATGCCATAATTATTATTAATTACTATTATCTGTTAAACATTTACTATATGCCAAGCACTGTACTTAGTGCAGGGGGAGATGCATTAATATCAAAAATCAGGTAACTCCACCACAGGCTTTCCCGCACCTCCTCTCCACAACATCAGAGGCAGTGGGCTGGGGTGGACAAGGGGCAGTGGAGGATGAGATGGGACAGGAGTTGGGGAGTCCTTTTAATCCGAACTCCCTCTGGTGTCCCAGGAAACTTCCGGGAATGGGGTGGCTAGGCTAGAAAAGATACGAAGCAGAGCTATTTTCATATAAGCTTATTGCCATTTATTTTATTGCCATTGTTCTTGTCTGTCCGTCTCCCCTGATTGGACTGTAAGCCCGTCAAAGGGCAGGGACTGTCTCTATCTGTTGCCGACTTGTTCATTCCAAGCGCTTAGTACAGTGACCTGCACATAGTAAGCGCTCAATAAATACTATTGAATGAATGAATGAATAAGCTCATTGATGACAGGGAGCCTGTCTACCAACTCTGTTGTACTCTTCCAAGGTCTCAGTGCGCAGTGCTCTGCTCACAGTAAGTGCTCAAGAAGTACCATTGACTGAATTTGATAAGCAGAGATTTTGATAGGTGATGAATTCAGAAAGAAGGGATTCCCATACCTCCAATATTGAACACTTGGGTAGAGGAGGTTCTTGGTTTTCAAGGCCCAGTGTCCAGGCAGTAGAGAGAGGCAGGGTTAATAGATCGTAGAGAAGTGCTCATGTGTTTTTAGAAGCCAAGTGGACCTGCACATTGGGATTCTACCAACACACAGGCAAGGACAGTCTGAGTGACCTGTATGTAACATCACTCTTTGGTTTGTGTGTCATTGGCTAATGCTTAAACTAGTTATTGATGTCTAGATTGGAAGCTCCTTGTGCTCAGGGAGTTTCTACCAGCTCTGTATTGTACTCTTTCAAGTGCTCGCACGTAGTAAGCACCCCCAGTACACCATTGTTTGATTGATTGATTGACCAGAATAGGGATGCGGTAGCATGGTCAACATGGCCTAGTGGAAGTAGCACAGGCCTGGGAGTTAGGAGACCTGGGTTCTTCCCCCGGCTCTGCCACCTGGGTGCCGGGTGACCTCGGTCCAGTCACTTAACTTTTCTGCCTTAGTTTCCTCATTGGTAAAATGGAGGTTAAATACCTCTTCTCTCTCCCTCTTAACCTGTGAGCTCCACATGAGGCAGGCCCCTGTCTGATCTCACTGTTTTGTATCTACACCAGGACTTAGTACAGTACTCGACAAATAGTGAGCACTTAAATACCTCAATTATTTTTATGATTATTTATAATAATAAGCAGCGTGGCCTAGGGGGAAGAGCATGGATCTGTAAATCAGAGGGCCTGGGTTCTAATCCCAGCTCCACCACATGTCTGCTGTGTTACCTTGGACAAATTGCTTATTCTCTCTTAAATCACTTAATCTGCACAGCCCCCACCAATCCATCAAGCTAATGGTGTGTATTGACTGCTTGTTAGAATGGGGATAAAATAGATTGTGAGCTCTGAGTAGGAGGGGAACTTTGTCCAGTCTCATAATCTTATATTATTCTACACTTAGAACATAGTAAACACTTAACATATGCCAGAATAGTAATAATTATTAATTAGACTGGATATATACCTTTCCAGTTTTCTTTCCTGTGTCCTAAACCTCTAGATAGTATTATAAGCATATGATACACTAAATAGTTGGAAGAATAACATTATGGAAGTGATGTAGTCTAGTGGAAGAGCAGGGTTCTAAGTGTCTGGAGATTTGGTTCTGTTCCAGCTCTTCCTCACTGACCTGCTTTTTGATCTCAGGAAAATCATTTAATCTCATTGGGCCTCCATTTCCTCATCTGTAAAATGGGGAAAAGGTACTTATTTTCCTTCTTCTTAGATTTTGAGCCTTGTGTGCTTCTATTTTTTATTATTATCATTATTATTGGAATGGTACTTAAGCTCTTACTATGGGTCTAGCACTGTTATAAGCGCTGGGATAGATACAAGCTAATTAGGGTTGGACACAGTCCCTGTCCCACGTGGGGCTCACAGTCTAAGTAGGAGGGACAACAGGTACTGAATCAATATTTTGCTGATGGGGAAACTGGGACAGAGACAAATTGAGAAGCAGCATGGCATAGGGGGTAAAGCACGGGCCTGGGAGTCAGAAGGTCATGGGTTTAATTCCAAAGCTGCCACGTATATGCTGTGTGACCTTGGACAAGTCACTTCACTTCTCTGGGCCTCAGTTACTTCATCTGTAAAATGGGGATTGAGACTGTGAGCCCCACATGGGATGGGGACTGTATCAAACTCGATTTGCTTGAACCCATCCCAGCACTTAGTACAGTGCCTGGCACATAGTAAGTGCTCAACAGATACCATCATTATTATTGTGACTTGCCCAAGGACAAACAGCAGGCAAGAGGTAGAGTTGGGATAAGAACCCAGGTCCTCTGATTCCCACGCCCATGCTCTCCCAACTGGGCCATGCTGCTCCTTGATTGCTTTACATAGTCATATGATGTTATGTCAGAGTATTTTGGCTCATTGCACACAAAAAATACCATAATCATTATTATTATTATGTGACTGATAGATTTGGATTATTTATGGCAGAAATCATTTTAGCTGGATGATATACTGCTAGAGTGAATCCCTGGTCCAGAATATTTCATTTATTTACATACTACTCTCGCAAGTGCTTATTACAGAGTTCTGCACATCTTAAGTCCTCAATAAATGTCATTGTTTGATAGGCATTGGAGACAATGAAGGAGCTCATTTCCTAAAGACTATTAAATGACTGGAACTTTGTGACTGGTCCTAAGAATTATTTTCTCTGTTTCATGTGTGTCTGAAATAACTGCAGATGTGTTTTCATGAATGTTTGTTGAGTATACTGATATCGACTACAACCTTAACATTAACATTTTATATATTGAAAGCCTCTAAGTAAGTTAAATTGGGAAATGATCAAAGTTGTGGTTTGTTAGCTGGTGACATCTTTTTGAAAGTTGTGTATAAACTGTTTCTGCTTTGTTTCTCCATTCCAGTAAGCATGTAAGCATGACTCTTAAAGGTCCAGCTGTTCAATTGAAAGGAATAGCAAATAAAAAAAGGACCATTGAGGGCTATTTGGACTAACATATGTCATGTGTCCTGGAGCCTGAAAGGATTTCATTATCTTTAATTCTGTTACTGGAATTAGATAATGATTTAGAATTAGATAATAGAATTATTCCCAGCTAGATAATGATTATTAACATTGTATGAATTAGGATTCTGGATAGGAATAAGTGGACCCGGTAATGGGATAGGGATACTTTCACCCCTAGGTCAAAATTTGGAATTCATGATTGGTTAGCAGAATAATCATTTAGTAACACTATGCCATTTGATTTGGGAGGGGTAATTAGGTTTTTTTTAACCAAGTTTAAAAGCTACTTTGAACTTGAGAATTTGTGCCTAACTAACCTTATACATTTTTCTCTCTAACTTGGCTTTCATAAAAAAGTCACACTTGAGAATTTATATGCTTTCAAGGTTTAAAGCAAACTGTTGGGGTAGCAAATTGCTGTGCAGCCCCCATGAACGTTACTCTTTTGTTAATGGAGCTGAAAGCCTCATTTAAAATGAAGAAAAATTGTTGGTTTAATATATTTAATCATGTTGACTTAAAATATTTAAAGTATATAAATGGTTAAGAGATGGGTAAACTCATAATTATGCACATCTGCCCACTTCTACATTTGCTGCTTAATATTTTTTAACCCCAATATAGGATGCTAATATATGATTTAAGGCTCACTGGCGTGACAATTAAGTACTTTGCATTCTGGAACAATCAAACAATTGAAGGGGGTGGGGGGAAAGGAGGGAATGCCTTCAGAAGACAGATGGTTTAAGGAGGTCTCATCTAAATTGGGAAATAGGAAGAACCAAAATTGATGGAGGAAAAAGAGGGATTGGGAAAACGACAGAAATAAGGTTGCAAGTCTTAGGCTGTCCCTTATCAGTAGAAGTCTGTTTTCTGACTTCAGAAATCCCTCGACTCTGCCCCGAAACAAGGCACTGTAGTTTCAGAATTGGGGTACTGAGAGAGATTTATGAAACAGGAAGGATATCCACTAGAACTTTATGGTTCTGAACGGGTTGGTATGTGGCTTGCAGTTAATTCACACCACTAAATCTGACACCCTGCTGCCCTGTTCCTATTGGTCTGCTCAGCTGCTAGTTCACTTTACCTCCTGCTACTGTTTACAACACTATTGTAATGTAAACCTGCCTGATTTTACTCACCTTCCCCATTCTCTACAGCCTTCGGAGACCTCAAAGGGGTTTCTCTACTACTGCTCCCTAGTAGTAAGAAGTAAAGTCATGAATCTGAGCGGTAGGAAACAGCCTGTCTCCCTGGAAGTATCCCAGCAAGTTGATGCAACAAGCAGACAGATGTTCGACTAGCTGTTTTACCAAAATCAGTGTCGTTTCTTTCAGGCTGTGTAGCCCAGCGATCCTCTTCTGAGGAGGAAATAGAGTTCAGGCATTCGAATCTGGATTTGGAGAATTGGACCAACAGTAGTCCTGGGGAAAGGAAGCCCGTTGCAGATTGGATTCAAGCTCAGGAGGGCCTGAACTGTCAGAAACCCAGTTAACACAATTAGCAATTGGCCCATTAGGTGAGGAAGCCCTGATTTGGTATGTGGCTCTGAAATCCTCATAATTAGGGTCTTCTGGGAGCCCTTCAGGACCCAGGAGAGTTGCTGTCATTAGAAGGCCCCTGACGGAGCCCCAAGCCCCCTGACCAGAAGATAAGGACTGAAGCCTAAATGGAATTTGCAGTAAACTTAGTGATTGGTCACCTTGTTACTTCTGGCTCTGTGGTATGCAATTGACTTCCTTCCTGTTTCACGTCTCCCAATAATTTCCTTGTGGCCCCTGGAACTCCCTATACCTTTTCCACTGCCTGTGGGTGAAAATATTCTGTAGGAACATTGGATCGGGAGGAGGGGGAAAGCTCACTCTACTACAAGAAATTACCCCAATTCAGTTAAGGGTGGAATTTGTCTCTTGTCAGTAGGGAAAGTCCTTCGAGGTTTAATACTGAGGATGTACCAGTGGACCTTGTGGAATCATTAAATTGATTCCATTTTTTTTAATGGAAAAAAATATATTTCTCTGCTCTGTATTTCCTTCCAGCTTTCCACCACTCCATTTACATCTCTTACTTGAAGCTTTTGGTAATTAGGGTTTGTTTACAATGTTCACCTTTTCCACTGCAACTGAAGTTTCTCCTCCTCTATGAAACCAGATTGATTCCTTCAGACTTCTGTGGTACAGTGTTTTACATATATATAGTAGTAATATTTATTAAGCCTTTAATAAATACAGAGCACTGTACTAAGCACTGGAATTCATCCTAAAATATGCTTGTGGTGTTTGCTATTATTTAAATAAATAAATGGTGGTATTTGTTAAGCACTTACTGTGTGCAAAGCACTGTTCTAAATGCTGGGGGATACAAGGTGATCAGGTTGTTCCACATGGGGCTCACAGTTTTAATCCCCATTTTACAGATGAGGTAACTGAGGCACAGAGAAGTTAAGTGACTTGCCCAAAGTCACACAGCTGGCAAGCGGCAGAGCCAGGATTCGAATCCATGACCTCCGACTCCCAAGCCCGGGCTCTTTCCACAGAGCCACGCTGCTTCTCGAGAAGAGGTTGTGGGTCATGGAGTCAGAGGTCATGGGTTTGAATCCCAGCTCTGCCACTTGTCAACTGTGTGACTGTGGGCAAGTCACTTAACTTCCTTGTGCCTCAGTGACCTCATCTGTAAAATGGGGATTAACTGTGAGCCTCACGTGGGACAACCTGATTACCCTGTATCTACCCCAGCACTTAGAACAGTGCTCTGCTAATAGTCAGAGCTTAACAAATACCAACATTATTATTATTATTTAACTTGGTTCGCCTCCATTGAAACTGTAAATATCTTAAGGGCAGAAACTGTACCTTTTCTTTTCTCTGAAACTTTGGAATTCCTAGAAGAGCTCTTCACCTCCAGTAGGTGGTCAGTAAAACCTAAGGATCATGCAAAGATACATTCACAAGACATCTTCACATCTTGACTCAAAGTTCTAATTTTAGACAAGTCACTTAACTTTTCTGTGCCTCAGTTAACTAATCTGTAAAATGGGGATTAGACTGTGAGTCCTATGGGGACAGGGACTGTGTCCAACTTAATTATCACATATCAATTGAATAATTGAATCCTAATTGAATTGAATCCTGCTAATTGAATCCTCAAATTAGTGTTGCATGAAGAGAATTTTATTAAACATGACATTCACCTGTGAGCGACAGTTACTGCTTTCTTGGGTATGAGTGCTGGAATCAACCTCAACAGATATTGGTCTAGCATAAATTCTTGCCTTCAGACAACGACACAGTATCTGTCAGAAGAAAAGTCCATTCATACTCAAAACTGATCATACCAAGCTACACATGATCTCAATAGATTCAGCAAAACCAAGTATGTCTCAACAAATGATCCATGGTTGAGAAGCAAGCATGGCCCAATGGAAAGAGCAAGAACCTGGGAGTCAGAGAACCTGAGCTCTAATCCCAACTCCAACATATGTCTGCTGTGTGACCTTGGGCATGTTTCAACAGAGCAAAAAATTGTACTACATTGTTAAGCTGCTTGTTTCATGTACAGAGCTCTTGGGAAACTAGTTCACCATCTCTCCTCTTTTAAAAGCAGTGCTTTACAATTGTGAAATTGAAATATAATTTGTTCTTAAAGCCTTTAAACTGAAACTAACCGTGCCTGAATGCATTACTAGAGGTAATTAATTGGAGTTGTGTAGGGCTCCTTTGGTAAACTGGCAGATGAGTGAGTCATGGAAGGGTTGCCGACCCCTCACCTGGGCAGCTGGACACTTGCTTCTCATAATTAGACCCATTGCCTATTTGCTTATTCTGATTTGCGTCAGCTGACTCAAAGAAACAAAGCAGAGCAATGACGAATGGAACTATGCTCTTCACGCAGCATGCATTCCAACAGCTGTTTACCCACCATTTTAAATTAAGCTTTACATTTCCACTCGAAAAATCGATGTTTTGGTTGAGTTAAAAGAAAAGTGCAAGGGATTTTCTCTTTTGTAAGTAAACCGTTTACAGTGTTGCCCTGTAGTTCATATTTCAAATTGAAACCTCAAATTAGTGTTACATGTGGAGAATTTTAATAAACATGACATTGATCTGTGAGCAACAGTTCCTGCTTTCTTGGATCTGAATGCTGGATGCAACCTTGACAGATATTCATGTAGCCTAAATTCTTGCCTTCAGACAGTGATATACCTAACAAATTTCAGGGGCACCCATAAAAAGAAAAGGGCACTTATACTCAAAACTGGTAATAATCATGGTATTTGTAATCGCAACAGATTCAGCAAGTATGTCTCATCAAATGTTTAATCATTGAGAAGCAGTGTGACCTAACGGAACAAGTGTGTCCTTGGAGTCAGAAGGCCCGAGTTCTAATTCCGGCTCCACCGTATGCCTGTTTGTGACCTTGGGAAAGTTGCTTAACTCTTCTGTGCCTCAGCTACCTCATCTGTAAAATGAGAATCAAGACTATAAGCTCCATGTGGGACATAGACTGTGTCCAATGATTAGCTTGTATCTACTCCAGCCATTTATACAGTGCCTGGCACATTATTAAGTGCTTAATATATACTATTTAAAAAAATCAGTGCGAGTTAGACCAGTATACCATAACGGACTGCTGAGAAATCGTAGCCACAATCATAATAGCACCCATGTGATACAGAGCAGAAATGCAGCGTGGCTCAGTGGAAAGAGCTCGGGCTTGGGAGTCAGAGGTCATGGGTTCGAATCCCGGCTCGGCCACTTGTCAGCTATGTGACTGTGGGCAAGTCACTTCACTTCTCAGTACCTCAGTTACCTCATCTGTAAAATGGGGATTAAGACTGCGAGCCCCACGTGGGACAACCTGATTCCCCTGTGTCTACCCCAGTGCTTAGAACAGTGCTCGGCACATAGTAAGCGCTTAACAAATACCAACATTATTATTATTATTAGAATAGTGTTCTGCACATAGTAAGCGCTAAGCAAATACGAACATTATTATTATTAAATGAGGTCGCCCATTTTGTAGCTCACAAAAGGCGCAGAGTTGGAAATGGAAGTGTGCAAAGTGTGCTCTACGAACAGGGGCTACCAACCAAAGCACAGCCTGCATGTGTACCTGGGCTGAAAAGGACTGATAATCACACTTCAATCTCTTCAACTCCACTCTGCAACACTATCCGAGGCATCATTTTCAAACTAATTGGCTAACAATATTAAGTAGGAAGCAGTCTCCCCCTCCATTCTCCTTTTGTAATGGAATTTCCCATTAGGATGAAGCCAGGAAGCACACAGCAAGTGTGTTGGAATCCATGTAACAGCGGATGAATAGATAGGCATTTTTTTTTCCACCGTCACTCAAGTAGTTGTTTGGCCATGTCTTTAATCAGAAAAGTCTAATGTTAACCAAGCACTTTAGTTTTAACACTGTTTCCTGAGATGGATGTAAATCTTACCCCCAAGCTTCTGAAACATAATTCAGTAGTTTTTAAAAAAATCTACTTCTGGTCAGATAAGCAATCTGTTGCCTTTCTCTTTACCTACAAAAAGAAAATCCTTTGAAATATTTTGTGCTCCAACCCCCTCTCATCAACCTTCTTGTAATCCTAACATAACTTTTGCTCACTTCAGAGAAATAGAAATGAAAAGGTACCTAATAGAAATCTATTCCTAAAGCATTTGGCTGATTAGTACTTGGGTTCCATCAGATTAAGGATGGATCATACTTCATTGTAAGCAAACGGTAGAAGAAATCTTTCCCCGCTGGATATATTAAGTAGCTTCTTTTTTGCTCTTCCCTGGAACATAAATTTACAAATGTTGGGAATACCTGTTCAGTAGTTTGTGGCAAAGAAAGACAAAGAAAAACACAACACCTAAACTTAGTCATTTATCAGGTAAATCTAGGACGCCTTCATATAATGCATCTGGTATTTTGAAGGAGAAAATCCCTGGTCATTTCTGTACAACTTCTTCTAAAGATGAACCCAGCCATCTCTCTCCTCTGCAGATGACCGAATGCATTTAGAAATGCATTAGATGTTATATAGTTATGTGTCACTGTTACATGAGCAGGCATCTATATATGGCAGGGAGGTATAATTTTAACTTTTGTATTTCGTTGAGTCAAGTGTACTCCCACAAAAGATCTTACAATTGCACAACAGCAAGTAGACCGAATGTTCAGAACTGATTCTAGTTATTTGACGGGTTTGGATAATGGGAGATGCAGGTCAAAATGGGCAGCGCAAGCTCACCTTGTGTTTAGGGAATTAGTCCACTAACTCTGTTATATTCTCCCAAGAACTTAGTACAGTGTTCTGCACACAGTAAGCACTCAGTAAATACAACTGATTGACTCTGGGTAATACCATCATATTTTCACCACAAAATTTGAGAGTGGGTTTCATTATATCTCTGAAGTTTTGTTCTGCCCTCCCTGCTTGGTAAACCATGCCACAGCTATTTGAGTATCATTTTTCTGACATGAGAAAGTTAAGAGCATTCCTTCATTGTTGGCCTTCCAGGATCTTGTTGGGAGCTTTGCCTTGCCTCTTCATTCTGAGTGTAACTTGCAAGGTGATACTGATTAAATTGATCAAGAAATTTGTGAGTAACTTCATGACATGGTCAGGTTTCAAGGCCAAGTGGAAGACTGGACATAAGTCCAGCTCTGTAGACCTTGAGATTGGTATGAGGAGCAGCATGGCCTAGTGGATAGAGCATGGGTCTGGGAGTCACACGGACCTGGATTCTAATCCCGGCTCTTCCACTTGTCTCCTGTGTGACCTTGGATAAGTCACTTCACTTCTCTGTGCCTCAGTCCCTCCTCTGTAAAATGGGGATAAAGGCTGTGAGCCACATGTGGGACAGGGACTGTGTCTATCCTGATTTTCTCGTATCTACCCCAGCAGGTATACGTAGTAAGTGCTTAACCAATTACCATAATTATTATCATTATTATTACTGCTTTATTTTCACCAAACTCTTGTGAATTTCTCAAAAGCCCTGTTGGTTTTATTATTTTATTATTATTTTTACAAGTAAAGAGGGTTCTTACTGCTTAGACACCCCTACAGGCTTTTTCTTAGCATGTGAAACACTGAGGAACTGTCATAGAACTTCAAAAATTCCTCCATAAGTAATTACCATGTTCAGTAAGAAAGGCGGGAGGTGAGGGAACTGTCTCCATAGTCGGCCAACTCCCGGGCAGGCTCCTGAATAATGTAAGTAGTGTGAACTCCCTCAATTGCATTGTGGATCCAGACCAAAGCATGTGGCTGCAGCTATGATCTTTCTCGCATGACTGATAAGGAAGTTTAGGGTGGCCCAGTGAACACCTTTAAAATGTATTTGCAGGTTGCAGGAAGGCATTTATTTCCCCCAGCAGATCTAGAGATTAGAGAAGCAGCATGGCCTAGTGGAAGGTAGAGAAGCAGCATGGCCTAGTGGAAGGCGCATGAATTTGGGAGTCAGAGGACCTGAGTTCTAATTCTGACTCTGTCAATTACTTGCTGTGGGACCTTGGACAAGTCACTCAACTGTAAAATGGGGATTCAGTACCTGTCCCCCCTCCTATTTAGACTATAAGCATCAGGGACTGTGTCCCGCCTGATCAACTGTAAATTCTAAAGGATGACTAATAGTCCTTCTTAACAGATTTTAGGAGAAAAGTGCTTGACCACTTGCATACCTTTTAAATAGGGATGTCATGCTATCCATGAATCCATTTCTAAATGATTTCCTCTATTTCATTTCTGAATCTGTTATGAAATGGATTTTTCATCTCTGACAGAAATACAAATAAACTCCCAAAAGCTTAGTACAGTGCTCTGCTACAGTAAGTGCTCAATAAGTATTATTGATGGTGATGATGATGATGATACAATTATAGCCCAGATTGGAATTACTTGATTTTAAACGTTTCTCCTTTTCTTCCACCCTGCTCCAGTCACCTTTTCCTGGGTGACTTGCCTTATCACATAATGTCAGTTGCATCCTGACTATTTGACTTCATGATTCTGTGACGTAAGAACAGAAGGCCATGTGACTGTCCGATCATTATGAGCAGAAATCATGTCCACCAACTCTGTTCTGTTATACTTTCCCAAGTGCTTAGGTGAGTACTCCATTGATTGATTCTCTTAAGTGTAATACGTTATGGAAAGACTGAGCTTTGGGTAAGTATTTTATTTAAAATTTGATTTTCTTGTAGTTTAATCCTCTAATGCCAGGAAACACATTTTGTTAGTCTTAATTTTGTTACAGTATGATGTACTTTGACCATAGACTTAGAGGTGTAAAGGAAAACTGTGATTTTTCTCTTCAGGTAATTATCAAAGTTCATCAACTCTAAATTGCACCCAAGGCATTTTAATAGTCAATATTTAGGTGGTGTACTTGATGGTAGAATTATTAAAAGTACTTGGTAAATTAAAGAAGTACATATAGTGTAAACTTTGATTGCAACCCAAATAAAATTTGCAAGAAAATCCAAGAGTGGGACTGCCATTTCTAGGACTTGTCAACTACTTCTCTAAGGCAAAAGGCGCATATATTTTTTAGAAATTTCCTGCACCTTCAAGTCAGATGAAAATTTGGATCGTAAATCTAACAGGCCTTGGGTTACAACCAAGCTGAAAGCAAATAGTTAAAAAATAATGAAATTCCTACACCATTTTGGTGTCCAATCGATTCACCTGTTTTGTGTCCAAATCACAGATAGCTAAGTTAAATATTAATTGGCTCATGAGGATACTGTTTTTCTCTTAATACATTATATAATTTTTCCCTTTATTTCAAAAGTTTTCAAATGCATAAATTCTACAGTCAGCTCACAGCCTTCCTTAGACTTAATAGATTTTCTGAAACTCTAAAAGTAATATGATATTCATTTTTTACAGACAAACAGATACAGTGAATGATCCCTGATTGTTATGCTATATAAAAAAGTAATCTCCAAACTCTAGTCTGATGTAATCTAACAACACTGAAATAATTGTGTTGCATCAAAGTAATGCCCGTACTTTACCTTTAGGGATAACACATCTCAGTATTAGCTATTACTGTATTATGTTTCACAATAATACTGTATATCATACTTACTGTGCTTATAACAGTGATTAGAGCTGAAAATCACCTTGTTTACTGGGCTGGGTAGTTATTTTGGTTATTTAAACCCATTTTTATACTCAGTGGAAGAGATGCAAGAGGTTTTAAAAACATATAAACACATCTTTGAAATCTGCATAAGCCATAAAACATCCGTTGTCTAGACATGTAAATGAGCAACATTAAAAACAGTTTACAAAGAACATAATCTGTGAATGGGATGTGCCCCTCTGGTCTGTGCACACGAGGTTGGAAACTCCAGTTTGATTCTTATTGCTTTGTGTTGGCCAAAGAATCTAAAGCATAAGGAGAGCAGAGCTTTCTATCTCTCCACCAGCTGCACAAATGACTTGAGAACAATTTTGCCCAGTGGGAAGAGGAAAGCCAGAACATGAGACTTCACCGAACCTTGCACTATTATTGATCAGCTGTACTAGCCTAGAATACTGCTAACCAAGTCCCAGCACTGCTACCCGGACTGGCTACTGTATGAGCTCTTAACCCAAAAGGGAAATAAATGAAGTGGGGGAAAGGAACAGTGAGGGACAACAGACCATTTTAGATGTTGTTTTTGAAAGATTTGGGAATATTAAGTCCCATGTGCTATCTCTTTCTCCAGACAATGACTGACTCACTTCCTTCGGTTTCAGATTTAATTCAGGTATGGGGTGACTGGTTCTTGTGGGGCCCCATTTTCATCCTGTCCAACCCCCTTCAAGAGAGGAACTGGGGCGGAAATGGTTTTGTATTCCGGACTCCCAGTTGGCTGGATAGCTCCTAGCACTCTCGTAGAACTGTTTGGGAAATGAAACATTTAGAATAGATGCTAACTCAATTTCTAGAAATAAATTTATGAAGACAAGTATCAGGATTGGGGGTGAAGGAGAAGAAAAAAAGCAGTTAGATGCACCGTGCATATAAAGCCAAGGGAAAAGTCTGCATGATGAATTCCCACCTGCACCAAACACTGTTATCTTCTCATTTCTTATACCCTTTTCCACTCACCTGGAACTGAACACTTCCCTTTGTTTTATCTTATCAAGGTAGCAAGGAAATGCCACTAGCGACATGTAAATATGACCTCTGTGAACTGGCAGAAGGCTTCTTCAGTGTAATGTTTTCAATCTCCAGTAGCCAATAGAAGATGCATTTGACACTGGCCCAAATCACATGCCTTCCTTGGGAGTTCTTGAGAGCCTTCCAAAAGTTCATCTCATGGAAACTCTGTTAGATCAATTGTAATAGTGGCAAAAGTTGTATTAGGATAAACTGGTTCTTTTTTAGTTCTAAAGAACTTTTGTTCACCTTAACTAGGTAGTACAAGATGACACTAACAACCTGTTAACCTTTTCAACTACCTAAAATTCTTAGGTGGGAAATCAACAGCTAAAGGTGACTACAATCAATTATTCTAATATACAATGTGAGTAAACCTGCAACAAGATGCCACAGAGATTCTGTTAGATCAAATCAATTTTACAACTACTAAAAGAACTGGGTAGAGAAAAGTAACATGCTTGCACATTTTCTGAAAGAAGCAACTCAGTATCTTAACCCTTTCACAGAGGGAATCTACAGTTCCGTGCCCTTCAGCTATGACAGAGAATTCTAAAAGAGGCCAGTCACGGGTTTGGCTTTCTTTTGCTGATATCCCAGAAGGCCATAGTGTGTCTATATTCGAACGATTGGCACAGAATCCTCCAAAAGTCAAGTCTACATCAGATTTGTCATTTTAGGATGGGAAATGTTTTTGGAAAGATGGTTGAATTTACATTTATAAACCATCGTTGAAGGACTTTTTACTTGAACTAGGAGTCATTAGCTGGCAGACACAACTTGTTTGAGTTAAAAAAAATCAATAATTGTGGTATTTATTAAGCACTTACTATGTCTCAAGCACTGTTCTAAGCACTGGGATGGATATAAGTAAATTGGCTTAGAGTCCGCATCCCACGTGGGGCTCACAATCTCAATCCCCATTTTACAGATGAGGTAACTGAAGCACAGAGAGCAAAGTGACTTGCCCAAGGTCACACAGCAAGCACATGGTGAAGCTGGAATTAGAACCCACATCCTTCTGACTCCCAGGCCATGCTGTAAGGGAGCCAAGAAGTGCCTATTCTATGGGCACTTCTCTGATCAATCAACCAATCCATGGTATTTATTGACAGTTTTTTATTGGTGCTTGGGAGAATACGTGATCATGTTGGTAGACATGATCCTCACCCACAAGGAGCCATAGCACCTTGACCCTTTATGGAGTTTTTTTTAGTGGTCTTTGATAAGGGCTTACTATGTAGCAGACACTGAACTAAGCGCTGAGGGAGATACAAGATAATCAGGTTGAACACAGTCCCTGTCCCAGTTTGAGCTCCCATTCCTAGTCCCCATTTTACAGTTAAGGAAACTAAGGCACAGAGAAATCAAATGACTTGTCCAAGGTCACACAACAGACAAATGGTGGAGCCAGGATTGGAACCCAGCTCTTCCAACTCCCAGGCTCATGCTCTTTCCACTAGGCCACACTGCTTCTCTTGGGAGTTCTTAGATGTTGCAATCTAAGGGAAGAAAATATTTCAAAAAAGTTTGAAATCAGAAAATATGATGTTATGGGTAGTAGAAAGATTGAGAAGGGTTCTCTTCTCCAGCCATTTAGCTGGAGGTGTCTTTTGTGGTCATCTCCAGAGCTCTCAAACACTGCTAGGATCAAGTCCATGACATAAACCATCAGAGAAACATTCTTTTGCTTTTTCCTGTCCCATTAAGGAAATTTTTGACAGGGGGTTTAGATTCACGCAGGTTGGGTAAGCAAACTCTTCACCAGTTTACCTGAAAATGTTTCTCTTTTCCACTTCACTGATGAGGTCACGGTGTTACCACCCTCTGGGCCTATCTCACTTCAGGGAGGAACTGGCAAGGTTTTCTCAGCTGTAACCTTAGTTACCTGATCTAGGATGAAAAGGAACGGTGAACTTTTAATGAGTGCCCTTCTGAGCCCCAATTTGAAGGTCTGCCCTCAGGTATGAAGTTGAGATTCTTTATAGATAACCCTGAAAAAACAGATTTCCTTCTCCATTAGGTGGCATTGAGGAAGCCATTTGTACCGAGATAAGTTAAATAAAATCCAGAGGATTCTTTAACTTTTAATGTTAGCGATTTCAGTCTTCGAGAAATACCGTAGACACTAGAATGAATTCCCTGAGATGAAATGGATGAAAAGTAGCAAATAAAGAACATAACCGTCTCTACGAGTATAATGAATCATCAGGGGAAATTATTCAACGCTGTCTGCAGAACACTGTGCTATGCGCTTGGGAGGGAACAATGCAGTGGAGTTAGTAGACGTGATCCTTACCTACAAGGCACGTAGGATAGATGTATGTGCCTCTTTGATTTATAAATATAGATTATGTCTAGATAAATATCTGCCTCCTGGTTCAGAGGTAACAATACTGATCTTGAACTTTACCCTCATATGTGGATGGGACTGCAACATGGATCTGTGACAAAGAATACTCTCCCTATGCGGTGAATAGGAGCAGGACACTAGAAAACCCATTAGCAGGAGAGCCGATGGTTGTTATGTCTGAAAACTTTGCAGCATAACTGATTTTGGAAGAATTTTGAAAGAAGAACCCTCCTATCACTTTAACCATGTCACTCTGCTCTCCCTGTCCCCTAGTGACTTCCCTAGGACTTCCTAGTGACTACGGGTCTATTTTTTTGCAAACTGCCCCCTCCCAGACTATATTCATTGTGCCTTAACAATGATGAGTAAATAGATCGTAATAAGGGTTTTGGAAACCAAGTGTTTCCAACCAACCAACCTTTCAGAAAATTGGGAGTTTTCAGAGCTCACCGTTAGCAGCAACCCATCTTTGACAACAACTTGCTTTCTGTCTTAACCATCCTTGCCTCCTTAAAGG
Organism: Ornithorhynchus anatinus; assembly: GCF_004115215.2. Lineage (NCBI taxonomy): Eukaryota > Metazoa > Chordata > Mammalia > Monotremata > Ornithorhynchidae > Ornithorhynchus > Ornithorhynchus anatinus. Next base: position 34,480,770 of record NC_041733.1, on the reverse strand, counting down.
TCCTTCCTTTCAGCCATCCCATTCAGTATGCAACTTTTAAACAAGTTGCCCAAGTATTTGGGTAGGCAGGGAAGCAGCATGGCCTAATGGACAGAACATGAGCCTGGGAGTCAGAAGAACTTGGTTTCTAATCCCGGCTCCACCTCTTTTCTCCTGTGTGACCTTGGACAAGTCACTTCACTTCTTTGGGCCTCGGTTACCTCACCTGTAAAATGGGGATTAAGACTGTGTGCCCCATGTGGGATCGGGACCGTGTCCAACCTGTTGAGCTTGTACCTACCCCAGCGCTTAGAACAGTGTTTGACACAAATTAAGCGCTTAGCAAATACCATCATCATCATTATTTTCCTTTAGAGCTACCTCTCCACCTATAATAATTATAACATTTATTAAGGACTTCCTCTTTGCCAAGCACTGTACTATGTGCTGGGAAGGATACAAGATAATCAAGTTGGTCACAGTCCCTGTCCCACGAGGGGCTCACAGTCTGAGCACATCCCGTGCCTCCTTTCAATTCCCGTTTAAATGTCCGTATCCTCTGGAAAATTATTTCTGATGCACTTAATTCTTATTCCCTCCAACACAAGGCAAGGAAGGGTAAGTTCCTTGTAGGTCGGGAACATGTCTACCAATTCTCTTATACTGTACTCCCCCAAGCACTTAGTACAGTGCTCTGCATTCAGTAAGGGCTCAGTAAATGTGATTGGAAAGGTGATGTGGGAATAGAAGAGCTGGAAGCTAAGAGATAGTAGGAGAGTGGAGAGCATAATGTGCTCTCTGACTCTTAACTCTGTCATTTATTGACCTTCCCTCTCTTCCTTATGTCAGGGAATTTAGTCACTGGGAGGCTAAAGATGGGAAAGGGACCCATGGGGTCAAGAGGGGAATGAATTTAGGTGTCATGAATCTAGTCTCACAGGCCCTGTATCTCTGTTGAAAAGGAATCGGTATTTAAACACATTTTTGTTGTGCGCTTTTGTAGGCATTTGCAGGTTGATGAGGAGTGATGGAAAGAAAAAAGGAACTGATAAAGAAAAATCAATTTAACAACCTTGATAAGAGGGGTCTATTTTTTTGCAAACTGCCCCCTCACAAACTATAGACATTGTGCCTTAACAATGATGAGTAAATAGATCATAATAAGGGTTTTGGAAACCAAGTGTTTCAGTAAATAAATTAAGCTACTGTTATCTTCTAACAGAGTGACAAGTTTCAGATTAAACAGATCACACACAGATTGGTAGCAAAGATAATAACAAGAATAGAATAAAACAGAAACACAAGTGAGCTCTGGGGATTTGCATACTTCTTTATCAATGAAACACTGCCTTGTGTAAAAAGATCTATTCTAGCATCCTTTTACACTTTAAAGAGTCTGTGTTCTGCCAATACTCTTGCTTTTAGACACAGTGGAGTGGATAATACTTATGAATGGGAGTCAAGGGTCACCCTCGCTGATGTAGTACTTTTTTGGTGAGAAGAAACAGATAAATAAATGTGTGCTGGATCTGAATCAGGGTGGGGGAGGAGGGTCATGCAGGGAGTGGGGGGGCGGGGTATCCAGGACTTCTTGATGAAGATTGTGGCCTCATTTTACTCTATTTTCAAAGGGCATTGCTCGTGATTTGTGAATCATGCTACTTAATTTATTGGCATGGAAAAAGTGTCTAAAATATCAAATTACTCTTGTAAACAAGCTGCACTGTGTAATCGTCCCTTCTCACAGTCTGGGCCCATTCTATTTTCTACTTTTAAGGACATTTTGTGGTGGAAGAGAGCGGTATGGGCACTTGTCAGCTGTGTGACTTTGGGCAAGTCGCTTAATAATAATAATAATGTTGGTATTTGTTAAGCGCTTACTATGTGCCGAGCACTGTTCTAAGCGCTGGGGTAGACATAAGGGAATCAGGTTGTCCCACGTGGGGCTCACAGTCTTAATCCCCATTTTACAGATGAGGGAACTGAGGCACAGAGAAGTTAAGTGACTTGCCCACAGTCACACAGCCGACAAGTGGCCGAGCTGGGATTCGAACTCATGAGCCCTGACTCCAAAACCCGTGCTCTTTCCACTGAGCCACGCTGCTTCTCTGTGCCTCAGTTACCTCATCTGTAAAATGGGGATTAAGACTGTGAGCCCCATGTGGGACAACCTGATTCCCTTGTGTCTACCCCAGCGCTTAGAACAGTGCTCTGCACATAGTAAGCGCTTAACAAATACCAACATTATTATTATTATTATGGGCAGGAGAGTGGTACCAACTGTTGTGATTATGACAGTTGAGCTGGTCCCAGGGTTTTCACCTGGCTTCAACTCTCAGGACTCTACTTGGCATCTACCATGCCTACGGGTCCACTGCATGAGTACGGCTGTGTGTGTGTGTGTGTGTGTGTGTGTGTGTGTGTGTGTGTGTGTGATGGCGGTGAGGCTGGGTCAGGGAATATAGGGTTTCTAATCCTTTTTATTATTATTATCATTACTATTTTATTCATTAAGCACTTACTTTACATCAAGCACTGTTCAAAGCATTTATGCACCTGCTTCATTGGATGTGGCTAGCATATTCTTCCTTGTTGCTATTACTGAAGTTATTCATTCATTCAAATGTATTTATTAAGCGCTTACTGTGTGCAGAGCACTGTACTAAGCACTTGGGAATGTACAATGCAACAATAAAGTGAGACAATCCCTGCCCACAACGAGCTACCGGTCTAGAGATGGGGGGAGACAGACATTAATACCAATAAACAAACAATACAAATAAATAAAATGACAGATATATACATAAGTGCTATGGGGCTGAGAGGGGGGGACGAGCAAAAGGGAACAAGTCAGGGTGACGTAGAAGGGAGTGGAAGATGAGGAAAAGTTGGGATTTGAATGATAATGGCAAGAGAAGCAGTGCTGGCACTAGAAATATTTGTTGTTTCCCGTCTTAACTCCAAATATGCCCCTTTGGGTGAGGGTAAGTTATCACTTCACCCTACCCTCCATGGTCCTGACACCAAACAAATTTTGTACTGACAATACAAGATTAATCTCCTTCCCAGGTCATGTCAATCTAACAGCTGCCCCTAGGACTTGTTTATGCATCTATGTTTAGCACCTAGGTACATCTTGACATGCTAATTTTCACTTATTTTTCTATCTGACCTGCTATGTAGCTGCTATGAGCAGCTTGCCCTTTATCCTGCATCTTACTATTTGTGAACAAGTTGTCTCTTTCCGTATCTGCAATGTAGATTGTAAGCTTCTTGAGGTTAGGGATTGTATCTTAGACTTTTTGTTGTATTCTTCCAAGTGCTTAGTACAGCGGTCTGCACACAATAGGTGCCTAATAGATGCCATTGGTGGATTGAGTGTTGACCAACTCCTTCCTTTGATCTGGATTTTGCTATCTTTCCATCTCACTAATGCTGGCTAAGTGCTTTGAGATCTTTTCCTGTAAGATGAATTGCAAAAGCAAATTGACTGCAAAAGTAAGTGAACCCCCTAAAGTGGAACACTTCATAACCGTGACCTAAATCTCAAAAACTGAAAATAGTCTGTGAGAGATTACAGAGTGTAGACACAAGGCAAAATATGCTCTTTTACCTTCGCTGCTTTGAATCCCCGGGTAATTTTTGTGGCCTGCATTATATTCTTCTTACATTATGAAGCCTGAAAAATTGGTGGGTTTGCTGTTATTGTTTGTGGTTTTAGTTGTTCTGCCCAATTATTAAGCAAGGATTCTGCACTTTCAGACCTTGCTAGAAGTATGAATGTTGCTCTTTGGATACATAAGGAGGTTCATGAAAAAAATGAAAAATCCCACAAAAAAAGCCCTAGTGGTTCTGCATTATAGTTCTCTGCAAATCTCCACTTTTTAATGTTCATGCATCCTTGACTAAAATATACACAGCAGAACATTTCAAACAAATTACTATTAGCTCTTAGAACTTAAAATTCTCTAGCATTAAAATCTTTAAGAAACTGATGTAAATTTCAATAAAGTCAAGTGCATGTAAAATACTTGATTAGATGAAAAACTGAATTCAGTGTTTTATTCGAGATTTCTCATTTACGTTTGATATAGCTTTACCTACTCAATCCTAAATTTGCCCAAACTTGGGATGTAGCAGCTTGTTTATTCTACATGTTGACAGGAGATAACCCTTGGATAAGGAAAAGAATTTCCTTGCTTGAATTTCCTTGATGATCATCTCCCTGCCATCTTTAAAACAGCACTCAAAAAAGGAGAAAGATAGCTTCTGGGGACAAAACAACTAACATTTCAAGAACAGCCAACTGAAGTGATTTGCTCCAGTTTCTCTTTTCATTATATATTCTTCATTCCAGTGTATCCTGTGGTTTATCTTTAAGGTTTGCTGTAATAGCAAAAGTATTTATGCAAATACATTCGAGAATTCCTTTAATTTTGCTATCCTGGAATATCCACCAAATCTATGTCATGAGAGAAGGTAAAGGACATATTCTAATTTGAGTAGAGCACTGGCAATAGAAAAGACTACAAATCCTAGCTATAAACAGTGAATTTAGTTCAACAATTTTGTTTATCAATGAAAGGGGGATGATGGGCATTTGTTTTTAACTCCTAGGCTGCTTTTGCCCTGGGCTGACAAGACGAGTACTTTTTCATTCATTCAATAGTATTTATTGAGCGCTTACTATGTGCAGAGCACTGTACTAAGCGCTTGGAATGTACAAATCGGTAACAGATGGAGACAGTACCTGCCCTTTGACGGGCTTACAGTCTAATCGGGGGAGACGGACAGACAAGAACAATAGCAATAAATAGAATCTAGGGGATGAACATCTCATTAAAAGAGCAAGTTTGTGGAGAAAATTAGTATAAAGATTGATATTTTCCCATCTAATTTCCAGACTGAACTGATTCATGTTCTTTGTCATGTTTTAGGATACAGAGGGTTTATTGCCATTTTCTTTTCATGATGATGATGATGATGATGATGATGATGATAATGGCATTTGTTGAGTGCTTACTATGTGTAAAGCACTGTTCTAAGCACTGGGGGGATACAAGCAACTCAGGTTGTCCTCTCATGGGGCTCACAGTCTTAATCAGCATTTTACAGATGAGGTAACTGAGGCTCAGAGAAGTTAAGTGACTCACCCAAAGTCACGCAGCTGGGACTAGAACCCATGACCTCTGTCTGCCAAGCCTGTGCTTTTTCCACTGAGCCATGCAATGACATTTAACTCTCTGGTACACTATGTAAATTAGGCTAATAGACCTGTAAACTACATTGAGGCTTGTAGTAAACCATTATTCAAAACCAAAGGCTTACCTAGTGGGGAAGGGGTGAGGGATTGTGAGGGCTGGGGGGAGGGGGAAGGGACCAGTACATAAGAAATAGAGGATCTATGTCCCACCGACTTTTTTTTTAAATGGTATCTAAGTGCTTACTTTTTGCCAGGCACTGTACTAAGCGCTGGTTGAACATAGTCCATGTCCCACATGGGGCTCACACTCATAATCCCCATTTGATAGATGAAGTAACTAGGGCCCAGAGAAGTTAAATGACTTGCCCAAGGTCACACAGCAGACAAGTGGCAGAGCTGGGATTAGAGCCCAAGTCCTCTGAGTCCCGGGCCAATGCTCGATCTACTAGCCAGTGCTGCATCGCTAAACATATCTTCCTTCTAAACACAGCCTTTTAGCGGGGTCTCTCACCTTGTTATTGGAATCTTGGTGGGGGAGTGTGTGCAGAATTGTACTTACCCTTGAGAGTTGCTTCTGAATAACTGAATCCTTTGGGACGTTTAGGCCAGACCTCAAAGAAATAAGTCATTTTCCATTTCTCTAATGGGCACAATCGAAACATCTAGGTGATTAAAAAAATTAACTTGATCAGCCATAGAAAAGAAACTTTCACTGTTGCAGATAAACGTCTCCATTGTCCCCCAAGACCTCGTAAAACCTCTCTACAAAGATGGGCCTTGCACCCCATCACAGGAACTATCAATTCAGGTTTTGTTTTGTGCCGGCAGAACAAAGCCCATTTTAACTAGGCATTTGCATTCGTTGTACAGAGTATTCAGGAGTTGGCATTTTTTATCTTCAGGCTGCTCTAAAAATATTAATATCAATTAATGCAGCAAAACATTCCTCTTGGGTCGCAAGGCTGAATGCTGACTAGACAAAACGGAGGGCAACTTCCACCAGTCATTTTTGGCTGATAGGTTTCTGGACTGAATATCCCAGGACGAGGCCAGGCAGGCTGTGCAATTATCTGCTTTAATGATCTCCTTGGGTGCCGAGCCGTAACAGGTATTTCAGTTACCTGTCCTTTTTAGAGGGAGGATGCTTTTGATAATCCTCTAGAAACATGCTGTGGTGTTTGGTTTTGGGGAATGGTTACATTGTTCTAAGGAAGACCCCCAACCGGGTTATTATTACTATTTTTTTGGAAGACAAGTATTTCTCTGGGCTAGCGGTCAACTCAAATAATGCGAAGGAAGTTGTTTTGAACATTTTCAATTTCTCGGATCATTTTATTGCCTCCTTGATTTATGATACAAAAGATCTCAGCATCTGAGTGATGCCAGTAGAATTTTCTTTCTTCCAGATCTCCATATAATCCTTCCTTTGTATGGGGAATACAGAAAGTAGATTGTTAAGTGGGAATCAAAGGCACTGATGGGCAACAGTCAGTTTGCCCTCTTATTTGGAGCAGAATCAAAAGAAAACCCCCCTGAAGGATTTACAGACCTGAAAATTGTGGGCTAAATTCAGATGGATTTTTGGAATGCAAATGAGGTGCCATAAATGACCGCTGGTGTCCAGTCCTGCTTCCACTACAATAACAACAGAAGAAAAACCAGGGATAATGTATAGGGTTGGAGAGAAGGGCATTTGCTCCTTAAAAATGCTCGATTTCCCGTCTTAATCCAAAGCCGTACAGTAGCGTCTCATTTTGAAGTACGGTTGGCACAAATGTTGATTTTTGTATTTCCCAACAAGCCAGGAACAGCCTGACATTTGCAGGGAGACAAGAGGAACACAATTTTTAATTAATACATTCAATTCAGCATGTTTCTGACAGGAAGGCTAAAGGTAGATACATGTATGAAATTTTCATTGGCCGGTTTCTCATTCCACAGAGCTTACATAAGAGGAGAAATTGAAATGGAAGTGAAATGTTTATTATTACATGCATAGTATTTTTAATATATAACTGTGCTCTCAGCAACATTGAAAGAAGGCTCCCTGGTACACTGGCAACTAAGGCTTTGTTGACACGATGTGTAAGATCCAACGCGTGGAACTTTAACCTGATTTCCGAGGAACATTCTAGTGAAACATTTTCAGCCTTGAGAACTTGTGATGGCACTGTTACAGTGCCTACCAATCCCCGCACTTTCTGTTTGTGTGAATCAATGTAAGCCATACCCATAACGATCTCGGTGACAATTAGCAATGTAGGCAGCGAACGGATAGTAAATCTTGTGATAGTTCTCGGCCCAAGGGAGTCAACTGGTGATGGATGCTATTTTTCCAACGTAGATGGCGGCCACGTCTGAATAATGGTTACCTGTATGGGAACCTCCAGTGAACCAGATACTCGTGAAGTGGCTAGATTTTTTTTAGGGATTTGAGCTTCAACCTTGATATTTCAATGGGCAGGGACTGTCTCTATCTGTTGCTGATTTGTACATTCCAAGGGCTTAGTACGGTGCTCTGCACATAGTAAGCGCTCAATAAATACTATTGATTGAATGAATGAATATTGCATGATAATGAAGACCATGAGAATAAAGAGAAATTTTGATGTCTTCCCCTCAGGCCATTTAAACATCTAACCTACAGTTCCATATGATGTTAATGATAACCCAGGACCAGTTAGGAGGTCCTTGACATGGGGGAAGCCAAATCATTCCACTCCTCAAATACACCCTCCTCTTCCTCGCAGTCCAGTCTCAATTCCAATCCCACCCTGCTTGGATTGTGAGCCCCCCAAGGGAGAGTACCATGTCCAATTTCCACCTGTGTATTAACGATAATGTTAGTATTTGTTAAGTGCTTACTATGTGCAGAGCACTGTTCTAAGCACTGGGGGAGATACAGGGTAATCAGGTTGACCCACGTGAGGCTCACAGTCTTAATCCCCATTTTACAGATGAGGGAACGGAGGCACAGAGAAGTTTAGTGACTTGCCCAAAATCACACAGCTGACACGTGGCAGAGCCAGTATTAGAATCCATGACCTCTGTCTCCCAAGCCCGGACTCTTTCCACTGAGCCATGCTACTTCTCTAATCTGTCCCAGTGCTCAGTACAGTGCTTTGCAAACACTAAGAGCTTAAGAATTTCTATTACAACTACTCCTTGGACCCAAAAGGCCTTCGTCTAGCCTTGCTCTTTGCACTCAGGTTCATCTTGAACTATCACATTCAAAGGGAAAAAAAACCACCTGTCACATTTGCCATAATCTTGCACTGTAAAACCAGTCATGGGAATAAACGCAATTGCCAATCCCCAGCAAAACAGCGTGGCCTAGTGGATAGAGCACGAGCTTGGGAATCAGAAGGACCTGGGTTCTAATCCTAGTTCCGCCTCTTTGCAGTGTGAACTTGGTAAAGTCACTTAACTTCTCTGAGCCCCATGTGTGAAATGGGAATTAAAGACTGTGAGCTCTGTGTGGGACAAGGGGCTGTGTCTAACTTGATTACCTTGTATCTACCCTCAGTGCTTAGAACAATGCCTGGCACATAGTAAGCATTTAACAAATACTGCAATTATTATAGGGACTGTGTCCAACTTGATTATCTTGCATATACCCTCAGTGCTTAGAACAGTGCCTGGCGTGTAGTAAGCATTTAAATACTGCAGTTATTATTATTTTCACCATGGAGTTCAATACCTTACTGTCATCTGCTGGCGTAGGAAGTCACACCAAGTCAGTCAGTACAGTGGGGGTGCAGCCCTGGGCACCTAAGGACATGAAAACAAGCATAAGATTATGTTATTATCTGTAATTTATCTATCTGTAATGTATTTATATTAATGTCTGTCTCCCCCTCTAAACTGTAAGCTCACTGTGGGCTGGGAGTGTGTTTGTTTATTGTTATATTGTATTCTCCCAAGCACTTAGTACAGTGCTTTGCACACAGTAAGCACTCAATAAATTCGATTGAATGAATGAATAATGTTAACAAGCTGCAGTTTAAAGGCCCGAGTGTCTTTAGCTTGATTCTCAAACCAGCAAAAGGAGATAGGAAGGTGTGTTTTTTTCCTCCAAGAAACTAACAATCGTATATATTGAGCGCTTATTGTGTGCAGAGCACTATACTAAGTGCTTGAGAGTACAATATAACAGTCGGTAAAGATATTCCCTGTCCGTAATGAGCTCGCAGACTAGAGGGAGCTTACTATTGTTGTATATTTGTTTAATGATAGTTGTTAAGTGCTTACTATGTGTCAAAAACGGTTCTAAATACTGGGGTAGGTACAAGCCTGTTTAGGTCAGAGAAGGCCTATGGTCTTTGTGCCTTTCTCCCTTGCATCTTGGGAGACCAGACAGTTGATAGGTGATACCTGGTTGATATTAGTATCCCTCCTTCCCTCTTCCTTCTCACCTTCAGCCACCCTGCCTGATTCTGGAAGCTGTTCTAAAACCATCAAGGCTAGTGAAAGGGTGGGGTGATAAAGATGGAAAGGAAGAAGTGTCTGAGATGCATTCTGTTAATCAGGTCAGCATACGCGGCACCATAGAGTAGATTCAGAGAGAGATTTAATGGGGCTTGTCTCTATTGGCAGTTGTTACCTCTACCCAGCCCATTCACTGCGAGCATTAATAGGATGCTGATCTAGGCTTATTCCTTAAGGAATTGAGGAGAAACAGAGTTTTCTCTTTAAAAATTCAGCAGGAACAATGTTGCCCAGTGTCGGTTCAGTGTAAATAGCATTCTCATTTGGGCCAATTTCCCAAATATGATGCCCATTTACAAAATCATTTGCTTAATTTTCACTGGGTTAAGCGGCGTGAGAAAAAAATCTGACTTGATTTAGTCTATGAATGTGGTGATATTTACCTCATCCCCCCTTGAACTTAGAAGCATTCATCCCAGTTTTGGTTGCTTAAAACCTTTTGAGTTAACAGAGTCCTAATAAACTGTACTAGTATGAATCTGCTCTCCTTTCTTTTCCCTTCTTCTTCTGATCTGAGAAGATATTTTGGATTATAAAATTAAGGGTCATCCTAAAGTATTGATACTTTCTGCTTGGATAACCACCCCCCACCCCGTATTTTTTGTTTTGGACACAGTACCCCGATATCATAGAATTACTGCATCTGCCTCCTCGCTGATCTCCCAGCCTCCTGTCTCTCCCCACTCCAGTCCATACTTCACTTTGCTGCACAGATCATTTGTCAACAGATTCATTCAGTCCATGTCTCCTCATTTCTCAAGAACCTCCAGTGGCTGCCCGTCTGTCTCTGCATCAGACAGAAACTCCTTACCATTGGCTTTAGAGCACTCAATCAGCTCAGCCCATCCTACCTCACCTCACTGATCTCCGACTACAGCCCAGCCCTCACACTCTGCTCCTCCAGCCCCAGCTTATTGACTCTGCCTCAGTCTCATCTATATCACCACTGACCCCTTTCCCACGTTCCCCTTCCCTAGCCTGGAACTCCCTCCCCTTCTCTGTATGCCATACCACTGCTCTCTCCACCTTCAAAGCATTATTAAGGTCACATCTCAAAAGGCCTTCCCTGATTAAGCCCTTTTTTCCCTGGATTGCTCTCCCTTCTGCATTGTCTATGCACTTGGATCTGTGCCCTTGGACACTTGATTCTCACCACACACTCCCAACGCCACAGCTCTTATGTAAATATCTTTAAATTGTATATTATAAATTATTCATATTACTGTCTGTCTCCCCCTCTAGACTGTAAGCTCGTTATGGTCAGGGAACATGTCTGCTAATTATGTTGTACTGTACTCTTCTAAGTGCTTAATACAGTGCTCTGTGCATAGTAAGTGCTCAATAAGTACCATTGATTGATGGACTGATGGGATTTGGTGAGTCTAGATTTATGTGTGTTCTGACTGCACTCTTCAACGTTTTAAAGATGGCAGGCATATTCGCTTTTACCTTTCTTCTTCGCAGACAGAGTAGTCCCATTCTCAGCAATTGGGCAGTTGCTTGAAGCCCATTGCGATTAGTTTTGACAACGTGCTTCTCCGGAGTCAACTGTCAATCAGGTGAGGACAAAGCTTCTATATCTATGGACCACTTTGGGGGTCCACCAATTTGCAGTCATCCTATGGAAAGTGGGGGTGCCCAACCTGAGTTGCTTGTATCCACCCCAGTGCTTAGTACAGTGCCTGGCACATAATAAGCAATTAACAGATACCATAACTATTATTAGTAGTAATAGTAGTAATTGCTGTAGTAGAACTCATTAGGCACCTACTGTGTGCAGAGCTGTGTAATAAGTACTGGGAAAGGATACAGAATGGGAATTGGACCTAGTCCCGGATCTCAAAGGGCCACATTCTAAGAATAGAGGTGAGAGAGTGTTTTCATTAAGAGTGATGAAACAGTATACTAAAAAGCCTGAAGTAACAGTGGAATTTGTTACTGCTTACTATATGTCAAGCACTGTATAAAGGCTGGGATGGATACCAGATAATCAGGTCCCACATGGGGTTCACAGTCTAAGTAGTAGGGATCCCCATTTTGCAGAGGAGGTAACTGAGACACAGAAGCTTTTGTTTTTAAAACGGTATTTATTAAACGCATATAATGTTCCAGGCACTGTTCTAACCCCGGGATAGATACAAGGTAATCGGATTGGACACAGGCCATGTCCCACACTGGGCTCACAGTCTTAATCCCCATTTTATAGATGAGGCAAAAGGCACAGAAGAAGCTCACTGACTTGTCCAAGGTCACACCGCAAACAAAAATGGCAATACTGGGACTAGAACCCAGGTCCTTCATTCTCTCAGGCCTGTGCTTTATCTACTAGGACATGCTGCTTCTCATAAAAGATCAAGACAAAAGAAAGAAAATAATCAGTAAGGTACATTGACTAGGGAGCAGAATTTCATTGTCCTCTCAGGCCAGAGCCCACGGCACGCTCATAGCCATGACACCCACGACAGCAGCTTCCTAAGTGGTGGAGGAGTAAATACTGGTGGTTTCTCCTTTTCCTTCACCGTGACATCAAGCTATCTGGATTCTGGGTATTTCCCTGAGGCCCGCCTCACGGGCAATAGAATGAGCACACAAGGATGGAGTGCACAGGGAATTAGTATTCAAAAGAGTCGGATGGTCAAGAAGTGAATTTCAGGGTTCATGGGTAAGGCTTGAAAACAGGACCAGGGGACCCCTGGGCCACGTCCTCCCGCGGTCCTGGAACGCCCTCCCTCCTCACCTCCGCCAAACTAATTCTCTTCCCCTCTTCAAAACCCTACTTAAAACTCACCTCCTCCAAGAGGCCTTCCCAGACTGAGCTCCCCTTCTCCCTCTACTCCCTCTACCGCCCCCCCTTCACCTCTCCGCAGCTTAACCCTCTTTTCCCCCCATTTCCCTCTGCTCCTCCCCCTCTCCCTTCCCATCCCCTCAGCACTGTACCCGTCTGCTCAACTGTATATATTTTCATCACCCTATTTATTTTGTTAATGAAATGTACATCGCCTCGATTCTATTTAGTCGCCATTGTTTTTACGAGATGTTCTTCCCCTCGACTCTATTTATCGCCATCGTTCTCGTCTGTCCGTCTCCCCCGATTAGACCGTAAGCCCATCAAAGGGCAGGGACTGTCTCTATCTGTTGCCGACTTGTTCATTCCGAGCGCTTAGTACAGTGGTCTGCACATAGTAAGCGCTTAATAAATATTATCGAATGAATGAATGAATGAATTCACACCTCAGAGATCAGTTGTGGCATATAGATGGCTCACCCACCATTTGTGTTCCTAAGGCCCAGAGCTTCCATTCTTCCCGGAAGAACAAACCAACTGAAATATTCACTTAAGGAAAATACTCCCAGTAGATGAAAATAGGATGTGAATATGACTGTCTACTTCTTGCGAATGCTTCTCTAGGGGTTGATATGATTCATTTTGGTCAGTCACCTAATACTGAGAGATTCCAAGATAGATTAGCACATTTTTCACTGTGACACGTTAGGCAAAATCTTTCCCGATGATTCAATAGTGAACAGTTTAGATAGGCTCCTGATGGATTGCCTTTGTAGTTTGAATTATGAAGTTGTAAAATCTTGTGCCCAGGGGGCGGCGCCGGGAAAGAGGGAGGTGGGACTTTTGCTTGATCCTGGACATCTCTCCCTACATTGAATTAAAGGTGGGGTTGGTTGGAGGTAGGGTGGATGGGGAGGAGACCTACTGTGAACCGGTTGTCGGGTAGGGTTTGTCTCTATTTATTGCCAAATAGAGTGCTTAGTACAGTGTTCTGCACAGAGTAAGCGCTCAATAAATACGATTGAATGAATGAGTGAACTTAAATTATGCTCTTCCCCTACTTCTAGGGCTTTAGGAATTAATAGGAAGCCTCCATTCTTTTGGCTTCCTTCCTTCCAGCTGATCTCCGTAGCTGAGGCAAAGAGGGGGAGGAGGGAGAATCCAGTCTCTAGAACACAGTTTCTCCTGCTGGGGACAAGTATGGATTGAGACTTTGGAGACAAGCATGACCTTGAGACCTCTTCCCCAGGGCTGACTCCTGTGACAGGGGCAGGGAGACGAAATCTCTGGCCCATGGTTCCCTTCACTGGAGATGTGTGTAGATTGTGAGGGTGGGGTGTGGAAGCAGCATGATGTAGATGGTGTCAGGTCATGGGTTCTTATCCCGATTCCACCACTTTTCTGCTGGATGATCCTGAGAAAGTCACTTTACTTCTCTGGGCCTCAGTGAACTCATTTGTAAAATGGGGATTGAGACTGTGAGCCTCACATGGGACAGGGACTCTGTCCAACCCGATTTGCTTATATCCACCCCGGTGCTTAGTACAGTGCCTGGCAAATAGTAAGTGCTTAAATGCCATAATTATACTCTAGACTGTAAGCTTGTCGTGGACAGGGAATGTGTCTGTTTATTGCCATATTTTTCTCTCCCAAGTGCTTAGTACAGCACTCTGCACACAGTAAACACTAAATAAATATGATTGAATGAATGATCCCAGCTCTCAGACACCCAAGACACCTCTTTTCCACGTCCCTTCCTTCAGAGCTGACCCCCGCGACGGGCAGGGGACGGAGGCCTCCCAGACCCAACCTCAAGAGCCGCCAGGGAGGCGGCTGCCAGAGTGGCATCAGATTGTATTCTATGACTGGAAGATGTCAATCTTAGGGGAGTCGGCGCCATGTGGGTCGTGGTCCAACAACAGGTCGGCAGATCGGTTAGGACGCCTGGACACATTCGTAATTCAAACAAATGCCTCTTATGCAAATCAAAGCTCTGTCACATACCCTGCTGAGATCTCACAGCGTGAATAGTTCCACCCCTATTTGCTAGGGTTGGGCTCTAAATTTTCAATACGGTACATGGATCAGGACATGGGTCCTGATCAGTTTAGTAGCTTTCCCTTAGTATTAGGCACTCCTGGAGCTTCAAAACAACCTTTGAACAGAAGGAATGACACCACCAGTTATAGCCTTGCATAAATTGACTCAAGTGAGGTTATAACTGATGTCGTGATTCCTTCTTGAACTTTGCTGCAATCAGATGTTTAGTAATGCCTTAATCACTGCCTATGCAACATTTAGACCTCTAGGGAAGCGGATTTTTTAAAAATTACTTCCAGGAGCTCTTTACTTGTAATAAAATTAAAGATCTTTATAGAAAGTTATGCTAACCTATAGATAAGGCAAAGGTAGCCAGATCTTACAAAGATGATACAAAGATGGAGAAGCAGCATGGCTCAGTGGAAAGAGCACGGGCTTGGGAATCAGAGGTCATGGGTTGTAATCCCGGCTCTGCCATTTGTCAGCTATGTGACTTTGGGCAAGTCACTTAACTTCTCTGTGCCACAGTGACCTCATCTTTAAAATGGGGATTAAGACTGTGAGCCCCACGTGGGACAACCTCATCACCTTGTATCCTCCCCAGCCCTTAGAACGGTGCTAGTAAGTGCTTAACAAATGCCATCATCGTCATTATCATCGTCATTAGGGTTTCAGTAGAATCTGAAGAATGCAAAATGTTAAGAATCCTATATTAGACTAACCTCGTATCAAGAGGTCCTATTCATTGAGTGCTTATTGTGTGCTGAGGACTGTACTGAGCATTTGGGAGAGTACAAATGTAACAGAGATGGTAGACATATTCCCGGCCCACAAGGAGTTTACAGTCTATTAGGTTGAATGCCTTTAAAATAGCTTGTCGTAGTACTTCAACACATTCAACTTTCCATTTCATTGTGACCAAACTAATTCAGTTGTAAGAATGTGAAAAGTAGTGGTAGGGATAAAAGTAAGCTGCACATTTGGAAACCAAAGTATGCGATGCTGGCAGGTCTGGCTACTTTAAACGTTTGTCCAAATGATCAGTTTGATCATTCAAGAGCCAATAAACGGTTCTTAAAGATTTTGCATTTTGCTATTTGTTGGTTGGCAAGCTCCCTGTGGGCAGGGAATGTGTCTACTATCTCTGGTGTATAGTACATTCCCAGGCACTTAATACACTGCTCTACACAAAATAAGCAAACAATACCACTGATGGATGGGTTGAAAGGGGATCATCCTAGTCATTAAATTGTATTTATTGAGCACTTACTATGTACAGAGCCCTGTACTAAGCAATTGGGAGAGTACATTATAAAAATAACTAGACAATTTCTCTGCCCACGATGAGCTTATGTGGTTTTGGTTCTGTTTGTTGAGGAAGAGGCTGGGCAATCATTTGAGGTTCTTGAGTAGTGGGGAAACATGGACTGAAATGTTTTGTAGAAAAATGATCTGGGCAGCAGAGTGAAGTATGGACTGGAGACAGGGAGGTCGGTAAGGAGGCTGATGCATTAATCAGAGTCAGCTAGGATAAGTGCTTTGATGTGGTAGCAATTTGAATGGAGTTAAGTGACTTGCCCGAGGTCACGCAACAGACAAGTGGCAGAGCTGGCATTAGAACTCAGATCCTTCTGACTCCCAGTCCTGTTGTCTAACCACTAGGTTATGCTGCTTTTCAGTAAAGATTTATTCTTCTTAATTGGGCATCTCGCCCTGTCCCGTAATTCTACCCTAGAGTTTATTTCTGACACTTTTCCATAACTTTGAAATTATTTCTAAGATGGGACCTTATTCTTCCACTGCACCAGGTTATAGTTCCGTCAACGTTTTACAATAGTTATGCATGTCTGAAGCAGATGGTAGGGTCTTCCCACTGTTACGCTATTTAGCATAACAGAGAGTCACCAACCAGGATTCATTGCAATATTCTGTCTCAGTTGATGGGTTAAAACACGTGGTTGCATGTAGTTTTCAGCATATCTTGCCTTTTTAATGCCAACTAAAGATGTAATTTTTTTGAAAGTGCCATTTACTTGGCTCCACATGGTAGCCAAGAACATATTTCTCATGCCTTTCCCCCGTGCACTTCAGAAATTCGGATTAGAACAAAAAAGAAAACTTACAAAGGATATGGAACTCCTGCCAGGTCTTGCATTCTGTGAGTTTTCCAAATGGTGGTTCAGCTTTGCTGCTTGGTCTGAGGGCTGGGGCACTCTCTTTAACTCTTTCATCTTTTTTCCCCACCCTCCACTGGGAATGTGGTACGTCGCTTTATGGACCTGATAAGAGTTTTGAGGACCTGGGGCAAGAGACTATCTGGTCAAACAAAAATGAAACAGAGAGTGAAGTAAAACTGAAGTTACCAAGACACCCATGCTGGTGTCCTTGATTTTGAATGAGATTAAACATCAGTGTATTTATTGAACGCTTACTGTGTGCAGAGCACTCTGCTTAGTACAGTGCTCTGCACACAGTAAGCCCTCAGTAAATATCATTGATGATGATGATGATGGTAGGCTTCCTACACAAATTGTCAGATTGGAGGCACCGTTTCGATACAGAACCTAGCAGGCTGTTTTTGTTTTTAAATGATATTTAAGTGTTTATTACGTCCCAGGCATGTTACTAAGTGCTGGGGTAGATACAAGCTAATCAGGTTGGACAGGGTCCATTGTCCCCCATGGGACTCACACTCTTAATGCCCATTTTACAGGTGAGGGAACTGAGGCACAGAGAAGTGAAGTGACATCCAACATCAGACAGCAGACAAGTGGCGGAGTCAGGATTAGAACTCATGTTTTTCTGATTCGCAGTCCGGTGCTCTATCTACTAGTCAGTGAATTGTACTTGTTGAGCACTTACTGTGTACTAAGTGCTTGGGAGAGTGCAGTACAACAGAGCTGGTAGACACGTTCCCTGCCCGTAACAAGCTTACATTTTAGAGCACGAGCCTATAGTCAAGAGTTTAAAAATCAGTTAAATACATTTAGGTGCAGAGTTAGGTACAGGGTAAAATCAGAGCTAGGTACAGAGCAATCTCAAGAGATGGGAGGTGGTAGAAAGAGGAGTAGGAGGATGCAAGACATAAGATAGTGACCCACTGCTGGATGCAGTTTTATATATAGGGAGGAGTTTATAAAGTGGAAATTTAGGATTTGAACTTGAGGGACTTCCCTATCCCCCACTCTCCCAACCACCTCTACACACCACTTAGCAAGCTCCAGACACTCGTCTTATAAGACAGCAGGGAAAGAGGGGAGCAAAGGAATGGCAGGGGGCTTTGGCCCTCCCCTCCCCGCCCCCCAAACACCTTTTTGCTTTCTGTTGCGACGGCAGCTGACTGGAACCCTGCTTGCTGGGCCCCCCTAGTGTCTGGAACCTGGGTTAATTGCCAGATTGGCCTTACCTATCCAACTGCCCTGAAAATGCCCCCTTGCAACTCTCCTGTCTATGCCCCCACAGACGACAGTCTTGACTGCTCCTATATCTCCAAGATGAGGAGAACATAACATTTGTTCCTCTTTCAAAGAACCTCGATTCAGGTGCTGTGCTCTGACTAGCGTGGCTCAGTGGAAAGAGCACGGGCTTTGGAGTCAGGGCTCATGAGTTCGAATCCCAGCTCTGCCACTTGTCAGCTGTGTGACTGTGGGCAAGTCACTTAACTTCTCTGTGCCTCAGTTCCCTCATCTGTAAAATGGGGATTAAGACTGTGAGCCCACGTGGGACAACCTGATTCCCCTATGTCTACCCCAGCGCTTAGAACAGTGCTCGGCACATAGTAAGCGCTTAACAAATACCAACATTATTATTATTATTATTACAACTCCTCAATTCCTTAGTCTGTAAGCACATTTACCAGATTTCCTGTATGTGCCAGATGTCAAACTAGTTATAGTTACCTTCATGAGGTTCTTTTGTCCTTTCTTTGAGATTTTCCTTACGTTGAAGGGAAACAGCAAGATAAAAACTTGGTGCATCAAGCGCTTAATGCAGTGCTTTGCACATAGTAAGAGCTCAGTAAATACAATTGAATGAATAACAATAATCTGGACTTAAAATGCAAGGTTTGAACAGAGGAGGAAGCCACAGAGTGTGTTCCCAAGTTTTAAAATGGTCTTTAGCATTTCCAAACTAAATGGTATAAATGGATTTACCATAGCATGAAATCCCACTGCCACGCTACCAAATACAACAGTTTTTCTAGGTGGTCTACGATATTTTTCATGCTAAGGTAACCACAGGAGATGCGAGTTTTAAAAACTGGATTTTACGCTCACCACCTGAAGAAGGAAGAGCGTCTAGTTAATATCAAGGGGGCGGTGTGAGTCTACGAAGCACACAGGGTCGGAGATGTAGCAGCCCAGAGGGAAGTGGGAGAGCAGGGTAAGAAAGAAAGAAAAAACAGACTCCATATATTTTCGAAATGGCTATTTCTTTCCAGCTTTGGAGGAAAATCAATATCTTGTTTTCAGAAGTGTAAATGTAGTCGTCTCTCTCAAGTGCCCCGGTCAGTTTACCACACGTTCAGCAGCTGCTGCTTTCCAGGCCATCCTGCGATTCCCAGGCTATGAGGATTGACAGGGCAATGATAAACTAATGTGCCCCCTCAGCTCGGTGCACCAGCCATTGTTCCAGCAGCTGAGACCCTCTGCTGCTATTTGCTTTCTCCCACATACATTATTCAACAGCGCAGGAAAAGGCCAAGAACCTCTTTCATTCAGGAATTCTGTATTAAAATAATCAATTTCAAACTCAAGCAGGGCAGGCAGGCTTGCTACAGGCTAGCCCTGTTAATAAGCCACCAGTTCTGGGCATTTGCATGGGAATCATGTGGTATTGTAATAATATGGGATTATTTTTCTGTTTCCTTTAACAAACCCATAGGCACCTTGTTTCTTGTGTTTCTTTGAAAAAATGTCTATTTTCAAGCATCCCTCTAATTATCCCATAGTTAATGCCATATCTAGAAAACTTTCTTTATAAGACTTTCTTCCCCAGATCCAGTTACCCAAGCTAGATAATTCTACTCGGAGAAGAAAACAGAAAACGAAAACAAAGGATTAAATTTTTTTAAAAACTTAAGAACTATCTAAGAAATTTGGGAGAAGAAAGTAGAACAATATTTTCCTTTTTATTTTGGCTTTATCCAATTACACATCCCTAAAAAGTTCAGCAGCACTAACCGACCACAACAGATGAGATCAACTGAGAAAAGTTATAGTGTATCCCCAGGGACTACAGCAAGCTCTCCTGTGCAGTCTTACCAAATGGAGTTGACAAATCAGTTTGTGTGAGTGCTTTTGACTATGAACATTTGTAAAATACAAAACTGTTATTTGCCTTGGCAGCCTCCGCCTTTGATTTATAGAAGTGATTTAATTTTTAGAAGTATGTGTAATCGTTATCTTTTGATTGTGTAATGAACTGATCACCTAATACTCTTTAGTAAGCCTCTAAGGTGATTAAAACAAAAGATTCCTATTCAGTAACCAGTACAGCACAAGATGGGTGCTCAACCAAACTTCAGGACTGAAATTTAAAGTAGTCAGCTAAAGGAAGAAAAAAGTATACGTATTCCTGATGCACTTTTAAATTCTTCATAGAATGAAAAAGGAATCCCAAATAAACTCATCACAAAACTAAGCAGGAATATTGGCTATTCTCTAAAACATTAGGATGTGTTCATCATGTGTCCTTCCTTAGCAAGAACTGGTTCCTTCCATTGCTGATGGAGGAAAGTACATTCTTTTCCATATATTCAGTCTTTGGATAGTTTTCTGGCTTCTCTTCCTGAATCACAATATTTCCCACTTCACCGCTAAAATAGAAATTGGTTAACAATTCCATTGCACTCCTGTCTCCTTAAACGCAATCTAATGCTCTCCAAGCCGTTTGTTAACTGGCTAAAGTTGGTCACATTCCTGTTGTTATGAATTAGGTGGGATACTTTTCTAACTGGCACAGTGTTCACCATGAGGAAGGTGTTTTTTTAGGTATGAACTATCCAGCAAAATCTAACATTTTTTAAATTACACTTGCAGCACTTGATATTCACCCAAGTTCCACTCCATAGCACTTATATACATAGCTGTAATTAATTTATTTGAATGTCTGTCTCCAGTTCTAGACTCTGAACTCTTTGTGGGCAGGGAAACTGTCTACCAACTCTACTGTGTTATACTCTCCCAAGCGCTTAGTACCGTGTTCTGCACAAAGCGAGCGTTCAATAAATACCAGCAATTGATTGATTGATTAACCCTTTAGCAGATGAAATTTAAATTAGTGTTGCCAGTAGTGCTGTAAATAAGAGCAAAATTATTCCAATAACTTTTAGTTAATATGTAGTGAGCACCTGGAGTTTGGAACCTCATAGTTTTGGCTATTCGATTCTGTTGCCCTAGAGAACAGCCTCAGTTTTAATGAAGAGCTCATTGTTCAGTCCCTCAAATCCACTACGTCTCAGACTGGGACAACATGTTACGTAGATTTGGGAGAGAATTCCCCAAGGATCAGGTTTCCAGTCAAACCATCAACCGGTCAGTGGTATTTACTGAGCGATTTTTATGTGCAAAGCACCAAGCTAGCATCTGGGGAGGGTACGGTACAAAGAGAGTTGCCCTCAAGGAGCTTACAATCTAGTTGGGAGCAGACTTTTTTACTGATAGGGAAAGCAGAGTTTAAGGATAGGTATGCGAGGGCTGGGTAACAAAATGCTTAAGTAAGAAAGGGGAAAAAAAATGAGAAAAATGAATCAGCATCCATCCTGGTGAAAATGCTAATGCTTAACAAGTTCATAGACACAAAAGAGAGGGTGAATGGAGTTGGGGAAATGAGGGGTTTTATGAAAGCACTGGGCTAGGGATAGGTCCACTCACTAGTGCCCTTCCCCCTCAACTCTCCGTAAACTTCGTAATTTTTTAATCTGATGCTTTTCTCATTGACGTTCTCTGGAGTTCAGCTATCAGTTTTGTATTTAGCAAACATTTCAGTCATGAAGTTGAATTCTACGTGTGTGTAACTCCTTTTGGTTTCAATGGAAATTTTAAATGCAGCCAAAAGCAAAACTTTCCCTGGTGTTTGCAGCATCCCATTTCCTCATTTCGCCTGGTCTCAAAGCCCATTGACCTTGATTCCAAGTTTCAGAATCTCCAACCAGATTTGAGGAACAATGAGATTCGTCAAAAATTATGTCTCTGAAAAGACCTTTATTCACTTTTCCCTAAATGTGTTTGTTCTTCCAAAGCCTGGTATTGAAGTTCATTATATATTGTTTCCAGCTGATTTACCCTTTAGACTTCAACAACAGGAAATGCATGCTCTAGAAGTGACTCAAACACTGCAATTGCACATATCCTGCACATTCATGAGTTCTGACCTCTGAATCAAGTTGACAAAGCACTGCAGAAAGTAAAATAGAGCAACCAAATCCCACAATCTGGGCAGGTTAATATTACTTCACTTACCTTTATCAGATGAGGGGAAATTTGTTTTGGATATTGTATTTATCATTATTATTTCTATTTAGTCTTTGTATTGTACTCTCCCAAGCGCTTAGTGCTCTGCACAAAGTAAGCGCTCAATAAAAGCAATTGATTGATTGTGTTGTACATTACAATGAGTCAGAATCCTGGATACCCTAGCAGTGATAATTAGAGGCAACATGAGTGCGGTGAAAGGTCTGGACAAAGATTTATATGTGCACCATTCTGGTCTTGTCAAAGCAAAAGAGAATGACATTAGTTAAGTCCCTTAAACTGGATTTTAAGTTTAAGTTGAAGCCAATTAAACTTGTAGAGGTGAGTGAAATGATTTTGGTGTGAATCAGACGAGACTGGAAGTGAGTTAAAACCTCCTTCCCATGGATTAATCTGCCTGATGGAATCAAGATTCTTCTAGTGATAATGAATGTCTCACTTTTCCATGACAGACAAACAGTTTGGGGCATTTCTCTTTGACTTTTATATTATTTCAGTGTTTGCTTGTTTCATCAATCCTCTTGTCTGTGGCCAGTTCTCCCACTCCACATTTATATTTCTGTACAGTGTTCTGTACACGGTAAGAACTTAATAACTGCTATTACTACTAATACTTCCGGTGACACTTTGGCAGGACTCTTATTTGCTAATGATCATTTCCTTTGATCTGTGGATAACTGAGCCAAGCAAGTGACTTCATGGTTTCCAGAGGACTTGGTCACTGACCTAATATAATCCTCAAATAAAACTCCTTAATTCCTCAGCGTCATTCTCGAAATGGAATAAGTCTGCCCCTTACCTACTGCAAAGTGATTCATCCCAGTTGATAGTGCTGTGTTTTTCTTGGAGATCCATCCCATATAGAATGCACTCTTTTCATTTTAATAGCCATTAACAATAGATATTAAATGGGTGTTAAGAGGCTTTCTTAAGAGGATCATCCCTTATCTCCCCCACCCCCTCTCCCTTCTGCATTGCCTATGCCCTTGGACCTGTGCTCTTTAAGCACTTGGACTTCACCTCACCCTCAACCCCACAGCACTTAATAATAATAATGTTGGTATTTGTTAAGCGCTTACTATGTGCCAAGCACTGTTCTAAGTGCTGGAGTAGATACAAGGTCATCATGTTGTCCCACTTAGGGCTCACCGTCTTCATCCCCATTTTACAGATGAGGTAACTGAGGCACAGAGAAGTTAAGCGACTTGCCCAAGGTCACACAGCTGACAAGCGGGGATTAGAACCCATGACCTCTGACTCCCAAGCCCGAGCTCTTTCCACTAAGGCACTTCTGTACGTATCCCCAATGTACTTTAATCTGTGTCTTCCCCTATAAGCTTTAAGCTCCTTAGGGGCAGGGGACATGTTCACCAACACTATTTTACTTTACTCTCCCAAGTGCTTAGTACAGTGCTCAGCACACGGTAAGTACTTGATAAATTCCACTGATGGACTGATTTATCTCCACAAAAGAACATGGTTCTGGGATTTGGGACACCTGCCTGGAATACCCTCCCTCGTCATATCTGACAGACAATTACTCTCCCTACCTTCAGAGCCTTATCGCAGGCACTGTCTTCCAAGAGGCCTTTTATAACTAAGCCCTTATTTCCTCTCCTTCCCCTCTCTCCTCTCTTGCCCTGGCCCCTGAATTTGCTCCCTCTTTTCAGCCCTCCATCAGCCACAGAGCACTTATTTATATTAATAATAATAATAATAATGTTGGTATTTGTTAAGCACTTACTTTGTGCAGAGCACTGTTCTAAGCGCTGGGGTAGATGCAAGGTGATCAGGTTGACCCACGTGAGGCTCACAGTCTTAATCCCCATTTTACAGATGGGGTACGGAGGCACCGAGAAGTGAAGTGACTTGCCCAAAGTCACACAGCTGACAGGTGGTGGAGCTGGGATTAGAACCCATGACCTCTGACTCCTAAATCCGTGCTCTTTCCACTGAGCCACGCTGCTTCCCTGTCTCCCCCTCTAGACTGTAAGCCTGCTGTGGACAGGGATCATGTCTACCAACTCTGTTACAGTGTACTTTCCCAAACGCTTAGTTCGGTGCTCTGCACACCATAAGCACTCAGTAAATAGGATTGATTGACTGCGATTGAAATACAGCTCTCCTATTAGTCAGCTCTGTCACTTTGGGCCAGGTACTTAATATTGGGTAATTCTGTTTCCTCACCTAGAAAATGGGAATAATAATACTGTCTCACATTAGGTGCTGAGAGAACAAAGTTGAGTAATGGATGTAAAAGTGTGGCCTAGTGGCTAGAGCTTGGGCCGAGGAGATAGAGGAGAAGTTCATGGGTTCTAATCCCGGCTCCGCCACTTGTCTGCTGTGTGACCTTGGGTAAGTCACTTTATTTCTCTGTGCCTCAGTTTCCTCATCTGTAAAATGGGGCTTGAGATTATGAGCCCCATGGGGGACAGGGACCGTGTCCAACCCGATTTGCTTGTATCCATCCCAGAGCTTAGGAGAGTGCCTGACACACAGTAAGCGCTTAACAAATACCATCACTATTGTAAATATAGAAGCGCTAGATGGATTTCAAGTAGTTGTATCAGTGTGGCGTAGGCAAAAAGAAAGAGTAAGATCAAACACTGGCTGTATAAAAAACAGTTTTGCTGATCTCCTGCTGTCCTTAATTCCTAATTCCATAGAAATACTATGTGAGAAGAAAAGATAGAAACAGGAGGAAGAGCTTTCAGTAGCAGCTTTCCGTACCCCAAGTTTGCCATCCGATCTACCCAGACCCGCCTCTCCACCTGTACTCCACTCTGCAGCTGTAGCACAATGAACTCCACTGCACTGCCACATCAGATCTCACTGCCTAAATACTCCCCAGAACACACACACACACCCACACACCTTCCAAATGGTGGCAAGATAGGGGACCGGGCTACACAGCGGGTACGGCGGAAGCAAGTGGCAGTGGAGAAGGAGAAAGAAAATGAGGGGGTAAATCCTCCTCCCTTGTTTTTTTTAATGGTATCTGTTAAGAGCTTACCATGTACCAGATACTGTACTAAGCGTTGGGATAGATACAGGATAATCAGGTCGGACACAGTCCCTGGCCCACAAAGCGCTCACAGTCTCAATCCCCACTTTGCAGGTGAGGTAACTGAAGCACAGAAAAGTGAAGTGATTTGCCCAGGGTCACACAAATGGTGGAGCTGGAATTAGAACCCAGGTCCTTCTGACTCCCAGGCCCGTACTCTATCCACTAAACCAGGCTGCTTCTCATTTCCTCTCCCTGCACTGTGCTCTGTCATCTACGCTTTGGCACTTTTAATCACTCTGATACAAACCCCAAACCCCAGCACTTATGTACTTAGCCTTATACTCTACTATTTCCCCTATCTGTAATTTATTTTAATTTTATTCTACTATTTCCCTCTGTACACTGAAAGTTCCTTGAACTTGCTTTTTAGGGAAGGGTCGAGGTAACCTCTGAGAATGGCCATCGCTGGGCTAGGGAAGACAAGGAGGAGCCTTCTACCCAGTTAATTTTGACACGAAGAGATTTTTATCTGAGGTGAATTTGAAAAGAAATGAATTCTGCCCATCTGACGGGGAACCACAAGATGCCAGAGTTCCAGTGAGCTGGCCACTTCTAAAAGGCTAAAGTTGGGGATTGGCCTGCTGACTTTGCCTGATTTTAATCTGAAAGATAGAGAACTGGAAAGGGGGAGTGAGTGGCAGGTTGATCCTATTTCCACTTCAGTGGCTAACTCATTCACTGTGTTACTTTTGGGAAGTTTTTGTTGCTTCAGTTTACCGAGTTGTCTACAGCCTGTTCCGTCGTTGCCTGTTAGGGTTAGGTAAGGGATACCCAGAGGATCCAGGTGGAAGATATCAGACTTGATCAGATGTTTTCAAAGGGAAAAGTGGAGTCAGAAAAATTAGCTAAAGGGAAGCTTCACTACCTCTGCCTCCAACGACTCAATTCATTCACAGACACTTTTCTTCATTCTCAAATCAACAACAAAAGCCAAATTGGAAAGATTGAAAGAGGCAATAGAAGGGAAATCTGAGAAGGGAAGGAACTGAGCCTTTTAAGTGGGAATTCTACCAACACTATTGTATTGTACTCCCCCGAGTGCTTAGTAGAGTGCTCTGCACTCAGTAAAGTGCTCTGTAAATGCCATTGATTGGGAGGAGGAGTCAGGGAGGGTAGGGAAGGCTGGAGGAGTTTAAAGAAGGGGAATTGAAATTGAGGGGAAGAAGGGAGAACTGAAAAGGGATGAGTATTCAAGAGGAGACAAAAGTAGATAATTTTTTTAATAACATGAAAATTGAAATTTATTCTAAGATCTTCTTTTTCAAAGTTATGCCAGGGACAACTGGAGTCTACACTTCCTCCTTCCAGCCACCTGGAGCCTTGGCTCCACAGCTGCTCTAGTGGTGGTGTCATTTTATGGTATTTGTTAAGCACTTACTACGTGCCGGGCACTAGGGTAGATACAAGCTAATCAGGTTGGACACAGTCCCTGTCCCACATGTGGCTCAGTCTTAATCCCTATTTTACAGGTGAGGTAACTGAGGCACGAGAAATTAAGCGACTCGCCCCAGGTCACACAACACACAAGTGGCGGAGTCAGCATTAGAATCTAGGTCCTTTTGACTTCCGGGCCCGTGTTCTATCTACTAGATTCTGCATTTGTGAAGCAGCAAGGGATTCAGATAATAATGATAGTAATAACGTTTGTATTTGTTAAGCGCTTACTATGTTCACAGCACTGTTCTAAGCACTGGGGTAGATACAGGGTAATCAGGTTGTCCCACACGTGAGGCTCACAGTTAATCCCCATTTTACAGATAAGCTAACTGAGGCACAGAGAAGTGAAGTGACTTGCCCACAGTCACACAGCTGACAAGTGGCAGAGCAGGAATTCGAACCCATGACCTCTGACTCCCAAACCCATGCTCTTTCCCCTGAGCCACGCTGCTTCTCTGACAGCAGTGGCAGATTAAACTCTAAGATCCTTGAGGGCAGAGATGAAGCAGCGTGGCTTAGTGGAAAGACCACGGGCTTGGGAATCAGAGGATGTGAGTTCTAATCCCGGCTCTGCCACTTGTCTGCTGTGACATCTTGGGCAAGCCACTTCTCAGGGCCTCACAGTTACCTCATCTGTAAAATGGGGATTAAGATTGTGAGCCCCACGTGGGACAAATTAATTGCCTTGTATCTACTCCATCGCTTTGAACAGTGTTTGGCAACATAGTAAGTGCTTAACAAATACCATTATTATTATTATTAACTCAATCAATGGTACTTATTGATTGCTTACTATACTAAGCAATATACTAAGCCCTGGGGAAAGTACAATACAACAGAGTTGGGAGATGGAATCCCTTCCCACAGGGAGCTTACAGTTCCCAGGGGGAGACTGATGTTAAAATAAATTATGGATAGGGGAAAAAGTACATTTTAAGGATATTTACATAAGTGCTGAGGGGGCTGCAGTATTAAAGTGTACAAAAAGTATCAAGCAATCATATTTATTGAGCACTTTCTGTGTGCAGAATTCTCTACTAAGCACTTGGGAGAATACAATATAATAGACTTGGTTGACATGTTCCCTGCCCACAGTGAAGTCCTATTGTGTTTTACTCTCACCAGCACTTAACTCCGCACATACTAAGCACTCAAATACCAGTGAATGTTTGATGCTTCTACAAATTTTAGAATTTTGGAAAGACTTGTGTTGTGCTTGCATAGCTGTACCATGAAGCTACTGCCTGTCCCATTTACCCCCACACCTGTTGGACTCTGAGTCTTATTTTTGTGTTTCTGTTATTTTCAGTTTTCTTTATGTGTCTCACCAACTGCCCTTCCTTTTTGGTTGTGAGGCCCTCCAGTCTTCTGGTATTGCTCATGAATGAATTTTTTTCTCTATCACTCAGGACAGTGCTTTGTCCACAATAGATGCATGGTAGTAATTAATATTTTTACTAGAATGATTTCTAGAACTCAAGAAGCAGCATGGCCTAGTGGATAAAGCATGGGCCTGGGAGTCAGAGGGCCTGGGTTCTAATCCCTGCCCTAGCACTAGTCTGCTGTGTGACCTTGGACAAGACACTTCATTTCTCTGTGCCTCAATTTCCTCAGCTGTAAAATGGGGATTAATGCTGTGAGCCTCATATGGAACATGGACTGTGTCCAATCTGATTATTTTGTATCTACCCCAGAGATTAATATAGTGGCTGGCACATAGTAATCGTTTTACAAATACTGTAAAAAAACAAAAACTTCCTGAGCAATCGGCAAGTTGGCTCTGATTTTTAAATCACAGCAGTGAATAATAATCCTAAGGATGAAACAGTTTGAAAAGATCCAGGTAACTGTTTCGATTTATAAAATCAGGAAGGAAGCCAGGGATATCCCCAACTATTAGTTCAGAGATGAGTTTCAGTACTGGAAAGAATGTGGGGGTCAAGTTAAGCCCTTTCCAGAGCTGGACCAGCCTATCTTAGGCTGAGAGAACGACAATAGCAATAATAATGAAACTTTTTGGTTGTGATGCAGCAAGGCCTAGTGGAAAGAGCACCCACCTGCTTGGGAGTCAGAGGACTTGGGTTCTAATCCCAGCTCTGCCACTTGTCTGCTGTGTGACTTTGAGCAAGTCACTTAACTTCTCTGGGCCTCACTTTATCTCATCTGTAAAATGACGATTAAGACTGAGAGCGTGATGTGGGACAGGGACTGTGTCCAACCAGATTATATCAACCTCAGAGTTTAGCACAGTGCCTGGAACACTAATAATAAATGGATCACTTTGACTGAAGAGAACTTAGCTGACTCACACACGGTCCAGATGAGCACCATTATACACTCCTTTCTTCTATCAGTGGTAGGGGGTTGGAGAAGATTCTTGTCTGTACGTGTTTCCTGTGCTAATCTGAAAGCTGGACCACATCCCAGTACTTGGTCACTTATGCACAGAGTTTCCATTGTGAATTGGGAGGAAAATGGCAGCTTCGCAGTTGCACTTTGAAGCCATCCATTTTTAAAACTCGTGTATGGATAAACCTCTTATTTAATGAATGAATCCCTCTGTATTTACTTGTCCCACTGTCCATGGAACAAATAGGGTCCACTTGTTTGAAAATGCAAACTTCTAGCTTGTCAGGGGAAGACAAAAAAAGGCATTTTGGAGAAGCGGAAGAAATGAATCGTTCTCTTCGATTCGATTTTACCTGGTCCTTGACCACTTGCCAAGGGAGGTGATTACTGTTCAGTTTTGCAACCAGGTTTGGGACGTTAGCCAAGAAATGTGTGGTGTAAATGGCAACCAAAACAAATCTGAATTTGTTTAGCTTAAGGGTTGTCAAATGAAAATGGAAAAGCTATGATTCAAGGGTTCGACAGAGCCGAAAACTTTGTCATAAGGTTAGTCCCATTCTACTCTTTTTCTGGAATGTTTCTTTCCTTCACTTTTTCAAAATTTCAAATGGCTTATTAATACTTCTAAATGCCCTTCGTCTTTAAGGGGGAAGTTATTTTTAAAAAGGCTTTAACCCTATAGGAGGGGTTCCAAAATAGATTTTAAGTTGTCATGGAAATGGTATAAATTAGTTCTAGGTTTTTCTCACTCTTTTAAAAGAGTAGTTCAAGGAACTCTTCAATATTAATTAGTAGTCTGTGAATTCAGTCTATGCAATTATGATGAGACAGTTCTTTGAGTATGAAAGAACTAACTTATCATATTTTTGAATTCGCCATCTAGGAGCTTGAATATTTTTGTATTTCCATATTTCTCAAGTAGCACTTAATTTAATCTTAGCCCCATTTCTTTCAATAAACCATTGTTGCATCTCTTAAGCACCACGGCTTCCTCCTCTAACTCATCTCCCCGTGAAATTGGTTTAATGAAGCAGAAAGGTATGAAGCATTAACAACACTGGAATTCATGTGGTAGCACTTCATTTTTCAGAGGCACTCACATTTCCACCCTTCATTTATAAAATCAGCACACAAATGATTTTTATCATGGCCATTACATCAGTATAAATTACGGCCTTTTCTATAACACGGCAGTTAGTCAAACTGTTGAAATGATATCTATTAGTCAAGAGGAAAAAAGAGAGGCGAGCGTCAGTGTAAAAGGAAGACTGATAGCGGTCTCATTGAAACACTAATATTAATTTACCATAATGAACACCGATTGAGTATATTTTGCAGATGTACAAATGAAAATTAAGCGCACAAAGTGAAGCAAATGGGTCAATTTGTTAGGGACAAAGAGAGGGACATTCAATAAACAAACTCCTCGGGATTAGAGACCATCAGTGATGCAATTAGTCAGAAACTTCTTGTGTCCAGCAGGGCCAGAGGCCCCGCAAGCCTCAGTCATTGTTTGTCTCCCGCTCACAGGTTTCTCCATTTATCTCACTGTAGTTACTGTGTCCGTCTGGTGGTGTGCCCGCCGGTTCTTCCCTGTCACGTTCCTTCCCCGACTTCTGCTGGGTGGATTGTTGTGAGCCGACATCGCCGCTCCGACGCTGCTCGTGAGAACTGGCTGGTGCCACCCAGGAAGTTGACCGGAGATTTGTATTTGTGCCTTTCAGCTTCTAGGAACTTTAATGCCAGAGATGCCTATGTGGTTGGATTGGAGGGAAGGAAAAGGAGATGGAGACGTGGGGAGAGAGGAAGAGCTATTGAGAATGAGGAGAGGGGAGATGAGGACACAGGAGGAATGAAGGATAGAAGGAGTCACACGTGGTTGGGTGATGAGAGGAGGCATGGGGAAAATGAGAGAGGAGAGAGAATGAGCGCTAGTACCCCTAGAGTGTAAGCTTGTTGTGGGCAGGAAATGTGCCTGCTTATTGTTATATTGCTCTTGTCCAAGCACTTTGTACAGAGCTCTGCACATAGCAGGCACTCAATAAATTCGATTGAATAAATGAAATCCTATCTGTTCATATTGGCGGGACTGAAAAGACCTATGAATCAATCATATTTATTGAGTGCTTACTGGGTGTAGAACTCTGTAGGAAACCCTTGGCAGAGTACAATACAACAGCGTTGGTAGATGCATTCCCTGTCTAGAAGGGGATACAGACATTAATGTAAATAAATACATTAAGGGTATGTACATAAATGTTGTGGAGCTGAGGGAGCGGTGCAAATCCAAGTGAAAGGGTGACCCAGAAAGGAGTGGGAGAAGAAGAAATGAGGGCTTAGTTGGGGAACCAGGTCTCCTGAAGGAGATGTGCCTTCAATAAGGCAATAAGGCTACTCTTCTTCAAGATAATAAGGTCAGACACAGTCCCTATCCCAAATGTGATTCAGTCTGAGTGTGAGAGAGAACAGGTATTGAATTCCCATTTTACAGATGAGGAAACTGAGGCGCAGAGAAGTTAAGTGACTTGCCCAAAGTCACACAGGAGGCAAATGGCAGAGCTGAGATCCGAACCCAAGTCTTGTGACTCCCAGACCCATGCTTTTTGTGAGTGATTATCTTTACAATATGAAGAGGGAAGACATTTCAGACCAGAGGCAGGACTTGGGCAAGAGGTCAAAGGCGAGAGAGACGAGATCAAGGTAGAGTGAGTAGGTTGGCATTAGAGGACTTACATATGAGAGGCATTAATTTTACACTGGGAACATGCCAGAAATAATTCCATACAGTGCTTCTGCTTTTGCCACTTATAGGGCTTGTTGCTGTGCTCAAAACTGTTTCTTGGGATCTCAGTCTTTATGAAGCTTCTGCTCAAGTTGAACTCATCTGAATTGCTGCTTGCCAATCTGGTCTGTTCCCAGCTGAACTATCCCGCATTATTGGAATTATACTTCACTCTTTTTAAAAAATAATAATGTCATAATTATTGCACATCTCACGGCCAACCCCTGTGCTGGGATAGGGAGAAGACAGTCTCACAATATGAAAGAGACAGAGCAGGTGTTTTCTTCCCATTTCACAGTTAAGGAACTGAAGCACTAGGGTTTAAGTAACTTACCAAAGCAGGTAACTGATGATGCTGATGATGGCATTTTTTGAGGTGTTTCTGTGTGCCAAGCATTTGGGTAATACAAAATACTCCCTTTAGATTTGGCCCCCGTTTTACAGGGGATGTACAGTCTAAGAGGGAGAGGGAGCAGTGACAGAGCTAGGATTAGAACTGAGGCCTCCTTATTGACAGTCCTGGCCTCTATCCAATAGTCTATATTGTTTCTATCCTCTAGGAGTATACGATGCAGGTGCATGTTGGTGAAACTTCATTTGATTGGATAATAATAATAATATTGTTGGTATTTGTTAAGCGCTTACTATGTGCAGAGAACTGTTCTAAGCTCTGGGGGGAGATACAGGGTAATCAGGTTGTCCCACGTGAGGCTCACAGTTAATCCCCATTTTACAGATGAAGTAACTGAGGCCCAGAGAAGTTAAGTGACTTGCCCAGAGTCACCCAGCTGACAAGTGGCAGAGCTGGGATTCGAACTCACGACCTCTGACTCCGAAGCCCGTGCTCTTTCCACTGAGCCACGCTGCTTCTCTGATAACGGGTATCATGATATGATAAGGGGTGCTCCATGGCACCCTTCTCAGTTCATTCTCCACCCACCCAGTTGAAGGGGTTGGTTTCCTCTGATTAGTTACTGTCGACCGGATCTGATTGTTTTGGAATATCTGCCGATTGCCTTATAGAGAAAAATTTCTACAGTTTATATTTACTGAAGCTTTACTAAATTGTCTCGCCATTCCTAGGTAATAGTTAAATTATAGTGGAACACACGGAGACCAAGGGACAGAGAGAATGTTTTTGAAAAGAC
Organism: Ornithorhynchus anatinus; assembly: GCF_004115215.2. Taxonomy (NCBI): domain Eukaryota; kingdom Metazoa; phylum Chordata; class Mammalia; order Monotremata; family Ornithorhynchidae; genus Ornithorhynchus; species Ornithorhynchus anatinus. The sequence goes on along the minus strand of NC_041733.1, from coordinate 34,448,017 downwards.
AGGGTGCAGAGGGACACTATCGCCCACCTCTGTGCCCATGTAAGCCTATGGGGATCAGATTTGGGAGGGATCGCATTGGTGGTGTCCCCCTCCAAGAGGAGACTGAGACGAAACCTGGTGGCTGTTGGGGAGAAGGAATAGGAGAACACCAAGCCACCCGTGGAGGGGTAGAATCCAGGCTCACTAAATAATAATAATAATGATAATAATTGTGGTATTTGTTAAGAACTTGCTAAATGCCAACCTTAACTAAATGTTTACTATTCCAGGCACTCTACTAAGCACTGGACTAGATACAAGCTAAGCAAGTTGGACACAGCCAATGTCCCATATGGGACTCCCAGTCTTAATCCTCATTTTACAGACGAGGTAACTGAGGCACAGAGAAGTTAAGTGACTTTCCCAGAGTCCCACAGCAGAGTAATGGCAAAGCTGGGATTATTATTATTATAAATCATTATAATTATAATGGTATTTGTTAAGTGCTTACTATGTGCCAGGTACTGTAATAAGTACAAGTACAGGTAGATACAAGCCAATCTGGTTGGACACAATCTCTTTCCCACATGGGGCTCACAGTCTTAATCCCCATTGTACAGATGAGGTACCTGAGACACAGAGATGTAAAGTGACTTGCCCTTGGTCACCTAGCAGACAGTGGCAGAGCTGGGATAGAATCCAGGTCCTCCGACTGCCAGGCCTGTGTTCTATTCACTAGGCCGTGCTACTCTTCTTCAAGATAATAAGGTCAGACACAGTCCCTATCCCAAATGTGATTCAGTCTGAGTGTGAGAGAGAACAGGTATTGAATTCCCATTTTACAGATGAGGAAACTGAGGCGCAGAGAAGTTAAGTGACTTGCCCAAAGTCACACAGCAGGCAAATGGCAGAGCTGAGATCCGAACCCAAGTCTTGTGACTCCCAGACCCATGCTTTTTTCACAGGGAACACTGCTTTTCTTGATATCTTACTGGAATGGGCTGGGAGGGGAAGTTATAAAATTTCCATCTCTGGAGGTCATTAAGACCAGAAAAAGCCCCCATCCATCCTGGATAATTTCATCATTCATTTCCCTGGAGCAAAAATGGGTAAAGATGATCAATGGACTATTTTTCAGTGGTATGATGAAGTGATTTAGATACAAAGAAATTCATAAATGTCATTTATGAAGCTCCAACTGTTTGCAGAGCATACTACTAAGCACATGGGAGACCAAAAGAAACATACACCCTTTATTCACCCCTCCCTCAAACCACAGCACTTCTGTACTTATCCGTCATTTAGCTATTTATATTAATGTCTGTCTCCCCCTCTAGACTGTAAAATCTCTTCCATATTTTTACCAAGAAAACTCTATGGATACACCACCAGAATGATGACAGATGGAGGTGGGATGTTCTAGGAGAGATGTGTCCGTGGAGTCGATGCGGGTCGGAAGCCACCTGACAGCATAAGACAAGATCAATTCTAAAAATGTTCTGGTATCAAAACCTCCCTACATTAACTGGGCGACACTGAACTTCGGGACACAAATGTATTCCAGGAAACTTTCAAGCGACTGTCAGACTGGTACCTTCTTTAGGAAAAAACTATATTTTAGTTTTAATATTAGCTGTAATGCTGAGAAGTACAACCTCGTGAAAAGAGCAAGGGTCTAGTTCTGGTTCCACCACGTATCTGCTAGGTGACCTTGGGCGAGTCACAGAAGCAGCATGGTGTAATGAATAAAGCATGGGCCTGGGAGTCGGAAGGACCTGGGTTCTGATCCTGACTCTGCCTCATGTTTTGATGTGTGACCTTGCGCAAGTCATTTCACTTCTCTGGGCCTCAGTTACCTCATCTGTAAAATGGGTATTAAGACCGTGAGCCCCATGTAGGACAGGGACTGTGTCTTTGAGTCCTTGAGAAGATAGATGAGCTGGGAACATGGTGGAAATCTATAGCGATTGGAGTCAGTGGTCAGAGCGAGAGAGGAGGAGTCAAATATCTTCTCACTGTCCGTCTGAACTGCTTAGTATCTTCAAGTTGAACTTGAACTCATTTAAGAAGGGTGATGCTTACTTTCAAAAACCACACCTCTACTGCCTTCTGCATTTCTCTTTTCCCCTTTCCAATTTATTGGCAATGTCCTTTTACATAATGCTTTTGTTATTGTACCAAATATTTTCTACCGAGTTGCATAAATAAGGAAAACAAAATGAGTGTACAGTGTGTGTGTGTGTGTGTGTGTGTGTGTGTGTGTGTGTGTGTGTGTGTGTGTGTGTAACAGGTCATGTATACTGATGGCACCTGGTGGCTAAAGCAGAGAAATGCATCAAGAAATTAGTAAGAAAAGAGAAATTGAGCCAGATATGAAAACAGGGATACCTTGAAGACTTGGGCATTTGTTCAGCAGATTGATGAAGTTAATCTCCAGGTCTGTACACACTTAGGTCATTTCACTAGTGTCAGGGTGATGATGCATCTAATAGCTCTGAGCAAAAGGCAACCCCTGCACAGTGAGTTTTATTTGTAATTTTTATGAAAGTCCCGGCTCTCCCAGAGCTTAATTTACACCACTTTGTTTTCATCTTGACCCATCTCCTTCTGGCAAAACTGTAGCCCACCCTTCCATATTTTGGGGGCTCCAGCAGGGATTTTTACCCTGCTGCTTAAATACTCCAGAATAGTATGTCCACGCTCAGAGGGGAAGATTGAAAACATGAGGATGGGATCAAAGAACAGTTCACAGCCTCGACTCCTGTTCCAGGGTGTTTCTAATGAGGACCAAGAAGGCTCTATAGGCTTTAGATTAAGAGCAAATAAGTGAAGAGAGAAGATTTTTTAGAGAGCTACCCAGAGCTTTCCTGATTGTAGTTCTTGGGTCCAATATTATTATTTTTTAATGATGTTTGTTAAGCACTTACTATGAGCCAGGCACTTACTAAGCACTGGAGTAGATATAAGATAATCAGGTTGGACACCATCCCTGTCCCACTTATGGCTCATGGTCTTAAGCCCCATTTTACAGGTGAAGTGACTGAGGCACAGAGAAGGTAAGTGCCTTGCCCAAAGTCACAGAGCAGACAAGTATTTTGGGAGAATCTTCCCCATCTCCTTTCCAATCTCTTATTGAGGTTCGAGTCCAGGCATTTATCTGCTGAAGCCCTGTCCTCCCATTCTATGTGATGTCCCTATAAAATCCATTCTGCTGGATAGGGATTTACAATACTCTATACATCCTTAGATTTCCCTCTAGAAACTCATTATGAATCTCTCATTTATGAATTTATCCAAATCCCTCTTGAACCTGCTGATATTTTATCCTATAAAACTTCCTATTGTAATAACTCTCTTATGCTTTACCACTTTCTTTCCTTTTGTTTGATTTGGATCTTCAAACATCAGTAGGTACTCTCTCTTCCAGTTTTGGTAGAATTTAATTAACAACACTTCTAGGTTTGCCTTGCTCTCGTCCTTCATGACTTCATAAACTTCAGTCACGTCCTGGCCAAACTTCTTTCCAGACAAAAGAGTCCTATTTTTCTTTTCAGTTCATTCTCCAGCAGAAGTTTCTCTGCAACTGCTGAACAAATGATTAGAAAAAACGGTATCAAATCGTCCACCAACATAATGAAGTGGAGAATTGCACATGGATTATAAGAATTCAGGCCTTTTCCTAGATTAACCATTCTTATATCAATCTTGATCTCTAGAAAAAGGCAGATTTTTTATACCATAACAGATGGGGATTTTACTGCGCTCCCAAATCAATTATCTAATTAATCTGGGAGCGCAGTAAAATCCCAATCTGTTATGTAGATTCTGCAGTGTAGATTCAGGAGTTCTTGAACCATGTTAAGTCTTTTCCAACTTCAAAATGCTGATCTGAATATGCATGTTTCTGGGCCAGGGGTGAGAGGGTTGTCAGTCTACTCCCCTGAAGGGCCTCACTATGGAAGCAGTTGTTTCATTTGTCCTTTAAATTGTTTGAATTTTCCACATTCAAATATTTCTTGTTTCTGTATTTATCTTCCCCCTTAAATTGTCTTTTCCTTCAGGATAATGGACTGTGTCTTATTTTCTCCGAATATTCCCAAAGCACCAGACTTTCAGTGAATAGTTTTGATGATGTGGCAAGCATGTTTAAAATTGAAGCAAACAATCCAATGAAATTGCACTGTATCCTACCCCAGACTACTTCATTTTAACTGGTGCGAACAGTCACAGCCAGATCATTTGACAAGGGGCTGAAAGGAGGTGGGACTAACTCTTAGAATAGCTCAGAGTTGGGGCAGTTGACTTAGATTTGGCCTGTCCAGTCTCTATCTTCCTTTAATAATGTCTTGGGATGAAGGGGTAATCTAAACATGTAAAACAGTTGCTCATGATGGAGGCAACACCATTGAGTTCTATTTTCCTAAACTGTACTTTACCTATAAAAAAGCCTAAACTCATATACCACCTTTAAAGCAATATTTATAGCTAGAGTCTCCTGATATATGTTTCCCTTAGTCATCCTGTCATATAAAACTTTTCCTATCCATTAATCCTGTTACCGTAAGAAACAAAAAATTGCTGCTTGAAAAAGATGTTCTGACATGAGATCCCTTCTCTATGCTCAATGTCACCTTAAGAGTACACCCTTAACCAATCAATCAGTGGCATTTATAGAGCTTAGAATGTGCAGAGCACTATGCTAAGCACTTGGGAGAGTACACTATAACAGAATTAGCAGAAAGGTTCCCTGCCGATAACAAGCTGACCCCGAAGTATCTTGTAATCTTGTATCTATCAGTAAAATTGTGTTGGCATTAACTGCTCTACAGCTTGAGGGCAAACGTACTGTGAAATCATCTTGTGTTGTGGTCTCAACAGGTGCTTTCTCTGAGGAAAAAAATGTAAAAGATTGATTGATTGATTGTTTATCCATGTTCTCTGGAACTTTAAAGTTGAAAGAAACATTTAACATTAACATAATTAGTGAGGTTTCAATTCATAGCGGGAGATTATCATATTGTAATAAAGGGCACAAAGGGCTCTTCAGTGTCCTTTTTAAAACAGTAAAATAAAAATATTAAAGTTGTGCCCACAGCTGACAAAGCAAAGTTGAGTCCAATTCCTTGAATTTGGCTTTGTGTTGTCTTTTTAAAAATTATATTAACAATATAGCAATTAAAATATTTTCAGATACAGAAAGCACCTGATATTTAATAACAATAGTACTCTGAAAATAAGTATAATTTCTACTGGAACAAACATAGCAAATAAATGGTCTCTCAGAGAATTTACACCATTGGGAAAAAAAGGGTTAGGCAAGGTCTGCTGAATATTTACTACCATTTAATGTGTTATAATTTATTCCTTTTGATCTAAAATCTGACATTTGAATATGGAAACAGATAGGTTTTGACCCTGGAATTCATTTTGACTATTAAAACTAGGTAAAATGAAAAGGAAGTAATAGTTTCTCAAGTGTGCCAACAGGCTAAAAAGGTTGTCAGAAGATTAAGGTAAAGACTCTCAAAAAGAATCAAGTATCTTTTCATGTCTCTAACCAATGGGAGCCTATCCTTGATAGACATAAACCTAGGTTGAACTCTCCTCAGTTTACTCTGATAGATGTCATATTTTAAGCAGAGGTGTCGAAAATGGAACCTCATAAACACTAAATAAGCTGCTAGAATTGACTTTGCATGAAAGGGAGGATAAGCATCTCAATAAAACAGTGTTAACATTAGATCTCCCCTGTAGCTATTTGGAGAAGTATTAACTCTAAAAGAAGTATTTACCACACATAACATTCACAGGATGAGTGAATCAATCAATCAATCAATGATGTTTACTGAGTGCCTATGATGTGCAGAAATCTGCAATAAGTGCTTGAGAGAGTCCAGTATAGTATAGTAGAATTGATAGGCAGAGGGTAGCATGCAATAGAACTGGTAATAATGTTGGTATTTGTTAAGCGCTTACTATGTGCAGAGCACTGTTCTAAGTGCTGGGGGAGATACAGGGCCATCAGGTTGTCCCACGTGAGGCTCACGGTTAATCCCCATTTTATAGATGAGGTCACTGAGGCACAGAGAAGTGAAGTGACTTGCCCACAGTCACACAGCTGACAAGTGGCAGAGCCGGGGGTCGAACCCATGACCTCTGACTCCGAAGCCCAGGCTCCTTCCACTGAGCCATGCTGCTTCCCCTGATCCCTGCCCACAAGGAGCTTACAGTTTGAAGGGAATGAATGTTGCCTTCTGAGCAGGGTTAAGAGGAAAAACGTTTTCAGGAGCCCCCACCCCACCCCAATTCCCTTCCTGGAGTAGCTCCCAGGTCCCTGGAGTAGCCCACCCTAACCCTTGCTCCCCTATGGGAGCAGACAGTGCTGCAGGGCACTGCTTCCTGGGCTCTGCACATCCCTCGCTCCCTAGCCCCATAGTTGCCACTAGCAGGGAGCAGTGTAGCTTAGTGGAAAGAACACAGGTCTGGGAGTCAGGAGACCTACGTTCTAGTTCCAGCTCTGCTATTTGCCTGCTGTGTGACCTAGGGCAAGTCACTTAACCTCTTTATGCTTCAGTTTCCTTCTCTGTAAAATGAGGATTAAATGCCTGCTCACCTTTCCTCTTAAACTATAAGTCTCTTGTGGGAAAGGGACTGAGCCTGATTTTATTTTCTCTACCCCAGCACTTGTCATACGATTACAAGAATAATAATAACTGTGGTATTCATTAAGTTCCTACTATGTGCCAGGCACCGTACTAAGCACTGGGTGTATACAGGATAATCAGATCTCACATGGAGCTGGCAATCTAAGTCAGAGGGAGAACGGGTATTGAATCCTCATTTCACAGGTAAGGGAACTGAGGCACAGAGAAGTTAAGTGACTTGCCCTAGGTCACACAGCAGGTACGTGGCGAGACCAGGACTAGATTATTAGTGTTATTGTTAATATTATTACAATAGCGTCATGCAAATTTCTGTGATTGTGCCTATACTCTGACATACTCCATAGCAAAATCTGATAGGCTTAGTATGCTGGTTATTAGCCTAAAGCTGTCTTGATTTGCTATTGCTTGCTCCCCCATCTCCTTTTCTCTATCTCTCATCTTTTTTCTGTTCTCCTCAACAGTTCCCCTCATACTCATTTCCCCCACTACTTCTATCTGGCAAACAACAAAGTCATAGGCCTGGCAGAAGACCAGGAGACCTCCCGTTACCGGCCTCCTTCCTCCCGGCCCCAGAATCGTTTGGAAGATTCTTGGAGGAAGTTGGCTCCTCTGCCAGTAGTGGAAAACTCCACCTCCCCTGAGGGGATAGAGCCAAGTTCTCCTCAGGGAGGTCAGGCAGTTGGAGCTTGTTTGATGGCTATGATGTAGACTGCTGCCTAGGCTCAGGAGACCCCAGAAGAGTGTCATATGGTGATAGATTGCTCTCAGTCTACTTATCCCTGAGATTAAAGTGATTCTAGGGTCAGTTGAGGTTTCTGAGATGGAGCCTTTTTTCCAGCCATTTTTTAATGGTGTTTGTAAAGCGCTTCCTATGTACCGGGCATTTTACTAAGCTTTTGGTTAGATGCAAGCTAATCAGCTTGGACACAATCCATGTCCCAGGGGAGGCTCACAGTCTTAATCCCCATTTTACAGATTCATTCATTCAATCGTATTTATTGAGCACTTATTGTGTGCAGAGCACTGTACTAAGCACTTGGAAAGTACAATTCGGCAACAGATAGGGACAATCCCTACCTAAAAATGGGCTCACAGTCTATGAGATAACTGAGGCAAAAAAGTTTAAGTGACTTGACCAAGTTCACACAGCAGACAAGTGGTGGAGGTGAAATTTCCCCAAAGAAGTGCTCAGGCAGCCAAGAGCTGGGCTGAAGCACATGTCAGGGAGATCACCCCGCTTGACCATGGCAGCCTTGATCCTCATTGGTTTTAAAGTACCTCGTAAACCTTGCCTTCACTATTTTCAGTTGTGATTTTTTCCAGTTATTATTTCTAATTCAGTCCCAATTTTGACCTCATCTTGTTTGGTATTTTTATCCAGCCACGGTCCCTGGGGCCTCCCCAGAACTTTTAACTATACCCTGGAAGGAGTTTTTCATCCTATAACTTCTGTGGAGAATACTGAATGTAAGGTGGTTAGTAATTTTAATCTTAGTTAGTGGTTTAGCGCTGAGTGGCCCAAACTTCTACCTCCTGAAGAAAAACTTTGTTGGAGTTTAATTCTGAGCGCCCTACCTTAAGAACACTATTCAGGGGTTGGAACTGTCTCTGTTTGGCATTTTTAGGATCTCCGGGAATTTGGTGCTAAATAAATCCAATGTACCATAATTCTCCAAATAAATCTATTAGAATCTTTTAGCATTATTAAAGAATCTTTTAGCATTTTAGCATTATCACACTCCTCCAGAAGACCTTTCTTGTTTAAGCCCTCTTTTCCCCGGCTCACTCTCCCTTCTGCACCTTCTATGCACTTGGATCTGTGACTTTGGACATTTGATATTTGCCTCACCCTTAAGCTCCAGCACTTATTTGCATGTCTTTAAAGTGTTTATTATAATTTATTCATATTAATATCTGTCTACTCTTCTAGACTGTAAACTCATTATGGGCAGAGAATGTGTCTTCCAATTCCATTGTACTCTTCCACACACTTAGCACAGTGCTCTGCACATAAGCTCTCTAAATACCATTATTGATTGATTAGAGATTTGGAAGAGGTGGAAAGCATTTCTACTGCTTCAGAATCCTTAGAGAAAATCATTTCCTTCCTTTTTTTTTTTTAGGGTAATAATTTTCAGAAATCTAAATCTGCTTTTTCCCTTTTTTTTTTCTGGATTAGTCAATGACATTTACAACAGTACTAAACACTTGGGAAAGGACAATGTAACCGATTTGGTAGACATATTCTCTGCTGAACTGCCCAGCCAGACAATGGCATTTTTGACAGTGTGGGGAGGAATCCCTCTTCCTGCTGCTTGTGCACTCTACATCTATCTGCACTTGCTCCCTCCGGGGAATTTTGTCAGTGCGTTGTTTCTGTCAGCAAGCTGGGGTGGGAAGGATTTTCCTTCCTTCATTCAATCGGATTTATTGAGTGCTTACTGTGTGCAGATCACTGTACTAAGCACTTGGGAAAGTACAATACAATAATGAACAGTGACATTCCCTGACCACAGTGAGCTTACAGCCTGGGGGTGGGGGAAGACAGACATCAATACAAATAAATAAAATTACAGCTATGTCCATGAGGGCTACGGGGCTGGGGGTGGGGAGGCAAAGGAGGAAAGTCAGGGTGACACAGACGGGAGTGGGAGATGAGAGAAGAAGGGATTCATCTGGGAAGACCTCTTGGAGGAGATATGCGTTCAGTAAGGCTTTGAAGGTGGGGAGAGTAATTGTCGGATTTGAAGAGGGAGGGTGTTCCAGGCTAGAGGCAGCATGTGGGCCAGGGGTCAGCAGATTGAGACACAGTGAGAAGGCTAGTTTTTGTGGCCCTATCTTGACTCGAGTCCCCATCTCCCACCACAACCCAGAGGGTAAGAAACACTTATTTCACACCTCGGAAGTTGGTTCTGGCTCAGCTTAGCACTTTGCTGCTCTGTATTCTTCTGCTTTGTAGAGCAACGTGGCTCAGTGGAAAGAGCACGGGCTTTGGAGTCAGAGGTCATGGGTTCGAATCCCTGCTCGGCCACTTGTCAGCTGTGTGACTTTGGGCAAGTCACCTAACTTCTCGGTGCCTCAATTACCTCATCTGTAAAATGGGGATTAAGACTGTGAGCCCCACGTGGGACAACCTGATTCCCCTGTGTCTACCCCAGTGCTTAGAACAGTGCTTGGCACATAGTAAGTGCTTAACAAATACCAACATTATTATTATTATTGTTATTATTACTCCTGTGCCTACAGCTCCCAGCAGCTCACTTCGGTAAACTGTGATGTGGCTGTCTGGATGCAGGATTTATAATGAGCTTGAGGGAGGGAACAGGTACATCTTTGTGATTCAGAAAAGATGTTTTGGGTCTTCATCGCCGATAGGCTCTAATGCTTGATATTAGGCATAAAGCCCTGGATAAGTATGGGAATTGTGACATTTATGCTTTATTTTTATCCTTGTGAGCTCTTTTCCTTTCCTTTCAACAGTTTTATTCCATGAGTTTTGACAACGATACTCAGCTGTCAGATTAAAAGAGAAATCAGTGGAAAAAATGGTTGCTCTCCTACTTATGAGGTGGTTTTAATCTATCTCCGATGAGTAACAAAAAGACCTGCTTTACCCCCCTTTCCCTGGGGAGCAATTTGTTATAGCCTGAAATGATCAGGCAACAAAATGAATTGGCTTTCATATCCATCTGCCCTAGAGGAAGAGACACTAGTTGCTTCTTCATTTGTGAAATTGAATAAACAAGGAGGAATCTGATGGACAGAATTTCCTTTGTTTCCTTCTAATTATTCCCATTCTAAGTGTATTGTTGGTGCCTCAGCTCTTCATTAATGTGGGTAGGAAACAGGTCTACCAAATCTTTAATATAATACTACCCCAAGTGCTTAGTACAGTGCTTTGTACATACTAAACGTTCAATAAATACAATTGATTGATTAAGATGGGAAGAATCAGTGCTTTGTTTTATTGTTTCATAAATCTGTGTACTGTGAGGATTGCTTTTTTTCCCCCCATCTGAAGGAGAAAAGTGGAGTTGAGAAAGCGATCCTGATTTGGAAGATCCTATCTTCTGATGAGTTGGTTCTAGAATCCTCTAGCCTTGATGAACCACAGCCAAAATACCCTTAGAGAGGTTCTGAAGAATTCTATTATTTATCTGCATCCTGGCACATCAAATGTGAAACAGACAACCTAGAGTACTGCTTTTCCACTGCATGCTTCGGCATAATCACTGGTATTTTTTAGTGCTTACTAGGTGCAGAGCACTGTACTAAACACTTGGGAGAGTATGGCTCATATTTCACCAAACTTGTAATAACCAACTTTTCATTTTTAAGAACATTTTAAATGCATGGTTTTTTTTTGATATGTTTCTAATTAACCCGAGGCAACTAAGTAGAGCATTTACTATTAAGACCTTCTGAGGTTTGGTAATCAATCAGTGGAATTTATTATTTGCTACGGGCAGAGCACTGTACTAAGTGATTGAGAGAGTACAACAGAATTAGCAGACACATTCCAGGCCCATAACAAACTTACCTCTCACCCTCCTTCTCTATTATTCTCAGGTCTTTCTCTATGGAGGGTTGTTTTCTCACACCTGATTTTTCTGCGTCTGAGCCATCACCAAAGGAGTCTGTAAGGGGGTGGGGTAGGCAGGTGCCCAATTACCCCTCGAGAGGTTTGGGCCTGAGACTAGGGGAACTGTTCATTCAATAGTATTTATTGAGAGCTTACTATGTGCAGAGCACTGTACTAAGCGCTTGGGATGAACAAGTCGGCAACAGATAGAGACAGTCCCTGCTGTTTGACGGGCTTACGGTCTAATCGGGGGAGACGGACAGACGAGAACAATGGCAATAAGTAGAGTCAAGGGGAAGAACATCTCGTAAAGACAATGGCAACTAAATAGAATCGAGGCGATGTACAATTCATTAACAAAATAAATAGGGTAATGGAAATATATACAGTTGAGCAGACGAGTACAGTGCTGTGGGGATGGGAAGGGAGAGGTGGAGGAGCAGAGGGAAAAGGGGAAGAAGAGGGTTTAGCTGCGGAGAGGTAAAGGGGGGGTGGCAGAGGGAGTAGAGGGAGAAGAGGAGCTCAGTCTGGGAAGGCCTCTTGGAGGAGGTGAGTTTTAAGTAGGGTTCTGAAGAGGGGAAGAGAATCAGTTTGGCGGAGGTGAGGAGGGAGGGCGTTCCGGGACCGCGGGAGGACGTGGCCCAGGGGTCGACGGCCGGATAGGCGAGACCGAGGGACGGTGAGGAGGTGGGCGGCGGAGGAGCGGAGCGTGCGGGGTGGGTGGTAGAAAGAGAGAAGGGAGGAGAGGTAGGAAGGGGCAAGGTGATGTAGAGCCTTGAAGCCTAGAGTGAGGAGTTTCTGTTTCTGCCCTAGCCCCACTGAACTTGATCCCGTCGCCCAGTAAAGTCCAGAGCAGTGGTAGGGAAGAAGGAAGATGGTATTTAATAAGCATTTGCTATGTAAAGAGCACTGTACTAAGCACTTGGGAGAATACACAGAGTTGGCAGACACATTCCCTGCCCAAAATGAGTTTACGGTTTGGAGGGGGAGACTCTCATTTCTTCCTGCATCTTTCTGCACCATTTCCTTCACAGTTTCCTTCCTTCCCTCCTCAAAGCCACTTCCTCAAAGTCCTCCCTTCCCTGAATATCTCACAAAGATTGTTATCCCAAATGAACGTTCATGATCAAAATGAAAATTTGGCACCCCTGGCTATCGCTTATCCCTTATCTGTTTCTCAGAAGAGCATGGGCTTGGGAGTCAGAGGTCATGGGTTCTAATCCCAGCTCTGCTACTTACCGGATGTTTGACTTTGGGCAAGTCACTTAACTTCCCTGTGCTTCAGTTGCCTCATCTGTAAAATGGGGATTAAGACTGTGAGCCCCACGTGGGACAACCTGATTACCTTGTATCTACCCCAGAGTTTAGAACAGTGCTTGGCATATAGTAAGCATTTAACAAATACCATCATCATCATCATCATCATCACTATCATCACCAGTGGTCTGCACATAAGCACTGAGTGATGCTAAATGCAAACTTCATTCAGTCCATTCTCTTCTTCATCATCATCAATCAGTCAATTGCATTTATTGAGCAGTTTCTCTGTGCAAAGCATTATACTAAGTGCTGGGGAGAGTAATAATAAGAATGATGTCATCTGTTAGCACTTACTATGTCCCAAGCACTGTTCATTCAATCATATTTTTGAGCTCTTACTATGTGCAGAACACTGTACTAAGTGCTGGGGGGATGCAAGGTAATCAGATTGTCCCACAAGGGGCTCAAGGTCTTAATCCTCACTTTACAGATTAGGTAACTGATGCACAGAGAAATTAACTGACTTGCGTAAAGTCACACAGCTGACAAGTGGCGGAGCCAGGATTAGAACCCATGACCTTTGAATCCCAAGTCCGTGCTATTTCCACTGAGCTATGCTGCTTCTCTATACAATATAGCAGAATTAGCAGACACGTTCCTTGCCCATAATGAGCTTACAGTCATTGATATTTATTATGCTTACTATAAACAGGGCATTGTAATAACCGTGAGGACAGTCCCAGACAAGTGCCACGATCCTAATCAAGTGCTATTGCCTGATTTGCAGATGTACAACTTCTAATGGTACCTGTTCATTCATTCATTCAATAGTATTTATTGAGCGCTTACTATGTGCAGAGCACTGTACTAAGCAGTTGGAATGTGCAGAGCACTGTACTAAGCGCTTGGAATGTGTTCTCTCTCCTATTTAGATTAAGAGCCTCACGTGGGTCAGGGACCGAGTCCGAGTTGATTAACTTGTATCTTTCCCAGTTCTTAGAACAGTGCTTGACACATAGTTAGCACTATATGAATATAATAATAATAATAATAATCAGAAAAAACAAACACACTTTTTTCAGGCCAGGGGTTACTGACCTCCTACTCAGCAGCAGTAAGGAAAAACTGAGGCAGGAATGCCAGGATTTGTTTGGATATTAAATCTCTCTTCTTCCTTGAATGAAAAATGCCAGATCAGCAAAAACACAGCATACTAGGGAAGTAATCGGTGATGTCTCACTTTCCTAGCCATATGCACAGGTAGAACTCCAGATTGAGCTGAGTTCTAAATTTGTAATTGATGAGGCCCAAGTAGTTTCTCAACTTTCTTCTTTAGCTAATCTCAATATGTGTTGTATTTTTTCTTAAAATATTTTCTAGGTCAAATTATATTTTTAATTTTTACATAATTTTCAATATTTTCACTTAAACTTTAAGTGAGGAACCTTTGCTTCAAGATGGCAAAAATGACTAAACGTTAAACTGTCTTAAGTTATTCATAAAATTCATATATTGAATGCATAACAGAGAAATAAAGACTAAGAAAGAGCTCTTCCCAAGGATGCTCAATATTACATAAAATCTCTCTTTTCATCTTATGTTTTGCATTTTCAAAAGCTTAACCATCTAACAACCAAAATTTTTGTCAGTATTAGTAGAGTATCTCTATTGTGCCAAAGATTCACTAGAGCAGTCAAATATTATTGATGGATAAGAAATAAAGTTCAGTGAAGGAGCCAGTGTGGAAATTTCTTGAAACATTTTTTTTTTTAAATATAAGATCTTGGTTTGTTAAATTGCACCAAGGCAGTGTAGCGTGCTTCCCTGCATACAGTTAATCCGTAATTTCCCATTCCCTGAAATGGAGAGATAGAATGAAGCTCTATGCATGGTTTGTTTCTGAGATAATCTGTCTGTGTTTTTTCACCCCCCTCTCTGAAACTAATGATATCTCTTCCCCTCAAGGACAAGGGGGTTACACTGTGGGAAAAGTTGTAGAGTGTTAAATAGGTGAAGGTGTTAATTGGTTGCTGTGTTTTTTCTGTCTGAATTTCTGTTAGTTCACACCTTTTTCATTTGGGGAGTAACATAAATCTTGCCTTTTATGTAATTATGTAATTTAATTGTAATCGTCTTACATACATGTAAAACAAGCTTTTCTGGTATCGAGTTAATCATTTCGACATTCAGAATCTCCAAGGAGTGTTCATAATTTTCGTCATTTTAAATCTCTAGGCAGTACCTCATTCCAGTTTTCCTTCCCCCAGATCTTATGAAACACATGCCATAAGCATTCCAAATTAGGTAGATTCAAGATTTGGAATACAACTTTCAGTGATCAATGTACGCATTTACCTTTCAACAAGTTTTCCCTATATTCCAAGAGGGACACAACATTCCAAACATGCCACTGATAAAAAGAACCTCCAAATATGTGTCTGAATACCTGCATCTGGGTGTCATTTGGCTAAACACATACTTGAATCCAGATAGCGTCAGGGGATCCCTTCTGCTTGAATAGATTGGCAACTGAGAACGTTTTCACATTTGAATTCTCTACTAGATCGTTATCCCAAAGCACCAGCCTCTTCCTTTTTACAGAGTGAGGCCTAGTATAACTCTGAGACCCCAACTTCCATTGGCTGAAACAAATATCCAAGATGACAACTCTACAGAAAATGTGAACTGGTGAGAAAGCAACTAAACCACACATGTCTTCCGATCTGACAGATTTTTTGCCAGCCTTTGGGCTTTGTTCCAGTTTCCTAGCTAACCCAGAGCAGTGATAATACAGAGGAAGACACCACCGGTTCTATTTTGTCACTATTAAATGACATTTGGGTGTTTTGGTTTTTATGATATTTCTTGAATCGCATACTATGTGCCAGGCACAGTACCAAGTGATGGGGTAGAGGACAGTCGTATTGCTATATAAAGTGGAGTAATAGCCAATAAGCTAATCAGGTTGGACACAGTCCGTGTCCCTCATGGAGCTCGCAGTCTTAATCCCCATTTTACAGATGAGGTAACTGAGGCAAGGAGAAGTTAAGTGATTTGCCCAAGGTCACACAACGGACAATTGGGGGAGCCGCATCCGGGGTTAGGTCCGGGGTCTTTTTGATTACCAGGCCCGTGCTCTAACCACGAGGCTACGCTGCTTCTCCTGCAAACCGTTCAAAAAGCTGAATGTCAGACAGTTACAAGATCAAGGACATCAAGCGAGGAGCTTCACCACATCATCAAAACACGACAGCTGGAACAAGAAGTTCCTTCTGCCTCTACCATGTAAGCAGTGAACAGATCCTTCTGCAAGATACTATCTACCAGGTAGCCATTAAGACTTGGGCACTGTTAGCAAACAACACCAGGACCGGTTTGACTAGAATAACTCCGAGATCAAAGGCAAGCACTGCTTCATCAACACCTTGCCCCGTCTCAAAACCCTGACAAAAGGGATGCTTATTGAAGCCTATGTCATGACATGCAGAACCAGTGAAGGAACACGTGTGGTAAGTGGTGGGACAACAAGGTTGAAGCGATTCAAGGCTATTGGAGCCCTGTACCTCGAAGGGTGTGTCCGAACCCATGCGCCCTCAGTCAATCAATTGTATTTATTGAGAACTTACTTTATAATAATAATAATGTTGGTATTTGTTAAGTGCTTCCTATGTGCACTGTTCTAAGCGCTGGGGTAGACACAGGGGAATCAGGTTGCCCCACGTGGGGCTCACAGTCTTAATTCCCATTTTACAGATGAGGTAACTGAGGCACAGAGAAGTGAAGTGACTTGCCCACAGTCACACGGCTACAAGTGGCAGAGCCGGAATTCGAACCCATGACCTCTGACTCCAAAGCCCGGGCTCTTGCCACTGAGCCATGCTGCTTCTCTATATGCAGAGCAGTGTACTAAGTACAGTATATGGCTCCATTCTCATTACAGATGATGAGGGAACCTTAAAGAGTTGAGCACAGAAAAGCCAACGGTTTCCTTAAGACACCCCACATATCAATAATAATAATGTTGGTATTTGTTAAGCGCTTACTATGTGCAGAGCACTGTTCTCTGTGCTGAGGTAGATACAGGGTAATCGGGTTGCCCCTCATGAGGCTCACAGTCTTAATCCCCAAATTACAGATGAGGTAACTGAGGCACAGAGAAGTGAAGTGACTTGCCCACAGTCACACAGCTGACAAGTGGCAGAGCCGGGATTCAAACCCATGACCTCTGACTCCCAAGCCCGGGCTCTTTCCACTGAGGCACGCTGCTTCTCTAAGGCTGTATCCTCTGAAAAAGTTAACTGAGCAACATTCTGCAAGGTGGCCTTCGTGAGAACATTTAAGTCACCATCAGTGCAGTTAAAGCTCCGAGAAACAGCAAAAGGTTTGGAGTCTCAGACTGTACTCAGGCCAAGGTCTACAAGCGGAAGAGGAAGTGAGCTGCCTAGATATTTGCACTTCCGAGTGCCACATGATTTCAAATATGAGAGATTTCACGTGGTTGGCTCTTGAGGAATTTCAATTTCCCAGAAGTCTTCCTTGACTATGCCCCCATTTCCTTTTCTTCCACTCCCTTCTGCCTTGTCCTGGCTTGCTCCTTTTATTCATGCCCAGTCCCAGCCCCATATCATTTATGTACATAACTGTAATTTATGGAGTGAAAGCTCACTGTGGGCAGAGAATGCATCTGTTTTATATTGCTTTATTGTACTCTCCCAAGCACTCAGTACAGTGCTCTGCACACAGTAAGTGCTCAATAAATACAACTGATTGATTGATTAAGGCCTTCTGCATCACCTCTGCACTTGAGCCTGTACCCTTTAGGTACTTCACACTCAGCTCCACAACACTTCTGTAAATATCTGCAGTTTATTTTAATCTATGTCTCTCCCTCGGGACTGTAAATTTTTGTGGGCCTGTCTACCAACTTATATTGTACTCACCCAAGTGCTTAGTATAGTGCACAGTAAGTGCTCAATAAGTGCCACTGATTGACTGATTGATTAAGGGAGACTTACTCATCAATAAGCTAGTAAATTAGGTCAGACCTGAAGAACACCCGAGGAGGAACAAAAAAGTCTTACATGCAGAAGATGTGGAAAGCATTGTTTCACATTGGGTCACATATGCATTCGTGGATAAAATCGATAGTGTCACCTCCAAACTCCAGAGGACAGTTGTACTGCTATATAAAGTGGAGTAATATCCAATAATTGGGCCATTTCCCCACATTACTTTGAGAGGGAGCGGAGGCACTCGACACCTAGAGCTTTGGGTACATATTAAGTCGCCCTTCGCCTTCGGAAATGACGCTTCCCATTGGTGGTGAAATTTCCTTATGGGTGCCAGTGTGGTTGGAGAGACTGATGTAAGACTGACAGTCCTGACCACATCATGCACACACGGAGTTTATCCCCTGTGGTGCTGAAGTGTTTGCTGCCTGCACAGAGCACATAATAGACTATACCAACTGTCAGCATTTCCCATGAAACAATAAGCCTGTTTGTGTAGGAACTCTAGGAGCTCCATTGGCCTCATGTTGCCTTTAAAGTTTTCCCTTGTCCACTCCACCCCATGGAGAATTTGTGATATACAGAGTTGCTAAGATACATTTTCCAGAGCCAGAGGGCATCGGTAAGGGCCGTGCCATAAATGTTCCTATGTCATCCCCCTGGAAGTCTAAATGCCATCCTAATGAATGCTTTCCCCGGATGTAGTCCTTGTGGATTTTAAGGTCTGATTGGTGAAAGGCCACCCAGAGCTGCTAATAATAATAATTATTACTATTATGGTATTTGTTAAGCACGTACTGTTCTAAGTGCTGGGGTAGTTACAAGATAATCGGGCTGGGCACAGTCCCTGTCCCACAGAGGGCTCACAGTCTTAATCCCTATTTTGCAAATGAGGGAACTAAGGGACAGAGAAGTTAAGTGACGTGCCCAAGGTCACACAGCAGACAAGTGGCAGAGCCAGGATTAGAACCCAGATGCTTAAGCTCGTTGTGGGCAGGGAATGTGGCTGTTTATTGTTGTGTTGTCCTCTCCAAGCATTTGTTCAGTGCTCTGCGCATAGTAAGTGATCGATAAAATTGATTGAATAATAAATTCTTCTGACTCCCAGGCCCATGCTCTATTCAGTAGACCATGCAGCTTCTCGGTAGGTAGATAACAATAATAATAATAGTAGTATCTGTTAAGCACTGTGTGCCAAATACTGGATTTGGTGTGCGGCAGATACAAGATAATCAAGTCGGATCCCATCCCTCTCCCAGATGGGGCTCACAGATCAAGGAGGATGGAGAACAGATATTTAATCCCCATTTTAGAGTTGAAGAAACTGAGGCACGGAGAAGGTAAGTGACTTGTCCAAGTCCATTTAGCTGGTAAACGGTAGGGCTGGTATTAGAACCCAGGTTTTCTGAGCCCCGGGCCCATGCTCGATAGGGTTGTTGTGGAAAGGGAATGAGTCTGTTTATTGTTAGAGTGTACTCTCCCAAGTACTGAGTACAGTTCTTTGCACACAGTAAGTGCTCTATAAATAAGATTGAATTAATCAATCAATGGTATTTACTGAGTGCTTACTCTGTGCAGAGCACTGTACTAAGGGCTTGGGAAAGTACAGTATGATAGAATTGGTAGACATAGTCCCTGCCCTTAACAAGCTTACAGTCTAGAGGGAGGCTACTAGGCCATGCTGCGTCCCAGGAAATAGTCACACCACTCCAGGGGGGCACGTTCCTTAAGACTGAATCTCTGCCTTCTTCCAGGAGCACTTACTGCACCTTGGCTATATCTCTAAGGGTTTAGGGTCCACAGAAAAACAGTTTCAAGCTGAAGATCTCGGGAATCTCTTCAGGAATATAGCCCACATCCAGATTGAGTTTAAATTCCACCCTAATGAGTTTGTATTCTAGCTATTTTTCCCAAGGCTACTTACTGACCCGACATTCGTGTGAAGAAAAGGACAGTGGATTCCACTGGGGAAAACTGCAGCGTCCAGAACGTTGATCAGCTTTTTGGTTTTTTTGACAGCTGAGCAAGCTGTAGCCAAGAGAACCTTGTATTATGACTAAACTGCTTCATTGTTACTCATTGGCAGAACTCAAATTACAAAGGATGTCAAGGCTCTTGTGGTTGAACCCTATATTGGTTGCCTCTGACTGCAGTCCACCCAGGAAATTTGCTACTGGTCTCCTGGAGTTCCCTTTATTAATTCACTTAACAGCTAGGCTGTTCCACTTTGTGGCACAAATCAAGATTTGGCCTATTGGTGGGATTGCAAAACCTGTTCTCTAGCGCAGAACCCAAAGTAGTCTTTTTCAACTATCGAACTTGGGAATTTGAGGTCTATGTGTGGTGAAGTATCTTTTTCTTTATGGATTTATTTGTTTGCAGAGTAGCTGTCTTAGATTAAATATTTTCTTCGGTGATTGAGATTATTTTATCCTAGCTCTCCATCTAATATGTATAGGTGTAAAATAAGAACATTGGTGCTTATGAAATGCAACTTATATCGAGGCTCTGATTATATCTCAAATACACTTCATGTTTACTGACCCCAGTAAATTCTGTTCCAAAAGGGAACAGGCCTTTTAATGGATAATGGAATGGGCCATTCTCCCTCTCCTGCCTCCTTACACACCCTTCTCTGCTTTTCCCCACTCAGATCCTTCAAGGAAGGTTTCCGTGCTGGGAGCCAACGTGCCAGCTCCCAGTGACAGGATAACAAGAGATCCTGTTTACCTACCTCTAATGGGCTCCTCTCCCGACCTGGTGGGTGAAAGCACGGGCCAGGGAGTCAGAAGGACTTGGATTCTAATCCCTTCTTTGACACACGTCTGCTGTGTGATCTTGGGCAAGTCACTTCACTTCTCTGTGCCTCAGCTTACTCATACCTAGTTCCTCTGCAACTGGCAATTCATAGCCCTGGCCACCTTTTGACACTTCAATTATATAAGTAAAGCTAAAAACTACATTTTTAGAGGTGTATAGATGTTTTAAGATCGAACACCCCTACAGAACTATGCTAATAGATGGAGCTTTTACCTATATGGCTGAAAATGGATCAGTATTAGTAAACATACATGTAGGTGTATGTTACAGTAAAAACCCCAATATCTGTATATGTTACAGTAAAAACCTGTCATTGTCAGGTGTCATTTATAAAAACTAGGAACTCCAGCTAGAACCAGTCAAAACTTGTTGCAGCTCAATACTTGTACAGTTTAGACTGATTCTTACTAATTGTAACCTGTGAAAACTACAGTTCTATCCACTTTATCCAGTCCAGTGAACTGGTGTCAGATTGGATTTAGAATCTACTTTACGATCGGTTATTTCGCTGTTGGATGTGCATTCTGTATCTTTTTTTTAGTATATAATAGCTTGTGGAGTTTTTTCTGCACTTTTAAATTCTTACTCTTTTTTATAATAAAAGGTGGTTAAAATAAGAAAAATGGGTTTGGTTGCTGCGGGAAACAGTTAAATGGAAAGAACAATTTTTACAAGAACTGCTTAAATTTGAGTACTTATTATGTTTTTATTTAAATTATTTCTTCAACTCTTCATCCTGATATGACTGTCATTTAAATTTTATTTTCTACCTAATGTTTTTGCTTTTAGTAAGGAATATAGGGTAAGACAGTAATTTTAATTTTTCTTGAATTTTACTAAAATCGACTTGACTTTTACCCCCCCAAAAGCGATAAGTACTAGACATCAAATAAGACATCAATTTGTGTCTTAGCAAAAGTTGTTGTGTTTTCTAGTTCTTCCAGAGAAGGCAGTTGTTGATTTCAGTTGGAGACTTTTAGTGTTTATTAGCAACAACTGATAGTAATGGTTTTCATCAGAATTGAAGATGATACTCTTAATGTTGAGATCTGATAACGAGAATGATGATGCTGCACATTTGAGGTGTTCCCCGACAGATTAAGTACTTGATAGCATGTGCTAAGGACCAACATCACTGAAGCAAGACACTGCCGACTTGGGAATGTCATGCAAATGGCTTCCGCAGGTGCTCAAACAGCTGACACATTCCCTTCCCACGAGCTTACAGGCTACAGGATCACTACTCTGTCTCTTGCTCCCTGTCCACAAGAGGAGAAGCAGGAAATTGTAAGCTCCGTGAGAGGAGGAATTGTGTCTATCAATGCTATTGTACTCTCCAAAGTGCTTGGCGGAGTACTATGAACACAGCGAAGACTCAGTTAATTGTGCTGACTGAATAGGAGGAGAGTTGAAACGAAGATGGGGGCTCCAATTCTTTTGTGCCAGGCATCCTGTCTACCACCTCTACTGTATTATACCCTGTATACTGAAAGCTCCTTCTAAACTCTAAACTCATCGTGAGAAATGAGCATGTCTAATCCTGGTTCCGCCACTCGTCTGCTGTTTGACTCTGGACAAGTCACTTCACGTCTCTGTGCCTCATTACCTCATCTGTAAAATGGGGATTGAGACTGTGCACCCAACATGGGACAGGGACTGTGTCCAACTCGATTTGCTCATCATATCCACCCCGACACTTAGTATAGTGCCTGGTACGTAGTAAGCGTTTAACAAGTACCATCATTATTACTATTAATACCACCAACTCTGTACCAAGTGCTTAGAATGGTGCTCTTCATACAGTAAGTGCTCAGTAAATGTCATTGATGATGATGATACTCTCCCAAGCACTTAGTACAGTGTTCTGTTCACTATAAGCACTCAAAAAGTGCCATTGATCAACTGATTGTTCTCTGTATACAAGAGGAGGAGTAAATCGTAAGCTTCTTGAGGGGAGGAATCATATTTATCAACTCAACTGTACTCTTACAAGCGTTTAGTATAGTGCTCTCTACACAAGTGCTCAATGAATGCCAGTGATTGATTAAGAGCATAAGGATGTCGATGCCTCTGCTGCCAGTTTTCTCTTCTTCACTGGGCTCTGGAGCTAGGACCAAGAGGACCTTCCAACCCCAGCCCCAGTGTTCCGTGAGAATGAGCCTCTGCCTAACGGACACTAGTTCAGCCTGCCTACTCAACAGCGAAAGCCACCAGGGATGGGACGAACCCACTCTGAAGCTCCTACTGCGTGAACCCAGCGGGTTTCACTATTTAAAAAAAAAAAGGTATTTGTTAATCTCTTACTATGTCCCAGGCACTATACTGAGTGCAGATGGTAGGTACAAGTTGATCAGGTTGGACACAGTCCCTGTCCCGTATGAGGCTCACAGTCATTGCCGTGACATTTTCCAGCCAGGATCAGCTGGGCCCAGCGACAGCATGAGCCATCTGGCTCCATTGCCACCGTCTCAGCCAACTGATAATGGCAGCTCTTATCACGAGAATAATGAATCAATCAGCGGTATTTATTGAGTGCTCACTGTGTGCTGAGCACTGTACTGAGCACTTGGGAGAGTATGACAGAGTTGGTAGATAAATAAAAGTAAATAAATAATGGATGTGGACATAAGTGCTATAGGGGACTTCTTGGGACTTCTGTCTCTTTTATGTTTTCTTTCATTAGTGGCAGTGACTGACAAATGAGTTTTTTTAAAATGGTATTTGTGAAGTGCTTACTATGTACCAAGCACTGTACCAAGTGCTGGGGTAGATAATATAATAATAATTGTGATATTTGTTAAGCGCTTTCTATGTGGCAGACATTATACTAAGCGCTAGGGTAGATATGAGATAATCGGGTTGGACACAGTTCCTGTCCCACAGAGAGCTCCCAGCCTCAAACCCCATTTTACAGATGGGATAACGGAGAAGTGAAGTGACTTGCCCAAGGTCACACAGCAGACAAATGGTGGAGTCAGGATTAGTACGCAGGTACTTCTGAATCCCAGGCCTGAGAAGCAGCGTGGCTCAGTGGAAAGAGCCCGGGCTTGGGAGTCAGAGGTCATGGGTTCGAATCCTGGCTCCGTCACTTCTCAGCTGTGTGACTGTGGGCAAGTCACTTAACATCTTTGTGCCTCAGTTACCTCATCTGTAAAATGGGGATTAACTGTGAGCCTCACGTGGAACAACCTGATTACCTTGTAGCTACCCCAGCGCTTAGAACAGTGCTCTGCACATATTAAGTGCTTAACAAATACCAACATTATTATTGTTATTATCCCCTAGGCCATGCCGCATTCCATCGTCACCAACCAGAGTGGTTGAAAAGCAGTTCAGAACCCGTCACGTTGCACTTCTCCTTACCCACCTCTCCCTGCCTCGGCCATTCACTTACAGGAGCTGCCGGCAAAGTCACACCTCTTCCTATTTAACAATCGTTGAGGTTCACAGGGAAGCAGTGGCTATCGCAAGGCTCACCCAGAAGTCAGCAGGAACATATTTCCATGTGCTTTCTGGAAAATGGGCGGTGAGGAACTGGTTCCTAGAAAACAGCCCAATTTCTATTATAAGGATATGAGCCATTTGAATTTCTTGAGGTAAGGAATTTTAAAAAACCCACAAATTTTGTGGAAAATACCAATCCATAAGAGGACAAAGTAAGTTCTCCATCTGAGAGGAATTTTGCAAATATCTGGGACTCCGGGAAGATCCGTCAGCCGGGTTAATTCTAAAAGCCTGGTCAAGGTGGCCTGTAGAGAGGGGAAGGAACTGGAGATGGGCATAGCTTGGTTCTCTTTCACCTTCTGCTAAGGATTGACCACCCACGGCCTCCAATTTATCTTGCAAATGGTCGGAAACTGCAGTACTGCCATTGCACGCTGGGGCCTACTTTGTCTCTGATTAGCCATCATTTAGGATTACTATTCAATTGATGGAGCAAATGATTGCCCTAAGTGGGCATTTCTGACGTCCCCATTAAAAAGCTCTTTTCTGTGCCATCGACATGCAACAGAAATGCAGTTTATTTGATTTTCACGGAAGAATAAAACAATTCTGTAACACTGTTCTTTTCTTTTTTTTCTTTTACATCACATCAGGGAGGAAACAAATAATTAGTATTCACGAAGAGAGTCGCAGGACACCATGCTCATCTCCGATCCCGATTTTCTATCGGATAGCTGCCCCGTTAGGAGGTCTGGCTGGATAACCTTGTCCCTCCGTGAATAGATAGCACTTACTACTGGCATTTAGAGAATGTCGAAACAATGTTCTTAGGATCCAGACTTTCTCACCCCTAATCTGAGGTCAACTGCAGTACTAATAAAATGTGTTCTCCAAACGGGCCTAAAATTAAAATTGAATAAATTCAGGAGAAAATCTCATGGGTATTTTATAACTGGTGTCATTTTAACTAGTTAGTGGACGTGGTGAGAATGTCAATAGTATTTATTTACCATTTACTCTGAGCAGTGCTCTGTTCTGCTCTACACAATAGGCCCTCAATAAATACCATCAATCGATTGTACCAAGGGAGAGTACAATAGAGTAAGTAGACACACTCCCTGACCTCAAAAAGTTTACAGTGTAGCATGCCAGAACATAATTTTAAGTATGATTTGGGTTAGCCAAGGCTTGATTTTTGGACATGTTAGAGGATTTACTTTTTAAAATTTTGGAGTGCCCTACTTTAATGGATTGTATAGTCTCTAGGCTTTAATGTCATTGTGGACAGGGAATATGTCTACCAACTCTTTGGTTTTCTCTCAAACGTTTAGCACAGTGCTCTGCACAAAGTAAGCACTCAATAAATGCCATTGATTGGACCACCTTGACTTCCTCAGGGTTTTTAGTAAACCAGGAATGATTCTCTTCCATCTAGCTCAGTGCTAAAGAGCACTCCGCTGCCAGAGGTATGTCTTTTGAATGGAGTGTATAAAGTAGACATATAAAGAAGGTGAACAATCACACAAGTAGAAGTTTCAGGCACAAGGATCAGTCGATTCCATTTATTTGAAAATTAGAGTATGGTCCTGGGAAGGAGAGGATTTGGGTTCTAATCCCGATTCCACCACTTGCCTGCTGTGTGACTTTGGGTAAATCACTTAACTTCTCTGTGCCTTAAATCTTCCATCCATAAAATGGGGAGTAAATACTCGCTCTTCCTCCCTTTTAGACTGTGGTGAGCCCTGTCTGGGATAGGGACAGGGACCGATCTGATTATATTCTATCTACAGTGCTTGGCACATAATAAGTGTTTAAATAGCTTGGGGGGTTTTGTGTGTATTTTTTTTTTTTTTTTTTGCTCAGGAGGGATCTGCACTTACCAAACAAAGGCTCTGGGACAAGGTTGGATGGATGGGGAGGGTGAATAAGGCTCTTTTCTCTGACTCTTGATAGTGGAAGAGGGAATCAGGCCCGGGAGCCCTGCAGGTGTGGAAAAACCAGAGATGTACTCGTTTCCATGGGAGCATCACTTGTCTTCAGTTGCTCCCTTTACCTTCGGCCTCTCCCTCCCTGCTGAGTCACTATGAAGAGTGAATGAGATTAAAGTGCACTTTGCTTTTCTCCTCCATTCTCTCCCCCACTGAGTCATTAGCATACAAGGGGATCAAAATTTAATTGTGACTTGACTTGGGGAAGGTCTATAAAACCTAGTATAAACAGGTTGGCATAACACTGCTTTGACTGTGGCTTGAGGTCCAGAATCTTGGCCCAATTTCTGAAGAGTTTATCTCTCTTCATCCCTTAGATTGCTACTATAATTTTAATAAGATGAATTATGTTCCACTTCTTATACATATTTTTATATATATTTACTTCTGCCTAAAGTAATCAATGCTTAGGAGCAGTGTCTACATAATACTGCTACTTATATTCATATCTTTAGACTCTGTTGCTTCCCCTTACCTGTAATTTGTATCTGTTTTTCCTTGCTAAATATTTGAGGGCAAGGATAATGTCAACTGATTCAAAAGTACTCTCCCAAGTGTTTAATACAGTGCTTGGCGCACAGTGAGTATTCTATAAATACTATAGATTGTTTGAATAATAGTGTTGGTATTTGTTAAGCACTTACTATGTGCAGAGCACTGTTCTAAGCGCTGGGGGAGATGCAGGGTAATCAGGTTGTCCCACGTGAGGCTCACAGTTAATCCCCATTTTACAGATGAGGTAACTGAGGCACAGAGAAGTTAAGTGACTCGCCCACAGTCACACAGCTGACAAGTGGCAGAGCCGGGAGTCGAACCCATGACCTGTGACTCCGAAGGCCAGGCTCTTTCCACTGAGCCACGCTGCTTCCCCAATGAAGGATGTTGAATAAACACCAAAGAGTTCATTAATGAATGAATGTAATTCTAATGGGATTAGAGCCCCTGACCTTCTGACTCCCAGGCCCGTGCTCTATCCACTACGCCATGCTGCTTCACCTAATTTAGTTCATATCTGGAAGAGAAGCAAATTACATAATATCAGAAACACAGATTGTTGAAGAACTAATCCTGAAATTTCATCCGGAAATTTCATCTTTTAGCTCAGACTAGCCATATCTTTGAAATGAGCTACCTGGCTTAGTGGAAGGAGCGTGGGCCTGGGAGTCAGAGGACCTGGGTTCTAATGCCAGCTCTGCCACTTATGTGCTGTGTGATCTTGAGTAAGTCACTTCACTTCTCTGTGCCTCAGGTACCTCATCTGTAAAATGGGGATTGAGATTGTGAGTCCCATGTGGGATGGGGACTGTGCCCAACCTGATTAGCTTATATCTACTCCAGAGCTTTAATACAATACCTGGCACATAGTAAGGACTTAACAGATACCGTTACAAAAAACTTAGTACATCTGTGACAGACATTTTTGTGAAGTCATCTGATTATAAGTATCGCAGATACTACTATCCAAGCAGAAGTGGAACCTGCAGGACACAGTGACCAGGGCAAGTGAATTTTTGAAATAGTTTTTATTGGAAAAAATCCATATTTAGCCCAATTGGCTTGTTATTAGCATCACACAAGAGGTACCCCTGACTTTCGGTATTGATCTCCTTGTCTTGTGCTGACTGAACCGATGTCTTTGAGTCATGGACCACTAGGGCCCAAAGACTCAAGCCAGGAGTTCCAGGACCAGCACATCTACTATAGGTTGGCAGGCCTTTTGATTTCAATTAGGTCCTTTCTCCCACCTTGCTCAGTCTCTTCATTCTGTCAGCACCCAGGTGGTGTTCAGACCAGAAGTTCTAGAAGACAAGAGTGGACTTAGGGCCACAAGAAAAAGCAGCTTATGAAAGTGTGTGGGGGTGTTTGGGGGGACCTTATGATCCAATTAGGAGAAATATGTGAGGATTCAATTTTAAGACAAGCTATACTGTCTGCATGAGTTGAACATAATACTTTTCAGGAAAAGCTTACTAAGGGGTACAAAAGAGGGCTAGAAGTGAATCCCTCAAGAGTGAGCAATGGGTGCTGATTTTTCATTGGATCCTAGGGGTTAAATCTCTAACACTTGTACCTCCTGGATCCCTTTGAGTGCCACCTCTTGACCTGGCCCAGACTTGAAATTGTAGAAATGCATCTCCCCCTGGGAGGGGGGGGGGGGGGCAGTAGGATATAGCTGTCTGCAAAACTAGACAAAGCCCTATGGCGTAAGGTCTGAGGGTCCCCAGGGTCTCATTCAGAAGCAGAAGCTTGGGTTCTGGAGCCCAGAGTTGTAGTGGTGGGAGCTCAGGTGAGTGTTCATGGCCCCTAGTCTCCTTGGAAAGGCTTCTGCTGACCAAACACAAGGAAGCACTTTTGGCCCAAACCTGCTCCCTTCAGACCTGCCTGGGCCTGCTCACCTGGATCCCACACCTCTCTCAAGTTCAGCCCCATGTACGTGACAGTGGCAAATGTGAATCTGAGGAGAGGGCCCTACCTGTAGCAGGAAGAAGGAACTATTTTATGTGCAACTAGGCAGGAAACAGAGAGCCTAATTTTTCCATGTGTACTGAGTCCCAACCCATTCACGTACAACCGAGATAGGGCCAGAGTAATAGTATTTCTTCACTGCTTCTTAAGTGGCAAGCACTGGGGTAGAAACAAGATAATCGGATTGGATGCAGTCCCTGTCACACGATGTCACATGATTATCCTCATTTTACAGATGTGAAGGACCCAGAGCTTGAGCCATGTTACCACAGAAGAGAGGAAGTTGAACAATAGTCTCATCTCCCTCCTCCAGCCGGCTTGTGAGCCATGAGGACAATTGCCCTCTTAGGAATTAGTGCCTGGTTTTAGTGGGCTAAAATGAGTCAGGAAATAGCACCAGTAAGACACAGGTGGAATTGGAGACATTTTTTTCAACCTGCTGTTAGATTTGTCACTTGCAGACACACCTTGGCTCATTAAAGTAAGAGAGGCATGAGAAGCAGTGTGCCCTAGTAGATAGAGCACAGGCCTGGGAGTCAGAAAGACCTGAGTTTTAATCCCAACTCCATCACTTGTCTGCTGTGTCACCTTGGGCAAGTCACTTAAACTATCTATCCCAGTTACCTCACCTCTAAAATGGGGATTAAGGCCAAGAGCTCCAGGTGGGACATGGAGTATGTCCAACCCGCTAGTTGTCTCCATTTTGTTTAGTAAACAAAATCTAATTCATTGGATCTGAAATAGGTGCAATGGTATAGTCAATATAGAATCTTAAACAGGACATTGATAAAGCCGTGCTGTAAATTCATTTAAGGAACTATGAGACCATTTGATAGCTTGTTGGTTGCTGTGGTCTAAATGGTAGCCCAGTAACATTGGGGATTTTTAATTGCTCTAAGTCAGCAAGTAGTTGACTCTCAAAAAGAAATTTTCTCTTCCTGGGCCCAAGGCCAGAGAAAGAAACACAACCAAAGGGCCAATTCCTGAATCGGGCCCCGCCTAAGGTTTCTTCGAATCTTCGGTATGAATTGTGTCCAATGTCTAAGAGTTTTTTTGTGCTCCCTGGGTGGTCCCTGTGGATAGTGCCAAGCCTTGGCATTTTGATGCGTGGCGCCCATTAACTCAGCTCCCACATTTTTCCAGACCATCCTGATGGAGAGCTGGAGCATCAGCAATGAGAAAAGTATTCTCATGGGAATGGCAACTGACCTCCTGGTCATCATCATAATTCTTACTGTTGTGGCAGTGGGACTGATAGACCATATGGAAGTCAAAATGAGAGAACCCAGTTTAATGCCCATTTTTCTTCAGTGGAGCTTAACTAAACCTCTGGGATGAAAGGCATTTTACATGTGATTTCCTTTGGTGCACTTAGTATGGTATATGCTTAATATTCATTCATTCAATCGTATTTATTGAGTGCTTACTGTGTGCAGGGCACTGTACAAATTCATTCATTCATTCAATCATATTTATTGAGCGCTTACTATGTGCAGAGCACTGTACTAAGCACTTGGAATGTACAATTCGGCAACAGATAGAGACAATCGTGTGCTTATTGTGTGCAAAGTACTGTACTAAGCACTTGGGAGAGCCCAGTATAACACAACTGACACATTCCTGCCCACAGCAAGCTCACAGTCTAGAGGGGGAGACAGACGTGGATATAAATGAATACATAAATTATAAATATATATACAGATATATACAAAATGTGCGGTGGGGGTTGGAGGAAGAAGGAATGAAGGAGCAAGTAAGAGCAGCACAGCGTGACTCAATGGAAAGAGCACGGGCTTGGGAGTCAGAGGTCATAGGTTCTAATCCCGGCTCTGCCACTTGTCAGCTGTGTGATTTTGGGCAAGTCACTTAACTTCTCTGGGCCTCAGTTACCTCATCTGTAAAATGGGGATGAAGCCTGTGAGCCCCATGAGGGACAACCTGATCACCTTGTATCCCCCCCCAGCGCTTAGAACAGTGCTTTGCACATAGTAAGTGCTTAACAAATACCAACATTATTATTAGAAGGGAGAGGGAGAAGAGGAGAGGAAGGCTTAGTCAGGGAAGACTTCATCCCTATATGCAGAGCACTATATTAAGCACCTTGGAAAATACAGTACAATAGAGTTGGTAGAAATGATCCCTGCCCACAAGTAGCTTACAGAATTGTAATTTCCATGGTGAATGCACTACTTAGTGAGTATAGGAATCAATTAATTGATAATTGATATTTCTTTCCAAGGCACAGAACTATCAAGAATATGCCTGAAGGAGTACACCTGGGAGGGATAATAACAATGTGTGGTATTTAAGTGTTTAATATTTGTCAAGCACTTTACTAAGCTCTGGGCTAACTACAAAAGAATCAGGTTGGACATAGTCTCTGTCCCACATGGAGCTCAGTTTAAGTAGGAGGGAGGAGATATTAATTTCCATTTTACAGATGAGGAAACTGAGACACAAAGAAGTGACCTGCCCAAGGTCACACAGCGGGCAAGTGGTGAAACGAACTGTGAATAGAATTGTGAAAGTAGAGGGTATAGTGGGTAGAACACGGGCTGTGTGACTTTGGGCAAGTCACTTCACTTCTCTGTGCCTCAGTTACCTCATTGGTAAAATGAGGGTTGAGACTGTGTCCAACCTATTTGCTTATATCCACCCCAGCGGTTAGTACAGTGCCTGGCACATAATAAGTGCTAAACAAATACCATACAAGTGTTAGAATTCAGTTTCCCTGAGTCCCAGGCTCAGCCACACATAAGGGCCAAGTTGTGTCAAGATATTTAACCTGTCCTTTTCCCCACCCTAGGCCTGAGCCCTGCCTGTAGGTCAAACTCAGTCCTGAGCACTGCAGTGGGAATTAGGAGACCTGGGCTGTAGACCTAGTCCTGCCTGGGGCAGGCTAATGTGGAGGGAAGACTGCACATGCATGGAAGGGAAGAGAGGGTGTGAGTGGCACTGGCAAATTACTACCTTTATAATCAATTCTTTTGCATAGATTCTGATCCTAAGGTTTCAGGACTGAGGCTCATTCACTGTTCCCAAAAGAAGATGCTATTCTAGGCCTGGCTGGGCAGAGGAGTGCTTCTGACAATGGTAGAGTGTTGTATCTTCTTGCTTCCTGTGTTTCCCCCCGCCTCTCTTGCTCACGTCATATAGCGGTGGGGTTGAGGATTCTGTCACTGGGATGACTATGGCGTACCACACTTCCCACACTCTTAACAAGGTTTTTCAATCAATAAATGGTATTTATTGAGTGCTTACGGTAAACTCGTCGTGGGCAGCGAATGTGTCCGTTATACCGTTGGGTCGTACTCTGCCGAGTGCTCAGTACAGTGCCCGGCACACGGTAAATGCCCGATAAGTATGAATGATTAATTGCAGAGCCCTGCACTAGCGCCTGGGAAAGTACAGTAGAGCAGAGGGAAGCAGCGTGGCTTAGTGGAAAGAGCCCGGACTTGGGAGCCAGGTCGTGGGTTCTAATGCTGGCTACGCCACTTAGCTGTGTGACTTTGGACAACTTCTCTGTGTCTCAGTTACCCCATCCATAAAACGGGGATTAAGACTGTAACCCCTACGTGGGACAACCTGATTACCTTGTTTCTTCCCCAGCATTTAGAACGGTGCTTTGCACATAGTAAGTGCTTACCAAATACCATCATCATTATTATTAGATGCAATCCCCGCCCACCAGCTTTTTTAGTGTACAGGAAATGAAGAGGGATGAAGGAGATGTTTAAACTTGTTCTTCATTCTGGCAGCACTTTGCATAAAAGTACAATGGTGAATAAAGAAGTAATCTTCATGGTAACTGCCTTTGAAACCACATCTCGGTTTTCTGGATGAATTCTGCTCCAGCTGAGTTTACTTTGCTGGGTGGCCTTGAATATTATTCCTGGATAATTCTCGGGGAACGAATTCTGAAACACTTGATTTTTTTGGTATTTTTGCTTTCTTTTCCTTTACTGGATTTATTTGCACAGGTGAGCAGACGGTAGTCATCGTTTTCTTGGGAGACTGGAAAGGTTAGTTTCCCTGGAGTCAAATGCAGACCGTTTTAGTTCTAGAGGAAACAATTAAGAGTGAAATTGAACTCAGTCTTACCACTTCATAGACTATGATTCAATGAAACTAAGCAAATACGAGGCTGAACTTTCAGTTCCGTTTCAGATTAAAACTTTAGGCTGCCATCAGAACTACGTTTAGTCATGCTAGATCTTTCTTGTCGGTGCAGAGGTATTTTCTGACATTAAATTTTTTCCTACACAATGGATAACTACTGAGGAGTTACACTAGGGATGTGTAAGGCCCAGAAGAACTTATCCTGCTTGGCCATGATGTAGGGTTGGTGGGGTGGAAATTCGAGGAAGTGGAAGGTTTTCCCTTTAAATCTCTACCTTCCCCTCCCCCCTTGCCTGGGACTTTGCCCTGGGCTGTGACAACCTAGAGACTAGGCCACTGTGACAGGAATCACTTCATTGGTCTTGATATATAACTAGTCATTATTTTAAATTGGGGAAATACACCAAGAAGCATTATAAATCCATAAATCTTTTTCTTTTCTCTTTTCTTGTTAAGTGCTTACTATGTACCAGGCCCTGTACTAAGTGCTGGGGGAGATAGAAGCTAAAAGATAATCAGAATGGACAGTTTTTGTCCCACATGGGACTCAGTCTAAGTCAGAGGGAGGAAGATTTGCCTCTCATTTTACAGATAAGGCAAAGCAACCGAGGGACAGAGAACTTAAGTAATTTGTCTAAGATCACACAACAGGCAAGCGTCAGAGTTAGGATTAGAACCCGGGTCCGCTGACTCCAAGGGCCATGCTCCTTCCACTAGGCCACACCTCTTCCCATTTCACTCTTCCTGACTTCATTTGGACCAGAGCTATCAAAAATACCTCTTTATCCACATCATAATAATAATAATAATAATGTTAGTATTTGTTAAGCGCTTACTATGTGCAGAGCACTGTTCTAAGCGCTGGGGTAGACACAGGGGAATCGGGTTGTCCCACATGGGGCTCACAGTCTTCATCCCCATTTTACAGATGAGGGAACTGAGGCCCAGAGAAGTGAAGTGACTTGCCCACAGTCACACAGCTGACAAGTGGCAGAGCTGGGATTTGAACTCATGACCTCTGACTCCAAAGCCCGGGCTCTTTCCACTGAGCCACGCTGCTTCTCTGGGCGTTGCTTCCCTACATCAAGCAGGGAAGGATTCAAGCATGCTGAAAGCAGCATGGCCTGGTAGATAGAGCAGGGGCCTGGGAGTCAGAAGGACCTGGATTTTAATCCTGACTCCGCCACTTGTCTGCTGTGTGACCTTGGGCAAGTCACTTCACTTCTCTGTCTCAGTTACCTCATCTGTAAAATGGAGATTAAGAATGAGAGCTCTGTGCAGGACATGGACTGTGTTCAACCTGATTATCGTGTAACTACCCCAGCTCTTAGTGGCGAACCTGGCACGTAGTAAGTGCTTAACAAATACCATAAAAAGATATATATTTCGAATTTTTTCTAACTTTAGGATCAGTCTGTGCTCCTGGGGACACTTCAGTTTAAAACATACTTTCCCCTCAGAATCCCAAGCCAGTGTTCCAAATATGTTCTTCTTTCGGTTAGTATGTTTTGTTTCATGGCACCCTCTTCATAATCCTAACAAGGATTAACCCAGTCTCCAGAATTCGGTGGCAAAATGTTGACCATTCTACCATAAATTGTAAATTGACTGTAAAATAACTTTTAAGCCCATTTGGATGGGAGGCCAGGGAAAAGGGAGATAATAGTGGACCACCGGGCCCTTCTTTTTAACCTGAGGGGTTTATTCTGCCCTTGATATTCCTGTGTATTCCCCATTGGTGTTAATTGAGTCACAGGCCTATACTGAAGGAGGAACAGAGCCTTTAAGCCTGCCTTGTTGAATTATTCTTATGTAGAAAGAATATGGGGCAGGGGCTATAAAGTTTTTATTGCTATGAGTTTGGGTTGAGGGCATGACTCACAAGTGCTGAAGCCCTTTGGGAATGCTGGATTGATAGAGGGAGAGAGAGGTCATTCTCTAGGGATCTATTCAGGATTGAGACTCCCCTGTGAAGGCCAACAAAGGCCAATTAGTACCAATTGTGCCTATCATTTTGTGATATAGACACCTGCCCCCGCAGCAACTGGATTCAGACCACCACTCATTTCATCGAAACCTTCCAGTCAGTGATAAGTTAACCGGACAATACTTGAAAGTCATTTACAAGATTGTCATAAATGGGCTGTGTCAAATAAGAGTTGCTTCCCTTTACTATAGTTCTTAAGAAACCATTTTGACAAAAATGACCCCAGCTATGCCATTTCACAAGTGTTTTCGCGGGTTTGGGAAGGCTTCATATAAAAGAAGGGGCCTTTCTTGTCCCCAGATATCCGTTTTTTTTAATCCCCCATATATTTTTTTATTATCCCATATAAATATATAATATATTATCCCCATATATATTTTTTATCCCCCAGAGGATAAAAAAGTCCTTATTTACGTGACAATCTGTAAAGGTTGCCAAGAAGTTATGATATATTTGATTCTTTTGTTGATTAGACCCATCTTATTTCCACTCCAAAATTATGAAAGCTGAACGGCTTTAATTGATAGAAGGCGGGTTAGAATATAAGCTGCTCTTTTGTCTTAAAAAGCGGTTTTCTAGCAGATGCAAACCATAAAATGATGGCATGATATTTCAGACTTTCGTTGAGTCTCTATTCCTCTCTGTTATTGCTCCATTTACATTTTCGATTTGAGAATGAACGAACCCATAAACTGTGTAGCATCTTCAGGGCCAGACTTTGTTTCTTCTTTGGATGCAAAGAGTTAATCTTTAACCCAGGGACAATGTTCTGGTGCTTCCTTCTGTCCACTGAGCTGATTCAATGAAAGCTAAGCATACATACTGTAGGGGGGCTGGGGGGGAATTATGCTCCCAGATGTGCATGTGTTTTAACATCTGTCTGCCTGTCTCCCATTTGTCAAGGCTCTAAGAAGGGACACCCTTTAACAGGAATTGGAGTAGAAAAACTAGATTTCTATTCTTTTCTTTCATCGTGAATTAACCAAGCACCAAACTGATTTTTTAAAAATCACACTCAATTCGTAAATATTGGATCCTGTCTTCCGGCTTGCATTCATAACTGCAAAAGAGCAATTGAAAGCTGCTAGCAGTGCAATTTTTTTGTTGGAGTTATTTTTTTTCACAGAATTATGTTTGTTTTCCTTTCTAAAATAGTAACCACGCCACTGGGAACACGCTAGGGGAAAAGACTTAAGCATCTGAAGTGTGTTTGTTTTATCGATGTTTTATAGAATGGAAATGTTTCATTTTTTATTTCAAATGGTAGAATTCTCTTCTAAATCTTTAAAATGCAGGGTATTTATCCTGAATAGCATTATCTGTTGGCTTATATTTCCTGACATTTAATGAACTCAATAAATCTCTTCCATCCTCACATTTTCGTCATCATACCTGATGAACTCTATTAGCTAATAAAATTTTGATTGATAATGATCTTTATCCTTTTTTTAAACAAAGTCAATGGGCAATGGAAAAGCAAGATCTGTAAGTTTATAATTTATTAATTAAATGGGTTCAGCATCTCTTTAAATGAAATCCCCATGGAAACTTGTAATTCAAAGGTGAGGCTAAGGAAGAGAAGCCTAATGCCAACTTACAGAAGAGAACGGCAAGGTGCAAACGGTTATAACTGTGGCCTTT
The DNA here is from genome assembly GCF_004115215.2 of Ornithorhynchus anatinus. Taxonomy (NCBI): domain Eukaryota; kingdom Metazoa; phylum Chordata; class Mammalia; order Monotremata; family Ornithorhynchidae; genus Ornithorhynchus; species Ornithorhynchus anatinus. Next base: position 34,412,057 of record NC_041733.1, on the reverse strand, counting down.
AGTAGACAGAATAACACGTAGAAAGCTGAAGTGGGCAGGTGTTCTCTGGCCACCTCACATAGTGAATATGCATCAGATCTATATACTTACCTTATTCCAGGGAGAGAGTGAAGAAATGAACATGAAATGACAACTATCAATCAATCATATTTATTGAGCACTTACTGTATGCAGAGCACTATACTAAGCACTTGAAAGAGTACGATATAACTGAGTTGATAGACACATTCCGTGCCCACATCGAGCTTACAGTTTAGAGGGGGAAAACGAAGTTTTGTTTTCTGCTCGAATCTGAAGAACTAAAAGATGATTGGAATTGAGATGCCACCATGGAAACTTTGCTGTGGAATTTTCTATCTGATTAAAAACTTTGAGAAACACTGAGGGATTATAGTAGGAGGAAGATCCCGGGCCTGGGGAGCATCAGAGGACCTGGGTTCTAATTCCCACTCTGCCACCTGCCCACTGTGACCTTGAGAAAGTCACTTACCTTCTCTGTGCCTCAGTTTCCTCATCTATAAAATGGGGATTAAATTCCTGTTCTATATCTCACTTAGATGGAGCCCCATGTGGAACAGGGACCTTGCCTGGACTGGTTTATCTTGTGCCCACCTTGTAAATGCTCAACAAATACTATTTTTGTTATTAATGTTGTTGCTGCAGCTGTTGTTTGTGTGTTCTCTGTACTGCCTTTATCACTGCTCTTTGTACTGAAAGTGTCAAATCTGATATGCCTTGAAGAATCTGTTCTCCTCTAACACAGTGATAGTATTCACGATGAATCCCACATTAAGGAAAACTCGGCTAGACCAACTTAAAGCATATGAGCATAACCATTCCTATCGGGACAGGTGTGTTTTTGAAAGAACACTTCCTAATAGTGAAAACATTCATAGTAGGAAAATTGAGGGGTTCTATTTAATAATGATGGCATTTGTTAAGTGCTTACTATGTGCAAAGCACTGTTCTAAGTTCTGGGGAGGATACAAGGAGATCGAGTTGTCCCACATGGGGCTCACAGTCTTAATCCCCATTTGACAGATGAGGTAATTGAGGCACAGAGAAGTTAAGTGATTTGCCCAAAGTCATGCAGCTGACAAGTGGCCGAGCCGGGATTTGAACCCACGACTTCCGACTCCCTACCCCGGGCTCTTTCCACTGAGCCACGCTGCTATTTCTAACTCAACTCAACATAAAGCAAAATGGTTAGTATTCTAAGGAGGGAGTTGTGGCCAGCAAGATAATATCTGTGGAGCTGGGTACAGTTTTGCCCTATTGCCTTCTTGTGAGCTGGGTTGTCCATTCATCCACCTTACTGATACTTTGGGCTTTAGAATCCCACATCTGTCCTCCTACCCCACAGGGGCCTGAGGAGCCTTTCAGAGTAGACTTGAGAGTCCAGGGAGGCTGGCAGTGGGCTAAGGAGATGCCTATGGGGCACCCAGCAGCTGAAAATCGGGTGGAGCCTTGAATTAATCGTGACCTCTTTGGTAACGCATAGTCACGTGGCCAAGAAGCTGTATCTACAAAAGTTGAAACAGCAAATTTTAGTTGGTGCAGAAAAATCTCACTATAATAGGAACCAGTTGTACATTTACTCTTCTTGGATTGAAAACCAGACTTGAAACTTTTAAACTGTTAGAGGAATGTGTATTCAGGATTTTTTTTTTAACAGGAAACGGTTTTCCCATTGCAGGCTTGGCCTTGCACCATTTCTTTGCTAACCCTGCTTGCAGTGTCCTACATTCTCTCACTGCTTTGGTTTCCTGGGTATTCTGTTGACATGTACGCATTTTGCCTGACAGTCCGCGAGAAACCATGCCCTTTAAAGTTAGTGGAACCGGTTATTGGCTTATATTAAACAAAGCACATAAAGCTGGTCTATGAGTCAGTTTTGATATCAGTTGCTATCCCAAGTCTCACACCCACATTATTGGGTATTCAGGATAATGGAGAGGAAGAAAGACCAGAAATCAATTTTACGAAGCATTAAACTATAAATGAAATTTGGCCAATAGACTATACATATGAATGGTTAGAGAGCATGGAGACTGCATGGGATTATCTTTGGAAGCATTTTCTGAGACATAAAAAGAAACATTTTCTGAGGCATAGTATCTGGAGGAGAGAGTCACTGCTACCTCTGTTATCCATCAGTCAATCTTGGCATTTGTCCCCACCCCAAACTGTAAGCTTGTTGTGGGCAGGGAATGTGTCTGCTTATTGTTTTTATTGTACTCTCCCATGTGCCTAGTTCAATGCTGTGCATACAGTAAGTGCCCTGTAAATAGGACTGACTGACTGACTGACTGACTATTCTCCCTTACTGTGTGCAGAGCACTGTACTAAATGTGTGAGAAACTACAGATCAGAAGAGTTGGGGGACACAATCCCTGCCCACAAGTAGTTTATAGACTGGAGGTGGAGACGGGCAAAATAAATTACATAGGAGAAAGAGTAGAGTGTGCAATTTGCTTCTGGGTTTGGCTTCTCCACCTTGCTAATGCATCTTCGAACCCAACTCCACTCCTCTCCTATCCATAGAGTACATATTATTCCATAAAGTAACTCTTAGTTCATTCATTCAATAGTATTTATTGAGCACTTACTATGTGCAGAGCACTGTACTAAGCACTTGGAATGTACAGTTTGGCAACAGAGACAATCCCTGCCCAATAACGGGCTCACTGTCTAAACGGGGGAGAGAGTAAAGCAAAACAGAACAAAACAAAACAAGACAACATCGTCAAGATGAATAGAATCATGGAGATATACACCTCATTAACAAAATTAATAGGGTAATAAATAATATATACAAATATGCACAGTGCTGAGGGGAGGGGAAGGGGGATAAGCAGGGCAGGGGGAAGGGGAGGGGAAGAGAAGCAGAGGGAAAGCGGGGGGCTCAGTCTGGAAAGGCCTTCTGGAGGAGATGAGCTCTTAGTAGGGCTTTGAAGAGGGGAGGAGAGTTAATTTGGTGATGTGAGGAGGAAGGGCATTCCAGGGCAGCGGTAGGATGTGGTCCGGGGTTGACGGCGGCACAGGCGCGAACAGGGGACCCTAAGGAGGTGAGTGGCAGAGGAGCGGAGTGTACGGGGTGGGCAGTAGAAGGAGAGAAGGGAGGTGAGGTAGGAGGGGGAAAGGTGACAGAGAGCTTTGAAGCTAAGAATGAGGAGTTTTTGCTTCGTGCCAAGGTTGATGGGCAACCACTGGAGGTTTTTGAGGAGGGGAGTGACACGCCCAGAGCATTTCTGTAGGAAGCAGCGGAATGAAGAATAGACTGGAGTGGGGAGAGACAGGAGGAAGGGAGATTAGAGAGGAGGCTTTCACAGTAATAAAGTCAGGATATTATGAGAGCTTCTACCAGCCCGGTAGCAGTTTCGATGAAGAAGAGAGGGCGGATCTTGGCGATATTGTGAAGGTATCTCCCCCTTTTAGGCTGTGAGTCCGTTGTGGGCAGGGATTGTCTCTATTTGTTGCTGAATTGTACTTTCCAAGTACTTAGTACAGTGCTCTGCACACAGTAAGCGCTCAATAAATAAATGATTGAATGAATGAATGAATGAAAGTGCTCAATAAATACCCCTGATGGATTGAAGTCTTCACCGACTTCTTTCCCTTGGAAACTTTAGATATACATTGGCTTCATCAAGAAAGTACTTGCATATTTTTGGAATATTTTCACCCATGCTGTCAGACACAAAGAGTTAAGACATTGACCTACTGGACCGGTGTATCCATTACAGCTAGGATGAGACTGCCGCAATTCAAGTCAAATATCTATGAATGAAAGGGGAGATCTTAATTGCCATGCTCTCTTTCTATAAAGTGGTAATTGCTAGTGTCTCTGTTGGTCATGCGATATCGTCAGTAATGTTAGAACTTGAGTAACTGCCCTGTACTACTTCAACTAACAATGTTGCAACAGGTAAAGTTAGGTAGACATTTTTTCGAAATAGAAAACCAAGTCATCTCATTTGCTAGTAGTGAGGTATTATTTTCTCCATGAGAGAGTTTCTGTCTTCCCAAATTCACCAGAAATTACATCTTTTTAAGTCTTCAGTGGCAAATTTTTTTAAATTAAAAAAAATATTGCTTTCGGGTATTTCATTGATAAGTCTGAGAAGCAGCATGGACTAGTGGAAAGACCTCAGGCCTGTGTTCTAATCCCGGCTCTGCCACTTACTGTGTGACCTGGGACAAGTCACTTCACTTCTCTGTGCCACAGTTCCTTCATCTTCAAAATAGGGATTCAATACCTGTTCTCCCTCCAACTTGAACTGTGAGCTCTATATGTGGCCTGATAATCTACCCCAGTCCTTAGTACAGTGCTTGGCACATAGGAGGTGCTTAACGAATAACAATTATTAAGTCTTGGATCTAGAAAGATGCATGTCAATATAGATATAAACTTGTCACTGATTTCATCAAATGACAGGCTACGTCTAGTTCTAAAAGGAAACTTCAGATGAAGGAGAACTTAAAATGTTAAGCAATCAATCAGTGTATTTGTTAAGCATCTACTGTGGGCCAGGACACTGTGCTTATTTCTTGGGAGAGTTCAACAGAAATAGAGGCTACAGTCCCTTTCTTCAGTGTGTTTACCATCTAATGGGGAACATTCATTATTTACAAATAGTGGAAGCAGGAGAAAGGACAAAATGAGTACTGTATGGAAAGAAATAATAATAATTATGGAATTTTTTAAGCACTTACTATGTGCCAGGCACTGTTTTAAGCTCTGGGGTGGATACAAGCAAATCGGGTTGGACACAGTCCTTGCCCCACATGGGAATCACAGTCTCAAACCCTATTTTACAGAACAGGTAACTGAGGCACAGAGAAGTGAAGTGACTTGCCCAAGGTTACACAGCAAACAAGTGGTGGAGTAGTGATTAGAACCATATCCTTCTGACATCTAGGCCAGTGCCCTACCCACTAATCCCTGATGCTTCTCACCTGGGATTAGAACCCAGATCCTTCTGACTCCCTGGCCTGTGGTCTATCCACTAGGCTATGCTATACATATACATATATATATATATATGTGTAAAGAGAAGAAAGCTGGTGAAAAGTCTAGGTGAGGAGTAGGTGAGGGTGAGTAGCAACAGCTTGATACCAGGAAAATTGATACAAGGATATTTACAATCATAAGAGAAATCTTAAATTCAGGCAGAATCTGTTGGAAACAGAAATTAGAAGCCTGTAATTTTTCTAGACTCTACCTTTTTCACATCAAAGCTCATTGGTTTGCAGCTGTTCTTCCTGTGTAATATCAACTCTTTACTTGCAAAAAAAAAATAATCTGCATAATGGAACATCAGGGTGCATTTAGACACTGAGAAAAGCAGCAGCCAAGGAAGACATGACACTAGTCACCTGAGATCTGTCCAAATGTGTATTTAACATTGCTGATTTAAGCAAAATCAAACTTCCAGTTGGAAGACAGTCAATGGAGAAAGGGCCTAATTACCTTTCTATGGGAGAGCACTCTCTTCCTCAGAGTCAGTCAGTGTATCATATTTATTGAGTGCTACTGTGTGCAGAGTAATAATAATAATGTTGGTATTTGTTAAGCACTTACTATGTGCAGAGCACTGTTCTAAGCGCTGGGATAGATACAGGGTAATCAGGTTGTCCCACATGAGGCTTACAGTCTTAATCCCCATTTTACAGATGAGGGAGCTGAGGCACAGAGAAGTTAAGTGACTTGCCCACAGTCACACAGCTGACAAGTGGCAGAGCTGGGATACTGTACTAAGCACCTGGCAGAGTACAATATAACAGTGTATGAGAACATTCTCTGCTCAATATGAAGTCAGAGTTATGGCTTTACGGTCACTTGCCCATATCAGAGATACCAAGATGGGCAAGAGGCATTAATGATCTTCTGTTAACACCCTGACTGCTGCTTGGGGAAAAAAAAAGAGCCAACAATTATCAGTTGCAATGTCCAACAAAACAAAAAAAATCCAGTGGTGAACGTTAGTTGGGTATTAACTAAGCAAATGGCTAAATGCTGGAATAACTATCTCTAATAAATCAATCGATGGCAATTATAAAGTGCTTCCTGGACTGAGGGTCCTGAACTAAAAGCTTGGGAGAATACAATACAGTAGAATTCATAGGCAGGATCCCTTCCCTCAAAGAGCTTACAGTCTAAGTTCTAGCAATAAATCCATTCAATGAATTGCAAGGTAATAGCAAAATTTTCCACACAGTTGAGTGTGAGGCTCTTTGAAAGTAAACACCCACCTGTAGCTTTGAGACAATTTATTGATACTTCTCTCAGATTAGTGATTGCAGCCATGAGAATCTCCGAAGAATGAGTAACTGTCCAAAATACCATCCGCCAAGAGGGAGTTGACATTTGGCTTGTGTGCAAAGCACTGTGCTAAGTACTTGGGAGAATACAATACAACAGTAAACAGACACCTTCCCTGCCTACAACGAGCTTTACAGTCTAAAGCCGGGGAGACGGCACTGGTCTGCAGGGTGATCTTGGCCAAGTTAACTTCTCTGTGCCTCAGTTCTTCTATTAGACTATGAGCCCTGTACAGGACAGAGACTATCCTAATTTACTTGTGTCCACCCCAATGCTTAGAACAGTGTTTGACACAGGGTAAGTGCTTCACAAATGCCATAAAAAGTCAGATTTCTGTGTCTATCTCATCTGTAAAATGGGGATTAAGATTGTGAGCCCCTCTGAGACAAGAACTCGATCCAACTTGATTAGTTTGTATCTACCCGGCTAGACTACTGTGTCAGCCTTCTCTCTGACCTCCCTTCCTCCTCTCTCGCCCCGCTCCGGTCTATTCTTCACTCCGCTGCCCGGCTCATCTTCCTGCAGAAACGATCTGGGCATGTCACTCCCCTTCTTAAACAACTCCAGTGGTTGCCTATCGACCTCTGCTCCAAACAAAAACTCCTCACTCTAGGCTTCGAGGCTCTCCATCACCTTGCCCCTTCCTACCTCTCCTCCCTTCTCTCTTTCTACCGCCCACCCCGCACGCTCCGCTCCTCTGCCGCCCTCCTCCTCGCCGTCCCTCGGTCTCGCCCATCCCGCCGTCGACCCCTGGGTCACGTCCTCCCGCGGTCCTGGAACGCCCTCCCTCCTCACCTCCGCCAAACTGATTCTCTTTCTCTCTTCAAAACCTTACTTAAAAATCACCTCCTCCTAGAGGCGTTCCCAGACTGAGCTCCTCTTCCCCCTCTACTCCCTCTGCCATCCCCCCTTTACCTCTCCGCAGCTAAAGCCTCATTTTCCCCTTTTCCCTCTGCTTCTCCACCTCTCCCTTCCCATCCCCACAGCACTGTACTCGTCCGCTCGACTGTATATATTTTCGTTACCCTATTTATTTTGTTAATGAATTGTACATCGCCTTGATTCTATTTAGTTGCCATCGGTTTTTACGAGATGTTCTTCCCCTTGACGCTGTTTAGTGCCATCGTTCTTGTCTGTCCGTCTCCCCCGATTAGACTGTAAGCCCGTCAAACGGCAGGGACCGTCTCTATCTGTTGCCGACTTGTTCATCCCAAGCGCTTAGTACAGTGCTCTGCACATAGTAAGCGCTCAATAAATACTATTGAATGAATGAATACCCCAGAGTTTCTGGCATATAATAAGCACTTAGCAAATGTCATTAAAAAAAACCAACTAGCTAAGATGTAACAATTGGACTGGCTTTAACTTTTTCACTGCTAGTCATTCACAAACAAAGCTACTTGCCCAGACTGAAGTTCTACCAACTTTTACCAATTCTGTTATATTATACTCTCCCATGCATTTAGTACAGTGCTCTGCATGTAGTAAGCACTCAATAAATGTGATTGATTGATTGACTATTGTCTGGATGAGATCTATAAAAAGGGAAAGGAGCTGAGTAGAGACTTACTCAATCTGAGAAGTCATTTTGGAATTGGTACCAGATTTGAAAAATGCATTTGTCATCACTAAATTAAGAAAGAGAGTTGAAAAAGTCACCTAAGACAACTACTGTGGTATTACCATGCTCTCTAACCCTGGCACAGACCTGGCTGGTGTCTTTCTAGGATTGGGCACCGCATATATGAATAACTGGGGGCTCCCAGAAGGCACTTTGGCTTTAAGCCAAAGGCATGAACTTCATTGCATGGCAAATACAAATAAAATGCAAGAAGCAACTTAGGTTTTTTAGTACCTCTGCGCTGTCGCTGATTCCTCAAGATCAGAAAAAACATTTGATAACATCAGTAGCCCTGGGCTTTGAAGGCTATTAAACAAGTTTGGCTACCCTGAGAATCTTACTAAAGTCCGCGATGATACTGCCAGCTGTGCTGGAATCGAGTTGACATTTTGATCCATTCCTTCTCCTAAGAGAATGGAAATAGGTCCAGTCTCAGTCTGTATTTTACACAATCAAGCTCCTTGTGGGCAAGGATGGTGCCTACCGACTCGGCTGTATCATAGGCTCCCAAGCGCTTATTACAAGTGTTCTGCATATAGTAAACATTCAGTAAAAAGCACTGATTGATGGATTAAACACGGGACTGGGAAACCATGTCAGATTGCCTGCCCATTAGCTCATTAATAATGTTGGTATTTGTTACGCGCTTACTATGTGCAGGGCACTGTTCTAAGTGCTGGGGTAGATACAGGGTAATCAGGTTGTCCCACATGAGGCTCACAGTTAATCCCCATTTTACAGATGAGGTAACGGAGGCACAGAGAAGTGAAGTGACTTGCCCACAATAATGACATTCAAAGGGGCCAATTAGTTACTCGGCATTATCGGAAAGAATGTTGAAAACAAAACCGAAATCATAGTTTGTTGCATTCTAAAATTCTCACATCTGAAATTGCAAATTGTTGTAGTTTGCCTCAACTTGATCCCTTTGCCCTTCCCACCCTTCTCCCTTCCCCGCAGTACTTATGTATAAATGTATATATAGATACAATTCTATTTACTTATATTGATCCAGTTCACTTGTTTTGATGTGTATATATCGATAATTAATTCTATTTATTTATATTGGTGACTGTTCACTTATTTTGATTACTTGTTTTGATGCCTGTCTCCCCCCAAGACTGTGAGCTCTTTGTAGGCAGGGATTGTCTTTTATTGCAGAATTGTACTTTCCAAGTGCTTAGTACAGAGCTCTACATACAGTAAGTGCTCAGTAAATACGATTAAATGAATGAATGAATGAGAAGATAGGGAGATAGATCCTGTAGACTCTAAGCTTGCTATGGGTAGGAAATGTGTCTTTCAACTCTGTTGTATTGTTCTATCCCAAGTGCTTAGTTCAGTGCTTTGCACATGGTTCTCAATAAATGCCATTGATTGATGGATGGGAATTCTTCCTTAACTGAAAGAATTAGGAGACTCTCCAGGCTGGGAAAATAAAAACTAGAAGAGGACATAGCTCAAGTCTAGAAATTTTGAAGATGTGGATAGGTCAAGCATGGGATTGTTGTTGAACCCTCCATTAAAACTTGAAAGTGGTAGGTTTAACAAGCAAAAAGACAATGAACATGGCTGGGTTGAAATTGTCACCAGACAAAAATTGAGTAAACAGTAAATATCAATAGCTTTGAGAAGGGGTTGGTTAAATTCATGAAAGAGAGGATTTGGAACTCTCAGGAAGGATTTATATTCACCACCAATAAGTTCGGGATAATGTATTTGATGGAAAAGTTAGGGATCCTAGAAGGCACATCTCAAGTCATCTCGAACCGTGAGTAGGGATGTCCAGGATGGATATAACATTTTTCTTCCATGCATCTTGTATAGAAACAAATGACAGAATTCTGGGCTGCATGCTTCTTTAATAATAATACTAATACAATACTATATAGTGCTCTGCACAGTAAACACAGTAAATACCACAGATTAATAAAAATGATAGTACTTGTTAAGCACTTAATCTCTGTCAAGCGCTATTCCAAGCCCTGGGTTAAGAAAGAGGTTAATCAGGTGGGATATAATATCTGTCCCACATGGGGCTCTGTTTGACAATAATAATGATAATAATAGTAATTTACCTCTGGAGTGGGTGTAAGTGGGTCCAACAAAGTCCAAGGGGTTTGCAGTCTGTGGAAAAGAGAATATAGGTATTTTATTCCGCTAGTCAGCTGTGTGACCTTGGGCAAGTCACTTAACTTCTCTGTGCCTCAGTTACCTCATCTGTCAAATGTGGATTAAAACTGTGAGCCCCATGTGGGACAAACTGATCACCTTGTATTCCCCAGCGCTTAGAACAGTGCTTTGCACATAGTAAGCGCTTAACAAATGCCACAATTTATTTATTCCCATTTTTACGGATGAGGCATTATGGTATATCTTATGTTCCAATATTTTGGAAAGTTTTTTAGCTAAGTGGTTATATTTTGCATTAGATGATGTTCTTAATTTTCTCTGGTTCTCAAATTCTTACCTGGACAAAATGATAGTTTCTTTGAGGGGTTGTGCTGAGAATAGCCTCATGGTAAAATCTGACTATGAGTATAAAATGTTTTGCAATGTAAAAGTATTTGTAAACAAGTGCTCTTCCTTCGCGCCCCCCCCCCCCCGCATTTTGGCACAAAAATGATAAAGATTAGCATTTTCTTTAAATTAGACATTAGTTCAGCTGTTGCTTCTATATCTGCATGATAGGTTTAAATGTAAAATTCAGGTTATAGAACTGAAATATTTTCAAAATCATTTTTTGTTTTTACACTTTGAAGAATCTTGGATAAAGAGTTATAATAAGGTAAAAAAGAAGAAGAAGCAGCATATAATATAAAGGAGCTAAGGTGGGCCGACATTTTAAAAGGAAAGGAAGCCACAAGTAACGTGTTTTTGAACCGTGACTCCCTCGGGGAGCCAGCGAGTTTGGGATTTCGGGGAAACTCTTTAAATTGTCAACAGGAAAATGGCAAACCGATGTGTAACAACTACACCCTTAGTATCCAGTGTATTATATCAAATTATAAAGCTCCAAAAAGAGGATCCTGTCTTGTAAACTCGTTTGGACCTGAAGGTGTTCTCAGGTATGGAGGCTTACAACATTTTAAACTGTTTTATGCAGAGCTTAAAAAAGACCCAGCAACAAACAAAGCATGTTTTGTGTTTGCTAAACAAAGCATGAAAGAAGAGTGGCAAAAGTGGGAGGAGCTGGGTTTGTTGGGACAAAGGTTGCAGGCTGGGCCCTTATGCAATGGAAATGCAGTTCAGTGGTCCTGAATTGATGTGCTCATCCTTTAAACCCCTAGGGCTGGGAGATCACAGGGCCTGAAAGTCCATCAAAGCACACTTTTCTGCATTGATCCAATCCAGAGCGGAAGGTTGTAGGGGTCTGCTGGGGTAGATGAGGCTTCATCAGAAGATAAGAAGCTTTCCTTAGAAATGAAAGAATTCCCCAAGCCTGAAGAAATGACGTTTCAGACGCACCCTACCCTACCTAGCCCGGGGAAGAATCACACATCTCCCTAGGGAGCTCGGCATCATGTTAAAAAGTGAACATTAGTACAAAATGCAAACCAATTATTAGTAATGCTGCGACTGCTCTTTCACATTTTTTTTTTTGCTTTTGCTGAGATTGCTTCAAGAATTCACTTCAAAATTAAAACTTCTTGCATCTGCAAGAGGGATACATTTCCCCTCACTCAATTCTTCTCCCAGACAGTCTCCTTTGGAAGCATTGTGTCGTTGGTAGGAAACAAATGATGCAGGAGCTGAGGCTTTGGATGTGGACTTTTTTTTGTTACCTCAGTTCATTCCTAGAGTTTGGAGATTTTACCTCTGAAGGCCAGAGGTCTTTTAAAAGGCAGTGCTCCTATTGGATTTAATAGCAGGAATAGACTTGGAAGAAAAATCCATTCGTTGAATATGAAGCATCATTTCTTATTATTGGAATTTGTGGTGGAAATCGCTGTTCCAGTTTCCATCAAAGAGTGGCTATAAATAATAAAATGGCACACCAGGAGTTTCCCTTCATTAATATTGAGGGTGTTCGAATGATTTCCGAGGAAAAGACTAAATAGGTCTGAGCAATACACTGATTTGTAAGTACTTGTGCTAACAGTTGGGAGATAAAAGAAGCAATTTTTTACCCTGAAAATAGTTTACCTTCCAGAGCTCCTTCCCCTGATTGGTAAAACTGTAATTGATACAAAGTACTTGACGCTCCATGAATTTCCCTTGCACTGGGGAAATCAGGCCTAATGATTGAGCCAGATTAGACTTTTTGGATGGTAAATCAGTGTTGCTAAAATCAGATTATGTGAAACTCTTGAAATGTGTTCATACTTCATGGCGGTTTCTTTTCTCAGCTTACATTTTATTTCCCTGTTGATTTTCTTTCTTTAAATTTAAAATTTGATTATTTCAAAGTATTTACCATTTGAGAGTATTCTAGTTTCTCTCTAGAAACACACAGCCTCCTATTGAATACAAATTCTTTCTTAGTTTTTTAAACTTAAAAAGCTAAGTTTATCTGTGGTTTGGGGAGATCTTTGAACTTCAGAACCTTTAATGAAATAAATGTTTGCTTCAAAATGTTTCTCTTCAGAATCCATGGAGAATGAATTCACTCTCTTGCTCAAATCATTCCTGGCTGATAAAAGTACAAACATGGTTTGCTCATACTGTTTTTCCCTATTTTAAAAATCCTGAATGAAGTAGGAAGTATAAGATTGCATGGCACAATTATTCGGTTAGGAAACTGGAGAATCATATGGAAGCTTTATTAATTTTATAATGAAGTCTAAATATAATTGTGAGATTTCAAAATAGAGGCAGTTTTCAGATCTATGAAATATTTTGTTCTTGAAAATAGTGTCTTTCAAAAAATTGAGCATTGGAACCAATTGTCTCATAACAGCAATGCTTAAAATGTCAATTTGTTTCCAGAACCAAGATCAGATAGACTATTTTTACTAGTTATCTAGAATTGTATACTCAATCATTATAGATAAGTAGTACCTTCTAGACAGCTGAAAAGACTGATTGATTGATTTCACTAGTTCACTGTGGGCAGGGAACTTATCTACAAACTCTGTTACATTGTATTCGCCCAAGTGCTTGGTACAATGCTCTGCACATAGTAAGGGCTCAATAATTGATTGATTCGTGTCATTCATGAATTTTTATTGAGTCAGGGAGATTCTATGTTAGAGTATCTAATAATAATGATAATGATAATAATTGTGGTATTTGTTACTGTGTATCAAGTTCTGGAGTAATCAACTAATCAATCGTATTTGTACTAACTTCTTCAGAGAGTGCAATATAATAATGTTGGTATTTGTTAAGCGCCTACTATGTAAAGAGCACTGTTCTAAGCACTGGGGTAGATACAGGGTATTCAGGTTGTCTCACGTGAGGCTCACAATTAATCCCCATTTTACAGATGAGGTAACTGAGGCACAGAGAAGTGAAGTAACTTGCCCACAGTCACACAGCCGACAAGTGGCAGAGCCAGGAGTCGAACCCATGACCTTTGACTCCAAAGCCCAGGCTCTTTCCAGTGAGCCACGGATAACAGATTCGGTAGACGCGTTCTCTGAGGTAACTAAAATACAGTAAAATCACACACAGTCCCTATCCCACATAGAACTCACAGTCTGAGACAAATAATTTATTCTCGTTTTAAAGTTGAGGAGAGTGAAGCCCAGAGATCTTGTGACTCGCCCGAGGTCACACAGCAGGCAAGTGTTAGAATCGGGATTAGAACGCAGGTCCTCGGATTCCCAGGCAGTGCTTTTCTATCTGATTTTTACTTCATCAAATGTCACATACCAAGTCAACTTTTTCCCTGGTCTCTCCTGCTCTGCCTCCCTTTATCCCTCTTTAAAATTTCTCCCTCTCCCCCAGATCTCAGAGGAGAATAGGAAGCCTTTAAAATGGTCAGACTAAGGTTGTAAAGTTGAAACCTATGCATAGTAAAGCTGAAATAGGGTGTACATTTAGGAATTTTGCAAGTGCTGTTGTGGTAACTTAAAATATTCCAAATCAAGGATAGTTTGCATGGAACAATTAAAGAATGGAAAAATGGGGGTGATTATATAAATGTACCTTATTTTTTTCTGCTACCTCAAAGGATACAGAAGACATTGTGTAATGAATCTTCCCAGGGTTGTTCAGCTAGGTTCAGCTAGGAATTTACCCAACAGGAAGTAAAAAATGGATTAATCTTGGGGAAAGTTCAACATCTGAAATACTGAATCTGTTCTTAGCACTTTAAGGACTCAGCATGCGTGAGATTTTTACGGTTTGATAGAGTCAGAGAAGCAGAGAGAGAAAAGTGAGAAAAAAGAGACAAAGAAAGGAAGAAATGAGAAGGAAAGAGTGAGGAAAGACCATGAAATGTGAACAATTGAAAAGGTTGGCCCTGTTGTATAACCACGGAGCACAGGAAGCACATACTTTTAGGAAAGTTCGTGGCTACTGATGACTCCTGACCTTTCTGGAAGAGTAGGAGTTACCAGATGGTTCAAAATTATTTTATTACCAGACCCCGGTGTCAGAAAAATCTGTGCAAATAAACCCATGGCGGTAATTGAGCATATTCTATTTTTCTCATTTATAATTCTTCCAATTCTATAAGCTGCATGAATATAATTTTGAAAATCACCCATTTTCAGGGACTCACAAAAAGAAATAGCATTTTTCTTAAAACTAAAATATGGCAACCTATGTCCCAAAGTTCAGATCATTCCTGAACTCCCCATAAGGACAGCACCAAAGATTAATATTCATCAAGTGTCTCAATTGCATCAAGTCCCAATTATGTAATAAATCAGTCAATAAATCAATGGGAAGCAACATGGCCTGGTGGATAGAGGACCAGCCTGGGAGTCAGAAGGACCTGGGTTCTAGTCCTGGCTCTGCCACTTGTCTGCTGTGGGTTCTTGGGCAAGTCACTGCATTTCTCTGTGCCTCAGTTACCTCATCTATAAGATGGGGATTAAGACTGTGAACTCCATGTGGAACAGGGACTGTGTCCAAACTAATTGTCGTGTATCTACTGCAGCATTTAGAACAGTGCCTGGTCAGCACTTAGTACAGTGCTTTGCAGATAGAAAGTGCTCAATAAATACGATTGAATAGCACATAGTATGCAATTAACAAATTCCATAAAAATTGGTATTTATTGGGTGCTTATTGTGTGCAGAGTACAGGTATAAGTTATATCAGCAAAATGGGAATTCAATCCCTGTTCTCCCTTCTACGTTGAGTGCGTGCCCCGTATGGGACCTGGTGATCTTGTATCTACCCCAGCGCTTAGTACAGTGCTTGACGTGCAGTGAGTGTTTAATAAATACCACAATTATTATTCTCCCAGACAGTGTTAGCTCTGTCCATGGTGGAAGGGCTTTGTGCACATACCCTGGTGTTTCATGGCTGCCGACCACCATTTTTAAACCTTGACCTTTTCTGGATCTGTCCTGCCCGGGGTTGGGGCTCTGTTTGTGTCCACACTGATAATCCAAACAATCACTGCTGCTGAGAAGAGAAAGGGAAGTCCCCTATGGGTGTGTGTGTGTGTATATGTGTGTGTGTGTTTGTATGAGGGAGGGAGCATGTCCCTGGATTGGACCACACTAGACCATTAAATACCTTTGATTTGTAAATTCATTCATTCATTCATTCAATAGTATTTATTGAGCACTTACTATGTGCAGAGCACTGTACTAAGCGCTTGGGATGAACAAGTCGGCAACAGATAGAGACAGTCCCTGCCGTTTGACGGGTTTACGGTCTAATCGGGGGAGATGGACAGACAAGAACATCACCTCAACTATGAGAGTTGCACCACAATATGATCCTTCTGTTACTGCCATTTTCTAATCATTCATTCAGTCGTATTTATTGACTGCTTCCTGTGTGTGGAGCTCTGTAGTAAGCGCTTGGGAGAGTACAGTACAAAAATAAATGAACACATTCCCTGCACACAACAAGCTTGCAGTATAAAGGGGGAGACGGTAATATAAATAAATAAATTATAGACATGTACATAAGTGCTGAGGAGCTTGGAGAGGGGAACTCCTTAATGATAATAATTATGGTACTTGTTAAGCGCTTACTATGTGTCAAGTACCGTTCTAAGCACTGGGCTAGATAGACGTTAATCAGATTGGACACACTCCCTGCCCCATATGGGATTCACAGTCTTAATCACCATTTTACAGATGAGGCAATTGAGGGACAGAGAAGTTAAGTGACTTGCCCAAGGTCACACGGCAGACAAGTGGCAGAGGTCGGGGCTCACGTCTACCAACTCTACTGTATTGTACTCTCTTAATCACTCAGTACAGTGCCCTGCAGTCAGAAAGTACTCAGTAAATACCATTGATTGATTGGTGGATGCCTCTTCATGACTATCTTCATTGCTAGACTCTCTATAGATGAAGAGGAAAAAAAAGAGTCTGCTCCTTATGTCTTGGCAGTATCAGTGGCAATGCCTAGGTGAAATTAAATCACCTGTATATGCAGGCTGATGAGTCCCTTTCAGTGATAGTTATTCTATCTGTGTATCGATTTTTAGGAGAAAATGGACTTCCGCCAGAAGGAGGACCTAATCCTCCTTGATGATACTTTTTGGCCTAATCTTATGAAGAATATGAAAAGTTGGGGCATTTTTTATGGTATTTGTTAACTGCTTACTATGTGCCAGGCATTGTACTGAGGGCTGGGGTAGATACAAGTTACTCAGGTTGGACACAGTCCCTGTCCTACATGGGACCCAGGCCCTATCAACTAGGCCATGCTCCTTCTGCACGTCCCAGGAATAAAACAGTTTTCCAGCCACTTGAAAAACTAAAGCCAATCTGCTGTAGAGGAGTAGGTGGTTAATTGTTTAGACAATTGTTTTGTTTAAAAGTGTATAGTTTTGACTATATGACAGTTATTCAGACAACAATTGGGGGATTTCAATGTGGAAGATAGGTCTCTCCCATTGGTATTAATAGCAGCGGTATTTTTGGAGATTCTACTAGTGCAAATTTCTGAAGGCACTTGGAAAGCCTACAAAACAGATGGCAGATCTAGATGCTTAGAATCGAATTAGTGAAAAAATGCTCTTTGGTCAATCAGTGGTATTTATCGAGTGTTTACTATGTGCAGGGCACTGTGCAAAGCCCTTGGGAGAGTATAATACAACAGAATTAGGGAATACATTCCCTGCCCGTAACGAGCTTACAGTCCCCGGGACGAGTTTACGGTCTTGAGCGTTCACTGCTGACACCACACGCTACATTCCTCCATTCTTTCTGTCTTTTCAGTTTGTAGTTCGTATATAAGGTGTGTCACTGAGTGATGGGTAGCTTATTAGAACTCAAAATAATGCATTTGAAATCATGCCCTGTGGCCATTTGCTAACTCTGGTCTACGGTAACCTTCTGATGTCCAAAGTCAAAAATTCCACTTCTAGTAGAGTTGTGAGCAGATTTTTTCTGCCTCACACCCCAAGCCACCCCCTGATCCTTTTGTAGGTAAGAGCCTTGAGTAACTGTATTAACTCTTTGAGACTCCCACAAAAACTTGAGGTAAGCTACAGCAGTAATTTTCAGGATATTTGGAAGAATCAGGCTACATAAGTTATAATGGCTCCACTACAATATTTGCAGTTTTTAGAGATCCACTTCACAATGTGTTTGATCCAAAAATTGACCGAAGACATTGTAGCCAATCGTCCACTGAATAACTGTACGTTTCTGTATTCAAACACACAATCAATTAATTGTATTTATTGAGCACATACTGTATGCAGAGCACTGTACTAAACGCTTGGGCGAGTACAACGTAAGTATTGGTACACATCTTCCCTGCCCACAACAAGCTTACAGTCTACAGTCTGTATTACAGGGTCACCGGTGCCCCCAAAGCACCGTATTTATTGGGGTGTTTATTGTATTCATTTGAGCGCTTACTGTGTGCTGAGCACTGTACTATGCAGTTGGGAGAGTACAATGCAATGGAGTTGGTAGACACATTAGTGAATGAAGTTCAGAACACGTTTTTTGAGGTTCTTTAAATCCCTTGGGTAGCAGTCACTTGTTTGTTCGTGCTGAAGACTACAAAATCAAATCATCCAAATAAAGTCTTATTGAATTAAATTGAATAGGTGAACAGACTGAAAAAATACAGCATCATCTCACAGAAGAGTGTGTATAACACAAAGGCTGCCAACTTGAACTTATTCAATGCATGCACAGCTCAGCATTCAATTTGTCTGGCTTGTTTTCTATGCTGTAACAGAATGTATGCAAATGAAGCACTCTTGTTTTAACATTTCCAGCACTGGATAAATTAGTTTATGAGCAGGCGAGTGTTATTTTTCATCTGATCACCGTTCACTTCACAGGCTTGATTTGGGCTATTTTTTTCAGCATTTTCGGAACTCTCTCTCTGAGACGAGATGAGCACAATTTGGCAGCTGTAAAATTGGGATTTAATAAGTCTCCTGTAAAACACAGCATGTATGCAAACAGCCTGGAGGATCAGACTCCACTCTCTCAGTTTAGAACTTGGTGCAGCCAACCCGAATAATCAAATGGAGGGACAAAAGTTGTGAAGCCCCCTCAGTGCATCGCTTCATTAGGATCGCCTTACAAAAAAAGAAAATGGGGCTCATCTGATCAGCCGGATTTTATGGCATCTGATTAGACCACTATTTTCTCAGCAGGTCCCTTTTCTTTAAACTGTTGACTATGGATGGCCTGCTGAATAGAATGAACTTTGGACCACTAAATTGCAGCATTATGGTTATTTAGTGTAATTTATGAAAAACGAGCGAAACCATGATCACCTACTTCATGTTGCTAATGATATCTCCATTTATCAGAACAGGTATGACTTGGGGACATTTTTTTTCCCCTGCAGTCATGGAACAGGGTCCAATTAGAGAGCCAAGGAAATGATGTTTCCTGGCAAAGCTGAATGGATGATAAATTAAAAATTAATAACTCTGGCCTAGGTGTTTACTAGTAGGGATTACTAGCTGCTTCACCGAAGAGTTTCACATATTTTTTTTTGGATTTTTATCCAATCAGCCCTTTCATTTGATGTTTTCCTTCATGCAGTTTATAAAGACCAAGTAAAGGCTGATGTAGCCTTCCTTGATTTCTTTTGTCCTGAGATATCACCCAAATCTTACTCATTTTAAAGTATGACAGTGGTTATATAAATCATGCATTGTTTGCCTGAGTAAAATGAGCATATTATGCCCTTTTTTCAGATTATTAGGAAATCCTTAGGGATGAATGCAGATTTTGGGGTCATGCAAATCGATGAAAAATAAAAAGTAATCAGAAAATAACTGCTTCTTAGGGTAGCAAATGATCCAGATTTTTATTGATTGTTTCACTTAGTAAATCATGTGTGACTATGACTGTTACAGGATCACTATAGGGCTCCAGCTCTGCTGCTTCTCATACTCCTCTCAAAAAACAAAATGTGTTGGGTACTGTTGCCTCAAGAGTCTGTACTATGGACTGGCAAAACAAACTGGTAAGTAACTATTTTCCTGATTGTTAAGACTAAGTAATGTAATTTATAATTTGTCTTCTAGAACTGAATACGAGATTTTGAACTGTGCGATAAATGGTGTCTTTTGTTAGGGAGGCCTGATCTCTATTCAGCGATGTATAAAAAAGCAAAACAAAACAAAAACCAACTTCTTATTCTAATGCTGACTCGGCTATTATTAAATCACGCTGTGGTCTGGGGGAAGTCATTGTCTCTGCCTCAGTTGTTCCTTCTATATAATGGTGTTAATGATGTTTACCCTCTGCTTAGGAGTGTTGAGAGAATTCTTTGTTAATGGCTTGTAAAGCACTAGAAGAAGACTAAGGAGTATTATCCTCCTCTCAATTCTAGAGTATAGTCCAATTTGCCCTTCTCTAAGGATCCTGGCGTGTTTATTAAACTACAGTTCACATTGTTTTGGCCAGATCTGTTTCCGAGATTTAACATTTTTAAGTAGTTTGGAATTTTTTACAGGTCTTCCCTCAGTGCTGTTGGTTTGTAATTCTTGTAGAAGATGTACTTCTAGAGGAAAGAAGGATTGGACTGTTGATGCAGAGTGGTTGTATTTTTGCTTGAATCTACTGAGCAGCCAGTTTTTTTATGCTAGAAGATTCTGAAGGTGCAGTAGGTGTTTATATTAAACTGCAAAAGATTCACACCATCATCCAAGTGCCATTTTACACACTCACCTAATTCTTGAGTGCCCTTTGCTGCATTTTCCCGATTTATTGATAACCACACTATGTGGGATAGAATAAAATATGTAAGAGTTATGATAAATTGCATCTATAATTTCCCCTGAATTCTCTCCGAGCTTCTCATTCTCTCGTGGAAGAGAAGTTGAAGTCTGACGGGGCTTGTCCTCCGTTTAAACCTTTTTTCTTCTTTTTAATTTTATGGTATTTTGTTAAGTGCTTACTTTGTGTCAAACACTCTTCTCAGCTCTGGGGTAGTTACAAGTTAATTAGGTTGGACACAGTTACTGTCCTGCGTGGGGTTCATAGTCTAAATAGGGAAAACAACTTTGATGGATGTTAACTAATTCTCAGAAATGTCCCCAAGATGGCACAGGTCTCAGTGGTGATTGACAGATGGGAGCAGTGGGGCTTAGTTTCTGTGACTCAAGTGTCTCTAGAAAAATCTTCAGGAAGCAGACCTGGACTACATAGCCCAGATACACTTGAAGAGAGACTGGCATTCAGTCAGTCAATCGTATTTATTGAGCGCTTACTGAACGCAGAGCACTTTGCTAGGCTCTTGGGAGAGTACAATATCACAATATAACAGATACATTCCCTGCCCGCAATGAGCTTACAGTCTAGAGGGAGAGACAGATATTATTATAAATAAATAAATAAATCAGAGATATGTACATAAGGACTGTGGGGTCCTCATACAGAGGAAAGGAACTGTAGCACAAAGTGATATCTTGCACCTTTGATGACACTTTTGCAGGGCAAAATTTTGTATATTTTTATTTTTCATTCAAGGGTTCCAGTCAAATACTTTTATTTTGGAGGAATAAAATACCATGCTGAATAGTACAAAAAGATAATACATTCAAAGTCATAGGCAGAATCAGGAATAGACTTCAACCTGCAGAAACATTAACCTACCATCTACACACCTGGTTTTTCTTGAAAAGCTAGATACCAAGTATTTCAGGACTGAAAACTTAAGCAAATCATATCAAGGAATCCTACTATTCTGATAACAAAAGAAATGGACAGATTTCAAAGTCCTCTTTCCTCTTTGAAGAAATAGATCACATCTCCTGTGTCAGACCTTAGACTAGATTTGACGGGCCATGACAGTACATTGTGTTTAAGAGCTGATTCTTACAAAGCAGCTGCTGGTTTAGGGAAACATGACGGAGAGGTCTCTCAACTGTTATGTGTTGATTTGTAAATATCTCTTCCAAACAAGGAATACATATATATTTATAGCAGGTATTGACCAGTGATGCAGAAAAAAATAAAGGAGCGGTGAAGTCACTATTTAAATGGACACTGTACGTAAGTAGCAACAGGTGTCATCAAATGTAAAATGACACGCAGCCTTTAGAAAAGAGTTGACAGTGACAGTTCAGAAGACATTGGTACATGAGAGATGGCTCTTGGGAGCATCATTCCAATTCCTCGTATGACCCAATATTTCTGACTCATCTAGTAGGCTAAAGACAGGCAGTCAGACTTTAAACCAAACCTGTGAGCCTCAAAATAGTCAAATAACTGATCGATATATCAATCAGTGGTATTTATTGAGTGCTAACTATGTGCAGAGCACTGGCATTAGGAGAGTACAATACAAAAGAATTAGCAGACACAGTCCCTGCCCACACTAAGCTTACAGTGTTAGTGGGGGAGACAGACGTTAATATAAATGAGTAATTTATAATATAATATAATAATCATGGTATTTATTAAGTGCTTACTATGTACCAAGCACTGTTCTAAATGCTGGGAGAAATACAAGCTCATCAGGTTGCCCCACGTGGGGCTTACAGTCTTAATACCCTTTTTACAGATGAGGTAACTGAGGCACAGAGAAGCTAAGTGACTTGCCTAAAGTCACACAGCTGACAAGTGGCAGAGCTGGAATTAGAACCCATGACCTCTGACTCCCAAGCCCATGCTCTTTCCACTGAGCCATGATCACATGAGTGCAGAGCATTGTGTGTTAAGACTGAAGCCTCCTTTGAAGCAATCCAAAATCCTGTAAATCCACTGTTTGTTTTGAATGATTAGTTAATTGTCCCGAAAATGTCAAAAGAATATCAAAATAGATATAATGTTCAGTTTCTGTATGAGGCATTTGAGACTTCAATAGCCAGTGAAAAGAAAATAAATCCAAAGAAAGGAAAGTGGCAGGTTACTTCATTCATTCTTGTTTGAAGTGGAAGGGACCCACAGCACTTATGTACGTATCCTTATATTCCACTGGTTCTACTTTCTGAAATGTAATTTACTGTCTGTCTTCATCCAAGCTCCTTGAGGTCAGGGTCACTCTATTGAGCTGTACTTTCCCAAGCTCTTAGGTCATCGCGTGGCTCAGTGGAAAGAGCACGGGATTTGGAGTCAGAGATCATGGGTTCGAATCCCTGCTCTGCCACTTGTCAGCTGTGTGACTTTGGGCAAGTCACTTAACTTCTCTGTGCCTCAGCTCCCTCATCTGTAAAATGGGGATTAAGACTGTGAGCCTCACGTGGGACAACCTGATTCCCTCGTGTCTACCCCAGTGCTTAGAACACGCTCTGCACATAGTAAGCGCTTAACAAATACCAACATTATTATTATTAACGCTTTGCCACAGTAAATGCTTACTAAGTGCCACTGATTGATCTTTTACCTATTGATTCTTATTATATGAGGAAGTCCATTCCCCAAATTTATTTTGTATAAAGTCGGTATCTTACAAACATTTAGTAGATGATAGCAATTTAAACCTTGATTTCAATCTTTTAGTCTTACATGCATAATATGTGGCTTTGTTCTTGAAAGAACATTTTTAGGGTGAAATCAGTCACTTCAAGTTTTTGCCCAGATTCCAGTATTTAAGTCTATCTCACTTCTGTAAGGAAAGTATTCAGTTGTTGTTTTTCATAAAATCCAATAAATAAGTGATCTTCAAATCAATTTTCAAGTCAATTTAAATGTTTTATCAGGCTAGTCTTACCTGAGTAAATTTGCAATATAGTCTGTACTGACAAATGATCACTGAAAATGAAATTTGTGGCCCATTTCTCATTGCCATTAAACTTTATTAGATATTAAACCATGGGAAATGCTGAGATAATGACACTGCATTGCTATTTGTTTAGAATGATTTCACGATATGGAGGATGTATTTTGACCACACTAAATCCATTTGTTTTGGCAAAACTGTTAGCTTCAAATAGTCGATAAATAAGCTAATCAAAATACAGTTTTAGGTCCGAAGTACAAACCCAAGCAAAATCTCTGTGGCCAAACTATTACTTGTAGATATTTAGTTATTTGTCTAATATGCTATTGAAAGTTATCTACAAACTGAATAAGGTTTCACTTCGGAAATTCAAATACCCTTTCTTGCTTCTTAGAGATTAATTTGAAAGTCCTCATTTTCATTCCTGAAGGTGTATTGTATTGCAGACATGGGTCTCTACACAGATATTACATACCAAGATGGCTTTTCCAAGAAAAGCCCTCTATTGAGTTGTTACATTTTACACCTTTCTTCTGGACATCAAGTTGCTTTCTAAATGTTCAACCTGACAGCATGTCTGGTTTCATGATTCCATTCACTCCATTTGGCCAACGGTGATGCTTTAGGACTAAATTATGAAAAAACATGACAAATTAGTAATGGCAACTAATCAATACATGACACAATATGGAACCTGTGAAGCTGATAATTCAACTCCACAATTCTCTGGCTTCAGTTGAAGACACTGGCATTTTTCCTCATTGCCTTTTTTCTGCATATGAAACATTTAATCTGGAATTTCCTAAATTATTTTGCTGAGCCACTATCACTTTGAAAATGTGTTGTCATCTCCATAACATTTGAAGAATAGGTGGTATGCCACTGCTGGTGTTAATTTGTTGCAATTTAATGTTACTCATATGGCATGTTGAAACTCTAATGTGGGACTTAAAAGGTCACTCTGAATGAATAGAAAAACATTAGCAGCATCTTTATTTTGGTATTCTTTGATCCTTCTGCATACAATTACATAGGCTGTAAACTGTAAACTTGCTTTTTTACTTGGTGGACTGCAGGTTCTTTAAGATAGATCTAAGCCATGTAACTACAGTTATCCGTATGACAGTTAGACTATAAATATCCCCCTAGACTATAAGCTTGTTGTGAGTAGGGGAATGCATCTGTTCATTCATTCATTCAGTCGTATTTACTGAGTGCCTACTGTGTGCAGAGCACTGTACTAAGTGCTTGGAAAGTACAATTCAGCAACAAATAGAGACAATTCCTGTCCACAGTGGGCTCACAGTCTAGATGGGGGAGACAGGCATCAAAACAACTAAACAGGCATCATCAGCATCAATATTAATAAATAGAGTTACAGATATATACACATCGTTAATATAAATAAATAGAATTATAAATATGTATATTTATACCTAAGTGCTGTGGGGAAGAAGGGGGGTAAAGCAAAGGGAGTGAATTAGGGTGATGGGGAGGGAAGGAGGAGCAGAGGAAAAGGGAGGCTTAGTCTAGGAAGCCCTCCTGGAGGAGGTGAGCCTATGTTGTATTCTCCCAATTGTATTTACTGAGGGCTTATTGTGCAGAACACTGTTCTAAGAGTGTGGGAAAGTACAGTATAACGGAGTTGGTAGACACGTTCCCTACCCACAACGAGCTCACAGTCTAGAGGAAACTGTGGCCAAGAGAGACTAAGTGACTTGCCCAGTCACTGAGCAGTCCCATGGCAGACATGGAACTAGAATCAGGGATCTTAACATTCTCTGTCTCATCCTCTTTCCATTAGAACATCCTGCCTCCATCAGCTTCAGAGAAAAAAAAAATGAAAAAACCCAAAGAAACTTTTGTTTTAGGTAATCTTTTCATTATCTTATCTTTATTTTAATTTCACATAGGCTTTCTCACAGGGAAGATGAATGAATCAATCATATTTATTGAGTGTTTACTGCCTGCAGAACACTGTACTAAGCATGAGTAGAGTACAATATAATGGAGCTGATAGACATGTTCCCTGCCCACAGTGAGCTTGCAGTCTAGGGGAGGAGACAGATATTAAAATAAATTAAGGAAATGTACAGAAGTGCTGAGTAGATGTTCCTGCAGCGTTAACCCTTCCATTGGTCTAACTGGCCCCAAGCTGATGTTTGACGCTCTAATAAAGTATCTGACCGAAGCTCAGAAGAGAGCATGGCCTACCTTATCCTATACAGTGGTTTGCATTCAACCCACAACATTTTTTGAACATGCTTTCAATCTGGAATACTAAATTCTGTAGCAAATTCTGTTTTAAATGGTGAAATTTTGTAACATTTTGGATGACCTTATTTAAGGTCAACAATGCTATCAATGCTACCTCGTATAATAAGGTATAGTGCTACCTGCAGAACATACTTCTCAAGTGGAAAGTTATGAGATAAATGATTTTCAATCAGTTGTTTTGATTGAACAGTGACTTCTGCAGAGAACTGTTCTAAGTTCTTTGAAAAACACAGTACAGCAGAGGTGGTAGATGCAATCCCTGCCCACAACAAGCCTCAAGTCTAGAGGATTTTAGTAATCATTTTCTTATTAACAATGACACAAATTAATGTGAAAGGAAAATTGGAAAAAGAGTTAAAGGTAACTCCGTTAATAGCATTCAAACTAGGAAAGTAACGTGTCTATGCCTACAGCGCTTCCTCTGCATAACTGCCCATTTCAGCATGGGAAATTTTGTTTGCTAAAGCTGATGGTATTCTTGTTATCAATGGAAATTTAAAACTTAAAATCATTGTCTTGGACTTTAATTTTAATGACCCTTTTCTCTCTAAACCAGTAATTCACACAATTTTGGGGGGGATTCATTCAACTGTATTTACTGACTGAGTACTGTGTGCAGATCAGTGGAAGCATAGAACTGCAGATGAGGAAACTGAGTCACATTCAAGATAAGTAACTTGCCCAGCAGATAAATTTCAGATCTGGGATTAGAACTCAGATCCCCTGACTCTCAGGCTCTCTCTGTTAGGCCACATTGCTTCTCTTTTGGATTAGAACGTGCGTGAGCTAAATCTCAATCTATCGATCAGATTTATTGCGTGTTTACTGTGTTTAGGATACCGTACTGAGAGCTTGGGAGAGTACACCATGACAGTCTCAAGCCGATATTCATGGGAATTGGATTGGGCAGAGAAAGGTGACATTTTAGGAGTCCAGACCACTAAATCCACTTTAGCACCAGCCCAGGAATCAAGACCGTCTAAGGAAGGGATGGTATTTCTGTCTTTTTCAATCCCCACTTTAGTGAGCCCATCCTACTGCCACTATGGGGAGCCCAAGAGTAGTGCAATACCCAAGACGGAGGAGAAGTAACAGGATCTAATTATTATTATTAGAGTATTTGTCAAGCGCTGACTATGTGCCAAGCACTGTTCTAAGCACTGGGGTTGATACAGGGGAATCAGTTTGTCCCACGTGGAGCTCACAGTCTTAATCCCCATTTTACAGATGAGGCAACTGAAGCACAGAGTGGCTAAGCCGCGTGGCTCAGTGGAAAGAGGCCGGGCTTGGGGGTCAGAGGTCATGGGTTCTAATCCCGGCTCCGCCGCTTGCCAGGTGAGTGACTTTGGGCAAGTCACTTCACTTCTCTGTGCCTCAGTTCCCTCATCTGTAAAATGGGGAGTAAAACCGTGAGCCCCACGTGGGACAACCTGATCACCTTGTATCTCCCCAGTGCTCAGAACACTGCTTTGCCCATAGTAAGCGCTTAACAAATACCACCATTAATAATAATAGGGATAATAATAATAAGGAGCTGGGATTAGAACCCACATCCGCTGACTCTCAAGCCCATGCTCTTTCCATTAAGCCAAGCTGCTTCTGGCAGAGGAACCATTACAGGGAACCACCAGAGAATTATAGAAATGAAAAGCTTCTGGCAAGACCTCAACCTTGTGCTTTTCAACAAGCCCATGCTGATTTGCAAAATATATATATATATATATATGTATATACCATTCTCATAGTATAAGAGCAGCATGGCCTAGAGGAAAGAGCTCGGTCCTAGGAGTCAGAGGACCTGGATTCTAATACCGGCTCTGCCATGTGCCTGCTGGATGACCTTGGGCAAGTCACTTCACTTCTCTGCGCCTCAGTATTCAGTGCTTGTTCTCCTTCCTGTTTAGTCTGTGAGCCCCGTGTGGAGCAGGGATTGGGTCTGATGTGATTATCTTCTATCTTTTCCAGCACTTAAAACAGTGCTTGACACATACTAAGCGCTTAAAAAATACCACAGATATTATCATTATTATTATTCTAGCATTCCTCTATATCTGTGTCAATTAGTTGATTCCACAACTAAATTTTTTTAACCTGAAATGAGATTTTCCTCAGTCATTTTCAGACCAATGGCTTGGGTGGGGGTCTAAGAGAGAGGGTAGATTTACTGAAATGGAAGGAAGTAGGACAATGGTTAGGGAATTGAATGTATTGAGAAGCAGCATGGCCTGTTGGAAAGCACTCAGGCCTGAAAGTCATGGAGGATACAACTCCTGGCCCAAATGAGGCTCCAAGTCTAAGGGGTGGGCAGAAAAGGTATTTTATCTCCATTTTTTACTGATGTGGGAACTGAGGCACAGAGCAGTTAAGTGACTTGCCCTAGGTCAAGAGCTGGAAAGAGATGACTCCCAGGCCCGTGCTCTTTCCCCGAGGCCACGTTGCTTCCCTGTATATTTATATTTCTAGAGGAAAGGTTTAGAAGCTTTGGAGGTATTGTATGATTAAGGAAGCACAGTCTTTGTGGCTTGAAGAGAGGGGGAAGGAGTGTACAAGGGTTGAAAACCAGACTGCTAAAATTAGTTAGATGGTAAATAAATTTTTGACAGAAAAAAATCAGGGGCCCCCAGCCTTAATATAGATCATCGCCAGAGGGAGATATCATCAGTAATGTTTATTGAACCCCTACTCTGTGTAAAGCATAATACTAAGTGAATGGGAGAGCACATTATGGTTGGTAGGCATGATCCCTGCCCTTGATCTTACAGTTTAATAGGGGAGACAAACATTAAAATTACAGGTAAGGGAAGCAACCGAGTATAAGCCATAACTACCCAAGTGCCGTACGATTAGGGAGGAGAAGCAGCATGGCTTAGTGGAAAGAGCCCGGGCTTGGTAGTCAGAGGTCGTGGGTTCTAATTCTGGCTCTGCCACTTGTCAGCTGTGTGACTTTGAGCCAGTCACTTAGCTTCTCTGTGCCTTAGTTACCTCATCTGTAAAATGGGGGATTATGACTGTGAGCCCCACGTGGGCAACCTGATTACCTTGTATCTACCCCAGCGCTTAGAACAGTGCTTGACACAAAGCAAGTGCTTAACAAATACCAACATTATTATTATTATATTATTATTATATTAGACTAAGTGCATAAGAGAGACAGTATGGGTAGGGAGGGAGAATAGGGTGGAAGGGATGAGAATTTAGTCTAAGAAGGCTTCCTGGAGGAGACATAATTTCAGTAGAGCTTTGAAGATCAGCAGAGTTGAGGTCTGTTGTAAATGTAGGGAGAAGGAATCTCAGCAGGAGTTGGGGGTTGGGGGGAAGAGGGTGAGCAAGGGGTTGTTGGTGGGTAAGGCAAGAGTGAGAGGCAGTGAGTAGGTCAGTATTAGAAGAATGGAGTGTGTGGGCTGGGTGCAGGCTCTCCCCAGCCCCTGGTTCAGTGTTCTGCACGTAGTAGGTACTTAGTAAATATTATTGATTGATTTATGATTGACAAGGATCACCCACTTCACCTTATCCAGTGCAGATTTCAGCCAGTGTAGCCCCTGTGTGTGATTGGGAGTCAGAAGGACCTGGGTTCTAATCCTGGCTTTGCCTCTTGTCTGCTGTGTGACCTTGGGCAAGTCACTTAACTTCTCTGTGCCCCAGTTACCTCATCTGTAAAATGGAGATTAAGACGGTGAGCCCCATATGGGACAGGGACAATTAGTGGTTGTACAACCCCACCGCTTAGAAAAGTGCTTGACACATTGTAAGCACTTAACAAATATTGTTATTATCATTATTCTTATAGGCACCAGTATTCTTGAGTGCCATTATTGGCCACCCAAGGAGTGAAGGAAGATCAATTCATGACTCAGGATTTCATGGCACTGTCAATAACTTGTAAGAATGACAGACCTTTGTTCTTCCTCCCTCCCAGCCCCACAGCACTTACATACATATCTGTAATTTATTTGTATTATGTCTTTCTGCCCCCTCTAGACTGTAAGCTCATTGTGGGCAGGGAATGTGTCCATTTATTGTTCTGCTGTACTCTCCCAAGCGCTTAGTACAGTGCTCTGCACACAGTAAGCCCTCAAGAAATGCGATTGAACGAATGAAGAAGAAGATAAAAGTCTGAGGCAGGCACATCAGAACATAGTATCATCCTGGAAATAGATAAGGTATTTGTTGTTTCATAAAACTGGCAGTAACTTTGGTTTGATTATCAGTGGAGATACACAACACACCCCACCCTTACTAATCGCCCTGGTTTTCCACCACACCCCTACCTCCATCGTCTTGTCTCCAGACATGGAATCTCCCATCCTCTTCTCCACCAGGCCCTTGGAATTAAGCCTAAAACCCACTTCCAACCCACATCACTCTCAACCACCCCTCACTTCCAAGCATACAGGATCATATGTGATCTATTTATAGGCTATAAGCTGATCTATTTACTCTGCAGAATCTCTTTATTTATGGGTGGTATCATAGCTGTGTTTACCATGACTTCTTCTTTACATTACAGACTTCTTGAGGGAAAGGACTGTTGGAATTTTATGGCACAGGCTGGTCAGAGGTGGTGGAATTGTGGAAACCCAGTTTGGAAACCCAGATTGACCCTGCCATACTACTGGAGTTAGAACTGAGCAACAATGGATGGCAGAGATTGGCTGTGGACAGGAACCTTCCACTAACAGTGGTAACCACCCCACTCCCCCAAACCACCCCCCCCCAGAACAAACAGATTTCCTTTTCCCTATCACTCCCTCTCTCTTTTTTTATCTCTCCCTTTTCCCCTTCTTCCCTCTCTCTTCACTCCTTTTTATGCTGCCTTCTGTTACTTGTCCTACTCTCTCTTTTTTATGCCTCCCCCTTCTCCTACACCTGCTGCTTCATATTCTTCTCTTCTATTTTTTAAATTTTTTTCTATGGTATTTGTTAAGCACTTAACCTCAATCCCTGTCGAATCCACCTAATTCCCTTCAGTCTATTTTTTTATGGAATTTGTTAACTTCTTACTACGTGCCAGGCTCTGTATTAAGCACTGGGATAGATACAAGCTAATCAGGTTGGACTCAGTCCAGTTCCACATGGAGTTTACAGTCTTAATCCCTATTTTACAGATGAGGTAACTGAGGCACAGACAAATCAAGTGACTTGCCCAAGGTCACACAGTAGACAAGTGGCCCACTTGACCCACTTCAGTCTGGTTTCTTCTCCCTTCCCTCCACTGAGACCACTCTCGCCGTCAACACTGATGACAAGGACACCTTCTCGCCAAACCAAATGGATTTCATCCTAATCCTCCTTGACAATTCTGCCACCTTTGTCACATCAGGCTCCTCACTCATCCTGGAAACGTTATCTAACCTTGATTCTAACAACACAGTTCTCTCCTGGCTCTCCACCTACCACTCTACTCACTTCTTCTCATTCTCTTTTTTTTTGCTCCTCTTTTTGCCTCTCCCTGTAGTTGTCCCTCAAACTGGATTTTGTCTCCAATCCTTCTGACTTTATACTCACTTCCTCCAGAAACACATCCACTCCCATGGACATTACATCTCTGGTGATGACTCCCCAGACTATCTTGCTAGACCCATGCGTTGCAAACTCACATTTCCTCTTGCTTCCAGAATATCTCCACACAGATGTTCTACCATCCCCTTAAGCTCAGTATGTCTTCAGTCAGTCAATCACATTTATTGAACGCTTGCCATGTGCTGAGCACTGTACTAGGCACTTGGGAGAGTACAGTACCAAAGAAGTAGCAGACACATTCTCTGCCCATAACAAGCTCCACCTAATTTACCCACCACAATTGACAAAACCACCATCCTCGCTGTTGCCAAAGTGGCAACCTTGGAATTATCCTCGTCTTCTCACATTCTGGTAACTCTGACATTCAGTCTGCGGTTAAATTATGTCAACATTTCCTCCACATCAGGTGACAGATCCATCCCCACTTCTCTAGTCAAACAGCCACCACACTGGTTCAGGGGCTTGTCAAATCCCTCGTCTCCCTACCACCAGTCTCTCCCCTCTCCAGTCCATACTTCCCTCTGTTTTGCTGAAAGCATCATTTTGCATACACCACTCCTCAAAAACCCTAAATAGTTACTTATCCCTCTCTCCATTAAGAAGAAGCCCCTGACGTGAAGGAGGAGAAGGTTATGTACAGTGACTGTCAACAACACTGCTTCCTCTTACCTAGAACTCCCTTTGCCCTCAAAATTGACCAGATCACAGCTACTCCCATCTTCAAGTCTTGAAACCCTAACCACTAAGAGCTCAATAAATACAATTGACTGCCTGCCTACCTCTTCCAGTATAAAATATAAAAGTATAAAATAACTTTTATGCTCCAATCTGGAACTTCTTCTCCCTTCAACTAAGCTAAACAGCAGCTCTCCCCATTTTCAAAACTCTTCTGAAATCCCACCTCCTGGAGGAGGCCTGCCAGATTAAGTTTTCTACTCCACAGATCATATTCTCCCAACTCCCATCTCAGTAATTTGGCACTATCTGAGACCTTCTAACCTCTCACCCGTCTGTAGCACTTTGGTACGTATTGATTTACATATTCAATCAATCGTATTTATTGAACACTGTTCTAAACTCTTTGGAGAGTACACTGTAGCAGAGTTGGTAGACATATTCCCTGCCCACAAGGGCCTTACAGTTTAGAGGGGGAAAGGAATAGCCTGACAGAGGTGGGATATTATCGTAAACACTCATTCACATAGTGGACTGTAAGCTCCTTGTGATCAGGAATTGCATCTACCAACTTTATTATATTGTACTTTTCCAAGTGCTTAGTATAATGCCCTGCACTCCATGCACACTCAATAAATATCATTGATTCCATCCTCTATCACAGTGCTTAGCACAGAGTAAGTGCTTAACAAATATCACAGTTATTATCTGTTATTGTCTTCATTGTCATCTTTCTCCTATCTGTAAAGGATTTGTATCAGTCTCCCTCATTAGACTGTAAGTAACTTGAAGGGAGGAATCATTTCTTCCACCTCTATAAAAAATTCCCAAGTACTTCCTCCAGTCCAGTAGGCCCTCAATAAATACTACTTATTGACTGAAACAAAAAATGCTAGTTATCGTTCCCGCTTTGAGTGGATTGAGTCTAAGGATAGAACCTTAAGTGCTTAAATGGTTTTAAGTGGTTTTTACTCTTTTCAGTAGTAAAGATATTGAAGTGTTTATTATGTGCCAAGCACTGGAGTAGATTAGAAATAATCAGGTCAGATGCAGTGCTGTCTATCAAAGAGGTTGGGAGAGCAGGTATTTTTTCCCCACTTGACAGATGAGGCAACTGAAGCATAGAGAAATTAATCAATCAAGAGTATTTATTGATCACTTACTCCATGCAGAGCACTGGACTGAGCACAGGGGAGAGAACAGTACAACAAAATTTAAGATCCTACTCAAGGTCTGCCAACAACCCAGTGCCAGGAGTAGAGCTTCCAGATCTATGCTCTTTCCACTAGACCAGGCTGCCTTCCTCCTTGTCATATTATGAAGGTGATAGCTGGGCTCCCCAAAGCAGTGAATATATCTTCTTCACACCCACTTTCCTAATCACCCTAGGAATCATGGGCACCAAAAATGATGACTTTGAAGATGGCAGAATTATTTGAAATTTACCTACCCGTTTATAAGATGCTTACAGTCTGATGTCTCACCTTGTCTTGGGCAGGGAATGTGTCTGTCATATTGTTGTGTTGTACTCTCCCAAGCGCTTAGTACGGTACCCTGCACACAGTAAAACCTCAATAAACAGGATTGATTGTTTACAATCTAGTTTGCGATCTTGTTAAAGGGCAGTGTCAATAAATCATATTTACTGAGTGCTTACTGGGTGCAGAGCACTGTACTAAGCGCATGGGAGAGTACGATTTAAATGAGTTGGTAGATAACTGAGGTCCAGCGTTGTCCACAGGTAACATCTCAACCTATTTCTATCTCAAACCAAAAAAATTTGTCTTCAAATATCGGTTCCCTTCTCTCTCCCTTCGTCCCCCTTCCATGTATAGGCTTTCCAGGAAAATAAACCACATTTTGGGGGTTTTCCTACATGGATTCCCCTTCTTCCCCCCTCTCCCTCTCCTCAGCAGCAGGCAGAAGAGTCCCGGGGATGGTTGAGAACTGTGGAACTCTCCTAGTTCAGGTCCACTGATACTATCTCCTTATCTCTAAAGTGCAAACTGAATCGCTCCCTCTGCCTCGGGACCCCACCCCAAAGCACCATCTGAAGTATCCTGACTATTTGTGCCTAATATATGTGGGAAGTCCAGCAAAGGGCCCCGGTTGTATTCCCGCATTGCGTCGTTCATTAATTTTCAAGTTGATTTCTCTAGTCCACAAATTCCTAATTCCGAATGAAGTCAAGGCCAGCGGTTTAGCAGTTTGAAAAAATGACTCTTAAAATAACAGCCGGAAGGTCGATGAATGAGAGAGTTTTTTAAACAAGCGGGAAAGGGAATTCCAGAGACAAGGACCCTCCCAAGGAAACACCCTGCTCCTGATGCCTTAGATCCCAATCTGGGGACTATTAGTTGATCTTAATGGCTGTGGGCAGGGTTGTGAATAGCTAGCCATCTCTGTGCCCGGGGGGCGAGTACACTGGCTCTGCAGGCACTTAACAATTTCAGAAACTAAGTACTCCCCTCTTCCCTCTTGCCCAGCCCACCCTATCCTCTGGGCTTTGGGCCTTGGGCCATATTTTTTTTTTTTTAATGGTATTTGTAAAGTGCTTACTATGTGCCGGGCACTGTACTAAACTCTGGTTAGATACAAGCTTATCAGGTTGGACACAGTCCCTGTCCTACGTGGGTCTGTCTCACAGTCTTAATCCCCATTTTACAGATGAGATAACTGAGGTCCAGAGAAGTGATTTACCTAAGGTCACACAGCCGATTCGTGGCGGAGCAGGGATTAGAACACAGGTCCTAACTCTCAGGCCCGTGCTCTAGGCCACAGTGATCATGGACAGCCGGAATGGGACTCCATACCATATTGGCACCATAAGGGGCACCCCGTTATGCCCCTGGGTCTGAAGCACTCTGATACTCGCCCCACCCCATTCCCACATCACTTAGGTGCAAACTCTGCTGCTTCCTCTATCTGTAATTAAATTAGTCCCCCTCTCTCCTGCTGGATTGTAAACTCCTTGAGTGAAGGGATCATGACTACCAACTCTACTGAACTGTACTCTTCTAAAGAGCTTAATACAGTACTTCGCACATAGTAAGTGCTCAAAGAATACCGTTGATTGATTCCTCGAAAATTCAGCATAGTCCTCTCTGTGCATCTTCTAAGCATCTCTGTTGGCTAATAGGAGAAATAGGAAAGCCTGCTTTGGCGTGCGTCCCCTTTCCTCCCTGATCCTGTTTGGTGCCCTGGTAGCATCCGCCCTTTTTTCTGTCCTCTCACATTTTGGATAAAGTAGCCTAGAGTGAGCCTATCCAGGAGGCAAAGTAATTGTCAAACATGTTAACTCCACTCCTCTCTTCCCTTTTTTAGTGGTATTTCTTAGGGACCCGCTGGTGTCGAAAATATCAACTGTGGTATTTGTTTAGTGCGTACTATGTATCAAGCGCTGGGGTAGATACAAGATAATCAGGTCCCATATAATAATAATGTTGGTATTTGTTAAGCGCTTACTATGTGTAGAGCACTGTTCTAAGCACTGGGGTAGATACAGGGTGATCAGGTTGTCCCAGGTGAGGCTCACAGTTAATCCCCATTTTACAGATGAGGTAACTGAGAAGTGAAGTTGGTATTTGTTAAGCGCTTACTATGTGCCGAGCACTGTTCTAAGCGCTGGGGTAGACACGGGGGAGTCAGGTTGTCCCACGTGGGGCTCACAGTCTTAATCCCCATTTTACAGATGAGGGAACTGAGGCACCGAGACGTTAAGTGACCTGCCCAAAGTCACACAGCTGACAAGTGGCCGAGCCGGGATTCGAACCCCTGACCTCTGACTCCAAAGCCCGTGCTGTTTCCACTGAGCCACGCTGACTTGCCCAGAGTCACCCAGCTGACAAGTGGCAGAGCCGGCATTCGAACCCAAGACCTCTCACTCCCAAGCCTGTGCTCTTTCCACTGAGCCGTGCGAAGCAGGGTTTAGTAACCGGGTCCTGTGTCTCCCAGGCCCACGGTCTTTCCTACAGTGTTAAATACTGTTATAAGCACTGGGTAGGTACAAGTTAATTAGGCCGGATACAGTCCCTGCCCTACCTGGGGCTCACAGTCTAAGTGAGATGGAGAATGGATTTTGAGCCCCCATCTTGTAGTTGAAGAAATTGAGGCACAGAGAAAGTAAGTGACTTGTTTAAGGTCACGCAGCAGGCAAGTGGCGGAGCCAAGATCAGAACCCAAGTTCTCTGGCTCCCAGGCCAGTGCTTTATCTGCTAGGCCAACTGTATTCCTAACCTTTCCCAGGGTTATTTATATCTGATGGAGACTGTGAGTTAGCAGGGCAGTGACTGCATCCAAGTCAGTAATTTACACAGGACCAGGTTCAGGCCAGGGGCTGAGTCATCTTGAGAAGGTCAAGGGGGACTTTGGAGAGATTGGGCCCGAGAAGTCGGTGCACTCCTTTGACCTCACTTCTGCCCCAAGCAGACAGGGGAAGGAAATCAGGGACCCAGTAGGGCTCCGGATCAAAGAGTGGACAGCGGACTCTCCCCACTTCTCTCTCTGCCTCATCAGATCAAAGAGGGACATGCATCAAAGATGGACATGGACCCCACAGTGACCTTGCTTCAGCCCTAACCCAAGTCACTCTATTGGGACTAGGGTCAAGTGTGTGTGTTTGTGTGTGTGTGTATATGTATTTATTGCTATTGTCTTGATTCTATTTATTGCTATTGTTCTCGTCTGTCCGTCTCCCCCGATTAGACTGTAAGCCCGTCTAAGGGCAGGGACTGTCTCTGTCTGTTACCGATCTGGACATTCCAAGCGCTCAGTACAGTACTCTGCACATAGTAAGCCCTCAATAAATATTATTGAATGAATGAATGAACATCGTATTAGTAGGGGTTAAAGGGCATAAAGGGATGGGCTATAGAGAGATGGAGATGAAGTCAAGAGTAGGGTTTTCTTTGAGGAAGCTTTCGCCTCCCCACCCCTTGTTTCTAACACTTTGGTGGGTCACAAAGAGCTGGGGGCGTTGAGGTAAGCGATAAGTAATCTGTTAAGTAGGCTACAGTTCTCGGAACCAATTGGATTGATGGGATGTATTGAGCACTAGCTGTGTGCAGAACACTGTACTGAGAGCTCGGGAGAGTACCAAAAGGAAAGGGCAGCTATTGAAGTCAATTTGGTCATGTAAACCGACCCATAGATTTCACAAGCAATCTCCTGCGATTAGACAATCTATACAATTTTAGATCAGAGTCCGGAAAGATTATAAATGAGAGGATGATTAAGAGAATGAACACGGGCTGACTTATCGCTGTGACAAAGCAACCATAAAGTATAATTATTTTCAAACTTCCTGAGCAAATGACATGATGCCAGACATTCTACCAAGTAGGAGCAGAACACATTGTCCCTGCTCACTAAGAACTTACAATTTGAAGCTATAGAAACAAACACAACAAACCATGAACATACAGATTTTTATTTACTTCAAACAGCACGAAACCCACAACTTTTTACACATTTCTTTTTTTCTTCTTTTTCACTCTTTTGATATTCTGCCATGTTGGTGGGGAAAACTGATTCAGGACAGAGATGGCTACTACTGTGGTGGCAGTTCTGAATGTCAACTCTGTGAGCGTGGGCCCAAAGTCAGAAGGACCTGTGTTCTAATTCCGACTCCACCACTTGTCTGCTGTGGAACCATGGGCAAGTCACTCCACTTCTCTGGGCTTCAGTTATATCATCTGTAAAATGGGAATTAAGATGGTGGGACATGAACTGCGTCCAACATGATTCTGTTGTGTCTACCCCAGTACTTCGTACAGTGTCGGGAACATAGTAAGTGCTTAACTAATGCCATTAATCCCACCCCCCCGAAAAAAAACACACACAAAAAAACTATCTCTGAATCCCAAGAAATCTGAAGTGCTGCTCCTCTAGCCACAGCACCCTACTGACTTTTACTTTTTGTTTTTATGTTGTCTTAGTGTTTTGTTTCATCTCTAATAATGACAATAATTTGTCAAGTACTTACTCCGTGTCAAGCACAGTACTAAACGCTAGGGTAGGCCCAAGATAGGCTGGGCACAGTCCCTGTCCTACAAAAGCACCCACAGTCTAAGAAGGAGGTAGAACAGGTATTAAAAACCCATTTTACAGAGAAGGAAACCGAGTCACCAAGAAATTAAATGACCAAAGTCACACAGCAGGTAAGTGGTAGAGCTGGGATTAGAACCCAGGTCCTTCGACTCCCAGGCCCATTCTCTTTCCACAGGGCTACGCTGCTTTTAGATTGGGTCTAATTTTCACCTGTTCATAATTTCCCAGCATTCAGTACAGTGTTCGGCACACAATAACCACTCTATAAATGCGTGGCTCAGAGGAAGGAGTGTGGGCTTGGGAGTCAGAGGTCATGAGTTTGAATCCCGGCTCTGCCACTTGTCAGCTGTGTGACTGTGGGCAAGTCACTTTACTTCTCTGTGCCTCAGTTACCTCATCTGTAAAATGGGGATTAACTGTGAGCCTCACGTGGGACAACCCGATTACCCCGTATCTACCCCAGCGCTTAGAACAGTGCTCGGCACATAGTAAGCGCTTAACAAATACCAACATTATTATAAATACGATTACTCTTACTACTACTCGGTTAGGGAAAGTAAGGAAAGTTTATTAATCCAAAGCTTGGGTGATAGTAATGGAGGATTAGTGGACTAGGTTACAGTGGGTAAGAAGTGGTGGGCGAGGAATAGGAATTAGATTATTAGGGATATTTCTAATGGAAGTTTGGAGAGATGAATCAGAGCCCCATTAAATAAAATTTAGATTGGTTGAATATTTAGGTGTTTTCTAAGAAGATGCCAATAAAAATGCTTTTCGCGTGTATATATTGTTGTACGCCGATAGATACCCTCTATAATCAGATGGCATTGTGAAGCAGCATAGACTAATGGAAAGAGCCCAAGCCTGGGAATCGGAGGATGTGGGCTGAAATACCAGCTCCTCCACTAGCCTGCTATGTGACCTTGGGCAAATCACTAAACTTCTCTTTGCCTCAGTTCCCTCATCTGTAAAAAGGGGATTCAATAACTGTTCTCCCTCCTACTTGGACTGTGAGCCCCATGTGGGACTTGAGTAACTTCTATCTACCCCAGTGCTTAGTTCAGTGCTGGGATCATAGTCTTCAACAAATACCACAATTGTTATTGTTACTGCCAGCAAATGTGTGTGCAAATGAAAGAAAAGAAAAGAAAGACTCAGGAGAGCAGGTCTTTCTTTCTGTGTAAATGTTATCCTTGTGTTTATAACTTTGGTTATAAACTGAAGCAGCGTGACTTAATGGCCTGGGAGTCAGAAGGCCCTGGGTTCTAATCCCGACTCTGCCACATGTCTGCTGTGTGACCTTAGGCAAGTCATTTGACTTTTCTGGGCCTCAGTTACCTCATCTGTAAAATGGGGATTACGAGTGTGAGTCCCGTGTGGGACAGGGACTGTGTCCAAACTGACTGAGTTGTATCTACCCCAGAGTTTAGAACAGTGCGTGACACATAGTAAGCCCTTGACAAGTACCATAATTATTATTATTAATAATAACTTGCAGCACTTGGATGTTTTAGAGAAGCAGCGTGGCTCAGTGGAAAGAGTCCGGGCTTGGGAGTAAGAGGTCATGGGTTCGAATCCCAGCTCTGCCACTTGTCAGCTGTGTGACTGTGGGCAAGTCACTTCACTTCTCTGTGCCTCAGTTACCTCATCTGTAAAATGGGGATTAACTGTGACCCCCCACGTGGGACAACCTGATTACCCTGAATCTCCCCCAGCGCTTAGAACAGTGCTCTGCACATCGTAAGTGCTTAACAAATGCCAACATTATTATTATTATTATTATTATGTTTTTGACTCTGCCTCCTTAACTTGCCATCTAACAGAAGCTATTGTTCAGAGAGAGCTATTCCATTCTTAATCACACCTCACCCATCAATCAGTCAATCAGTGATATCTGCTCAGCCGCTATTGTTTGCAGAGCACTGTACTAAACACCTGGGAAAGAACAAGAGATAAAAGATGCAATCCCTGCCTTCAAGGAGTTTAAGATCTAAAGGTCTAATATATGTGTTTTCTAAAGCTTTAAATCAGTCAGAGAACTGCTCCAGGATCCGAATTGGGGAATTCCATGGGAGGGATATTATAGGGATGGAGTCACCTCATCTATACTAAGCTATTGGACAGATAGAACCTAATCAGGTAAGACAGTCTCTGCCCCACATGGAGCTCACAGTCGAATGTATTCGCTAAGCACTTACTATGTGCAAGGCACTGTACTAAGCGCTGGAGTGGATATGTGCAAATCAGGTTATTCATTCATTCATTCAATAGTATTTATTGAGCGCTTACTATGTGCAGAGCACTGTACTAAGCCCTTGGGATGTACAATTCGGCAACAGATAGGGACAATCCCTGCCCAATGACGGGCTCACAGTCGAATCGGGGGAGACGGACAAAAACAAGACAACATAATCACGATAAATAGAATGAAGGGGATGTACGCCTCATTAACAAAATAAATGGGGTAATAAAAATATATACAAATGAGCATTAACGTGGTAGCAGTTAGAATGGAGCAGAAATGCTGGATTGGAGCGATGTTGTAAAGGTGGAACTGACAGAATTTAGTGATAGATTGAATACGTAGACTGAACGAGAGAGAGGAGTCAAGGAAAACGCCAAGGTTCCGGGTTTGGGAGACAGGGTAGACACAGTCCCCGTCCTACGTGGGGCTCACAGTCTTCATCCCCATTTTACCGATGGGGTAACTGAAGCCCAGAGCAGCCAAGTGACTTGCCCAAGGTCACACAGCAGACAAGTGGTGGAGCCGGGATCACAACCCATGATCTTCTGACTCCCAGGCCCGTGCTCTGTCCTCTGCACCACCCTGTTTCAGTGTAGCAGTCTATGAAGGAGGGAGGAGGTTTTAATTCCCATTTGACAGATGAGGAAACTGAGTCACGGAGGAGTGAAGTGACTTGCCCAAAGTCACGCAGCAGGCAAGTGGTAGAGCCAGGATTAGAACGCAGGACCTCTGACCCAGGTCCGTGCTCTTACCACTAGGCCACGTTGCTTGTGGTTAATGTGTTAGGCTAGTGGTGGGATGGAAGGGGGCATCTAATCAGACTTCTCTCCTCGTCTGTTGCTGGGAATTAGAGACAACTGGCGATGCCCCGGGTACAGAGATCTTGGATCTTGGCTGTTGGAGTCCTCCATGTCCACATACGCCGGTGTGTGCAAGACCAGTTGATCATTGGTTCAGTGGGCAACCGCTCCCAGCCCGCCTCTCTTGGGGCTTCAGACTCTGCTCATAGTAATAGTATTTAGGTGTATGCAAATCACTGAGCTAAGCCTTGGGAAAAACTAATGATAATATTCGTAACTGTCAAGCGCTTACTATGTGCAGAGCACTGTTCTAAGCGCTGGGGGAGATACAGGGTAATCAGGTCGTCCCACGTGAGGCTCACAGTTAATCCCCATTTTACAGATGAGGTAACTGAGGCACAGAGAAGTGAAGTGACTCGCCCACAGTCACACAGCTGACAAGCGGCAGAGCCGGAGTCGAACCCGTGACCTCTGACTCCGAAGCCCAGGCTCTTTGCACTGAGCCACGCTGCTTCCCAGAGCGATTTAGACCCAGTCCCTGGCTTCCTGGGGACTTAAAAATCCAAAAATAGGAGAGGAGATTGGCAGTGGTCACATGAGAAAGATAAAACATTACAAGCACAAAAACAACATGAGAAAAACTCAGAGGTAGATGCAAAACTAAAAACTACCAGTATCTCATCTGCGTCAGAAGGAACAGCTCGGGGAAGACTTTATGCATCCATTTTGCTGGTTTAATTAGTGCTGAGCTAAGTGGCTGTTCTTCTCCCTGGTTCCAAGAGTCCCTTGGACTTAACCTAGTAAAAGAGTGTGTGTGTGTGTGTGTGTGGTGTGTGTGTTGGAGGGGTAGGGTGGGACATCAGCCTGGGCTTTTTAAAAAAAATGATATTTGTTAAGTGCTTGCTATGTGTCAGGCACCGTACTAAGTCCCAAAGAGAAGCGGTGTGGCTCAATGGAAAGAGCACGGGCTGGGGAGTCAGAGGCCATGGGTTCGAATCCCGGATCTGCCACTTGACAGCTGTGTGACTGTGGGTAAGTCACTTAACTTCTCTGTGACTCAGTTCCCTCATCTGTAAAATGGGGATGAAGGCCGGAGCCTCACGTGGGACAACCGGATTACCCCGTATCTACCCCACCGCTTAGAACAGTGCTCTGCACATAGTAAGCGCTTAACAAATACCAACATTATTACAAGCTACTCAGGTTGGACACAGACCCTGTCCCAACATGGGGCTCACATGGGCCTCTGTAAATATCTGTATGTTTCCTGCTTTTTTCCCCTTTCTTCCTTCCTTCGTCACTCTCCTCTGCTAGGATCAGCGGGTCTGTTCACTAGACAAGCAGTGTGGCCTGGGTTTGGGAGTCAGAGGTCATGGGTTCAAATCCCATCTCTGCCACTTGTCAGCTGTGTGACTGTGGGCAAGTCACTTAACTTCTCTGTGCCTCAGCTACCTCATCTGTAAAATGGGGATTAACTGTGAGCCTCACATGGGACAAGCTGATGACCCTGTATCTCCCCCAGTGCTTAGAACAGTGATCTGCACATAGTAAGCGCTTAACGAATACCAACATT
Source organism: Ornithorhynchus anatinus (assembly GCF_004115215.2). Classification (NCBI taxonomy): domain Eukaryota; kingdom Metazoa; phylum Chordata; class Mammalia; order Monotremata; family Ornithorhynchidae; genus Ornithorhynchus; species Ornithorhynchus anatinus. The sequence continues at coordinate 34,369,742 of NC_041733.1, read as the reverse complement.
ATTATTATTATTATTACAAACCTCTTACACTGAACTTCTTTCGGTGGTATTTGTTAAGCACTCCCAGGGACTGTACTAAGGTCCTGGGGTAGATATAAGTTAATCAGGTTGGACACAGTCCATGTCCCACGTCGGGTTCAGAGTCTTAATCCCCATTTTACAGACCAGATAACTGAGGCACACAGCAGATAAGTGTTTTGCCCAAGATCACACAGCAGACAGGTGTTGGAGCAAGAATTAGGGCTTTAGCTAGCTAATATGACTCAGTGGTGTTTATTGAGTGCTGGCCACGTGCAGAGCACTGAACTAAGAATCCCGGCTCTGTCACTTGGCAGCTGTGTGACCTTGGGCAAGTCACTTAACTTCTCTGTCCTCAGTTCCCTCATCTGTACAATGGGGATTAAGACTGTTTGCCTCACGTGGGACAACCTGATGACCCTGTATCTACCCCAGCGCTTAGAACAGTGCCCTGCACATAGTAAGTGTGTAACAAATACCAACATAATTATTATTATTATGGAAGGCGAATCTTTCCGTGACCAAGAAGACAACCACCTGCAGGGAATGGCACTAGGTCACAGTGTTTGCACCATGCTGTGGTCACTGGGCCATAGATGGGTTTGCACGTAAAATCCCGCTGTGCACTTCGTAGTGTGTTATAATCCTGACCGTCTGCTCATATTTTGCACTCGCTGCCCTGGTGAGAATGTGACGCGACAGTGTGAGTAGTCCTGTGTAGCCCTGGTACCAGTGAGGAGCAGCTTGGCGGAATGGATAGAGCATGGTCCTGGGAGTCAGAAGGACCTGGGTTCTAATCCCAGCTCCACTCCTTGTCTGCTGTGTGACTTTGGGCGAGTCACTTAATTTCTCTGGGCCTCATCTGTAACATGGGTATTAAGATCATGAACAACATGTGGGACAGGGATTGTGTCCACACAGTCCCCGTCCAACCTGATTATCTTGTATCTAACCCAGTGCTTAGACCAGTGCTTGACCCATAGTAAGCGGTTAACAAATACCATCATCGCTCATTCATTCGTTCATCGTCTCCTTCATGTTCTTTTTCCGATTCTGAATCTCTGCGGCTGGAATGGTGGTCGGTGGGTGTTCACAACGGGGCTGTCTCTCACCGTCAGAGTGATCCAGGACCGGTGCTGAAGAGGAATGGACCTTTACACTTTCGCCCTACTCCCTGCCTTGGCCCAAGTCTGATGCGCTGAGGGTAAATTGGAACTGTGTTTAACGATAATAATAATGATAGCAATGATTGTGGTAGAAAAACAGCGTGACCTAGTGGAAAGAGGATGGACCTGGAAACCAGAAGGACCTGAGTTCTAATCCCGGTTCTGCCAGTGGCTTGTCGTGCGATGTTGGTTAAGTCACTTCGCTTCTCCGTGCCTCAGTTACCTCATCTATAAAAGGGGGATGAAGACTGTGAGCCCTATGTGGGACATGGACTGAGTCCAACTTGATTTGCCTGTATCTACCCAGAGCTTAGTACAGTGCCTGGCACATAGTAAGTGCTTTAGAAATACCATAAATAATGTGCCAAGCACTGTGCTAGGCACAAGATAATCAGATCCATACACAGTCCCTATCCCACATGGTACTCTTAGTCTAAGTGGGAGAACAATATTGAATCTCTATTTTATGGTTGAGAAAACCAAGACACAGAGAAGTTAAGTGATCTCTAGATTGTAAACTCTCTGTGGACAGGGATCGTGTCTACCAATTCTGTTATATTGCATTCTCCCAAGCTCTTAGAACAGTACACAGCTCTAGACACAGTAAGAGCTCAATAAATACCGTTGATTGATTGGTCGATTGACTTGACTTGATTGACTTGTCCAGGGTCTCACCGCAGGCAAGTGGCATAGCCGAGTTTAGAAGCCAGATCCTCTGACTTTCAGGTCTGTGCTCTTTCCACTAGGCTACGCTGCTTTCTTGTGGTATAAAGACTGCTCTCTGCCACACCCTTCGCCATCCTCCCAAATGAACCTCTTATTTCCAATGTTCCAGACCGGATAATATTTCCCTGACTGACAGGCCCGTTGCCTGTCCTAGTCAACCACTCCATTTACTTACCCACCACTAAATCTGGCTATGACCTGATCAATCCAGAGCACACCTACAAGCACCTAAAAATGTCGTGGAAAAGTGCTAGAATATCAACTCCCTGACTAGACTCCTAAGATCCTCGAGGGCAGGGTTTGTGTCTACTAACTCTGTTGTATTCTCCCCGCACTTAGTACACTGCTTTTTTTAAAAAAATGGTATTTGTTAAGCGCTTACTATGTGCCAAGCACTGAACTAAGTGATGGAGTATATAGAAGATAATCAGACTGAATGCAGTCCCTGTTCCACATTGGTCTCAAAGCCTTAATGCCCATTTTGCAGATGAGGTAATTTAGGCATAGAAAAGTTAAGTGACTTGCCCAACGTCACACATCATACAGGTGGTGAAGCCAAGATTAGAACCCAGGTATTTCTGACTCCCAGGCCCGTGCTCTATCCACTAGGCCACGCTACTTCTCCCCAGAGTAAGCCCTCAATAAATGCTATTGATGGATTGCTAGAGAAATGGTTTTTAAAGCAAGTCCTGATAATAATTTTGTTCTTTCATCCTATAGTTAAAGAAGCTAAGTCAAAGGAATTATTCCACCACACTAGCTTGTTGGTTGATCATCATCAACAGTGCTTTTTGAGCTCTGCAGTTTGCAGTGAATAGGTTTAGGTACTTGGAAGTAGCTTACCGCCAAGATTGTGAGATTGTGAGCCCCATGTGGGACATGGACGGTGTACAGTTTATTTGGCGAAGCAGCGAGGCTTAGTTGAGAGAGCACAGGCCTGGGAGTCAGAAGGACGTGGGATCTAATCCCGGCTCCGCTACATGTCTGCTGTATGAACTTGGGAAAGTCACTTAACTTCTCTGGACTTTAGTTACCTCGTCTGTATCTCATCTCATCTCAAAGTGTGAGCCCCATGTGGGAAAAGGACTGTGTCCGATGTGATCAACTTATACCTACCCCAGCTTTTAGAACAGTGCTTGGCACAGAGTAAGCACTTAAGTACTATAATTATTATTATTATTATTTATGCAATAGAATTGAAAAATGCAATCTCCATACTTGAGGAACTTCCCATTTGATTGAGGAAAGGAAGTAGACACAGATGATCAAATTTACAGTTGCTAAACTTACGAGAACTGACACAAATGATAAAAAAGTTAGCAATTAAATGGTAGCTAGACAAAGTAACAGATATGCATATGGATAAGAGGGCAGGTGGGCTTGTATGACCAGGAAACTAAAGGACTGTTTGAAATGCCTCCTTTTTTCCCTTTTTTATTGTATTTGTTAAGCGCTTACTATGTGCCAAGTACTGCTAAGCACTGGGATAGAGACAAGCTAATCAGGCTGGGCACAGTCCATGTCCCTTATGAGACTCACAGTCTGAATTCCTATTTTATAGATGAGGTAACTGAGACACAGAGAGGTGAAATGATCTGCCCAAAAGGCAAGTGGCGGATCCTGAATTAGAACTCAGTTCCCTCTGACTCCCGGGCCCATGCTCCATCCACTAAGCCATGTTCTGAAAGAAATGACTCTTTAGGAAAGCTCTGAAGCAAGGGAAGCTGATATCAGTGGAGTGGATAGAAGATGGAGGGGGAGCAGGAAGGAGAGGAAAAGGAGGAGGAGAAGGCATCATCTTTTCCAGTCTTCCCTCTCTAGGGAATGTTGGTGAGCTCTTGCTCCCACCCAAGGTATATCCCACTCAACTTTCATCTACGGTGTCCTAGATATCACTCAATAGGATTAGTTTTATTCCTTATTTTTATTAAGGACTTTGATATGGGTAAACTAGTTTACAAATGTTTTATGCTGTAAGCACTTTGAGGGCACGATGGTGTCTTCTATTTTACCCTCTGAGACATCTAGTAGAATGACCCGCACGTGGTAGGCACTTTATAAATACTATTAATCGATAAACACTTGAGTGGTTTAGTTTACACAGCTGAATTGGCGTTTTTACAGATAGGGATAATCCCCATAAAAAGTCAGGAAGCAGCATGGTTTAATTCATTCATGAATTCATTCATTCAATCGTATTTATTGAGCGCTTACTGTGTGCAGAGCACTGTACTAAGCGCTTGGAAAGTACAGTTCAGCAACAGATAGAGACAATCCCTACCCAACAACGGGCTCAGTGGAAAGAGTATGGGCCTGGGAGTCAGAGGATCTGGATTCTAATGCCGACTCCACCACTTGCCTGCCGTGTGACTTTGGACAAGTCACTTGACTAGGGGCAGTTTCCTCAACTGCAAAATGGGGATTCAATGCCTGTTCTCCCTCCTACTTAGACTGGGAACCCCATTTGAAGCAGGGACTTTATCTGACCTGATTAACTCGTATCTACTCAGCACTTAGACTGGTGCTTGACACATAGTAAGCACTTAAATACCCTAAAAAAATGTGGGATGTTAAACAGCTTATCTGCAGGGCTGAGAAAATGGGTAGCAGAAATGGAATTACAGCTCTAGTTTCACGTTTCCAAAAATCAGTGATTTAGCTCTTTAAACTATGTTGACTCCTTTCTACTTCAGAGTCACTTTTTTCCTACCCCCACTCCTGTTATGCAGCCAATTGTAGGGATCAGGTAATGTAAATTCTTCATGTTGTGCACTTCAGGAAAACAAACAGGGTCACCTAGACACCTCGTTTCTATGGCAGCGTTTAGCACACTGCTTTGTGTATAATAGGCGCCTAAGGAATACAACAATCATTAATATTGCCAACTCAAGGATAATCTGTCAGTCAAGGTATTTATTGAGTGCTTACTGCGTGCAGACCACTGTAGTAAGTCCTTGGGAGAGTACAGTACAACAGAGATGGTAGACACACAGCCCACCATGAGCTTATAGTCTAGCTGGGGAGACAGACATTAAAATAAATTATGGATATCTACAAAAGTGCTGTGGGCCTGAGGAGGGGGTGAATATCAAATGCTTAGAAAGCAGCATGGCCTAGTGGATAGACCAAGGGCCTGGGAGCCAGAGGGACCTGGGTTCTAATCCCAGCTCTGCCGCTGGTCTGCTGTGTGACCTTGGGCAAATCACTTCGCTTCTCTATGCCCGACTGTGAGCCCCATATGGGACAGGGACTGTGTCCAACCGGATTAGCTTGTATCTACCCCATTGCTTAGAACAATACCTGGCACATAGTAAGCACTTAAATAGACTAAAAAAAATGTATAGAAGATGCAGAAGGGAGAGGGAATAGGATAAAAGAAGGCTACTTAGGGAAGGCTTCTTGGAGAAGATATTCCATTAAGGCTTCGAAAGTGAGGAGAGTGGTCGTCTGTCATATACAGTGGAAAGAGCACGGGCTTGGGAGTCAGAGGTCATGGGTCAGAATCCCGGCTCCGCCACTTATTAGCTGTGTGACTTTAGGCAAGTCACTTAACTTCTCTGTGCCTCAGTTCCCTCATCTGTAAAATGGGAGTTAAGACCGTGAGCCTCATGTGGGACAACCTGATTACCCTGTATCTACCCCAGCACTTAGAACAGTGCTCTGCACATGGTAAGCGCTTAACAAATACCAACATATATACGGAGGGGGAGGGAGTTCCAGCTCAGAGGCTTTAAAGCTAATGGTAAAGAGTTTCTGGTTTGATATGGGAGATGGATGGGCAACCACTGGAGGTTCTTGAAGAGTGGGGAGCCGTGGGTTGAATGATTTTTCAGAAAAATGATCCGTACAGTAGAGTGAAGAAAGGACTGGAGTGGGGAGAGACAGGAGGCAGGGAGGTCAGGGAGGAGCCTGTTGCAGAAATCAAGACTTTCTTTCCTCAAGCTTCCTAGGTTGACTGTAGGGCTCCCATTTTCCCCTGGAACCATCTGTTCTAAAATTATTGCATTCAGTCATTGAAACTTACCAAAATAATGATTTATGATTTATTTGGCTGACTAACCAACAGAAGAATGGACAATCAGAGTAATCTTTTGCATTCAATTTCTCTTTTGTCTTACTGTTTCCCAACAACTTGAAAGATCTCTTGTTTATTCTTTAGATTCTTCATCTTGATCTCCTAAGTAAAGTTACAGAAGATAAGTTGTTGCCAAAATATCTGTGACATCAAAACCTTAAGGGAAAAAAAAACCCAGTAAAATACCACCTTAGTGTGGTATTGTTCCTCTCTTTCTTCTTTAGTAATTTATTTTTTAAACCATTTCCTATCAAAAATGGCCATTTAGACTTGAATTTTGTTTCAGATTTCAGACTACTAACGTTAAACATAGTTGTTTGGATAAGATGTTGAATGAAAACTGGTTAAAAAGTCAAGGAATTAAGTTCACTTTGGAGCAGCATGGTCTAATGGATAAAATACTGGACTAAGAGTTAGAAAACTTGTTTTTTGTTCCAGTTTGGCCACTCTAACCTCTGTACCTCAGATTTCCTACCTCTATCACTAAGAGTATGGTTGTAATCCCTCAGCATTTATGTACATATCTATAATTTATTTTCATTTCTGTCTCCCCCTCTAGACTGTAACCTCCTTCTGAGCAGGAAAAATGTCTACCAACTCTGTTATGTTGTACTCTCCTGAGCATCGAGAATAGCGCTCTGCACACAGTAAGCACTCAATATATGACTGATTGATGAATGAAAAAGTGCTTGAGTTTGTAGTCAGAACAGATCTATGTAAATCCAGGCTGCTGTGTTGACCAGATGTATCTCGGTGGTGGTGGGGGGGGGAGTAATGATTTTTCTTTGTGAAGTTTTGTAAAAAAAAAAAGAAGTAAAAGCTTCTATTTCCAATAATTTGTTGTGAAAATGGCAAAAGTCTTTTAAAAATGGGAATGTACATTTCATGTTCCGAAGATGAAAAAATCTGGCTATTATGTCTGTGCTTATGTGGATAATGATTTCTCATATTCAAGGGACACTGAATAGTCATACCAGTGACTCTTTGTTTGTGAGGTGATTATTTGGCCATGGTTAAGGTTTTACAATTGGTGAGAATCACACATATAAATTAACAATCTTTAATATTCATTAGATAAAAGGTGCATGCAAAGAAGCACAAAAAAGGGCAGGAAAAAAAGGCACTTAGAAGGATGCTAAGAGGCTATTACCCTGAAAAAAAGAGGATATTACCCTGAAAAAGTCTTGTCATTACAAATTCTATGATTTTGTCACTAATTTGAATTGACAGATTCAATTAGCAACCAATCAATCATTCAATTGGCATGTATTTACTGAGAGCCTTCAGTGTGTTTAGCACTGCACTAAGTGGATGATATAGTACTTAAAAGCTTAGTAAAGCACTTTGCATGTAGAAGACTCAATAAATATTGATGATGGTGTACTAAATGCTCTGTGTAAATATTAGTGATCAGAACCAGTCCCTGCCCTCTATATATTAGATTATTATCTCCCTTGATCTTTCACAAGGCTCTGCAAACATTAAGCACTCAAATAAATAACACTGATACTGATATCATTTTTTTTAATGGTACTTGTTAAGTACTTACTGTGTGCCAGGAACTTTACCAAGCACTGGGGTAGAGCCAAGCTAATCAGGTTGGCTACAGTCCATGTCCCACATGGGGCTCACAGTCTTAATTTCCATTTTACAGATGAGATAACTGAGGCGCCAAGAAGTGAAGTGTCTTGCCCAAGGCCGTACAGCATACTATTCATTCATTCAATAGTATTTATTGAGCGCTTACTATGTGCAGAGCACTGTACTAAGCGCTTGGGATGAACAAGTCGGCAACAGATACAGTCCCTGCCGTTTGACAGGCTTACAGTCTAATCGAGGGAGACGGACAGACGAGAACGATGGCGATAAATAGAGTCGAGGGGAAGAACATCTCGTAAAAACCGATGGCAACTAAATAGAATCGAGGCGATGTACGATTCATTAACAAAATAAATAGGGTAACGAAAATATATACAGTTGAGCGGAGGAGTACAGTGCTGTGGGGATGGGAAGGGAGAGGTGGAGGAGCAGAGGGAAAAGGGGAAAAAGAGGGTTTAGCTGCGGAGAGGTAAAGGGGGGATGGCAGAGGGAGTAGAGGGAGTAGAGGGAGAAGAGGAGCTCAGTCTGGGAAGGCCTCTTGGAGGAGGTGAGTTTTAAGTAGGGTTTTGAAGAGGGAAAGAGTGGCTGAGCTGACATTAGAACCCAAGTCCTTCTGACTACTCCCAGACCTGGACTCTATCCACCAGGCCACGCTGCTTCTCTATTGATATTGCTATTGATACTGTATTCTGTACTGTGATACTCTATCAAGAGAAGCAGCGTGGCTTAGTGGAAAGAGCACGGGCTTGAGAGTCGGAGGTCGTGGGTTCTAATCTTGGTTCCGCCACTTGTCAGCTGTGTGACTGGGCAAAATCACTTGTGCCTCAGTTACCTCATCTGTAAAATGGAGATTAAAACTGTGAGTACCATGTGGGACAACCTGATTACCTTGTATCTACCCCAGTGCTTAGAACAGTGCTTGGCACATAGTAAGCGCTTCACAAATACCTTAGTATTATTATTATCGTTCCTCTCCTGGGGAGGGGAGGAAGCTACTCCCTAGAGATGATGGCACAGAATTTAAGTGTCTCTTCTCACCCTCACACTCTACCCCCTCCACTCGTTCATTCACTCAGTAGTATCGAACAGCTGAACTGAGAGCTCAGGAGAGTACATAAAAATAAAGGATACAGTCCTGTAACAAATACCATTATTATTACTATTATTTAATAATACAATATAATATGATAATATAACAATACAATATAATAATTGTATTTAAGTGCTTCACTATGTGTCAGGCACTGTACTAAGATCTGGGGTGGATACAAACAGCTTGGGTTGGACACAGTCCCTGTCCCGCATGGGGCTCACAGTCTCACATTTTATAGATGAGGGAACTGAGGCACAGAGAAGGGCATTGACTTGCCCAAAGCCACACAGCAGAGAAGTGGTGGAGCCTGAATTAGAGCCCGTGACCTTCTGACTCTCCCAAGGGGGAGAGTGGTGGACTGTTGGATGTGATGTGGGAGAGAGTTCCAGGCCTGAGAGCGGATGTGGGCAAGAAATTGGTGACAAGATAGACGAGATCCCGGTATAGAGAATAGGTAGGTGTGAGATGAGTGAAATGTGCTGATTGGGCTGTCGTAGATCAGTCAGGTAAGGTAAGAGGGAAAAAGCTGATTGTGTGCCTATAAGCCATTATATGGGTTGGAAGAGAGAAGTGAGTCAGGATTGTTGCCGAATTGTACATTCCAAGCATTTAGTACAGTGCTCTGCACATAGTAAGGGCTCAGTAAATACGATTGAGTGAATGAATAATGCCAAGGTTATGGGCTTGTGAAACAGGACGGTGGGGTTGTCTACAGTGATGGGAAAGGTAAAGGGAGAGCAGGGTTTGGGTGAGAAGATGAGTTCTGTTTTAAGGATATTTATTTTGAGGTGTCAGCAGGTTATCCCAGCAGAGATGTCTAGAAGGCAGGAGGAAATGAGAGACTGCAAAGGAGAGAGGACAGGGCTGAAGAGGTAGATTTGGGAATCGTCCATTTAGAGTTGGTAATTGAAATTGCAGGAGCGAATGCATTCTCCAAGGAAGTGGGTGTAGGTGGAGAATAGAGGGGACCCAGAAGAGAGAATAGAAGGAGCCCAGAAGTGAACCTTGAGGAACCCCCACATTTAGAGGGTGGGAGGCAGAAGAGGAGCCTAAGAAAGACTGAGGAATGGTCAGAGAGATAGGAGGAGAATAAGGGGAGGACAGTGCCCACGAAGCCAAGATTAGATAATGTTTCCAGGAGAAGAGGGTGGTCCACAGTGTCTGAGGCAGCAGAAAGTTTGAGGAGGATAAGTATGGAGTAGAGGCCGTTGTATTTGGCAAGAAGGAGGTCACTGGTACCTTGAGAAAAAAAGCGTCATTAGTAATAATAATAACGATGGTATTTGTTAAGCGCTTACTATGTGCTGAGCACTGTTCTAAGCACTAGGGTAGATACAGGGTAATCAGGTTGTCCCACGTGAGCCTCACATTTTTTAATCCCCATTTTTACAAGTGAGGTCACTGAGGCCCGGAGAAATGAAGTGACTTGCCCAAGGTCACGCAGCGGACAAGTGGCGGAGCCGGGATTAGAACCCACGACCTCTGACGCCCAACCCCGGGCTCTTTCCACTAAGCCACGCTGCTTCTCTTTTACTTCTCTCTATTTTCTCTCTTTACTTCTCTCTTACTTCTCTTTGCTTCTCTTCTACTGCATTTCCATTATAAATATGGGGAAACGGGGAGGTCAAGTGACCTGGCTAAACTCTCACCCAGCATGCCTGAGACATTGTTGAGACTAGAACCCAGGTCTCCTGACTCCCAGGACTGCCCTCTTTCCACTAGGTCCTTCACTATTTCTTTCCCTTTATTTCTTATCCCCTTCTACCTCCCAATTAGAGTCAGTCAGTGATGTCTGAGTGCTTAGTGTGCGCAGAGCAATGTACTAAGCACTTGGGAGAGTACAGTACAACAGAGTTAGCAGATATGTTCCCCGCCCACAGTGAACCATGAAAATTGAACTACCTTGCTAGTCTTAATAATAATAATAATAATAATGGTGGTATTTGTTAAGCGCTTACTATGTGCAAAGCACTGTTCTAAGCTCTGGGGGTATAGAGAAGCAGCGTGGCTCAGTGAAAAGAGCCCGGGTTTGGGAGGCAGAGGTCAAGGGTTCGAATCCCGACTCTGCCACTTAGCTGTATGACTGTGGGCAAGTCACTTAACTTCTCTGTGCCTCAGTTGCCTTATCTGTCAAATGGGGATGAAGACTGTGAGCCTCACGTGGGACAATCTGATGACCCTGTATCTCCCCCAGTGCTTAGAACAGTGTTCTGCACATAGTAAGCGCTTAACAAATACCACCATTATTATTACTGTTACAAGGTGATCAAGTTGTCCCACGTGGGGCTCACAGTTTTGTTTTTTTTAAATTCCCATTTTACAGATGAGGTAACTGAGGCACAGAAAAGTGAAGTGACTTGCCCAAAGTCACACAGATGACAAGCGGCGGAGCTGGGATTAGAACCCACGACCTCTGACTCCCAAGCCCGGGTTCTTTCCACTGAACCACGCTGTCTTAGATAATCTATCTTCACTCAAGGGTGGGACAGCTAAACTGTTCATTTCAGATTTGTTTTATTTTTTCAGATGCATCATTTTGGAAACTCCCTGAATGAAATTTAGATGTAGTGAACCCATCAGTGATATTTTCTGAGTGGGTTCTAATCCAGGTCCCGCCACTTGGCTGTGTGATCTTGGGCAAGTCAGGTCCCTTTTCGGTGCCTCAGTTACCTCATCTGTAAAATGGGGATTTAGACTGTGAGCCCAGTGTGGGACAGGGGCTATGTCCAACCTGGATATCTTGTAGCTTCTCCAAAGCTTCGTACAGTGCCTGGCACAAAGTAAGTGCTTAACAAATACCATACGAAAATGCAGTGGTAGCAAATCAAATTTTTTTTTTTTAAATGTTATTTGTTAAGTGCATTCCTCCCTTCAATCTAATGGGAGAGACAGACCAAAAGTAGTCCCAGATAGCAAAAGTCGAGGCACAATAATTATAAAGGAAAAATTGGAATGAAAATTCCAAGATGAAGCAGTTGAACAAACAAGTGAATGTACCAGTTGCTTTATGTAAATATATGTGCCTGAGTGTGTATATATATATATATAGTAGAATTAAATTTCACCAGTGTTAAGAGTGGATGTTGGGCTGATGTGACTGGGGTATTGTGAAATAACTGGGGCGGCTTTCTGGGGAGTTGGGATTTTAGGAGAGTTTTCAAGATGGAGAGCGCTGTGGTTGGAAAGATTTGATTCTGGAGATGGTGGAACAGCATGGGGAACAATCTGGTTGTGTGTAACCACCAAATCTCTTTAGTTTTGGCTGGCAGAATTTTAGTGGTCATCATTTCTGTGAAAGGTAAAATGAGGCAAATTAAAACATCCGTAATTCATAACTACTTTGAACATTGTATTATTTTCAGGGCAAACTACACATAATTTTCAACAAAATGGACCATATTCTGTAATCAGAGGGAATTAATGAAGTTTCCCCCATTAGACTGTAACCTCTTTGTAGGCAGGGATCAGTTCTACTAATTCTATTTTACTTTTAAGTGCTCAGAGTGCCCTGCACACAATATTCAGTCATTCATTTATTTATGAACTGACTGATAGCTGCATGTGGAATCGTTTTTTGCTAGGCAAGGGGACATAATTGTTGACCTAACTAGGTACCCAATGTTTAACTTATTGGCAGTATTTTGAGTGACCATTGGATGGTCACCAGTGGAGAAGCAGCGTGGCTGGAGAAGCAGCGTGGCTCAGTGGAAAGAGCATGGGCTTTGGAGTCAGGGCTCATGAGTTCGAATCCCAGCTCTGCCACTTGTCGGCTGTGTGACTGTGGGCAAGTCACTTAACTTCTCTGGGCCTCAGTTCCCTCATCTGTAAAATGGGGATGAAGACTGTGAGCCCCACGTGGGACAACCTGATTCCCCTGTGTCTACCCCAGCGCTTAGAACAGTGCTCGGCACATAGTAAGCGCTTAACAAATACCAACATTATTATTATTAACTCTTTGGCTATTAGCCACAAAATCATGGTCGTTATCATTACTGTTATTGTTGTTGTTATATTTGTTAAGCACTTACTATGTGTCAAGCACTGTTCTAAGTTCTGGGATAGATACGAGTTAATCAGGTTGGACACAGTTCTTGTCCCACATAGGGTTCACAGTTTAAGTAGGAGGTAGAACAGGTATCGAATCCCCAGTTTGCAGTTGAGGAAACTGAGGCACAGAGAAGTTAAGTGACTTGTCCAAGGTCCAAGGTCACATGTCAGCTGGCATGTGGCTCAGCTGAGATTAGGACCCAGATCCTCTGATTTCGCAGACCCATGCTCTTTCCACTAGGCCACACTACTTATCTATTTCTCCTGAATTATGCATTCTGGCTATCCGAAGTAGATGGACGCATTCCCTGCCCACGATGAGCTTACGGTTTAGAGGGGGATATAGACATGAATATAAATAAAGAAATTCATTCGATCATATTTATTGAGCGCTGACCATGTGCAAAGCACGGTACTGGGCGCTTGAGCACTGTAAATAAAGGAATTATGCATATGTACATAAATGCTGTGGGCCTGAGGGAGGGTGAACAGTCTGTGGCCAGTGTTCACTGTTAAACTGATTCCAAATATGATAAAACATCAGTAACACAGAATGGAAGGATCATTACACTAGGGTGTGTGGACTCATGGGGGCAAATTTTAGCCGGATGATCTCTTCAGCATTTCAACTAAGTGGGCATGTCACACCCTCCCCCTCAGAAATCTCCAGTGGTTACCTATCAACTTTCATATGATGCAAAAAACTCCTCACTCTTAGCTTCAAAGCTCTCCATCAACTCGCCCCCTCCTACCTCACCTCCCTTTTCTCCTTCTACAGCCCAGCCCGCACGGTCCACTCTGCCGCTAACCTCCTCACTGTGCCTCTTTCCCACCTGTCCCGCCGTCGACCTCTGGCCTACGTCCTACCTCTGGCCTGGAATGCCCTCCCTCCTCCCTCCTCACATCTGGAGTTCCTCAAGGGTCAGTTCTTGGCCCTCTTCTGTTCTCCATTTACACTCACTCCCTCGGTGAACTCATCCGCTCTCACGGCTTTGACTACCATCTCTACGCAGATGACACGCAGATCTACATCTCCGCCCCTGTCCTCTCCCCCTCCCTTCGGGCTCGCATCTCCTCCCGCCTCCGGGACGTCTCCACCTGGATGTCGGCCCGCCGCCTAAAACTCAACATGAGCGAGACCGAGCTCCTCATCTTCCCTCCCAAACCCGGTCCTCTCCAAGACTTCTCTATCACCGTGGATGGCACGACCATCCTTCCTGTCCCTCGGGCCCGCGATCTCGGTGTCATCCTTGACTCGTCCCTCTCGTTCACCCCATACATCCTATCCGTTACCAAGACCTGCCGGTTTCACCTCTACAATATCGCCAAGATCCGCCCTTTCCTCTCCACCCAGACGGCTACCTTACTGTTACGGGCTCTCGTTATATCCCGGCTAGACTACCGTGTCAGCCTTCTCTCTGACCTCCCTTCCTCCTCTCTCGCCCCGCTCCGGTCTATTCTTCACTCCGCTGCCCGGCTCATCTTCCTGCAGAAACGATCTGGGCATGTCACTCCCCTTCTTAAACAACTCCAGTGGTTGCCCGTCGACCTCCGCTCCAAACAAAAACTCCTCACTCTAGGCTTCGAGGCTCTCCGTCACCTTGCCCCTTCCTACCTCTCCTCCCTTCTCTCTTTCTACCACCCACCCCGCACGCTCCGCTCCTCCGCCGCCCGCCTCCTCGCCGTCCCTCGGTCTCGCCCGTCCCGCCGTCGACCCCCGGGTCACGTCCTCCCGCGGTCCCGGAACGCCCTCCCTCTTCACCTCCGCCAAACTGATTCTCTTTCCCTCTTCAAAACCCTACTTAAAACTCACCTCCTCCAAGAGGCGTTCCCAGACTGAGCTCCTCTTCTCCCTCTGCTCCCTCTGCCACCCCCCCTTCACCTCTCCCAGCTAAACCCTCTTTTTCCCCTTTTCCCTCTGCTCCTCCACCTCTCCCTTCCCATCCCCACAGCACTGTACTCGTCCGCTCGACTGTATATATTTTCGTTACCCTATTTATTTTGTTAATGAATTGTACATCGCCTCGATTCTATTTAGTTGCCATTGTTTTTACGAGATGTTCTTCCCCTTGACTCTATTTATTGCCATCGTTCTCGTCTGTCCGTCTCCCCCGATTAGACCGTAAGCCCGTCAAACGGCAGGGACTGTCTCTATCTGTTGCCGACTTGTTCATCCCAAGCGCTTAGTCCAGTGCTCTGCACATAGTAAGCGCTCAATAAATACTATTGAATGAATGAATGAATCTGCCAAACTAGCTCACTTCCCCTCTTCAAACACCTGAAAGCTCACCTCCTCCAGGAGGCCTTCCCAGACTAAGCCCCCCTTTTCCTCTGCTCCTCCTCCCCTCCCCCTCACTCCTACTCCCTCTCTCTGCTCCAGCCCTCTCTCTGCCCCTCAGCACTTGTGTATATATGTACATATTTATTATTCTATTTATTTGATTAATGATGTGTATATATCTATAATTCTATTTATTTATTTTGATGCTATTGATGCCTGTCTACTTGATTTGTTTTGTTGTCTGTCCCCCCCCTTCTAGACTGTGAGCCCATTGTCGGGTAGGGATTGTCTCTATCTGTTGCCAAATTGTACTTTCCAAGCACTTAGTACAGTGCTCTGCACACAGTAAGTGCTCAATACATACGATTGAATGAATGATTTATCTGTTTTTCCTCTGACCAGTACTGATACAGTACCAAACATCTTAATGTCCAGTACTTTTATTTTAAATATTTCCTCCCGCCACTTCAGCTCCTGCCACTGGAGTCTTGCTGCTGAGAAGCTATTCTCCCACTCACAGGGACCTGGAAGGGGAATAAAGAAGTTCTGGACTCAGGGAACACCCTGAGGACACACAGATTTAGGTAAATGTTCTGTAGATTTCTGAAAAAGGTGCCTTAGGAAGTCATAACATTATGTAGCATAACCTGCAGAATGCACCCAACATGATGTTTTTTGTCTGTTGTTTCTGGTTTGGCAAAGACTGTTGCCAGTGGCCACCCTGGGAAGGGGGCACATGGGAACTATGGAAAAGTGGAAAACAATTTTAAAAACCATGATGGAGAGCAGGAAAGGGTGGGGAAATTTTAAAGGGCATGGGGTGATGTGGTGGCTGGAGAGACTGGGGGGTGGAAAAGAGGGGCTAACCGCCTTTTCATTATTTATTATTTATTGAGTGCTCACTGTTGCAGAGCACTGTACTAAGTGCTTGGGAGCATACAATATAGCAATAAACAGACACATTCTCTGGCCACAACGAGCTTACCAGTCTTTCCCCAAGGCAGAATCTCTAGGTGGGTTGACCGATCCATCTTCTTTCAGGTGAAGTAAAAGTCTTTTTGTGGAACCACCATGACTTGATCTAAATCCATGAATGTACTTATATTGCTTACCTATAATTGAGTACACAATTCTGGGTAATTTTGGTAGAAACAGGTTAGCTGGCCCTGAACCAATCTCCCTTTACAAAATGGTTTCTATAAGAGTTTAACGTATAGCATTTCAGTGCAAGAAGCAGTTTTCAGGAACCAGTTATGTTGTCCAAGGACCGCCTCTCTCTGGCATTTTTACATTATAAATCTGCATCAGCAGTGGTTATCTGCATATTCACCCAATGCAATGGGAAGGCATATTTGGTGAGTATGAAACAAATGTTGCTTTATTCGATGTACCTCTCTTGGAGGAAGAAAGGCTGTGTGAAAATTTGTGGATTGTAAAACTTGGTATTTATTTTCAAAGCAGATGGAAGACCACTAAATATTTCAGCCACTGTGGATAAAACTGTGATTTAAAAGCATCAGTTGGGCTGAAAATGTAAAACTCAGATAGGCAGCTCATTGGGAATTCCACCATATTTTCTTCTCCATGTTTTCTTTTTTATCATCGTAGTAACTGATGTCTCCCAGGCAGTTATTCCAAATCACCCCACCACCCAATCCAGCGACAATCAATTACACAAAGAAAAGATTACCAGAGGAGAGGGTTTCTTTAAACCAGAATTTACATATTGGTCTGACACAACTGTTTGAAAACCCTTTCACAGCAAGTTATATTCTCTGTAAATTTTCGAGCAGATGGGTGAGCGAAACAGGAATCGCTGTTGTGGAGGGAACTGTAGTTGAGACTGGCTGACGTTAAGAAATAGAGAGTCGGGAAATACATTGGGAGGCTTAAACGTTCTGGTTTGTGAGGATAGAAAATCGTGGGATGTGTTTTAAAGTTCACTAGGTAAGACAGAGGCAACTGTAAGGTCACTTGTTCTGAAATATTTTGAGGTGGACTTTTTAAGTTTATTCAGAACTCACAACGAAAATCTATAGATGTAACCAGCGCGGTGCGGCAGAGATATGCTGTCCTATATGTTCAGATACAATAAAAGGCCTGAATAAATTCCATGGTCAATTACATGGTCAGTGAATCATGAAGAGCCAAGGGCTTGTGGAATTTTGCAGCTGCTGGTAGATTCAATGGGAGCAGCAGCAAAGCAGCAGCTACAAGTTTCTACTTCTCCTGCAATTTGGTGGCAATTGAAAACACTTGCAATAAAAATACTCTTGCCTCTAACACTCTATAGAATAAAGGGACTTTCCATGAAATGCTAATGGTATGAAATGCTAATGCCTTAATCTCTAGTAGCCTTTTAGTTCAGCCCATTAAAGCATAACGTTTTGCTTTCAGAGTTTACTAGGATTCAAATTAAACATAGAGAAATATTTCAAGAGCACCAGGAGTAGAAAAATGAACCTGACTAGGAACCGAGCCGTTTCCTTGTTAAAATGGAGAAAAATGCAAACTAGAAGGACCTGTTCGAGCTGTGACACAAGCCGACTTGGATTTTCCGTCTTGACTTGTAAATTGGCTTCTGATGTGCGTTCATTTGATGCCGAAGCCTGCAGCATAATCATTTATGTCTCAAATTAGGTCAAGTTGTCCTCACAACTCCAAGTTCACCAGCCTCATCGTGTCAGGTGCCATTCCTCCTAACGGGAAATTTTTATCCTTTTTTTTCAAAAAGAGAAAGTCCCAAAGAATACAGCAAGGAAGGAATGCTCATTTCCTGCAGTACTTTCATGCCAGAAAAGAACCTATTCATAATGGGATGTGAGATTAGTTATAAAAGGCGGCAAGACCGTATTATCTACATTTTTCACGGGGGCGTATAGGCACTGGGAAGGAAGATCGGGAGAATAGGCGAGAGATGAGAAAATCCGTGGCCCTGAGAACCACATGGTTTTCAGCCGGATTTGGCACTTTGCGGCTCCACGGAAGGTGCGGTTTTTCAAACTCCCTAATGGATGGGCCCAAGGTCGCTTCGGAGGGCGTTATTGTTGTCGGAGACCCAGAGTGGTTCTGACTATTCCTCGTATGGAATCACAAGGAAATGGGATGAATATCTGCTCCCCTCCCAGATTCACGACGGCTGATCTGGGGAGCCCGGGAATCCCTTTTGAGGTGCAGGGTTGAGTCAGGTTCCCGGGTCTGGAGAAGAGCACATGCCAGAATGCTTGGGATTGGGAGGCGTGGGATGGAGGGGAAACAGAGAATGTCTGTTGAAGCCAGTCTGGACCTCTCAAGAGAGCCCCAGGCTGATCCGTTGCCACCCAAACTAGGTTTTGGTGAATGCAAACTGCAAATCCAAACCGACATCTGTTTGACCCTCTATTCAGACACCCAGGCTGGCATCGGATCAGAAAGAGCTCCCATATTGTCCTGCACTGGAGGTTCCAGCAGGTGAGGAATTTGAGGTGACAAAGCATCACGTATATCTTCCTCATCAAGCATTAATTCTCAAGTGCCTTATTAAGCTTGCCAAAAATGGTCTCTGTTCTCTCATTCGACCTGCAGTAAAGATTTTCTTGCCCAGTTGTCCCTAGAAAATAAGAAGAGTCACAGTGATGATTCTGGTGTTTGTGAAGCCCTTACTATGTGCCAAGCATTGTACTAAATGCTAATGTACTTGTGGTGGAACGAGATTGGAGACAGTCCCTGTCCTACATGGAGCTCACAGTCTAAGGGGAAGGGAGAGCAGGCATTTAATCCCCATTTTACAGATGAGGAAACTGAAGCAGAGAGAGGAGATGTTCATTCATTCATTCAATAGTATTTATTGAGCGCTTACTATGTGCAGAGCACTGTACTAAGCGCTTGGAACGAACAAGTCGGCAACAGATAGAGACAGTCCCTGCCGTTTGACGGGCTTACGGTCTAATTGGGGGAGACGGACAGACGAGAACAATGGCGATAAATAGAGTCGAGGGGAAGAATATCTCGTAAAAACAATTTGCCCAAGGTCCCACAACAAACACGTGGCAGAGCCGGGATTAGAACCCAGGTCTCCTGACTCCTAGTCCTGTGATCTTTCCATTAGGTTGCACTGCTTCACTGTTTTCACTTGCTGCAGAGACTAGATTGTCCCTGGCACAAATGACTCCGGAAACTCAGTCCAGGTAGAGAGGGGAGAGCATCTTAAGGTGAGAATGACAATGTCAGCAGGGAGTTGGGCTCTTTTTTGTGAATGGTATTGGTTAAGCACTTACTATGTGCCAGGCACTGTACTAAGAGCTGGGGTAGTTCCAAGCTAATCGGGTTGGACACAGTCCCTGTCCCACACGGGGCTCATAGTCTTAATCCCCATTTTACAGATGAGGTATCTGAAGCACAGAGAAGTTAAGTGATTTGCCCAGGATCACACAGCAGGCAAGTGTGCAAATGTTAGTCAATAAATCATATTTATCGAGTGCTCTTTGCAGAGCACTCTACTAAGCGCTGACTAATACTCCAGGCCTGACTCCCAGGCCCATGCTCTGGCTCTAGCCACTAGACCACACTGCCTCTCTTAAACCTATCCTCTCACCCACAGTGGAAGGCTCCACCTGAACAACTGGACCAAATCTCACAACCACCAAGGAACAAGCCCATTATCTGTGAAAGAGCTTGATGGAACCTGGTTAAAGTTATTCACTGGAGAAAATGTATACACTCAAAAATTTTGAAGGATTAAGGTGTTATTTTTAAAATTTTAGTAATTTTGGGGAGGGAAATATTCTTTTTTTGTGTGGGATAGACACTTCTTAAGGGACTGTCTTCATATTTAGAATACCTTCGGGACTCCCTATTTATCTCTTTTCTCCTTGTCAATCTAATCAGATATTTTAAAGGACATGAGAAATCTTTATCCAGAGCCTTTTTATGAACCATCTCCCAAAAGTTCAGGCATAAATGGCCTTTCTTTAAAAGAAAAGCAAAATCATAATCTATTTAAGGACTTAAATTCCTTGTTCTTTTTCCACTAATAAAATGTTTTATCTTGCACAGATATGTAGATCGGCAGTGGGTGTATCCAGAGGAGTATCAACTAGATTTTTTGAGAGTTTATTCGGGTCCGTGGGGAAAAAAAAAGAAAGGTAAGAGGATCTGTAATCTGCAATAGTATCATTTATTTGAACTGGCCAATCTTAGAGCAAGATTAATTAGAAATGATAATAATAATAATGTTGATATTTGTTCAGTGCTTACTATGTGCCGAGTACTGTTCTAAGCGCCGGGGTATATACAGGATGATCAGCATGTCCCACGTGAGGCTTATAGTCTTAATCCCCATTTTACAGATGAGGTAGGCACCGAGAAGTGAAGTGACTTGCCCAAAGTCACACAGCTGACAGGTGGTGGAGCCGGGTTTAGAACCCATGACTTCTGACTCCTAAACCCGTGCTCTTTCCACTGAGCCACGCTGCCCTGAATATAATGAATTAGGACTATAACCACCTCGGGGGCCAGGAAAGTATCTACCACTCTGTTATAATGGACTCTCCCAAGCGCTTGGTACAGTGCTCTGCAAAGAGCATTCAATAAATATGATTGATTGATATTTGCACAACTTGATGTTTTAAACCCAAATGGCTTTGATGTAACCTCTAAACTAGCTGGAAAGAAGTTCATTTTAAGTGAATATTAATATGGAACATTTTGTATTTTAACCACTTTCATTTTATTCCCCAAGTCCCGTAGGCAGGGAACTAGTCTACCAACTCTGCTGTATTGAACTCTCCCAAGCACTTAGTACAGTGCTCTGCACACAATAGGCGCTCAGGAAATACAATTAACCATGAGAAACAGCATGGCCTTGTAGGAAGAGCACGGTCCAGGGAGTCAGAAAGACCTGGGTTCTAACCCCAGCTTGTCTGGCTGGGTGACCCTGGGCAAATCACTTCACTTCTCAGTGCCTCAGTTACCTCATCTGTAAAATGGGGATTAAGACTGTGAGCCCTAACTGGGAGAGGGGCTGTGTCCAACCCGATTACCTTGTATCTACCCCAGTGCTTAGAACAGTGGCTAGCATATAGTAAGTGCTTAACAAATACCATCATTATGATGATGATGATGATGATGAAGTTGGAACACTGTATGGAATGAAATTATAAGACCCAAGCCAACCTTTAGTTCACCTATCAGGTTGGAACTAAATTTACTAAGCTAGCACCTAGCACTCAGCTAGACTGTTAGCTCCTTGAGAGTAGGGATTGTATCAAATTTTTCTTTTGTACTGTCTCAGAGCAGTGCTCTGCACATGGCAAGCACTAAATCTCGCTGCTGACCTCTTGCTCACTTCCTGCCTCTAGCCTGAAACGCCCTTCATCTTCTCCAAGAGGCCTTCCCTGACTAAGTCCTCTTTTCCTTCTCTTCCACTCCCTTCTGCATCGTCCTGACTTGAGCCCTGTATTCATCCTCCCTCCCTCCCAGGCCCACAGCACTTATGCACATATCAATAATTTATTTCATTCATTCATTCACTCATATTTATTGAGCGCCTATTATGTGCAGAGCACCGTACTGAGCGCTTGGAATGTACAATTCGGCAACAGATAGGGGCAATCCCTGCCCAACAATGGGCTCAGAGCCTAAAAGGGGGAGACAGACAACCAAACAAAACAAGTAGCCAGGCAAGGTCTGTCTCCCCCTCTAGACAGTAAGCTCATTGTGGACAGGGAATGTGTCCGTTATATTGTACTCTCCCGAGTGCTTAGTACAGTGCTCTGCACACAGGAAGCACTCAATAAATATGATGGGTTGATAAATATCAGTGATTGATTGATTAGACCTGCACACCTGCACAGCTCGTACTGTGGGCTGCTGGTCTCTGGGATCAATTAATCAATAGTATCTATTGTACATAGAGCACTGTATTCAGCAAACGGTAGACACAGAAGTTATAACATCTGTCTTCAAGGAACGTACAGCCTAGCGGAGGCGACAGAAGAAAAGAAAGGAAAAAAATCATATGTAGCTGTGTTGTTTTTTTTAAGGTATTTATTAAGCGCTTTCTGTGTGCCAGGCCCTGAACTGAGCACCGGGGTAGATACAAGCTCACCAGGTTGGACATAGCCCCTGTCCCACATAGGGCTCACAGTCTTAAACCCCATTTTACAGATGGGGTAACTGAGGCACCGAGAAGTGAAGTGATTTGCCCGAGGACACTCAGCCGACAAGTGGCGGAGCTGGGATTAGAACCCGGGTCTTTCTGACTCCCGGGACCGTGCTTTTCCCACCAGACCATGCTACTTCTCGTGTTTAAAGGATCAAAGTATTTAAAACGGAGGGTATGTAAACCCATAGGTAGAAATTTGCTCCGTCTCATTTCGATTTCTCATGGGCTAGCTCCGGCAGCAGGCGACCGATGCTTCTTTCACGCTGTGGCCTAGTGGAAAGAGTCAGAGGACCTGAGTCCTAATCCCAGCTCCACCACTTGTCTGCTGTGTGACCTTGGGCACGTCACTTAGCTTCTCTGTGCCTCAATTCTCTCATCTGCAAATGGAGATGCAATCCCTGTCCCCCCTCCTATTAGACTGTGAGCCCCACGGGGAACAGGGACTGTTACTGACCTGATTAACTTGTATCTACCTCAGTGCTTAATACAGGGCCCGGCACAGAGTAAGCGCTTAACTAATAGCATAATCATAATGATTAAATCAGCAGCAGTGCTGTTTCTGCAGCATATTCTTTCTCAGCACCTCCGACTCGTATTCCCCATTCTTGACAATTTCAAGGTCTGGACTGTCACTGAGATTGCTTTTGTCGCTGCAGCTCCTCAGATGGCACATGCTGCAAATTCTCCTTATCTCCCTAACAACTCTTTTTGGTATGTTAAGGAGTCATTCAGAAGAAGAGGAGGAAGAAAAGGAGAACTTTAAAAATATACATATATACATTGCTCTTCCTGACCTTGCTCTGCGGTTTGGGGAGCTATCGTGTGACATGAAAATTCAGGCTGTGAACAAATTATACTAAGTATTGCTGGGATAAATCCAAGTGGTTTTGTTTTCTTCTGGCATAAGGCAGGGAAGCCAGCCTTTCCTTCTTTACAAACTTGCCATCATGGAGAAGTTATCTCCGGTAAACAAAGACTCAGGGGAAGATGGGAATATTATAAAAATCAGATTCGGTCAGAGACTTTTGTGAAAGAAACCAGGGGAAGGAAACCTAATTCTGTGAATTGGAAATATAATTTTCAGGATCTTTGCTTGTGATTTTTCAAGACCTCTAGAGGCAGTGCAATCTGATCTACAGAGCTGACTTCAACATTACAATCGGCCTCGATCTATTTTGAATATTTGCATATTTTTAAAAGTAATTGGGTGGGTGTAAAGCAAGAAAAAAATAAATGTGTGCCTGTTATCTTACCCGTTGTAGAGAAGAGATACATTCCTCTAGACTATAAACTCAATGTGGGCAGGGAACAGGTCTACCACCTCTGTTATATGGTATTTTCCCAAGCGCTTAGGACAGTGCTGTGCACAGAGTGAACACCCAATAAATGCCATTAACTGATTGATTCATTGATCTCTGCCCCACATAGGAAGAGAAGAATAATCACCAAAGAGAGCCAGAAGACCTTGTAACTGCAGAAGAAATAAAAAGTAAGCCACTCCAGTTTATTTTAAGTAAATTATTTTTATTTCCGTATTCTCTTAATAGCATTTTTTTCCATTTCCATTTCCTCTCAGTAGCCCTTTCTTCGAATATTTAGTCAGTACAAACAGGAAGATATATTTAAATCTCACTGAAGGCTTTTGCATAAGCATTTTCTACCCCCAGGCAACTTTCTTCTAAATTCCATCTGAAGAGAGTATAGGAGCCTCACTGAGGAAGTCAAAAGAAAGGGATTAAATTAAACCCCAGAAGTGAGCCTGTACGTCATGATGGGGTGAAAAAAATGTTTGAGGCCGATGACGCTTTTCAATTTGGACAGGATTAATTTTGGAGAGTCACAGAAGTCAGGTTAGAGTTTGTCTTCACTGCTATCGGTTGGATGTGACTAATCCGAATATCACATTTTCCCCCATAACCCCTTGATATGCTCCTACGAGATTCAGAAGTATAAATGCGTAAGGGTGGGAAATTTTGAAAGTTCAGTAGATTCTCTTCTGCTGCTGAGTTTTGGGAGCATTTTTCTTTTTTTTTTTTTAGATTGCCAGCTGACCTGCAGAATGTAAACAGAGCCCGCAGACAGACTGAAAGACAGATATATCAGCACTAATGAAGGTGTTAACATCACTCTCCTTCTAAGGGTGTTACCACAGAAGCTCGGTTGTAACTTGTTACTATTCCAATTTTGCTAACCTTGTTAACTGAGCTACTTGCCGCTTGTCACATTAGAGATACCGACCCTTCACTTTTTGCCTTGTGGTTTATATACATTCACTAGACAGTGTGCAGACTGAAGCTTTACCCAGTACAAAACCGAAGCTCATTTTGACTGGCGTAGACCTTCATCTAGAGAGGGCATATTTTAAAGAAGCGATTATAATTTTCAATCGAACAACGCTATTGCACTCCGGGGAAATTTATTTTAAGATGCATCTTAATACCCCGAATTTGTATAGAGTGGTTGAGCAGTTGCTTGTTGAATTATGATCGAGTATTCCTCCAAGTGCTTAGTACAGTGCTCTGCAGATAGTAAGAGCTCAGTGAATACCTTTGATGGAGTACCATAGAAGGCTAAATAAAATCATTTCTTCCTCCCCTCAAAAATTCAGGGAAAGATGCTCAAAGATAGTTTTGCTAAAACTTTTCTGCACATCCCTAAAGTGTTTTGTAATCTATGACTAATCAAAAATGAAGGTCTGTAAGTAATTGGTTCAGTGAGCAAACTAAACCTAGTATGCTTTCAATGGCTTGTAAGAGCTCTCCTGAAAATTCAGCTATTCTAAAAGGTTTCTCAGGAAAGGATAAAATTACGATATCAACTACCTAGTGTTAGTAATAAAACCTAGAGCTTTAATTTTACCTTCTATGGGTAAATGCTGGCGAGAGGTGGGGGAGGAGGGGAGAGTTGGCCCAAATGTGAATTCATGTTTTCACTCTATCCTTGAATGCTACGGTTCTGACTTTCTGAGCTGAGAAGTAACTTTTCCAGGCTCTAATAAGCCTTCCTTGGCAAGAAAACATATCCCCCACCCCCCTTCTTTCCCCTTCCATTCTCCAGGTTAAAAGGAAGAAATATACAGGTTAAAAGATACACTTTTGGTAGAATCTGGAAAATCACAATGCCTTCCACCGCAGTTTAAGGCTAGGGAATACGGATACTGCTGTGAACGGGAAAATTACAAAATGCTGTCCCTTGGAGTAAGAGTAAACTCCTAGCACTTTAAATGAGCTCTGCACCAAAAATGCACTTTTCTTTCTTTCCAATTTCCTCTTTCCTTCTCCTCCCCACTCACATTAACACAGCAATCACCTCTGGGACTAACAAAGCAGGTATTCTCAGTAAAACAACAGTCTATATGACAAAATTTGAGTTAAAAAAACCCCCTCAAAAGTTAATGGCCTAATCGATTAAGGTTTTCACATCAAAACCAGACCTTTGGGGAAAAAGCAAAGGGTACATGACTGCTAGAAAATCTGATGGAGTCAGTTACTCAGGGCTTAGTTCACGCTATTTGTGAAACACCAACAGAGTTAGGAGGAAAATTTCGAGGAATGTTTTCTGCTCTATTCCTTGCTTATGCTTTAATGATCATGTACTGTCTCTAAATAAATAGTTGCAACTTTCCCCCTCCAACCACCACCTAAAGCATGCCGAACAAAGCTTAGTATATTCTTCAGCAACGTTCCTCTATCCTGTCCACGTATCTCCTTGTGTGAAACGGGCAGTTCTGCCATTTCTACCATCAACCTTTCACGACTTTCTAAAAAGGGCCGTGATCCTCACTGGCGCCAATGCCCTAGGCCAAGGGTGGCCAAGCCTCCGAAGCCTTGAGAGCTGCAAACCTATAATGTAACATGGCTGAGAGCCACAGGTGAAAAATCACCCCTTTAATGGAAACAGAGAGCAGGAATGGTGGGATCGGCAGACAGCAGGTGTTCCTGAAAGCAGGGACAGGGAAGTGGTGGTGGTTGGAAACATCCCCTCCCCAGCCCAGGCCCACGTGGGCGGAGTACTGACACCAAAGGACGGAACAAACTGCAGTCCATGATAGTGGGGAAGTGATGCAAGCGAAGTAAAGCAAGCGTACACTGGAGCACACAGTTTGGCCACCCCAGCATAGATGCGAGCCATAGTTCACGATGTTTGGTGAGATCCGTAGAAACTCTTCCACCAGCTGAAGAAGTCTGCTGGCAGTGTGTCTCATCTTCTTCTCAGTCTCATAGGGAGTTGTGGTAGGATGTTACTCTCCTGATTTATATTTCATCCCCACACTGTTTAGAGCCTTATCTGGAAGGGATGTCTCCTCATATTATCCACCCACATTATCTATCCGAAGAAGATAAACTAAGGGGAGATTGTCAGTGATCCTCCAATAGAATGGCAATCACTCATTCTTGATTTTTCTTTCGTTAAAGGGAAGACCTTTTTCCCCCCCTCCTATAAAGAGGGAATGAATTTGGTGCTGATGTTAAGGAACTAAGGAACCAATTAGACTAATTCTTTAAAGACTGATTTAAAGACAAGCTACTCGGCATAAATCAATCTCGTCTATCTCACCGGTGACGAACCTCTCGCCCGTGCCCTGCCTCTGGCCTGGAACACCTTCCCTCTTTATATCTGACAGACGATCACTCTTCCCACATTCAAAGCTCTTTTGAAGGCACATCTCCTCCAGGAGGCCTTCTATGACTTGGCCCTCACTTCCTCGTCTTCCACTCCCTTCTGTGTCACCTTTTCACTCGGATTTGCACCCTGTATCTCCCCCTCCCTCAGGCCCACAGCCCATTATGTACATATCTACAAGTTATATTAATATCTGCCTTCCTCTCTAGACTGTAAACTCGTCTTGGACAGGGAACATGCCTACCAGCTCTGTTACAGCCTCTCAAATGCTTAGCGCAGTGTTCTACACACTGTAAGCACTCAAATATCAAATCAATTAAATCAATTTGCTCAGTTATCAGGGAATATTCCTGGATTTTTGAGGGACTAGAACTAATTGTTGCTGTCTAGTGAAGATAGTTCTACCTCTAAGTGAAAGGTCATCCCTAATCTTCCCGGCACCGACCTTACAGTCCTTACGTCAATTAGTGATGAATTAAAAAAACCCTCAAATGAATGTATAAATTAAAGGAATATCTCAAGTTAACTTTTTTCTTCAAGACATTCCTTTCTATTATGCATCAGGTATTTTGCTGATTTGTCTGTCTCCTCCCCCATACCCCGGTTCACTTTAGGTAGGTGGGAAGACTGTGAATGCCTTTATGAACAGGTGGCCATTTGGCAGATCTGCAACTGGTTTTATCAGCCTGCCACTAAATATTTCTGAAAGGTTTTTTTTTTTAAGCTTGTCCATCTCCTCTCCCCCACTGTAAAGTTGTGGTGACTTTGAATGATGCTGCCACATCACTAAGAGACCGTTTACAGTCTGGAAAATAAACGAAATAGAGTTTTCCCAGTCCTTTGGACTTTTCAAAAGGGAGTGGGCGGTATTTGAGAGACTGGATAGTGGCAGCAGATTTTTTCCACGTTTTAAGTGTGACCGTGTGTGCTCTGACTATAGCTTAACACGTTCCTTTCCTGTCCTTTCCAGTTCCTTTAAAAAGTTGTCCGGAACTATCAGCTCGGTAGGAGTTATTGGAGAGTTAGCCCCTTGTCAATCCGAAGCAGACAATCTTCAACTTCTGCAAGAATCTTGGAGCCGAGAGGGGGAAGCGGGAAGTGCTTCCTTCCCTTCCCCGAGAGATCCCCGACCAAGCTGTCGTCCAGTGTCCCAGGCAAACTGAAACCGAAAAAAGAAAACCTGAAGCCCGTCTCAAACTACACCCAGAAAAAGGCCACCGTCTTCCCGAAGAGAGAAAAAAGAACACCACAAAACCCAAACCTCGGGTCACCCTGAGAACCCTGGCAAGGATTCTTTCGATCAACCGGTGGTATTTATCGAGCGCTTACGGTGTGCAGCGCATCGTACTAAGCGCTTTCCTAGATCCTTGAAAGAGCGGGGCAGCCCCAAGACCAGTGGAAATTCAAGGAACATCTTCCCAGACTCGCAGGGAACAGTAATAATTATAACCATGGTATTTGTCGAGCGCTTACTATGCGCCAAGCACTGTTCTAAGCGCTGGGCAGCGACCCTCTTGGAAACCCCGGGCGTCCGCAGTCCCTGCTTGGGAAGTGGAGCTCAGCTCTCTCTTTAGGATTAAATTTGGCAAGGCTCTTTCTAAAGGAGCCCCGAGGGGGGAGGGACCCCCCACCCCTCTCCCAAAGCCCCCACCCAGACCAACTCCTTTCCAGTCCTCGGTCCCCAAGGAGGACCGAAAAGCAGGCGATGGGCGTCGCGGGTCTCTACCCAGGCCAATGGCCCGCTGGAAAAATGGGAAGTTTTATTTGTAACGGAAGATTTGAAACGAATCACCGCCCTCGGGGCGATCGATGCCCCTGTATTGGATGGGAAAGCGGCGCCCTATTGTGCAGAAGCAGTCGGGATGTGAAAAGTTTTTCTAGCTCCATTATTTCGAGGAGACGGGGGGGGAAGGGAGTCGGCGGGGACAAGCGGTGATGTGGAACGAGGCAAACACGAAGCGAGAAGCTCTGCAAAAGTTCTCCCCCCCCCTTCCCACCCCCCAGGTGGATGGAGGGCACAAAAGCCCCCCCCCCCCGGAATATTTCTTACTCGGGGTCCCTTCCCCGCTTAAAAACCCGCCAAGTGATTCAGACTCCCAGTCCTGGGGATTAGAAATATTTCACTGGTCCAGACTCATTCGAAATCAGAGTTTAAATCACTCGGGGTAGCGAGGTAACAGGATTAGAAGGATTAAGGAAATCGTCCCCAAACGGCTAGTTTGGGGAGGGACGATCGATTTATTTATCTTTTTAAAAGACTGCATCTTACGTTCTCACTTCGAAAGATTGATCGCCACTGAGGTGGGGGGGGGGGGGGGGGGGGGGAAGGATGGAGAATATTGTCAAACGGGCAAAATATTAATTGGTAGAAACCATCGGCGGAGCGGCATGGCTTAAACCCTGGACGGTTATTTATTCATTCAATAGTATTTATTGAGCGCTTACCGTGTGCAGAGCACTGTACTAAGCGCTTATATGAGTGGGCCTCAGGGAAGACGGAACGGTGTACGGTTAAGTTAAAGAAAAATAGACCTTTGAGAAGTTTACACACGTCTCAAAACAAACCAACAACAAAAAAAGATTGCGAAAGGCGCCGAAACTCCTATTCCGTGGAGCTTGTCGAACCTCGTGTGACCACCGCGGTTACGAGATTAAATAATTGATTTCCTCCTAAGGATTCCCGTAACCATTCCTTTTTAATAGTCTAAGATTTCCCGACAGGTTTTAGTTTTGCAAATATTTCAGCCCAGCTCAAGTTTCTCGCCGGGCGAAAACTCCGAGACCTCACAGCAGAGGTGACTTTTCTCGCCAACAGACACCAGCCTCCGTGGACCCTTGGCTGAGCTCGGCTCCCGACCCTTCTTCCTCTTCCTTGGACCGCCGCTGGAAGCCCCGGTGACTTGGCAGGAGCTTTTTTGTTGCTTTTTTTTTTCCCCCAAAGGAGATGGTGCGTCCCCACGTTGTGACTTTCAAACGATGGCCCCTTGGAAATTAAAAGTTGAAGAGAGTTGGGAATACAGGGTTATCCTCTCTCCTGCAGGAGAACGGTCCAACACGTCGTGGTCGACTGACTCGGTTTCCCCTTAATACACTGGATAAAAGATGACACCCCCAAACGCTCTAAAGTTCTAGAAGTGAACGCGTTGCCTCTTCGGACCTTTCAGAGACCAACGCAGAACGCCTTTCCCAATCCCTTCACCCGCCTCCCTCTCCCCGCCTCCCCCTCCCCCAATCTGTTACAAAATTGCCAGGAGTCAACTGAGATGCCGGTTATAAAATTTATTGATCTCTCTCGTTTGGGGAGTTTTCAAGGGTAAAATCTTTAAAAACCTGACACACACACACAAAAAAAATAACCTCCCCCCTCCCCCAGACTCTAGAATATTTGCTGCTTGCTTCTTGCGCCGATAAGTCCAACAGTTTACGGTAGGATTCACCAACTCCACATCGTCATCCGAGTTGTTTTTTTTTTTCCCTTTACAGAAAGTTCGCAAACCAGTAAGGGGCGGTGGGAAGAAAAAAAAAAAAAATAACACGCACACACACAACTCGCTATAAATTAAAAAAAAAAAAAGCAACTTGCGTTTGCGACCCGCACAGCTCTTGGGGTAATTCGTTCTAAAAAGTTTAAAGGGGAAAAAAAAAACAACCCAACCAGCTACACAGTTTGGGATAAAACCCCGAGGAGGATGAGATGTTGGAGGGATGGGGGGGGGGGTGTAAATTTTGTTTTTTTCTGAAAACCAGTGTAAACATTCGAGTCCGTCGAACCGCGCTTTCCTCCCCCCACCCCTCTCTCCAAACAAGGGGTGATCTTTCGGAGTCGGAGATTCCCAACTTCCAAGGAAGTTCCCAAGCGTCGGGCGACCCGGAGAGGGAAGGGAGGGGGGCGGGGGGGGGGGGTCCCGCTCGGTTCGTCGTCGGGAGGATGCCCCGAAGGGAGGGGGACGGCACCGAAACAGACGTCGGGGTTGTCCGGGGAGGGAGGGGGGCGGCTCTGAAGTCTGCGGGCCCGGCCGGAGGAGGAGGAGGAGGAGAGGGAGAGGGTCCGGGGGCTGGAGGTCCGGGGCCTGTCAGATGTGAGTGAGCGGCACGGTGCCGTTGACCCCCGTCCCGGCAGTCTGGTAGTGCTGGTGGACGCCGTGCAAGCGGCCTCCCTGCAGGGAGGAAGGGTCTGTGGCGTCGCCGCCGGGCGGCAGGTACATGCTGATCATATCCCGCAGGTCGCCCAGGCAAGCCCGCTGCGAGTGCGAGGAGTGCGAGGAGGGGTGCGAGGGGAGGGCGGGCGGGGGCGAGCTGGGCTCCGACTTGACGACGGAGCCGCCGGCCGGTCCCGGGCCCAGGCTCATGGCGGCGGCGGCGGCGGCGGCGGCGGCGGCGGAGGAGGAGGCCGGAGGCTGCTGGCCGTAGGCGGCCGGGGACACGGCCCCGTAGGCGGCGGCGGCGGCGGCGGCCGCCATGTAGCTCTGGGCCGCCGGCATGACCGGTCCGTACTGCAGCCCGGCCATGTCGTAGCGGTGCATCTGCGGCAGCTGCGGGCCGCCCATGGCCGGGTGCTGCGGGTAGCCCAGCTGGTCGGGCATCAGCGAGTAGGCCCCGTTGGTCCAGCCGTTGACGTGGGCGTAGCCGTCCAGCCTCTGGCCCACCGCCACGGGGCTCCCCACGGCGCCGGCCCCCGGGGCCAGCAGGTTGGCCGGCAGCGAGTACTTGTCCTTCTTCAGCAGCGTCTTGGTCTTTCTCCGCGGCCGGTATTTATAATCCGGATACTCCTTCATGTGCACGGCCCGCAGCCGCTTGGCCTCGTCGATGAAGGGCCGCTTCTCGGCGTCCGTCAGCAGCTTCCAGTCGGCGCCCAGGCGCTTGCTGATCTCCGAGTTGTGCATCTTGGGGTTCTCCTGGGCCATCTTGCGCCGCTGCCCGCGGGACCAGACCATGAAGGCGTTCATGGGCCGCTTGACCCGGTCCTGGTCGCCCCCTCCTCCGGCTCCGGCTCCGGCTCCGGCCCCTCCGCCGGCCTTGCCGTTGCCCCCCGGGCCCGCGTTGCCGCCCGGGGCGGGAGGGGCCCCGGGGCTCTTCATGTCCCCCCCGTCCAACATGCTGTACATGGCCGGGGCCGGCAGCAGGTGAGCCAGCTCGGACCAGGGCGGCGGGACCGAGTGCGGGAACTTCTGCGGGCGCCTCCGCTCCCCCGCCTTCAACCGGACGGCAGAACAGAGCCCAAGGCGGGGGAGCCCAAGGCGGGGGGGGGGCCCGGGGAGGGTCGGGGCGGGGGGGGGTGGGGAGCCCCCAAACACCACAAAACCACCACCGCCCGGACACGCCAAAAAAGCGCAACCTTTCCCCCCCCACCCCACCCCACCGAAAAACAACGGCACAACAAAACCTGGGGACCGTCCTGGTGCGCTGCGGGTCCCCGGCGGCCGCTCTAGCTCCCTTTCTCAATTGGGGGGGGGGGCTTTGATTGACGGCCTATAAATGAGCGGGAGGCAGCCAATCAGAGCGCGCATCCTGGCAGCCCCCCGGGGGGGGGGGAAGGACCAGCTGGTTAAAAAGTTGGCCTTTGGGAGGACCCCCCCCTCCCACGCCCCCCCCCTTTTTTTTTTTTTCTTCTTTTCTTCCCCCTCCTCCTCCATCCCTTCTCAACTCCGCGTCGAGGTCAAGGGATCTTGCGTGTGAGTGTGCCGGTCCCCACCGCCGGTCCGGGGAGAAGGGGGAGGGGAGAGGAGAAGAGTCCCCGCAGCCGGCCAAGGGAAGAAGGCGGGAGTCTCGCCCGCGTTCAATAAAAGCGGCTCTTCCCGGGGACTTTGTGGGATAACTCGGGCAGGAGGGTTGCAGAGGAAACGGGAGCCTTGGTCTCTTCTCTCCCCCGACCCCGGGTGGAGGGGCGACCGTGAAGGAGGGGGACCGGTCGGGGGGGGTGGGGGGGGGAAGGTGGAGCCGCGGAGAACAATAGCTCCTCCTCGAGAAGAGAGTTGGGTTTTCCTCGGCTTTCCGGATGAGGTGCCAAAGAAGTGCGAGCGAGGGGCGTCCGGACGCCCCCCACCACCCCGTCCCCAGCCTCCCGGAGCGCGGGGGTGCCCGCCTTCCGCCCGGAACCGGGGGTTGGCCTCGGAGGTTTGCGGGAGATTTGAACCCCCCACCCGGGGGACCTCGGGTTCCTACGGCCCCCGAGCTGCTGCGCTGTGGTCTGTGCCGACTCCCGCGTCCAGGACCTAGGCCTCCCTCTCCTCCCTTAGCAGCGGCAGCAGCTCCCCCCGGAACAGGCCGGGGCCCAGGTCCGGAGCCCCCCCCCCCTCCCCGGCTGGGGACTGAGATGTCTGATGACCTTGTATCGACCCCAGCGCTCAGAACAGTGCTTGGCGCATAGTAAGCGCCCGACGGGTACCATGATAATGCTTATTATTCATCCCGGGGCAGGGACCGCTGCTTCTAGCTCCCTCCCTCGCCCGGCCCGGAGCCGTCGCTTTCCAGGAGAACCCATCGGGCTCAGCTTTCTTTTCTCTCGAGTCTCTTGTCTCTCTGACCCTGTCTCTCTGTCTCTGTCTCTCCCCCCGGACCGCCCCCCTCCCTTTTGCCACTTTGGTTTTTCCAGTCCGCTGCTTCGAAGGGGGGGGGGGGGCGGGCCCTTTGGAAAATCCGTTTTCATGGCAACAACAAAGTCCCCTCAGAGTGAAAGAAAACTTTTTTGGGGGGGAAGCTGGAGCAGAGTTCGCTGGAGCTGTCAATCAGAGCCCGTCCCCACTCCATTCGCCTTGGCCCCCCGCCCAACACACACACACACACACACACACACACCTGCGAGACCAGGGCTGAGGCTTTTCTTAAAGGCACAGACATCCCGCTTTTTTCTCCCGGTCGCACCCTCCCCCAGCCCCCCCCCCCCCAACACACACACACCATTTCGATCCATTTCCCCAAACGGGAGAAAGGACCACACGTGTTCTCTACTTCCCTCTGCTCTCTTCTGCGTCGCGGGAGCCTCCCCTTCCTCCCCTCCAAAATGTTTGGGTAGGGACGGAGCAAGGCGAGAGATGGGAGAGGGATGGAGAAGTTTCCGAGGCCCAGGGGCTGTGAAGCAGCAGCCCGGGCCCCAGCTGTGGCCCAGCCAGAAGGAGGTTCTGGTGCCGCAGGGGGTCAGAGCTGGGGGGGTGATGGAGGGGGGGGGGCGAAAGGGCTTAACGCTTCGCTCATTCAGGCGAGAGCATCGGGGCACCGGAACCTCTCCGCAGCTTCTCACTGCCCGGCCTCAGAAAGGAAAAAAATAATTAGCAAATCAGAGCGCCGCTAATAAGAAGAGCCAGGGCTCAGAGCGACGGCGCTAATTAAAAAGCTATAAATCAAGGCAACCCAGGCGGGCTCGACTTCTCTTTTCTTTCCTTTTTAATAATAAGTCGCACGGGCTCACAGCCAAGACCTTGAGATATTGGGGGGAGGCGACTAACCCCCCACCCCCCTCCACCCAACTCCTGGGGGATGGGGCAGGGCGAAGCCAGGCTGGGTAGAGTCGTGGTCCGGGCTTTCCTGCCAACCGGACGCTGAGGCCGGTCCTCACCAGTCACCCCTTCTTCTCCTCCGCTTCCTCCTCCCCCTTGCCCGCTCTCCCCCACCCCCACCCTTTCCTCCCGGCTCTCGGCAAAGTCTGGTCGGAAAAGGAGAAACCGGCTTTGCCTAAGATCTGGCACGAAAGTCAGATGCCGTCTCATCTGAAGGATGCCCACGCTCGGATTAGAAAGGGTCGTGCCTCAGATTCGTATAGTCAGGGTCCGAATGGTCGAGGGATGGGGGACGGCTATTCCTCCCTCGGATGCTCTCGGTTCCCAGAAGGGTTAACTGGCTCTCTCCATCCCCATATTCCCACCCAGGAAAACCCCAAACCCTTGTGTATGTGTGTAGGGGGTGGGAGGGATGCAAGGTTGCCCCTCAACTAAAGAGAATGAGCGATCTGTGCCTTGTTAATCAGTGCCCTAAACTAACATCCTGAGAAATCTGCTTCGTTTCTGGCCCGTCCAAAAGTCTGCTAGGCAAAAATTCAGGATCCGGGATTCTAGAAGCCACCGAACAGAGGTCAGAAAACGGTTTCAAACAGCCCGCGAACCCTCCTCTCCCGAGTTCGGCGCCGGAATCCGTAGAAGGAACGGCCTTTGAGGCTATTTAGATTTTTCTTTCCCGTTCTCATCGTATATGGGATTTAGTTATCCGTGACGAGCTTCGGCTTCGAATCACCGCCGTGGGGTAGACAGGACAGTGTTTCTCTGCCGGCGTCCGTCTAGATTCGTGACTCAGGAGTCTCAGCGATTCGGTGAAGGGGCAGCGTTTCAGGGTTCGTCAAAATCTCCGCCGTCTCGGCCGCGATTTCTATCGGTTTCGACCGGGCCGCTAATTTCAACCCCCGGTATTTTCTGCTGACAGGTGCGGTCCAAACGAATGGGTCCGTGTGACGGCACTTGGCGAGGGGTTCCCTGTTGCCAGCTGGGACGCTATTAGAGAACAAACCCCCCGTTTTCCACCAACCTTTCGGCGGCCTCGCGAGAACAACCGAAAAGTTCAAGATAGAAAGATCAGCGGTCTCTAATTCCACCCCCCGCTCCCATTTGGGGATCGGCAGGGCGGGGTGCGGGTGGCCGAACTGCTTCGGGTTGTGGGGTTTAGGCCGAATTCCGGGAAATCAGTGCGCGCGAGGCCGGATTCGGCGGCGGGTGTTAAAAGAGCCCGGGAACACCATCGCGGCCCTTTGGGCGTTCCGAATATCGAGGGATTTAGTGGGCCGGAACAGAAGAACTTTTCTAGGACTTTTTCTTGGAGGCCGGCGTGGGCCGGATGAGGCGCGGGGTCTCGGCCTAGTGGCCCGAGAGACGATTTAGTAGGAGCGGTAGCCTTGGTCTGCGGGGGACCGAGCCAGTTTCTTCTCCCATCCCGGGGGTCCCCTAGTGATTCCCAAATTCCCGGCAATTCCAGACACGTGGCTCAGCCGGCGGAGCCGGCGAACGCTGCAACATCGCCGCTTATCGGCCTCGGGAGGCAAACGCCAACTCCGAAATTCGTCAGTCCCTCATTTCCATCCCCCCACTCTTTGCGGGCCCACCCTTTTCGGGCCACGGAGGACGGATGGAGAGCGGTTCCCGCGGTCGCCGTCCCACGGCCGGGAGAAGGAGAGGGAGCCCAGGGGTGGGCTTGGGGCAGTCCCGCTTCGTTGGTGACCGGGAGGACAGCCACGCCCTCCGATCGCCTCGTTGTGCCATTGGGGCTTGCACGCCGGCAGAAGAGAGCTCACGGCACCCGTGCAAAAACAGTCACGCCGATGCCTCGTTTAAAGCCCTATTCTTAAGGAAAGGCCTCGTTAATGGCTGCATAAAAGATGTGACGAGTCAGGAAATGTCCTTAGGGAGCCCGATGGTGACCCGGAGAGAAACCCCTCCGCTCAAGGCACACACACAGACACAGATACGCGCCCCCCCACCCCAAACACCCCCCAGTACCAACTCCCCCTCCAGCTCTGTGTTATTACTGTTATCATTATTAACCCCAGGATAATCGCTGATGAAGCTTTTCTCGTTGCTTCAATTTCCCCCCCCCGTCTTGGCCATCTCCAAATCCTGCTCCAATTGGAAGGCAGATAGTAATCCCTCCCGATAAGCATCTCCTAACTCTTCCAAGAGTTACTATAACGAATTCAGCGTCCTTAGGAAAAGTAGCTTGGAGACGGGAATCCTCGTAGGCTGTTTCTCCCCCCTGCCCAACACGCTCACACACCCACACGTTTTCGCACAAGCCTAAGTGACTTTCTCAAGAAGGGGCTGCACTTCAGGTGCCTGAGAGGGAGCAGGAGGAGCCTGTGGATTTGAACAGACGCAGGTGTCAAACCCCGATTTTACACCACAGTGGAAGTTCTGCTGAGTCGCTCCATCTCCGCGGAGGCCAAGGAAACCTCCTTTTCCAATCCGCCCCCACCCCAAGCCACTCGAGAGTAAATCTCCCGAATTCTGCTCGGATCCTCTGAACTCTTTGCCTGCCACTATTCAACTATCTTTCCGATTTATATTAACCGATATTACTAATACTAGTACTTGCTAGCGCTCGCCATGCGTCAAGCACTGTTCTAACCGCTGAGCCCTGTGCTGAGGGCTGAGGGATAACCGATGAAAGTTGTCGGGTCGGTGTTAGGGTGGGGCGAGGGAAGAGGGGGGGGAGCGTCTTCAGAAGATACCTGTTCAAAGTGGATTTTTTTTTTAAAAGACCCTGATCTTGTTAATCGAAACATTTAGTAACCAATTTCGTTTGCAGAGAAACGGGACTCTCTCATGCCGGCGGAAAGCTGAAAGGGGACCCCCGCTAGCTATGGGAAATGGGGGTCGCGTTTCCCCAGTGGCTTCAATAACTGCCTCTCGGGGTTAAGGGAGAGGTTTGGCAAGCTTGGCCCCTCTCCAAGTTTCCAACGTTCCGAACTGTTTCTCTTTCTGGAGACGAATTCTGTCTTATGTCGCCTTTCTTAGTAAGTAACCCATTCGGGTCCCGGGGCCACTGCAGGGAGCTGGCCGCTGACTAGCGCTCAGAAAAAGCGTCTTTGGAATCCGTTTTACCTGCTTTTAAAAATGCAGCCCCTCCTAGCAGGGGCGCGGGGTTAAAATGATTCGCCCTGACCCGGGGGCATTAACATGTCAATAACCGATGGGTAATTCTGTTACTACTTCGAGGTGCAGGGAGCCAGCCGTCTTCCATTCCTGACGGGCAACAGCTCAGTCGAAGGAAACGGAGTAACGGTTTGGATCACCTTTACCTTAAGCATACCGAAACAGACAACGACAACAAAAAAAGATTTCCCCGGGGGCGTGACTGGCGCAAACCCAGACCCAAGAGAAGACGTCCAACACCTTTGTGCGGCCGTTTCTTGGCGCGCCTCCCCTGCAACACACACTCACACACACATCATCCTCATCCTCATCCCCTCCCCTCCTGCAACTTCCCAACGAAGCTTCGTTCGTGGGCTGGAGGGAGGAGAGGAGAGACGGGCGGGGGAAACTGAGGTCCCTGAGGCGTCTGCTGCTGGAATCTCCTTTCCCGCTTCCTCGGCTCCCTGCAAGATGAACTTTCTTTGGGCCGCTGACAACTGGCTGAGCCCAGACCCCTCGGAGAGCCTCTGAATAGCCTCTTTGGGCACCAGATTGTGTCCCCCCCCCCTCCTCCTCCTAACCGCCCCCCTCCCGGGACAAACCCCCTCATCACCAGTCACATTTCTTAATTGGCCTGTCCCTTCGCCCTGCTCATTCAGGTGTTGGCCAGGAATTTGTTTATCTGGCTTTGACAAAAACGGAGCCGCGCGTAATCGCTTCGCGGTAATAGCTCCAGCTGCAGGGGAGGGATCGCTGCGACGCAGACCAGGCTGTTCGCTAATAAGGAGGGTTTTTTTTTTTTCCCCTCTCCCCTTCCCTCCCAACGTCTAATTAACCAAGTTGTGCAGGAGACCACCAGCACCGGCCACGGCTCCCCGAGAGCTCCCGGGGGTTGGGAAAGATGACCCGAGAGGGACTGGCTTCTCACCCTGCGCGCCGGGAAGCAGCTGGCTCCGAAAACCCAGTATTTTTTAAAAAGAGAAGTCAACTTAGATGGGGAAAAAAAAAAAGATTTCTCCCATGCCCCTTCCCCATTTCGATGCGCAACTCCCACCTTGCCTTCCCTGCTTCCACGGGAAAAGGGTTCTAGGGGCCCGAAATATCTGAGCTACTTCAGGAGCTCTGTGAAAATGAAATTCTAGCCAAGGGGTCCCTTCCCCCTCCTTTCTCTTCCCCCACCCCCTCCACCCCGTACTCGCAGCCGGTCCTTTCACCCACCCTCCATCCCCTCCCTCGAATTTCATTTTCACAGAGCTCCTGGAAGTAGCTCAGAGAAAGGCGCCTCTCCTTTATTCCCAGAGCCCGAGAGGGCATCCACGGGGAAGAGGGGGCTCTTGGTGTGAGGGTCTGCCCCCGGGACCATTTCGAATCGCATCGGGAGGAGTCTGGAGGCCGGAGCAAGTCATCCCTTGCCCGATCTAGGCAATAAGAGGCTCCGTCGCCAGCGTGTCGGCCCCCGCGGGGAGGTGCGGTGGCCCGCTGGATGTTGAATTTGTGGAAAACACGTTATAGTGATCCAAGCCCGCGGCGGGCGCTTTGAGAGGCTCGACCCTCCTCCTCGCCCTTTAGGGAGAAGGTCCGGAGCTCACGTTGCGCGGACTCATCTTGAAGGAGCCACGCCGACAGCCTGACAGCTATCCGCCCGTCCATCCATTCATTCGTATTTACTGAGCGCTTACTATAGGCAGACTACCGTCCTAAGCGCTTGGAACGTACGATTCGGCAACAGATAGAGACGATCCCTGTCCAGTGACGGGCTCCCAGTCTAAACGGGAGAGAAAGATCCTTTAAAGATCAGCCCAAGGAAGGTGGAAAAAGAAAGCCAAAAAAAAACCTCCCCCAAACTAGAGGTAAGACGTGACAGGCTCCGCCTCGCTAAACGAGCACGCTGTGCCTTGGGGAATTCTGAAACGAATCTCCGGGCTTGATCCCCGAGAAATTGCAGGGTTTAGCCTGGTGGCAAAGCTAGTCCCCTTTTCCCCCTGCCCGGCCGACTTGGGGGGGAAAAGTCTCAATAGGCAATACAGAGCGGGACAGCAGGGAGCAAGAAGACACAAGCGGGTGGCCTCATCCCGGCCGGGGCAGTCGCCCCCGGTGACTGGTAGCCTTGCCTTCCTAAACCCTTTGCCCGTTTCCTACGCCTTGCGTCTCCATCTCGCCTGAATTTCAACTCCGCGGAAAATTCTGTAAAAGGGAATCAGACAGGGAGATAAAGAGGTGGACTTGTCTCGCTTAATGTGATGTTTACTTCATATCGTCGTTGCCCCACTTCTAGATGAACATTTTCTCTCTCTGAATGTAAGAACCGAGGTTGTGATGCTTCCATTTAAAATTGACACGGTCTCTACATAACCCTTTAAAGTGGAAAAAAAAAAGAAAAAGGAAGCCTTTGTGGCGTGTTTTCTTTAGAAAGCCAACAACCGACCTCATTTTATTCTCCCGACGGCCAGCTTTTTTATGAATTATATTATTAGAGAAATCGGACACTAATTGTAGCAATCTAACTTGCTAATTAGTCGCAAATAAACTATTCATTAGTGGCAAATTAAAATAAAACATATTATCCAGAGCCGCGCAGATATCGTTACACATTCACATATTGTTACAGAGTAGAGTCTATATCCAACACACAGAAAATTGAGTTCCTAAAAGGTTTCTCTGCAGGATAAATAATTAAAATATATTCTCCTTTAATTGACATTATAGAGGACATAAATGAGCTTTTCCTTTTAGAAAGAAATAGCGGTTTCTAAATAAAGCTCGCAGGCTGGAGAATGGAGGCTTCAGACAAATGAATAGTCATTACTACCTTTTCAATGATGTGGGCCTTTTGATCAGAAAAGAAATTAGCTCTAAAGAACAGACAATAGAAGCCTGCCCTGCAATAGGAAGAAAATTAGATGGCCGAGGCTCTTAACAACACCTATTTCTATAAACCATGGAGCTTCTTGCTTTTCAATTACAGCTGTTCATTTCATATAAGGAAAGAGGAAAAACAGGGTGCTAATGTAAACTTTGTTGCACCATAAAACCGTGGTGATGGCACACCGCCAGGCTTCTTATTTTCAATTGTTTTCATTATGATCATCAAT
Source organism: Ornithorhynchus anatinus (assembly GCF_004115215.2). Classification (NCBI taxonomy): domain Eukaryota; kingdom Metazoa; phylum Chordata; class Mammalia; order Monotremata; family Ornithorhynchidae; genus Ornithorhynchus; species Ornithorhynchus anatinus. The sequence continues at coordinate 34,329,271 of NC_041733.1, read as the reverse complement.
TAGCTAATAAGATTATATATTTTAAATAATCCCAGTTGATCCACAGGGATTTTGTCAGGGACAAACAACAACAACAAAAAGACCCTAAAGTAGACTGCAGTGAAAGTCCTACAGTGCGCCGTGTTTTAAATGCATAAAATTGGGTATTTCTCTTTTACATGTTTTAGAAGTGTCTATTCTTCTGAATATTTCTTAGCCCATAATACGAGAAAGCCAGACTACATTGAAACGGGTGGAGGAATTTGCATCACCAGCTCAATATGTATGGTATCTGTTAACATTAGACATCCACCCAGATATTTTAAAATCAATATTCTTTCCCTTTCACTTACAGCAATCAAACACTTTTCCAGACATTCATAAGCAATTGTAAAACAACATTTTTCTATAAGCCTGGAGGTCTCAGTTATCGGATGTCATAGACAGCCCGGTATTGATTTGATATCTGTAGTTTGAATTCCACTCCATTTAACACTCTATTGAGTCCCCACTACTCGAAATTCTTTGCTTGTAGAAAACTGATTTAGGGTGCAGTGAAAAATAATAACGTTCCCATAATGGAAAAGAAAATAATATGGGAGATTTATTTTAATGAGCATCATGGAACTTGTGGGAAACTGATTTTTTTATCTCAGAAAACATCCCAACGAACTCTAGGAAAATCCCTCCCTCTATTTTTTTCTTTGTGGGATTCCTGCTTCGAAACTTACCTGCTTGAAATGATTCCTAAAAATACTCACCAATAATTCAACACAACAAATAAGTTTGAGCTCTTAGTGACCATTTGAGGTGGTGTTGAGAGAGGATTTTAAAGAAAATAGCTTTCCTTTGCTTGGTCAGAAAAACCTTATCTTCACCTGATTGACTCATTCACTCCAAAATAAAGGCCCAATTTCTTCATCTTCCTCATATAATTTAAGATGAAATGCTAACAATAGATGTTGCTGCTGGAAATACACTCCCTCTCCCTTTCCCCCTTGATCTGCGCTAATCAGAATGTAGAATTAATCTAACTTAGAAGAGAGGGAGAGAACAGAGCCATTCAAACGGTCATCGAAAGCCATTCCTAATTAGTTGAATATTAAGAAAATCATATTTCTCACTCTTTCGTTTTCCATTCACACACCCGATTGAAAATGTTTCTGGGACTGGAATTCTGGTTTTCTTTTCACTTAGAAATCCGTGTGCCTATTTAGTGCTCTTAAAAAATTCACATTGCTGCTGCTATTATCTAAACAATTTGAGAATGTAGTTTCCAAAGTCACTCAGTAGAACTGACCAAAGGAATAGACATCTATTCCTAAATTTCTTGGGTTCCTTAGGAAGACCATTCTTTGAAGAATGAAAAGGTATATCAAAATTCTACATTCAGATCTACATGATTGGTCCAAAGATGAATATTCCACTATTCCTACATCGTTTACCAGTGGGAATTCTAAACTTACGGAGACAAGAAAACGTGACATTCCAGATCTGTCCCCTTGTTCTGGACGAGACTCCTACTCATTTAGTTTCCTAAGGTTGCTATTTATTTAGCCACAACTCTAAAGAAGGTCTCTATATGTTCTTAACAAAAAGAGTTCAGAGAATGCCTTGTGGACACTGAGATCATGAAGACATGCATATAGGATTCTTCCTTCGTTATTACTCTCCAAAAGGTAATTCTTGCTTTTTACAATGGAAGGAAAGGGGTTTTTGTGGTTATGGCAGTGTACATTACAGGACCTGCCTTTCAGCTTCGACAGTGTGGAAACAAATCTGAGTTTGGGTCACAGGTGAAAATGAATTTACCGTTAGCCGCTTAGTCAGCAATTTTAATGGGCAGAGAATGCCATATCTGTCTTGAAAACTTTATGCATGTGTATTGGTATTTGTAAGAGAGGGAGTGAGATGGGTGAGGGAGGGAGAGAGCGAAAGAGGGGAAGGGAACGACTGTGGCCACTCATTCATTCAGTCGTACTTATTGAGCGCTTACTGTGTGCAGAGCACTGTTCTAAGCACTTGGAAAGTACAATTTGGTAACAAACTGAGGCAACCCCCACCCAACACTGGGCTCACAGTCTAGAAGTGAATCACCGGGAAAGATGTACACTGTGGATATGGATAATAATGTTGGTTTTTGTCAAGCGCTTACTATGTGCCCAGCACTGTTCTAAGTGCTGGGGTAGATACGAGAGGAGCGGTGTGGCTCAGTGGAAAGAGCACGGGCTTGGGAGTCAGCGGACGTGGGTTCTAATTATGCCTCCGCCACTTGTCTGCGGTGTGACTTGGGCAAGTCACTTCACTTCTCCATACCTCAGTTATCTCATCTGTAAAATGGGGATTAAAAGTGTGAGCCCCTCGTGGGACAAGCTGATTACCCTGTTCCTGCCCCAGAACTTAGCACATAATACGCACTTAACAAATACCGTAATTATTATTACTAGGAAAATGTGTTGGAACTCATCTCAGTCTATGTTTTTTAGGACCCAAATCTGATCTTCACAGAAGAGCACCTGGCCTAATGGAAAGAGCACGGTCCTGGAGGTTAGGGGAAACTGGATTTGAATCCTGGCTCTATCACTTTCCTACTGTGTGACCTTGGGCAAATCGCCTATCTTCTCTGGGCCTCAGTTTCTTTATCTGTAAAATGGGGATTATCAGTCTTATCTCCCCTTGAGACTGAGTCACAAGTGGAAGGGGGATGGTTTCTGACCTGATTATCTAATATCTACTCCAGTGCTTGGCACATACTAAGTACTTAACCAGTACAATTGTTCTTCTTATTCCTAGATTTGAGCTGGTAGCCCAGGAAATTTCTGGCCAGTAATAACCTCACCTGGAGTGGATTTCCCAGATCCTGCTCTGGCACCCTGAGGACTCTGCTAAGACTGAAGAAGCAAAATGGGTATCAAATATGTGTGTCTCCATTTCACCCTCTTTAATATTGGATTGTTGAGCACTCCGGTTCACTCCATGGTTCAGATCTTCCACTTTAAATCTATTTTGTGGGAGGAGATGTTGAATTCTGAGTTGATCCAGTCATCCTCTTTGAGTTCCATTTGCTGATATTTGATCTTTAAAATGTGTGGAATATATCTTCATAACTGGGATAACTTAGAGTTCATGAAACAATTTAATATGAAGTATTACTATAACAGAAATTTAAAATGTTCTTTTCTAACTGGTTAAATAATAGTAGTAGGGTTGAACCTAGGTTCAGTACTATAGTTTGGAGGGAGATTTTCAGGACACTTCGTCAGTAAGGATCCTGTAGTTCTATTCTTTCTCTAAACATTTTAGAGAATGTTTTGGGTAAGGAATCAATCAATCGCATTTACTGAGAGCTTACTGAGTGCAGAGCATTGTCCTAAGCACTTGGGAGAGTACAACGCAGCAATATAACAGACACATTCTCTGCCCTCGGTGAGCGTATAGTCTAGAGGGAGAGACGGACATTAATATAAATAAATTACAGATTTGTACATAAGTGCTGTGGGGCTGGGCCGGGGGTGGAGTAGATGAATAAAGGGAGCAAAACAGGGCAACGCAGAAAGGAGTGGGAGAAGAGGAGAGAAGGGCCTAGTTAGGGAAAACCTCTTAAAGGAGATGTGCCTTCAATAAGGCTTTGAGGGTGGGGAGGGTAACTGTTTATCGGATATGAAGAGGGCGTCCCAGGCCAGAGGCAGGATGTGGGCAAGAGGTGGGCAACGAGACAGATGAGATCGAGGTACAGTAAGTTGCCGTTAGAGGAGCGAACTGTGCAGGCTGGGTTGTAGGAGGAGAGAAGAGAGGTGAGGTAATTAATTCATTAATGTTAATGTAGCTATTTGTTAAGCGCTTACTATGTGCCGACCACTGTTCTAAGCGCTGGGGTCGACAGAGGGTAATCAGGTTGTCCCACGTGAGGCTCAGTGGAAAGAGCCCGGGCTTGGGAGTCAGAGATCGTGGGTTCGAATCCCGACTCTGCCACTTGTCAGCTGTGTGACTGTGGGCAAGTCACTTAACTTCTCTGTGCCTCAGTTACCTCATCTGTAAGATGGGCATTAAGATGGTGAGCCTCACGCGGGACAACCTGATTACCCTGTATCTACCCCAGGGCTTAGAACAGTGCTCTGCACCTGGTAAGCACTTAACAAATACCAACAGTTATTTGATTTTATTTTTTAATCCCCATTTTACGGATGAGGGAACTGAGGCACAGAGAAGTTAAGTGACTCAGCAGGGGGCGTGGTGATTGAGTGCTGTAAAGCCACTGGCAAGGAGTTTCTGTCTGATGCAAAGGAAAGAAGCTTATTCATTATCACTAATGTAACATATATATGTGTGTACACATATCTGTATGTAATGTAGGCAGAATTTATTAATCTAACAAAATAAAGTAGTGGTATATATTAACATCTTAAAAGTCTCTGTGAGTAAAGTTAAAAGATGCACTCGATTATGAAAGTGAAATTTTGAATTGTATAAAGCCCCCCTCAAAAGACAACAGGTTTCCTACACGCATTAAGTAGAGATATTTATTAGTGTTGCTCTAAGTTTAAAAGACTCCAGTGCCCGACAACTTGCTCTTTCAAGTCCAAATTGTGGCATGAAGTTCTCTTAACTTTCATTAATCAAACTCACTATTTGCAGTCCAATAAATGTAACCTCTGGCCTATGTTGATGTCAAATGCATACTTCATATGGTAATGTGAAGAGAGACAATAGCGATCGTGACATTGGTGTCTTAGTGCCTAGCCTGCCGAAGTGTCGGTGTTCTGTCAAGTTGCTTCTTTTGTAATTGCTTTACAAAACAAAAACAAAAAATAAACAAAAAACGAAAACCAAAGGGGAAAAAAACAACAACACTTCGCTGCTTTCCATCCCGGCAGAGATGCATCCCAAATTGGTGACATTCAGCTCTCCCTCCCCACTGCATCCTCCTCTTTGTAAACATTCCCTGCCTAGTTCTCAGGTAAATAGAAGGAGCAACTGAGGCAGGAGGGAGGGAAAGAGGGAGGGAGAGTCCTGATAGGAGCCACCTGTGTTGTTCACTGCCTTCACCCTACGCTTCACCTGCACTTCATTGAGATTCTTACCCGGGCATAGATATCTCCCAGTCCCAAGAGAGCAGGGGTAAGTAAGTGATGGAAGGTATTGTGAATTGATCACACACCCTAATGTGACTTCTTGCCATGCCTTAGGTTTTTTAGTTCCAAACTGTGTGTAACTGGAGATTTCAAGGGGCATTATTGGATTGCTTAGAGTGCTGAGAACGTGGTATTCATTCGTATTTATTGAGCGTTTACTGTGTGCAGAGCACTGTACTAAGCGCTTGGAAAGTACAGTTTGGCAACAGGGACAGTCCCTACCCAACAACGGGTTCACAGTCTAGAAGGGGGAGACAGACAACAAAACAAGTAGACAGGCATCATTACCATCAAAATGGATAAATAGAACCACAGATAAATGCACATCATTAATAAAATAAACAGAGCGATAAATATGTACAAATATTACAAGTGCTGTGGGGAGGGGAAGGGGGTAAAGCAGAGGGAGGGAGTAGGGCAATGGGGAGGGGAGGAGAAACAGAGGGAAAGGGAAGGCTCAGTCTGGGAAGGCCTCCTGGAGGAGGTGAGCTCTCAGTAGGGCTTTGACGAGGGAAAGAAAGGGGTAGAGCTATTTGATATATTTTTTAATGCTGCCATCTCGAGTGGTGATTAAAAATGCTGAAAAGTGAAACACAAAGACAGGCCATGGTGTCCCCTAAAATTGTTAATGTCCCTTCTACTTTGTCTAAGGCCATCAGAGCAGCCTGATTCTTTGGTGTCGACTTGATGCAGCAGTGCAACTACTATCTGAGACTCCGCTGAATACCGTGATCACAGAGAGAAATGTTTTTAATATTCCCTCAAGGTCTCCTGATCTTTTCACGGCCAGCTTCTTTTCTCATTTTTTCTTTTGATGTAGTGTGTCAAATAGCACATTCAAATTTCTTATATGATAAATATGTTTTTTCAATTAGAAACTGTCAAGACTGAAGAGCATGCTTCAAGGTTTAGGCTGACAGGTATCAGTAGAAGGAACTCCTTAATAGGCTTCTTTTAAATGGAGAAACAGATCATTTATTTGGACATATAGGTTTCCATATGACTTCTTTAGATGTAAAAATCATTTATTATAACACTCATATTGGTCACCTGGGTTTGAGAAGTCAGAAAATATGTTCAGTGTAGTTCAAGGAATTCACCAAATGTATGCGATTGCAATTGTTTACAGGTCTAAAAAATATATGACTAAAAAGCTAATTGTCAGACAGATGAAGTGTAGTACAGGCTTATTCAGGTACCAGGGGGAGAGATTCCTTTTTTTTTTTCCCAAGCCTCTGTTCCTAGTGGGAGGAGGTGGGAAGGTATGAAGGCACTGGTTCAATCAGATTCAGATTTTAGTCTCAGGCTTTTACTGTAAAAGAAACGGGAGAGAGAAGTGATAGCTGTTTCCCTGGTTCACTGCAGCCCACAACACCTATTTATAAATTCAGAAGAGAATTAAGCAAAATTACGGAGGGCACGTGACACATCTTTTACTCTGAACTTTCCCCTGGCTTTAGTCCTACTGGGTTTTAACGGTTTGGATTCGGCATAGCGGGAGAGAGTAGAAAAGAGCCAGAGCCAGGCCTGAACGGAATAATAAAAAAAAAAATCAAAATGATCCAATGAAATTAAAACCAGTACAGTCTCTGGTTCTGAGGTTTCTAGGACAGAGGAAACGGAATGGGCTGCTTAAGGTGCTGGTCACTGGGAAATTCCATACCACAGGGAAGATGCCCTTGCTGAGCTGTTATTTCATCTCACTTGGAGAGTGGCCAGTGGCAGCCGGAGCTGCGGTATTAGTAGCCAAAGCCCTGACAGGGCCCAACCGCAGCAGGATTCAGCTCTGACAGATTCCACCACGATGGGGGTCACAGCTGCTTCCAATCTCCCGCCCAGTCAAGCCATCAGTGATATTTGTTGAGTGCTTACTGTGTGGAGTAAGCACTGTACTAAGTGCCTGGGAAAGTACAATCCCGGCTCCACCGCTTGTCTGTTGTGTGACCTGGGGTAAGTCACTTAACTTCTCTGTGCCTCAGTTACCTCATCTGGAAAAATGAAGACTGAGTGTCCCACATGGGACCATGGACTGTGTCCAATATGCTTAGCTTATATATACCCTAGTGTTTATTACAGTACCTGGCACATAGTAAGTGCTTAACAAATATCATAAACAAAATACCAGAGTTAGTAGACATGTTGCCTGCCCACAGCAAGGTTACAGTCTAGAGAAGCAGTGTAGCTTAGTGGCAAGAGCACGGGCTTGAGAGTCAGAGGACATGAGTTCTAATCCCCCGTCTGCCGCTTGTCAGCTGTGTGACCTTGGGCAAACCACTTAACTTCACTGTGCCTCAATTACCTTATCTATAAAATGGGGATAAAGACTGTGAGCCCCATGTGGGACGACCTGATTACCTCGTATCTACTCCGGTGCTTAGAACGGTACTCGGCACATAGTAAGGACTTAATAAATACCATTATTATTATTAGAGGGGGAGGCGGGCATTAAAGAGGCAATGTGGCTTAGTGGAAAGAGCATGGGCTTGGGAGACAGAAGACATGGATTCTAATCCTGCCTCTGCCACTTGTCTGCTGTGTGACCTTGGGCAAGTCACTTCACTTCTCTGTGCCTCAGTTATCTCACCTGTAAAAGGGGGATTAAAAGGGTGAGCCCCATGTCGTGGCTCAGTGGAAAGAGCCTGGGCTTTGGAATCGGAGGTCATGGGTTCAAATCCCGCTTCTGCCACTTGTCAGCTGTGTGACTGTGGGCAAGTCACTTCACTTCTCTGTGCCTCAGTTCCCTCATCTGTAAAATGGGGATTAAGATTGTGAGCTTCACGTGGGTCAATCTGATAGCCTTGTAACTACCCCAGGCTTAGAACAGTGCTCTGTACGTAGTAAACGCTTAACAAATACCAACATTATTATTATTATGTGGGACAACCTGATTACCCTGTATCTGCCCCAGCATTTAGAATAGTGCTTGGCACACGGTAAGTGTTTAACAAACAGCATCATTATTATTATTAGAGGGGGAGGCAGACATTAATATAAATAAATAAATTAGGGTTATGTACATAAGTGCTGCGGTGCTGAAGGTAGGGTGAGTATAAGGTGAGAAGCAGCACGGCTTAGAGGAAAGAGCATGGGTTTGGGTGTCAGAGGTCATGGGTTTTAATGCCAGCTCTGCCACTTGTCAGCTGTGTGACTTTGAGCAAGTCACTTAACTTCTCTGTGCCTCAGTTACTTCATCTGTAGAATGGGGATTAAGACCGTGAGCCCCATGTGGGACAACCTGATAGCCTTGTAACTACCCCAGCGCTTAGAACAGTGCTTGGCACATAGTAGATGCTTAACAAACACCATCATTATTATTATTACCAAGTGCCTGAAGGGTACAGATACAAGGGCTTCGATGACACAGAAAGGAGAGAGAGTTAGGGAAAGAAAACTTAACTGGGGAAAACCTTTCATTCATTCATTCATTCAATAGTATTTATTGAGCGCTTACTATGTGCAGAGCACTGTACTAAGCGCTTGAAATGAGCAAGTGGGCAACAGATAGAGACAGTCCCTGCCCTTTGACGGGCTTACGGTCTAATCGGGGGAGACGGACAGACGAGAACGATGGCGATAAATAGAGTCGAGGGGAAGAACATCTCGTAAAGACAATGGCGACTAAATAGAATCGAGACGATGTACATTTCATTAACAAAATAAATAGGGTGATGAAAATATATACAGTTGAGCAGACGAGTACGGTGCTGAGCGGATGGGAAGGGAGGGGGGAAGAGCAGAGGGAAATGGGGGGAAAAGAGGGTTAAGCTGCGGAGAGGTGAAGGGGGGGCGGTAGAGGGAGTAGAGGGAGAAGGGGAGCTCAGTCTGGGAAGGCCTCTTGGAGGAGGTGAGTTTTAAGTAGGGTTCTGAAGAGGGGAAGAGAATCAGTTTGGCGGAGGTGAGGAGGGAGGGCGTTCCGGGACCGCGGGAGGACGTGGCCCGGGGGTCGACGGCGGGACCGGCGAGACCGAGGGACGGTGAGGAGGTGGGCGGCGGAGGAGCGGAGCGTGCGGGGTGGGCGGTAGAAAGAGAGAAGGGAGGAGAGGTAGGAAGGGGCAAGGTGACGTAGAGCCTTGAAGCCTAGAGTGAGGAGTTTTTGTTTGGAGCGGAGGTCAATAGGCAACCACTGGAGGTGTTTAAGAAGGGGAGCAACATGCCCAGATCGTTTCTGCAGGAAGATGAGCCGGGCAGCGGAGTGAAGAAGAGACCGGAGCGCGGCGAGAGAGGAAGAAGGGAGATCGGAGAGAAGGCTGATACAGTAGTCTAGCCGGGATATAAGGAGAGCCCGTAGCAGTACGGTAGCCGTTTGGGTGGAGAGGAAAGACCTCTTGGAGGACATGTGCACTTAATAAGGCTTTGAAGGTGAGGAGAGTGGTTGTCCAGTGAACATGGAAGGAGAGGAAGTTACAGACCAGAGGGAGGACATGGGGAAAGGTAAATGGTGAGATAGGCCAGAATGGGGTACAGTGAGCAAGCTGATACTAAAGAAGGGAAGTTTGCAGCCTGAGCCGTAGTAGGAGATAAGTGAGGTAAAATAGGACGGGGCAAGCCGTTTGACTCCTTTAAAGCCGATGATAGAGGGAGTTTCTGTTTGTTGCCGAGGTTGATGGACAACCACTGGAGGTTCTTGAGGAGTGGGGAAACATGGACTCTGCCACTTAATCCTGGCTCTGTCACTTGTCTGCTATCTGGCCTTGAGCAAGTCACTTCACTTCTCTGGGCCTCAGTTACTTCATCTGCAAACTGTTTTCTTCTGAAAAGTCAACAAGCTTTACAGGGAAATTCTGTTTTACAGATTGAACTCTCAACCTCCCTTCTTATTTCTTAAAGATTCAAAGTGAACTTCTAATCTTCCCTCCCAATTCTTTCTCTTCTTAGCTTTTCCCTGACAACTCCACCATCCTCCCTATCTCTCAAAGTCCCCAATCTTGGCATCATTCTTGACTCTCAAGGCCACACAGCAGACGAGTAGCTGAGTCGGGATCTGTTGTGCTCTCCCAGGCATTTAGTACAGGGTTCTGAACACAGCAAAGGCTCAATAAATACTATCAATCAATCAATCAATGGTATTTATTGAGTGCTTACAGTGTGTGGAGCACTGTACTAAGCCAATGGGAGAGTACAACGTAACAGAATATTCTCCCCATATCCATGGACAAGCTTACAGTCTAGAGGGGGAGAATACTACCTATTAATTGATTCAATTTGGTTTGGTTTAGGTCTCATTTAAGTAAGGTATTGTATTAAAATCTTGGTTCTCTCCTATTTCAAGATCCTTGAAGACAAAAATCCAGGCAGCGATATGTAGTTCACTGACATTTAGCCAATGAGACATTTAGTCAGTGAGTTTATCAAAACATATTTAGCCTCTAAATGCTGATCAAAAAATGGTTTCTACAAACTTTAAAGAATGCTGCTAAAGATCACATTAATCCAAGTGTGTCACTGCTAACATTAAATAATGTATTACTGGAGGAAAATCTATGTACCTGCAAGCGATGAAGGATTTGACTATCCTTCAAACAAATGTTTGTTGTTACTTGAAGTTAGTTCTAAAACAAGAACTTTTTATTTGCTATGTGAATTGCAGTTTCTTAGGAAGAAAAAATTGAAAATACATTTGCATTCATCTAGGTGTAAACTGTTCCAAGTTAAGAATGTATTTCAAAACAGATAAGGTTTCTGTTTGAAAATATATGGTTTCTATTAATGTAAAAATAATACTGTTATTTGTTAAGCACTTACTATGGGCCAAGCACGGTTCTAAACACTGGGGTAGATACCGGGTAATCAGGTTGTCCCATGTAGGGCTCATAGTCTTCATGCCCATTTTACAGATGAGGTAAATGGGGCACAGAGAAGTTAAGTGATTTGCCCAAGGTCACACAGCTGACGAGCGGCGGACCTAGGATTAGAACCCACGACCTCTGACTCCCATGAAGGGAGAAGTTGGAGTTAATTTTGCCCAGGGTGCTCAGCTGCTCCGCAGTCTACGGAGTCGCACTGCAAGTTTGCAACTGCAAACAGTGTTCCTTGATGAAACAGCAGGAGAGTCTCGATTGTTACGGCTCCTCTTGCCATTTAGGCTGACTTTAAGACAGAGGATAGGAAGGCCCTACTCTTGATATTTGGACAAGAGTCTAAAGCTTGTTCATGAGACTTCTCCTTTTTCCAGCTCTACTAGTAATAGAGGTTTTCTTCAGATCGAAGCTGATCCTGTGGGCAGCGAGACTGGTTTTGAGAGACCGTCTGTTGCACCCTTATACATTTTGTCCTTGAAAAGAGGGTTCTCCTGCCTTCATGCTCTCTACGTGGAATGTTGAAATGGCCGGTGGACTCAGCTACAATCAACCCAGGTTGGTTTTCTCACTATCTACCCAGGAGGGACAGAGGGTGATGATGAGCTATTAATTGCTCATCCTCTTAATGGGTCCACTCTTGTTGAAATTCATTTCAGTTTTGAATATGAGAAGTTAAGTCGTGGGGAGAGATAATGGGTGCTTCTCTATTAGGGAAGGAAAATTATTAGAGCATTTATGCAAATGTGATAGATCTTTTCTTTCCAACTTCACCTGCTAAGTAAGTGGTAAGTGTCTTGGGGGTGTAGAAAGTGCCACTGGAAAAAAACTATGTAGGTGAAGAGTTAAAAGACTAGGTCTCAGCAGTTTTATGGTGAAGGAGGAAGGTGGACGAAGGAGTCTTCGAAGACACAAGGAAAAATCAGGCATTACTTAATAGTAATTATTATTAGTAACAATTATAATGCTATTTGGTAAGTGCTTACTTGGTGCCAGGCTCGATACTAAGCACTGGGGTGGATATAAACGAACTGGGTTGGACCCAGTCCCTACCCCACAGGGGGCTCACAATCTTAATCCATATTTTATATGAGAAAGTAAGTGACTTGCCCAAGGTCACACAGCAGGCGAGTGGCAGGGCTGAGATTAGAACCAAGGTCCTTCTGACTCTCAAGCCCGTGTTCTATCCACTAGGCCACACTGCTTCTAAACAGGATTCTATATCAACATTTACATTTGGTCAAACTGGGAGTATCTGAATGACAGAAAATGGATGTTTCTATTTATTTCATTCATTCAATTAATTGTATTTACTGAGTGGTTTCTGTGGGCAGAGCACTGTACTAAGCACTTGGGAAAGTACAATACAGGAATAAACAGTGACATTCCCTGCCCCCAACAAGTTCAAAGTCTAGAGTGGGCGAGACAGACATCAATATAGATAAAATTACAGGTATATACATAAGTGCTTTGGGGCAGGGAGTGGGGAAGAGCAAAGGGATAAATACAATTACAGATATGTACAAAAGTGCTTTGGGGCTGGGAGGGGGGAAGAGCGAAGGGAGCAAGTCAGGGCAATGCAGAAGGGAGTGGGAGATAAGGAAAAGTGGTGCTTAGTCTGGGAAGGCCTCTTGGAGGAGACATGCCTTCAATAAGGCTTTGAAGCAGGAGAGAGTAGTTGTCTGTGGGATTAGAAGATTAGATTATTTAATAATGGTTGCATTTGTTAAATTCTTACTATGTGCCAAGCACTGTTCTAAATGCTGGGGGGGGGGGGATACAAGGTAATCAGGTTGTCCCACATGGGACACACAGTCTTAATCCCTTTTACAGATGAGGTAACTGAGGCCCAGAGAAGTGAACTGATGCCCAAAATCACACAGCTGACAAATGGCAGAGCCAGGATTAGAACCCATGACCTCTTGACTCCCAAGCCTATGCTCTTTCCACTGAACCACGCTGTTTATTTATTTCCAAACTTGATTGCTTGATGTATCTAGTGGTCAGAAAACCATATTTATTGTGTTGCTCATTTAATGGCACGAAAATGGATATTTGGCCAATGACACATTCTGATCTCCAATGCCAACGGTGCAGCAGTTTGATAAAAGATGAAATGAATAGAAGTGAAATTTAATGCTGTTCATTATTTGATGGGCTTCAGTTTCATTTTTCGATCTAACACCACCGACTTGGATTTGGCAACTTGTAGTTTTTCATTTGCATTTCCTTTAGACTGTAAATTCATCGTGGGCAGGAAACGTGTTTACCAACTCTGCTACTCTGAGAAGTAGCATGGCCCAGTGGAAAGAGGCCAGGTTTGGGAGTCAGAGGTCATGGGTTCTAATCCCTGCTCCGCCGTTTGCTAGCTATGTGACTTTGGGCAAGTCACGTCACTTCTCGGTGCCTCAGTTACCTCATCTGTAAAATGGGGATTAAAACCGTGAGCCCCACGCGGGACAACCTGATCACCTTGTATCCTCCCAGTGCTTAGAAGAGTGCTTTGCACCTAGTAAGCACTTAAATACCACCATTATTACTAATTGTGGTCTTTAAGTGCTTACTCTGCGCCAGGCACCGTACTATGCTCCCAAGAGCTTAGCACGGTGCTCTGCATAGAATAAACACTTAATTTCGATTGGTTGTTTTGTTGTTGTTGCAGTGAAACACGGTTCACCGGGCAAACAGGTCAGACACTGGTTATACCTTCTCCTAGCTGGTCTGTGAGATGCACAATTGATAGCTGTTGTCTGCGGGGAGGCGGGGGGGGGGGGAGGATTTTATGGCAATCCTTGGTCTCTTTTCATACCCATCAGCGGCCTCTTAAATCTACCCTGAAGCTGTGGGAGTGCAGTAACAGGGCTGGGATATCAGGAATGGGAAAGAGAAAGAGACTGAAAGACTGTCAGTTAGAACAATGTAGCCATAGCAGAGGTGCTAGGGGTGGGGAATGAAGTTGAGGCAGAAGGGGGTCCAGAAGTGTGTACTAGCAGAGAGACAGGCACACAGAGCAGCGTGTCTCTGAAGATCAAAAGTAGTAAGAGAGAGCTGACACTGGGTTCTGGGTTTACCCCCCACAAAATGATGGCCAAGATGTAAATTCTTTGGGAGGTGATGATAATGTTGGTATTTGTTAAGCGCTTACTATGTGCCGAGCACTGTTCTAAGCGCTGGGGTAGATACAGGGTAATCAGGTCGTCCCACATGAGGCTCACAGTTAATCCCCATTTTACAGATGAGGTAACTGAGGCACAGAGAAGTGAAGCGACCTGCCCACAGTCACACAGCTGACAAGGGGCAGAGCCGGGAATCGAACCCATGACCTCTGACTCCGAAGCCCAGGCTCTTTCCACCGAGCCACGCTGCTTCCCGTTCCCTAGTTCCCACTAGGTACCACGGCCTAGTGGAAAGAGCCGGGGCCTGGGAGTCAGAGGACCTGGGTAGGAACCCCAGTTCCACCATTTGCCTGCTGTGTGACCTTGGCAAGTCACTTAACCGCTCTGTGCCTCAGTTTCCTCAAATGCAAAATGAGGATTCAATACCTGCTCTTCCGTCTATTTAGACTGCAAGCCCCATATGGGACAGGGACTGTCCCCGACCTGATAAATTTATACCTATCCCAGAGTTTAGCATAGGGCTTGGCACACTAGATCTTAACAAATACTGTACAGAAATTCTTCTGTACTTCTCTGTGCCTGTTACCTCATCTGTAAAATGGAGATTGAGGCTGTGAGCCCCACGTGGGACAACTTGATCACCTTGTCTCCCCCCCAGCGCTTAGAACAGTGCTTTGCACATAGTAACCTTTTAACAAATACCATCATTATTATCGTAATTATTATTAAATTCCATTAAGAACGCTACCACTTTCTGGTGCGGCCATAATAGTATGTTAAAGGGACTATTCAAACCTCTGATTATTTCTGACGCAGACTGGATGAATTACAGGACTAAATGAAGGCAAGTCAGACACCATAAAGTAGAGATATCTGGAAGTAGGGAAAATACCAGAGAGAATGGATGGCACATTTTTGGATCTCTTCTGTTTCTGATTTTTCCGTCAGCCTTAATACCGGCGAAGTCGATCAGTCCACTCTATTGAGCACTTACTGTGTGCAGAGGACTGTGCTAAGTGCTTGAGAGAGCACAGTGTAGCAGTATAACTGAGTTGGTAGACACATTCCCTGCCCCCAGTGAGCTTACAGTCTGGGGGGATGGTTACAGTCCCAGAGGGGGAGCAGTATCATCAGATTCCTTTATCTGTTCATTCCAGAATATAAATTATTTAAGAATTACTAAGACAGCTGAGTTTCTGACTAGCTGTCAGTTTCTAGAAAACATAGTTCATGAAGCATCTTCAGTGCAATGTCTTGTTCTCACTTCTATATGGCAATTTTGATTCTTGGTGTTCTTTGGTTTGACGACTAATATACTTTCACTCTTCTAACCCGTGCTTCGTGGTCTAGTAGATTTCTTTTCTCTCAAGTTGTGCTAAAAATCCTCACTTTGTGATTGTCAGAAAGTGGTTATTTTCCAGTATTAATTTATCACTTTAGTCTATGATCACTTTTCTTAAAACTTGCTCATTATAGCAGAAGTACTTACCAGCATGTCATATTTTAGCAATTTCAGGGGTAATGTATTTAAGTGCTTACTATGTGCCAAGTGCTGTACTAAGTGCTGGGGTAGATATATGATAATAATAATAATGAGGGTATTTGTTAAGCCCTTACTATGTGCCAAGCACAATTCAAAGCACTGGGGGAGATACAAGGTAATCAGGTTGTCCCATGTCTTAATCCCCGTTTTACAGATGAGGTAAGTGAGGCACAGAGAAGTTATGGGAAGCAGCGTGGCTCAGTGGAAAGAGCCCGGGTATGGGAGTCAGAGGTCATGGGTTCGAATTCCGGCTCTGCCACTTGTCAGCTTTGTGACTGTGGGCAAGTCACTTCGCTTCTCCGTGCCTCAGTTACCTCATCCGTAAAATGGGGATTAAGACTGTGAGCCCCATGTGGGACAACCTGATTACCCTGTATTTACCCCAGCGCTTAGAGCAGTGCTCTGCACATAGTAAGCGCTTAACAAATACCAACATGATTATTATTAAGTGACTTGCCCACAGTCACACAGCTGACAAGTGGGGGAACCGGGATTCGAACCCATGACCTCTGACTCCCAAGCCCGGATTCTTTCCACTGAGCTATGCTGCTTCTCTCTTCCCCCCCCCATGGATAATCAGTTCCCACAGGGGATTCACAATCTAAGTAAGAAGGTTCAGAATAGGTATTGAATTCTCATTCTGGCAGTGAGGGAACTGCCCCAGCTGAAGAGTGAGATTAGAACCCAGATCCTCCCAGGCCTTTACTCTTTACACTAGGCTACTCTGCTTCTGGCTAGTACTAGCCCTCTTCAGCTCCAGGTTTTTGTGGCAGTAGATTTCTTTGGTGAGCATCTGTGAGCAAGCAGGCTGAGGAACTGAAACTGAAAACAAACCCAAACGTCCTATTATTGGTTAATCACTTAGTGAACTCTATACTAAGCACTTAGGCGTGTACAGTACAATAGAATTGGTAAACAGGATCATTGTCCTCAAGGGGCTTTCTATATAGTAGGGGAGACAGACAGTAAGATAAATTAAGGGTAGGCGGTAGTCAGAGGGACCTGGGTTCATTCAATCATATTTATTGAGCACTTACTGTGTGAAGAGCACTGTACTAAGCACCTGGGAAAGTACAAAACAACAATAAACAGATTTATTCCCTGGTCACAACGCTTACATTATAGAGGATCCAGGTTTTAATCCCGGATCTGCCACTTGTCTACTGTGTGAACCACAGAGGGCACACAGTAGACAAGTGGCAGATCCGGGATTAAAACCTGGATCCTCTATAATGTCAAGTCTCTCAAGTCACTTAACTTCTCTGTGCCTCAATTACCTCATCTGTAAAATGGTGATTGAGACTGTGAGCCCCATGTGCAACAGGGACTGTATCCAAGCTGATTAGCTTGTGTCTCCCTCAGTGCTTGGCACAGTGCCTGGGACATAGTAAGCACTTAACAAATACCATGTAGAAATACCTCGAGTGCTGTGGGGATGGGGGTGGCATATCAAAGTGGTTAAGGGGTACAGACCTAAGTGTACAAGTGACCCAGAGAGGTCGAATAAGGTGGGTAAATGAGAAGTTAGTAAGCAAAGATTTTTTTGTGTTTTTAATGTCATCTGTTAAGCACTTACTATTTACCAGGCACTGTACTAAGCCCTAGGGTAGGTAGGAGATAATCAGATTGGACAAAATCCATGCCCCATGAGGGCTCAGTCTTAATCCCCATTTTACAGATGAGATAACTGAGGCACAGAGAAGTTAAGTGATTTGCCCAAGATCACAGAGCAGACAAGTCATGGAACCGGAATTAGGGCTTTCCAGTAGGCCACAATCCTTTGTATGCTATTGTTTTTAGGAGGAGATATGACTTTAGTAGGCTTTTAAAGACGAGGAGAGGGATGATGGGTCAGGAATGAAAGGGAAGAGAGTTCTGGTCTGGGGGAGGATGGGCGCAAAAGGTGAATGGTGAGATAGGTGAGATTGAATGATGGTGAATAGACTGAGACTGATGGTGAATAGTCTGACATTAGAGGAGTGAAGTGTGCAGGGGGGGTTAGAGTGGGAAAGGAGCCAGGTTAGGTAGGAGTGGGAGAGAGCTATTCACAAAGTTTTTTCAATTAGAAATTAACGAGGGAGGCAAATCCTCAAGGTTTGTATTGCACCACTGAAATGACAGAATTATAAAAGCAAGTTTTACAGTTGGAGAATTGTGAAAAATACTTGAAAAGCATTCATGTTTTCCAACAAGTGCCACTTCAGGGAGAGGAGTTTTGTGTCTGCTGTACAGGGCGTACAGCAGTGAAAAAGTCCAATCAAAAATTTGATAATTTGACATTTTTGGAAAAAAACAAAATAACCTAAGAACTCTTAAATGCAAGTTCTAGTTAAATGATTCAAAGTGGAGACAAGGGTAGATATAGAATTTAAAAATTGGTTTACTTTTTCACATAAGATAGTCATTCATCTGGTTTGACAATGGTCAATGTAGTTTTCAAGTGGCCTGTTCCTTGCCCAGTACTAATAGAGATCCTTTGGTGTTTGATACTGTTACTTTCAGCTCCCAGGCCCCTCTGCCTCAGTCCTGCCATTGAATTCTGTGGTTTGGGCAAAGGGTCCAAGTTCCCAAGGACCCAGGATGGGAATGCAGTGATGCTGGAGAAATAAGGAAGTAGAATCCCCCAGAAAAATGCTCAGGTTTTTGGTAGAACTGGGTGGACTTTCACAAAATGGCAATTGTATGACATCATCATATTCCACTCTGTTCTAATGGTCTGTTTGACAACGAATGTCTGCTAAAGAGAAGCAGCATGACCTAGAAGAAAGAGCCCGGGCTTTGGAGTCAGAGCTCTGCCACTTGTCTGCTGAATGACCTTGAGCAAGTCACTTAACTTCTCTGGGCCTCAGTTCCCACATCTGCAAAATGGAGACTAAGACTGTGAACCTCATTGGATGGAGAGGAATGGGCTGATTTTAGAGAAGTTTTCAAGGTAGAACTGACAGGATTTGGTGACAGGGAATATGTAGGTTGAATGAGAGAGATGAGTTGAGGATCATGGCAAGGTTACGGCTTGTGAGCCTGGGAGGATAGTGATGTTATTTGTCTACAGTGTTGGGAAAGACAAGGGAAGATCAGGATATAGGTGGGAAGATGGGGAGCTGTGCTTTGGACATGCTAAGTACAAGTGTCAGAGGGACAGCCAAGTAGAGATGTCCTGAGGCAGGAGGAAATGTGAGACTAGAGAAGTGGAGAGACCAGGGCTTGCAAGGTAGATTTGTGAATCATCTACATAGAGATGATAGTTGAACCCAAGGAAGTGAATGCATTCTCCAAGAAAATGGGTGTAGATGGAGAATAGAAGGGGACCTAGAACTGAGCCTAGAGGGATTTCCACAGTTAGGGGGTGGGAATCAGAGGAAGGAGGCTGCGAAAGAGACTGAGAAGAAATGGCAAGAGAAAAAGGAGAGAAATGTGTCAGGGAAGCCAAGGTTAGTGTTTCAAGGAGAAGGAGAAGGCAGCTAAGAGGTCAAGGGGTATTAAGGGTGGGGTAGAAGCAGTTGGATTTGGCAAGAAGGAGGTCATGGGTGATCTTTGAAAGGGCTGTTTCCAAGGAGTGAAGGGCGTGGAAGCCATCTTGGAAGGGATCAAGGAGAGAGTTGGAGAGGAAGTGAGGCAGCGGGTGTAGACCACTCACTTGAGGAGTTTGGAAAGGAATGGAAGGAGGTAGATGGGATGATAATTGGAGGGAGCTATGTGGTCAAAGGAGGTTTTTATTAGGATAGGGGATAAAAAAGCATGTTTGAAAGCAGTGGGGAGGAAGCCTTTGGAAAATGAACGGTTGAAGATGGTGGTCGGGGAGGGAAGAAGGGAAGGGGCAAATGTTTGGTTAAGATGTGAAGGGATGGGAGTGGAGGTGCAGGCGGAGGGGGTAGATTTTGAGAAGAGACAGGAGACCTCTTGAGACACTCCTGGGAAAGATGGGAGAGTCAAAGAAGGGGCAGGAGGAGGGAGGGCCTGGACAGGAGTAGGGGAGATTTTAGGGAGGTCCTGCTTGATACTTTCAATACATCACTCCTGGACTAACGAATCAACAGTATTTACTTAGTGCCTACTGTGTGCCAAGCACTATACTAGGAGCTTAAGAGAATATAATATAGTACAATACATGATCCCTGCCCACAAGGAGCTTACAGTACATGGTTAATATGCAAGAGCTGTGGAACTACTTTTGAATCTTTTGGTTGGGGCCCTCCAGCTTTGAATCTTTACATCTTCGATTTTTACCAGCTGAACATGTTGGCGTGCAGTAAATGTGACATGATGGCAGCATCGCAAAACTCTCTGAGACACATGGCAAACTTCTGACTGGACTATAGTGGACAACAAATGATAAGGAATTAGTTGGCAATGCTAACATAAAACAGTTCTTGCCATCTACTCTTCCATGTTCCCATTTCCTCCCTTTTTCCTTTCCTAGGGGAAGAGCGGATAATAGGACCCTAAACTACTACTACTAATAATGATGTTGGTATTTGTTAAGCACTTACTATGTGCAGAGCACTGTTCTAAGCGCTGGGGTAGACACAGGGGAATCAGGTTGTCCCACGTGGGGCTCACAGTCTTAATCCCCATTTTGCAGATGAGGTAACTGAGGCACAGAGAAGTTAAGTGACTTGCCCACAGTCACACAGCTGACAACTGGCAGAGCTGGGATTCGAACTCATGACCTCTGACTCCAAAGCCCGTGCTCTTTCCACTGAGCCACGCTGCTTCTCCATGTTAAGGTGTCACCTGTTCCCTTGAACAAGGAGTAGAAAGAAATTAGACTGCAGAATTCTGTAATGGTGTTTCCAAAGGCTCAATGTTTCCAGCCTTCTTGTTCTTTTTTTAATGACATTTGCTAAGTGCTTATTGTGTGTCAAGCATTATACTAAATGCTGGAGTAGATACAAATTAATCAGGTTGGACACAATCCCTGTCCCACCAGGAGCTCACAGCCCAAGTACTTGTAGGAGAGCATCTAGTGTGGTAGATTTTATCAGCATGCCGCGGTACCCGATATTGTAATAATAATAATGATGATGATGGCATTTGTTAACCACTTACTAACTGTCAAGCACTGTTCTAAACACTGGGATGGATAAAGGCTAATCCGGCTGGACACAGTCCCTATCCCACAAGGGGCTCACAGTCTGAATTCCCATTTCACTGATGCATAGAGAATTAAGTGACTTACCCAAAGTCATACAGCAGACAAGTGGCAGAGCTGGGATTAGAATCCAGGTCTTCTGACTCCCAGGCCCAGGCTCTATCCAGTAGACCATGCTTGTTATGCACTTTCTGTGGGTCAAATATTGGGCTAAGCACTGGGGTAGATGTAATGTAAATCTCCTTTGGTTTTGTTGAAGTTCCTTACTGCAAAATCCAACTCCTCGCTCAAGGAAGAGCAGTCGGCTAAACCTCATTTTTGATCGCTGGGTTAGTTTGGTTCTAGTTTTAACATTAGTAGTGTAAGCCCTTACATATTGTTGAAAAAAAATCAATTAACCCCCCCCCCCCAAAACTCTCTCTTCTTCCCTTTCTGTTCCACCTCAAAATGTCAAATTACATATTTCTACTTCTTTTAACCTTTCCCTATATTTTAGGTTGGGTTTTTTTTTTTCAAATTCAACCTATCAGACCCACTGGAAATATTTTCAGAGGAGACTAGATACCTAATGAGAACATGAATTTCTGTTATGCCGTTTTGGAAGAGTTTTCTTTTCATTACTTAAAAATTGCTGATTTTACAAATAGACAAAATGTGTTTCAGCTCCGATGTATCTGTTAATATTTTGGTTACTGAAATGTCCTATAATTCCGATTTGTCGAACTTGGATATATACTTTCAAAGTTTTCATCCCTGAAAGCAGTGCTGACTTCCAGTTACCCTATGAAGACTCTGAAAACCGAGATTCTGATACTAAGCGAGCTAAGCAAAACAGGAACACCCATTACATGGGAAAATGTCTTCATTTGCACATGTAAAGTGGATACTTGCACAGAAGAGGGGTTTTTGCATGTTTAATCTGAGCTTTTCACATGCAAATCCTAGTTTACACACAGAAATTCCAGGTTTTACCTGCATATTCACCAAAAGTTTGGATCTAGTATGTGTTCGGTAAGGATTTGAACAGACGCCTCTGGTTCTAGTGCATCCTGAAGTTTCTTCACTTTAATAAAACCCACTGAGAGTTTTCTTGGGTCATGGAATGGGTGTTTAGTTGGGGCTCAGCTTCTGCTTCCCCAAGAAAAAAAAGATGCTCTTCAAACTGTCGTCTTTAAAATGTTCTGTTACAGCTTACTTTAAGCATTTCAAAAAAAAACTTTTTATCCTTGTACTGTTTCCGATGAAGGAAGTGTTTCAACAGCTGCAATTTTGTAAATTTAGATAGTACTAGGCATAATTTAATAATGATCACATTAGTTAATGCATACAATTGGATTGGGGTGAAATATAATAAAACATCTTAATTATAATCGGTCATTTCAAAAATGATTGTAATTGTAGGAGGGACCAATCAGAATTGATATGCTTTAGCTTTGATGTTGGCACGAAGAAAATAGCTGTTTTTAAAGTCAGGGCATTTAACCTACATGATACTATATCTGTAGGCAATGAATAACAATTATGGACATTTGGTCACGAGGGCATAAATTGACATGTACTGACAAGACAGTTTGTTTGCTTTTATTGTCCCCCACTTTCAGTCTGAATCTCCACTTGTCTTAAATGTCTGAATAAGCACTGTGAGAATTGTCAGTATTGATAAACTTCTTTCCAGTACATTAAGCATCCTGATCCTCTCCATTCCCCTCTCCTCTTAAGCCTGCCAAGTTGAGTTCATTTATCTCGATATTTCACTTTAGCAATATTTTCTGCTTTGCAACATACCTGCAAGTAAATAACCTGAAAATTGCTGCCATTTCTAAACCCATTCCACTAATTCCTTTTTACTCTAAGTGGGACTTTATTGCTATATGGTCGTCGATCACTTGAGAAATAAAAACTAATGGTCAGAAATGAGCATTTGATCATTTCTTCCTAGACTGGTTAAGGCAGTCCAATAATTACTTAAATACAGTCAAATGTGTCCTAATAGTACTTGTTTCTTTTTCTTGAAGCATGTCTTGCTAATGAAAGACAAAACAATGGACAAATAGGATTATGATCTTTATTTAAAATTCTGATTGTTTAAACTCTAAAGAAAGTATTTATTCTCTTGAGTTCCAAACACCTATTCATTCTATACTTTAAAATATTTCCTTCTTTAGATAATCAGTTCTTCTCATGACTGCGGTAGGCCTGTTGAGAAAATTACCCTTCTTCTTAATATGCTTCTTATGCATACTCAAAGCAGCATATTTAAAATGTAGTTTGTCAAGAGGCATGTCCAGTAGGCAGATGAGCACAGTGGCATTTGGTTAGGGCATGAGCAAGAAAGGATTTTAATATAAAAATAAAATTCCAGGGATTTAGATGTCTCATTTTAATGAAATACAAAGAGTCACCTTCTTTGCTGCACTCCTAGTATCAAAAATATGCTGGAACAGAAGATAATTGCAATAAGGTAGCCATCCATTTTTTTTCAATTTTGTTCAGTTTTCTTTTTATGATTACTGATATCCTACACGTAAATTATTCTTCTCTTGCAAGATGACTTGATTAATTTTAGAGTTGCACCTTCTTGTAATACATATCTGAGAAGTGACCATTTATGCATAGGCAAAAGAAGATTGAGGAGTATGTGGAAAACAGTATTGCGAACCACATATTGTGCCCATCAGGTCCCGCATAAATAACATGAATCACACAGAATTGCCAAAGATGATTTTAATGGCTGGAACCTTTTCCTGTTATAATAATTACTGGAAGACCTTTAAGCCCTTCTCTGAAGAACTTATACATTGAAATAGAAAAATTTCTAAGGATTCTAATGAATTTCAATCATTATTTGAAATTTGTTATTAGAATTTCTTGGATTAATAGCATTAGAACTTTCCTGTCTCCTTCTCTCCCTTTTCCGTGATTAATAATAGTCTTTAATGCATCTTTCCTATAATATAAAACAATGGTCTTACTTCTTTGAGTCCTAGGGGAATAATCTTTTTTCAAGATGACTGTGTATGTCTAGGATCTCAATTACAAGTTGTTTTTCTTATAAAATATATCTTTTAGAAAATATGTCGCTACTTTTTGGAGTCACCAAAACTAGGCATGGAATTACTATTTGTTTGGAATTATTTCAAATGATTACTAAACTAGCATAAATGCACCAGAATATTTTTATGCATCTGAGGACAACGATCCATGAATTTTCACTGAAATAATGAAATTCTTTGTAGCAACCTAAATTAATAACATCTCTCAAGCACCTGCCTTAAACAGAAGTCTTTCCAATAGATGAAGCATACCTCTCTCATTAAATCAGCATTCAAAGTACTAACTAGCAGATGCTGCTGACATGAACCCAAATGTAATCTCTTTAACCTTGCCCGGTAAAGAGCAGACAAGTCATGACCGGGTAATTCAAAGTAAATTAGATTTTATGTGAAAGTATATAATCTAAATTCAATTTGATTAAATGGATTCACTGATTTTGTGTTTGCTTTTTAATATTTAAATGTTGCAGTAGTGATAGATTTCTTATCTGAATTCCAAAATCTATTTTTCATATCCTGTCTCTTTATATTCTAAGTAAGCCAATTTTCTGTCATCCTGAGCCTCAATTCCCATAAGTGAAAAAGAGTAGTCTTAGAAAAAAAATATATAAACCATATATAAAAATATATTAACCATAATTTAAAAAAGGGACACATTAATGTAATCAACTAAGTCAAAAGGTCAATTCATCAATCCAAATCTAGATATTTCATTATGATAAGAGCATTTTCCCTTTGTTGATACTGAGTTCTATCATCAATTCTTTATTTTGCAAAACAACTAATACTAGCCCAATTTATTGATTATAAGATAGTTATCAAAATGATCACCACTGATTCTACTTTTAAGGGAATTCTAGTAGAAATTATAAGCAAAATACCAAATGGACATTTTAACGTCAGCCTTCTTGGAGAGTATACACTTTTTAAAAACTAGAAAACACAAATTACAGCTATCTTGAAGACTACTTAAATAATGAAATTCAATTTGGCTCTTTGAAAGATAGTCTATAAGAGCAAGAAGAAACATGAATGCTTGTATAGGGAGAGATTTTTGACATCTTAAAAATAGAAGTTTGTTAGGAATCTGTAGCTACAGAAAAACTGTACACTGACTGCCAGTTATTTATAAAAGGGTTCAGCGTTTGTTCTGGAGGATAGCTATTGAGGAATTTAATTTTAAAAGAAAAACACTTCAAGGGGGAAAGGACCTAGCTTGGTTGGAAAAGTAACTATTGGGATACAAAGTACTTTATCACATGGCCTTCAGTACAAATGTTGACTTGGAGATGCTACCATCTGTCAGTCCTTTGACAGCCTCCTCAAAATAACACTTGACTCCTCTAGCACCTTTCTACTCAGTCACCGTCCATCTTCCAGCAGAAAGATCACAATTGGCCCTCTTAATAGCAAATTTATAAGCCAATGATTCAGTAAGAATGGAGTTGTGCTATCCGATCATTACAGTAGGCGAATGAGAAAGTGAGGAGTGTGGAGATTAGAAGAGGAAAGGGTAAATAAAAGACTTCTTTAGAATCTGTACCTAAATCACAGTCCTGCACACTTCACTGACACTTTATTTATTACTTTTAAAATTGTGATGTGCTCTACAGTACATTGTAAAAATTTAAAGAAACTAAAGTTTCAAGGGAGTATTATAGTTTGACCAATCTAAAACTGGCATTTGAATCTGAAGAGCAGTTTTGAAATAATAATTTTGGTATTTGGTAAACACAAATTATGTGCCAAGCACTATACAAAGCACTGGGGTAGATAAAAAGATAATCAAATCAGATACAGTCCCTGTCCCTCAGGGGGCTCTCAGAGAACAGATATTTAATTCCCATTTTGCTGATAAGGATATTGAAACAGACAAGTTAAATGACTTGCTCAAGGTCACATAGCAGACAAGTAGCAGAGCCGGAATTAGAATCCAGGCCCTCAGACTTCCAGGCCTGTGCTATTCCCCCAAGACTCACTACCTTAGGATTGTTCATGGTTCCTTAAATCCTATGGACCGTAGGGTTTTATTGTCTGGATCTTTCTCCCTACCTATCAAAGGCTTAAAGATGCATTTGATAATATAAAATAATCATATTTTATGATTATTTTATAAAATAAAAGAGAAGCAGCATGGCTCGGTGGAAAGAGCCCGGGCTTGGGAGTCAGAGGTCATGGGTTCGAATCCCGGCTCTGCCACTGGTCAGCTGTGTGACTGCGGGCAAGTCGGGGAAGCAGCGTGGCGCAGTGGAAAGAGCACGGGCTTTGGAGTCAGGGCTCATGAGTTCGAATCCCAGCTCTGCCACTTGTCGGCTGTGTGACTGTGGGCAAGTCACTTAACTTCTCTGTGCCTCAGTTCCCTCATCTGTAAAATGGGGATTAAGACTGTGAGCCCCACGTGGGACAACCTGATTCCCCTGTGTCTACCCCAGCGCTTAGAACAGTGCTCTGCACATAGTAAGCGCTTAACAAATACCAACATTATTATTTAACTTCTCTGTGCCTCAGTTACCTCATCTGTAAAACGGGGATTAACTGTGAGCCTCACATGGGACAACCTGATTACTCTGTATCTACCCCAGCGCTTAGAACAGTGCTCTGCACATAGCGCTTAACAAATGCCAAAATTATTATTAATCTTGAAAGTAAAAGCAAAAATAATGGTTTCCTCTAAACCACAAGCTCCTTGTTGGCAGGGAAAGTGCCCACTAACTCTGTTAAAACATACTCTCCCAAGCACTTAGTACAGTACTCTGTACACAGTAAGTGTTCAGTAAATACCACCGATTGATTTTTCTGGTTCAATCCAATCCCTCCTCAGTCTGGCTTTTTCTGAGAAAGAATTGAACCAGAGTCAGCTGAATGACAAGGAGAAGGTGTCAAAGTATGCTCAGTAACAGCAGGTAGAGCAAGGACCATGGTCTCCCAGTAAAGAGGCCCTCATGTTAATGAGAGGGAAAGGAAGTACTCAGTATCTCAAGAAAAAAATTTTGCCACTCAAAACTGTGAGCCCCATGTGGGACAGGGACTGTTTCCAGCCTGATTAAGCTATAACTATGCTTGACCCAGACTAAGTGCTTAACAGATACCATTTTTTATAAAAAAGCTCTGTTGGCACTATGTTGAAAATAATAATGATGGTATAATTAAGCCCCTTTTTTGAAATTGTTTCTTTCCTATTCAAACTAAATATTAACCATATTAACAAATGACTTTATATTTTATGCCTCTCAAGATTGTTTTTCCTCACAGAGCTGTGCACCTGATACATGACCCTCCACTCACGGTACTTGTAATAATGGTGGTATTTAAGTGCTTACTATGTGTCAACACTGTACTAAGGGCTGGGGTAGAGATACCTGACCTTTATCAGGTCAGATACAGTCCCTGCTCCACTTGGGGCTGCAATGGGGAAGGGAGAAGAGATATTTAATCCCCATTTTACGGATGAAGATGTGCCTGGACCAAGGTCTCATAGCAGGCCCAGTGTTATGGGTCTGGGAGTGAGAAAGACTAGAGTTCTAATCCTAGCTCTGCCACTTGCCTGCTGTGTGACCTCGGACGAGTCATTTAACTTCTCTGTGCCTCAATTACTTCATTTGTAAAATGGGGATTAAGACTGTGAGCACTATATGGGACATGGACTCTATCCAACCTGATTAGCTTGAATCTTCCCCGGTTCTGAGAACAGTACCTGGCACATAGTAAAAGTGTTACCAATAAAAAAGTGTTGCAATGGGCATTAGAACCCAGGTTCCCTGACTTTAACCCATCTCCTATTGAGACTGTGAGCCTCATGTGGGAAAGGGACTGTGCACAACCTGATTTGTTTTTATCCATCCTCTTGCTTAGTACAGTGCCTACCATGCACTAAGCACTTAACAAATAGCACAGTTATTATTATTATTACTAGAATCCTTGTCACTTTCCCTTGGGTCTGGTCATCTACTTCTCCAGGCCCAACATGGGTACCTACAACCCCATTCATTGTACTCCTCTTCTGGAGTTTGCAGCATTCTTCACATTCTCTTGATGATATTTTCTTAGTAGGAGCTGAACAAAAAGACAAATAGGGAATAAAGCAGGTAGAGAAGAGAAGCAGTGTGGCTCAGTGGAAAGAGCACGGGCTTGGAAGTCAAAGGTCAGGTTCCAATCCTGGCTCAGCCACTTGCCAGCTCTGTGACTTCGGGCAAGTCACTCAACTTCTCTGGGCCTCAGTTCCCTCATCTGTAAAATGGGGATTAAGACTGTGAGCCCCACGTAGGACAACCTGATCACCTTGTATCCTCCCCAGCGCTTAGAACAGTGCTTTGCACATAGTAAGTGCTTAACAAATGCCATTATTATTATTATTATTATTAGAAGCAGATTAGCCAAGAGTGTGTCCTGGGTAAACCAGTAATGGGGATTGGATTTTAAACCTGCTACTGATCTGACCCTAGGGGCAAACTGTCTCTTTGCCTGATGTGCCATAGTTTCATTTTGATTGCAAAGGTAAAAAGGGGGCAAGGATTTTGATTGGGGATGAGTGCTGGGAGGGGACAGACTTCAAAGATCTGACAGGCCAGAGGGCTACTGGATTGGGTCTTTACTTGATTAGAATCACTAAATACCATTTTTAATGATATCTGTTAAGCACTCAGTGCTGTGCCAGGCACTGTACTAAGCACTGGGGTAGATCAGCGTGGCTCAGTGGAAAGAGCTCGGGCTTGGGAGTCAGAGGTCATGGGTTTGAATCCCGGCTCTTTCACATGTCAGCTGTGTGACTGTGGGTAAGTCACTTCTCTGTGCCTCAGTTACCTCATCTGTAAAATGGGGATTAACTGCGAGCCTCACGTGGGCCAACCCGATTACCCTGTATCTACCCCAGAGCTTAGAACAGTGCTCTGCACACCGTAAGTGCTCAACAAATACCAACATTATGATTATTATAGAAGCTAATCAGGTTGGGCACAGTCTGTGCCCCACTTGGGACTCACAATCTCAACCCCCATATTGCAGATGAGGAAAGTGAGGCACAGAGAATTGAAGTGACTTGCCAAGGTCACACAGCAGACAAGTGGTGGAGCTGAGATTAGAATCCAGGTCTTTGTGACTCCCAGGCCTGTGCTTTATGCACTAGGCCACGCTGCTTCTCACTGACAAGCTTTCAGGTCATGTCAGGGTCAGACTGGCCAAGTCTGGAAGTGCAAACTCAGTAAGCAATGGCTGTCCCCTTTACTGGTGATTGTAAACTCGTTGTGGGCAGGGCAAGTGTCTACCAACTCTGCTTTGTATTCTCCCAAGAGCTTAGGTACAGTGCTCTGCACACAGTAAGTGCTCAATAAATACCACTGATGGATTGATTGATTTACTCCTGTGAAGTGGGAACCTCTGCTTTTTGCCCCGTTCAGCTTTCCACACCCCCGGGGCAAACATTTCTCAGGGAAGTCAGTCAGGAATGCTGCAATCTTTGTAGCTCTCGGGAACCAAGTTGGGGCATTTCAAAGAGAATCCCCCCAGTGAAAAGAAAGCCTCTTACTCAAAGAAAGCTCATCTTTTAACTGTAGTACTATTAAACCTAGTCTAGTTGTCACATACAGAAAGTTATCAATGATCCAGCTCAGCTGAACAGCATGAATGATGGAAAAAGTACCTCTTGTGGCCAATATAATAGTGTTGGTATTTGTTAAGCACTTACTATGTGCAGAGCACTGTTCTAAGTGCTAGGGTAGATAGAGGGTAATGAGGTTTCCCACGTGAGGCTCACAACCTTAATCCCCATTTTACAGATGAGGTAACTGAGGCACAAAAAAATTAAGTGACTTGCCCACAATATAGAGATTTGTCCTTCAAACTTGCTATTGTATTTGTTGCATGATCCATGCACCTGAGCCTAGATGTTTTCAACTTCCACCACATCACTTGCACAGAAAGGTTGGAGTCTTCTGAGCTTGGTGGAAGCAGCATGGCTCTGTGGAAAGCGTATGGGTCAAAGAGTCAGCGGACCTGGATTCTAATCCTGGTTCTGACATTACTTTCTGTTTGACCTTGGGCAGGTCACTCACCTGCCCGACTCATTACCATTTACAGTTATGTAGAAGGGGGATTTGACATTTGTTGTGGATTTTTTGGTATTTTTTTTTTCATTTTTCTTGGCTCTTGTAATAAATTGGAAAAGGCCCTCCTAACCAGTTCAGCACCATCCTCAACAATGGCCTGCCAAATGAGTAAACTGTGAAGTTTAGCTCTTCTGTAGGCTGTAAGGCTTTTGTGGTCAGGGATCATGCCTACCAACTCTATTGTACTGTACTTCCAAGTGCTTAGTACCACACTCTACATTCAATTTGTACTCAACCCCATTGATAGGCTGATTGAGAGCACTCTAGATGGTGAGGTCCTTGTGGCCAGGGAATGCACCTACCAACTCTGTTATATTGTATTCTCCCAAATGTTTAGTAAAGTGCTCTGCACACAGTGCTCGATAAATATGATTGATTGCCTGCTGCTGTTTAGGTGTCACAGATACTTTTGCTTTGAGATCTCAGGCTGCATTGTTCTCCTTGCTCTCAGTGTTATATGACTGGGAACAGAGACTCCAGGCAAGCGAGTGTTAATGGCTCAACACAAACCATCACCACTACTGAAACAAACAAGCCCCTAAGTGCATATCCACCTGGGGGTAGGGCATGTCTTTTCCCTCATAACCACTGGTGCCCAAGCAATGATCTCCCGAATAGGAAGGGCATGGCCTAGTGGAATGAGCATGGGAGTCAGAGGACCTGGGCTCTAAACCTACCTAGGTCCTCTTTGTCTGCTGGGTGATCTTGGGGAAGTCACTTAACTTCTCTGTGCCTAAGTTACCTCGCCAATAAAATGGGGATGAAGACTGTGAGCCCCATGTGGATCATGGACCGTATCCAACCTGATTAACTTGAATCTACCCCAATATTTAGAACAGAGCCTGGCACATTCGTTAAGCACTTAACAAATGCCATAAAAATAAACAAAAAAACCAGGAAGGGGTCAGAAAGGGTGCCTGACTGTATTTCCATGTACAAAGTATGCCAGAATTTCTTTTTCAGACATGGACAATTCTGGGTACAGTCTCACTTTTGGCAGCATCTTAGTTGACCTAAATGACAACTATCATTGTCATTTAGGCACTTGATATTCACCCCACCCCCAGCCCCTTGCCACTTCATTCACTCATTCATTCAATTTATTGAGCACTTACTCTGTGCAGAATACTGTACTAAGTGCTTGGGTAAGTACAAAGCAACAATAAATAAACACCTTCCCTGCCTACAACAAGCTTACAGCCTAGAAGAGGGAGACAGATAGCATTACAAATAAATTACAGGTATGTACATAAAAATTTGCTTATCCTGTTTGCCTCCCCCTCTAGACTGTGCTCAAGGAACATGTCTACCGAATCTGTGGTATTTTACTCTCCCAAGCACTTGAGCACACAGTAAGCGGCTCAATAAATAGCACTTATTGATTGTCAAACAAATTCTTCTTTTGGAATCTTAAGCCTATCAATTCTGCCTTATGCCCAGTTTACTTATTTACAAGGTAAAGTTGCTTAAGCAGTAGATCCCAGCTGCCACCTCTTTGTTAGCTCTCTGCTTTAGTGGAAGTTTTTCTGAACATTAGAAGACTGCGTTAGTTGTCAGGCATATAGAGGACTTTTGTTGTTCTTAAATTGTTTTAGAAATGAAAGAATGAAGGAAAACAAGGATGGCGCTTTCTTGCCAAATGAAGGGACCCCCTTATTTTCTACTGCCTGCTTTTCCTGAAGAACAAAATAGCTTGCATTGTGCCAGTCGTCCCCAGTGGTAATGGACTTCATTGCGTTGTGGAAATAATTGGAGAGGTGGCAGACAGAAAGGACAGTCCTTTGAAAAGTACCTCTTTAGGTCAAGACAGTCTTGTCATAATGTTTGAGTCAATAGACTGACAGGACCATCAGCCTCACCGCCAATGTAGAGGTGATTAAGGTACAATCCAAACACACTGTGGGTGTATTAACTGGGAATTGCGACAAAAGAAATGAGGCAGCAGTGCCTTTGGTTAGGGATTTCTTGATTGGTCTGAATGATTAGGCCTCTCTGCAGCCATTATAAACTTCGGGTTTGTTCTGCTTAGGTGAGGAAAAGAACATGAACTTGTACGAAAGCTGTGGTCTCCTAACATGTTCTGTTCGCTTAGGAAATGAAATTGTCCTTTTGGGATGTAGGAATGGAGATGTAGATTAAATTTTTTTAGCCTACCATTTCCCTCTTACCAAGTGAGATGTTTTCTTAGCAAGTATTCACTGAACAGCATCCTTCTGGGAGCCTCGGATCTTTCTAGACATTATTCCAAAAGATAAAAAGGAGATGATAAGAGGAAAATATACTTGGGTTCTCAGATACAAATTTGGGATCGATTTGAGGATTCATTTTATATTTGTTTGCTTACAAGTTGTAATTTTAATCTATAGCATGGCTTCTTGATAGGATAAATTAATTCATTAAAAAAACTGTGTGGAAATATTAAAAATCACTAGTCATTGTTAATGTAAAGAACAGCTCATTATTTTCCATATCTAAAAGATTGAACCCTTCACCATGATTAATAAAGGATAGTTGTTATCTGCTTTGGTCACGCCAAAAAAAAAAAAATCATGTTCCAAAGAAACACTTGGGCAAATTAAAAGTAAAGTGGTAGTGTGAACATTTGTATCTGAATTACTAATTAAAAGACTTAACTTATTAGGCATTGAAGAGCTAAAAAAAGAAACAAACAAGTATAATTTGCCAGATTAATTTTATGGTCTGTTCTATTTAATCGAACTACACCTTTTAGTGAAAATGACAAATCTGAGTTGTCAGACTGAGGATGATAAGGAAGATAAAGGTCATATATTTTAATGTCACAGAAGGTCTTATTAAAGGAACCTTAATTACATTAGGTACCCATGAAACATTAATTAAATACTGTCTGAAATAATTAGGTCCAAGTTACTGATGGTTTAATTAAACTCAGTTTCTTATTTTATAAGAAAACTAAAGGTCCAGTATCTCTCCGGTGGCAGGATAATTGATAGTATGTCAAAAAGGCAAAATAGTAACCTTGACCAACCAGAGAGAGATGATGATAATATGGTTAGCAGGTCCTTACTAGCTGCCACACCTTGGAAAAATAACTTGAAATGACAATTCTCGAGATCTCGAAGTAAAAAAAAAAATCCATAGAATTTTCTAAAATGTTTGAGAAGAAATTCATCTTTCTAGGTCTAAATCAGGGAAATTAGGATATGGGAAATATTAGGATTGTCTGAAGAGATGCTCACACCCGCAAACTGTCAAACTTGTAGCTATTAACCAATCTATGCTTGGAGTGTGAGTTTTACAAACACAGAATGGCTATTTTATATAAAATGAGGTTCTTAGCAGTCCAATAAAGTGAGCCCTAGAAGATAGGAGGGAAGAGGGGTTGGACCTTAGACACTTCTCTTTTCAAGGTATTCTCCACATTGCAGGACTATTGTGTAGTGTTTGTAGCTCTCACTTTGACATGGATTCTACCTTATGATTATTAGTATAATTATGATGAATGTAATTTAGGAATACATAACCCCATCTTTATGACAAGATCTACTGTTGTCAATTTTTATGTTTTTCTTCCCTATTAGAGTGTAAGTTTCTTGTAGGAAGGGAATGTGTCACTTCATTATTCTGTATTTCCCAAGTGTCTACTACTAGTGTGCTATACCAATTAGACACTCATCAAATACTAGTACTATTACCATTAAGTATTAAGTAGGAAAGTATTACTATTATTCATGCTATTAAATATGAAAAGGACCTTGAGCTTAGAAAAAAATCAATCAATCAGAGGTATTAATTTATTTTTAATAGTATTTGTTAGGTGCTTACTATGTGACAGGCACTGTACTAAGCCCTGGGTTAGATACAAATTAATCAGGTTGGACACAATCAGTGTCCCACTTGGGGCTCACAGTCTTAATCTTCACTTTACAGATGAGATAACCGAGGCACAGAGAAATAAAGTGATTGCCCAAGGCCACACAGCAGACAAGTGGTGGAGCAGGTATTAGAACCCAGGTACTCTGACTCCCAGGCCTGTGCTCTTTCCTCTAGGCAACCGTGCTTTTCATTGAGTGCTTACTGTGCATGCTGCTTTTGGGAGAGCACAAGGTGTTCATTTTTATTTGAGTGTGGGAGTGAACAAGTAGGATTTCATGTGACAAGAAAGAGCTTCCAGGAGCATCCTTAAAAAAAAAAAAAAGCACTGGGAAGGGTCCTTGGTGCAGCTAATCCCTTAATCCATTATTATCCATATTACTAATACCATTACTAATAATAATGATACTAATGATAATTATTGTGATATTCAACCCCTATTATGTGCCAAGGGTAGAAACAAGATAATTGGGTCCCACATGCGGTTCCCATTAAGTAGGAAGGAGAATATGTATTGAATTCCTATTTTGCAGGTGAGGGAACTGAAGCACAGAGAAATTAAGTGATTTACCCAAGGTTGCAGAGCAGGTATGTGGGAGATAAAGGATTAGAACCCTGGTCCTCTGACTCCCAGGTTGTGCTCTTTCCACTAGGTCACACTACTTCTCTTCTATACTACTGGGTCCCCACTAGAATCTTAAAGGTTATTGGATCTCTCTGGTCACTCATCTTTGCAAAAAGCAGAGAATTGCAAATGGCAGAGTTGGGACTGGAAGTCTGTGGCGTAGCTTCCCCCATTCAGACTCTGACAGGGCCCTTGGCTGTCACTGTCCACATAGAGCTGATGCCCCTGGCATATTTCCTTGTATATCTAAAACAACTTTAGATTTCAACGGGTGAATAATTTTTTCTTTAGTAGTCCTTGAACATTCATTGAGTTGCATTTATTGAGCACTTACTGTGTGCGGAGCACTGTACTAAGCGCTTGGAAAGTACAATTCGGCAACAGATAGAGACAATACCTACCCAACAACGAGCTCATAGTCTAGAAGGGTGAACATAAGGGTCATAATTTTTATCACTAGGCTTCAGGACAATGGGGGAGAGGGTGGTAGTCAAACAATTCATTTATTTAGTCATATTTATTGAGCGCTTACTGTGTGCAGAGCACTGTACTAAGCGCTTGGAAAGAACAATTCAGCAATAGGGACAATCCCTGCTCACACCGAGTTTACAGTCTAGAAGGAGGGAGACATATATCAAAACAACTAAACAGGCATCAATGTAAATAGAGAATCAGCGTGGCTCAGTGGAAAGAGCCTGGGCTTGGGAGTCATAGCTCATGGGTTCGAATCCCGGCTCTGCCGCTTGTCAGCTGTGTGACTGTGGGCAAGTCACTTAACCTCTCTATGCCTCAGTTACCTCATCTGTAAAATGGGGATTAAGACTGTGAGCCTAGTGTGGGACAGCCTGATTACCCTGTATCTACCCCAGTGCTTAGAACAGTGCTCTGCACATCAGCGCTTAACAAATACCAACATTATTATAAATAGAATTATATATATAGAGATAAATATACACATCAAAATAAGTAAACAAGCATCAATATAAATAAATAGAATTATAGTTATATACATAGGTGCTGTGAGGTGGAGGGGTAGGGCAAAGGGAGCCAGCTGAGGTGACAGGGAAGGGAGTGGGAACTGAGGAAAAGGGAAGCTTGGGAGGGTACAATACAATAGAGTTGGTAGACTTGATCTCTGCTTCAATCAGTTGGGGAAGACAGATGTTAAATTACAGATTGGGAAAGCAGTGCAGTCTTCTAGACTGTAAGCTCACTGTGGGCAGGGAATGTGTCTGTTTATTCTTGTTCTGTACTCTCTCAAGTGCTTAGTACATTGCTCTGCACACAGTAAACGATAAATACGATCAGATGAACGAACAAATGAATATAAGGCTATGCAAGAGGTGCTGTGGGACTGGAATGGGGTGCTTAAGGAGTCCAGACCCAAGGGAGGGATAATAAGGTGAAGAAATGAGTAGTCAGAGAAGGCTTCCCAGAGGAAATATGATTTTTTTTTTTAATAAGACTCTGAAGGTGGAGAGAAAGATGACTCGTCAGACGTGAAGTGGGAGGGAGTCCCAGGCAGTAGGGAAGATCTCAGCAAGGGATTGGTGATGAGAGACCCAAGCTCAAGGTTAAGTAGATTGGTGTTAGGGGAATGAAGTGTGCAGTGTGAGTGTTAGTATTAATGTGGGAGGTGAGAGAGCCTAAATAGGAGGAGGAGAGCTGATTGAGTGCCAGATAGTGGCATCTACCTGCTGCTTTATCCTTTTCCATTCCTTCCAGATTATCCTGAGAGTCTCTGGCAGTGTACAGATGTTTTTTCCGGCTGTTTATCCTCATGGAATACTCTCACTGTGCTAGTAGTCTACATTAAGAAATATCACATGTACTATTCAAATGAAGTTGAAGGTACTTAACACCCTTGAATTACAGATGTAGCATGACACAACTAAGACTGAATACATTGCTCACAAAAGGCTGTTTTCACTTTGGATCATTAAAATCTTTTTTTTATTTTTGAGTTCACTTAGGGAATATTTGCCTCCTCTGTGGACACTGGAACCTTGGTGATCAGAGGAGAAACAATTGATAAACTTACAAAGGGGAGCTGAAAGAAAACTTACACAGCCATAGCAAATTTTAATGGTAAAAAATTCCCTCTGGTCCTTCCTTATTAAAGCAGTGCCAAATTGGTTTGTGAAAATGGCTTGGGTAAGCCTCACTGTGGAGATTTTGAAGATTCATTAGTCATATAAGTACTGCTGGTTGAAAAGCACTCATTTTTGAGAAACATTCTTTTGGAATGGGAAATGTGCTCCATTAATTGCTCCCAATTTGGTTTTGCCTCACTGATTTGTATCATGAAGGTTTCAATCAGGTGGACTTTCATCAGCTGTCAGATCCAGTGTCTGTTTTTTCTTTTCTTTTTTTTCCCTTCAGTGGACAAGCATTTTTTTCTAAATACTAGGGTTTAAGTCAACAGGGAGGATGAACAAATTGTCCCAGGTGACAAGGCTGTGCAGGGAAGATGAGTTGATTTCAAGAGGGGAGTCTACCCTTTCAAATCTCCCATGGAATGAACAAGGACTCCCAAGCAAATGCTCTTTAAACAAGAGAGGAGTAAGGCTCAGGTATAATTGATGGGTTTGTTTGTTATTTAGTACTGGTGCTTTGCACAGAGAGTCAGAGAGTTTTCAGGGAAGTCATCCAACCTACATCCCCATATGTTTAAAGTCTCCAGACAAGGATATTCCATATCTTCTCTTGTTCACCCATTCTAGTGCCCAACAATCCTCACTCTTAAGAAATTCTTCTGAATTCTAGCACTGAAGTTGCAATTTCAGCTCATTCTCCTCATTCTTTCCTCACTGGAAACAAGGTGAAATCAGGTGATGCTTACTACTACTACTAATGTTGGTATTTTTTAAGCACTTACTACGTGCTGAGCTCTGTTCTAAGCGCTGGGGGAGATACAGGGTAATCAGGTTGTCCCATGTGAGGTTCACAGTCTTAATCCCCATTTTTCAGATGAGGTAACTGAGCCACTGAGAAGTGAAGTGACTTGCCCCAAGTCACACAGCTGACAGGTGGCTAAGCATCATAAACTAAGATTTCATTATTAATTCATTTTCCAACATGCCCTTCTCTGGGCTAATAACCTCAATATCTTGACCTTTGTCCTGCAGGTTGTACTTTCAAACCCTCTAATCTTGGGTCTTCGGAGAAGCAGCATTGCCTAATAGGTAGCATACAGTTCTGGGAGTCAGAAGACCTGGGTTCTAATCCCAGCTCTGCCATTTGCCTGCTGTGTGATCTTGGGTGATTCACTTACTGCTCTGTGCCACAGTTTCCTCATCTATAAAATGAGGATTAAATACCCATTCTTTCTCCTACTTAGATTGTAAACCCCATGTGGGAGGGGGACTGTGTTTGAACTGATTCTTTTATCTTCATAGAGAGCTCGGCACATAGTAAGCAATCAATCAATAGTTTAGACTATGAGCCCGTTATTGGGCAGGGATCGTCTCTATCTGTTGCCAAATTGTACATTCCAAGCGCTTAGTACAGTGCTCTGCACATAGTAGGCGTTCAATAAATACTATTGAATGAATGAATAGTATTTGAGTGCTTACTGTGTGCAGAACCGCTTACTATGTGCAGAACAGCTTACTGTGTGCAGAACACTGTACTAAGTGCACGGGGAAGTACAAGATAACAGAGTTGCTAGATAAGTCCCTTGTCTACCATGAGCTTATGAGTCTAATGGGGGAGAGACATTAATATAAATAAAGTAATTATGGATATGTTTGTAAATGCTATAAAAAGATTAAAAAGATATCAACATCATAATAATTATTATTCAGTGATATATTTCCATGTGGGAGAGGATGTGTTTTATAGATGGGTAATTACAGGATGTCAATTACGGAGTTAAATTTTTCTGCTAAATTTCAGATGTAATGCTACACCCTTAATGTTCACATTTCCTGAAAAAAACCCTCAAAGACCCCCTTATTTTCATAGACTATCTTGTCATCAAAGCATATTCCACTCTGCAACACATAAGATTATGCTCTTAATGCTCATATTTCCCGGTTTGCATTGGCTATGTGGTGTGTGTTGCCATCAAAGCTTTCTTCTACCTAGTAAGCTTCCGATTTTAAACTTGCCCTCTCACACAACCAAGGGACTCTACATCTCAGCCAGCTCACTGTGAGCAACACAAACTGTTCTTCTTACTTCACTGCCGTTGCTGCAAACCCCTTCACCTTTCAACTTTCTATGCTCATCAATTCAGCCTGCTCCAGCTACAAATGCTTTCAGGCTACATCTACTTCCCCTAGCCAAGTACCAGCCTTTTCTCAGCTACAAACACCTTTCTGCCATGCAAGCACTCAAATAAAGATTTCTGAATTTCTAGTTTGGCCATCCTTGGCTTCTCTGGCTACCTTCCCTCAAGGGGTTTTGGTTCTTATTCCTCCCACCTTCCCTATCCACATTTTGGATATAATAAGGACTCCTTTGAAGATAAAAATATTCTTTTAAACAAAACATTTTATAACATTTCAAAAATAAAATGTGTTAAAAAAGCCACCTATGAAATACATGATAAAATTACACTTTTTAAAACTTGTCAGTTTTCCCTAACTTCTCATATTCTCTACCTCCTCTTGGCTTATTCCACTGTGGGATGAAGGGTAGGTAGAGTCAAAGTAGGAGATACAGAAAGCTTTGAAAAGTGTGTGATTTTAATCCTGTATGATTTTAGTGAAAGCTTCTTATTTGTGGGTTGCAGGGGTAGGTAGAAATCAGTTTTGGTTTTTTTTTTGTTTCAAAAATGCTTAGAAATATTTTCTTCTGTCTTTTCATTCTAATTCATTTATTCCTTTGCTGTTTTTCTTACTCCTCTGTCATTTTTCTGTCTTTCAATACTGTCAGAAATTTTGAAGAGTGTATCATATAGGAAATGTTTTCAATGTTTTGTTAGAAACCATTTAAAATTTGCCTTCTTTCTCACCCTGTCTATACTTTAGGGCTCTGTCCGGATAGAATCCCTAATTTTTATTTCAATTTAACAATAACAAAGATGTCAGGTTTACAAGTACGTTTCAATTACCTGATAAGTGCCTTTTTTCAGGCACAGAATTTTTATTACTGTTGTAAGCATTCTGGATAGACAACAGTTTGAAGATAAAATAAAGAAGAGATAACTTTCCAGATTAAAAATATTCTGCAGCATTTCAAGTATTTATAATGACATGAATTTTAATTCTTAGTCTGAATTAATTTAGAAAGACATATTTAGAAATATATAAATTTTTTTCCCCAAGGGACTGTAGAAATACATATTTAATTTATTTTTGAAAAATAAAGAATTTCATAAGGCTTGTATGTTTTCTACAACCACTAAAATCATGTTGTCATTTGGGATAGAGAGTTGCCAACCCATTGACATGTAATTTAATTGCTAATACTTTAATGGTCATTATACTCTGAATGCACAGAAACAAACAGAGCAGAGAGAAACTCTGAAAAGAGTGCTAGATGTGGGACAAAGAGACTGAGGCAGATGAATTAATGGGAAACTGACAACTCAGTGTCAAACACACCATGTTGTAGTCAAGTTTTTTCCCTTTTACAGAATATTGCACATTTGTACTGCAAGAGACTCCTTAGTGAAATGGACTCAAAATGTTTTGTTTTTTAAATTCAAGATAGCAAAAGATGAAGGGGAAATTTAATTTTTCCTAATGATTACATTTTTCTCTAATATATTTGCTTCTATTAAATTTGATTTTTCAATTTGCTAGTAGTTTCATTAAAAACTACTGTGAATATCTTTCAAAAAGTTGGCATTCAAGAGGTTTTGCCATATGCTCTATTAATATTTATAAAATACCAAAAGACATTAAAAATTTAAAGGAATTTAATTTTTTCCTTGTACCAAAATACAATATTAATCTCCCCATATTATTATGCAGAATTGTTTTGAAACTATACTGCAACTTATTTTCCACTTGAAATAACATAAATGTCAACAAATAGAGGGAGGAGAAACAAACTTTTTTTATCTGTTAGGACACCTGTTAACCTACCGCCTATAAATTGTAAGTCTTGCTCATAATTCTGCAAATTATATTTTCTGAAACTCTCAAATATTTTCTCCAAGTTGTGCTTTAAATTCAATAGCTGTCTATGGTTTTTATCTAATTTGACTTATACCCTTGTTATTTGATACCAAATCTTGGCCTGTACAAGCCATAGGTAGCTACTTTTGTACACTAAAGAGAAAATGCATACAAATTGAACTCTTCCTATTCAGGGTAAAAAACGCCAAGGTAGGTAAAAAACGCCAAGGTATGAAAGTACGGCATCAAGTTAAATAATAGCAACACATGAGGATTTATTTCTTTTCAAATCTGAATAATCTCTTTTAGACATGAATAACCTACCTAAAGATACAAATATTTCTTTTTGATTTTACATGAGCAGTAATATCGATTCATTGCCTGCATATATGAATAAGAACACATGGTAAATTTGCAGAGAACTTGGTGTTTCCAGAAAGAGACTGGCAAATATCTGTAATAAGCTTTTAGAAAACAGATTCACAATTAGCAAGCAAGTTCAGGAATACAGAGGAGCTTTACTTACTTTTCTGTTCCGAGCACTTACCTGGTGTCTTGCACAATTTGCTATAAAGATATTTCCTAAAAGATTTTTGGCCAATGAATTATGCATCTGGAATGTAATAACCAAGGTAGAAATTTGTCCTGTTATCAGTCACACACATTCAAGCAGAAGCCCAGGGCAGCACAGTAGACAGAAGTATAAGCTCTGGGATCTTCTCATTCAACCAAGATTGCTTCATACAAAAGTTGACAATACACTACTGAAAGCCATTGTTGATATTCAACATTTTTTAAATAGCTGAACAGAATAGACAATAAGGCATGAAGGAAAACTTGGAAAGGAGACTGGCTTGGAGCCTGGCTTCCTGAAGGAAAAATGTATTAAAAGTCACCAACATACACACATTTCTGAATATTTATTTGATTTATTTGAAAATAAGTGAAGCTGACTCATCATTTATTTTTACCTTTTAAAGAATAAAGACAAGAAGAATACCATTTCAGTTCCTTATTAAGATATCTCCCTGGTTTTCATTGAACATATTTAAATAGTTACATATGTAAGTTCCATGATCTTCACTCACTGCTAGTTGATGTAAAATGATGAAAATAGGGTGGGGGTGAAAGGGTGAGAGAGATCTTGGAGAGCTGGCATCGTAATTATTTCTATTTCTCCTCCGGCTGGATAGCGTCGTAGCTTGTGGATGTCATTGGAGAAACACTGGCAAGGTAATTTCTGAGTTGCGGGCAGTTCTTCTTCATCTTATTACTGGTGTAAAAATGCATTATACTGTGCCATTGTATCAGGTACAATCCTGCAATTCTAGTCATGAACAAATTGGGAGGGTGGGAGGTGCAGGAGGGAGCATAACCACAGAGGAAACAAAGCAACAAACAGAACAGGTAAAGTTTTTATTCCAAAGAGGGTTTTATTCAACTGTCTGGTTAAATCATGTGGTCGATAAGTTAATGTGAAAATAAAATGATATCATCTGTACACCATCAACTCCCTACCCTGGTAGCCAAAGTCCCTTTTCCACCAAAGTCCTTAGAATATTATGTGACTCTCACTCAGTACTGAGGCTGAATTTTTCTCTTTTTCACTTTTTGCTGCACAGCATTCAGCTCTACCATTATAGAAGTAGTTGTATATTTCTGATATGGAGACATAACTCACCGAAGGATCAATACACCTTGAAGAGAGCTGAGTCCTAATAGTTTCCTAATGCCGCGATTGTGTTCACCATTCTCCACCAACTCCCACCCACACAATAACCCGATGGGAGGTCAAGTGTCCCGGTCTTGAAGGGAATGTCTGTTAAGCCATTAGTGGTGAGGGTGAACCACCTAAGGTGTCAGGTATGGTGAACAACATCAGGAATCATGAAAATAACTGGCTTAATCAGTGATATTTGCTAAGCGTTGTGTGCACTCTAGACTGTAAGTTCTTTGTGGGTAGGGGATGTGTTTACCAATTTTGTCATACTGTCCCAGCTCTGCCACTTGTCAGCTGTGTGACTGTGGGCAAGTCACTTAACTTCTCTGTGCCTCAGTTCCCTCATCTGTAAAATGGGGATTAAGACTGTGAGCCCCACGTGGGACAACCTGATTCCCCTGTGTTTATCCCAGCGCTTAGAACAGTGCTCTGCACATAGTAAGCGCTTAACAAATACCAACATTACTCTCTCAAGTGCTTGGGACAGTGTTCTGCACACAATTAAGTGCTCAAAAATGCCACTGATCCCAGAGCACTCTGCTAAATGCGTGGGAAAGAACAATACAATCGAGTTGCGGGGAGAAGTCTTCTGCAATTTTCTGACTTTCCTGACTACTGCCTGCTGTCTAGGGCTCCATAGCACAGTATTCTGACACCATTCTACAGTTCCTTTGGTCATAAGTGAGTTCTATATGTAAAATTTTCGTGGGCTCTTAGAAGTGTGCTGCTTCTCTGCCTGCCTTCCTGACTTTTGCAATCATTGCTCCAGCGGGAACACAATTGACAGGTATGGGCATGTGTGATTGGCTCTCCACAAGCCACGAATGTTGTACGATCAGTGATATTTATTGCCTGCTTAGTGTGTGCAGAGCACTGAACTAAACGCATGAGAGAGTACCATAAAGTGGATACTGTGCCCCCAAGGATCTTATAATCTAGTGTGATCGATTGTGGAGCGTAGGTTCTTGGTCCTGAAGCGTTTGGGCCTGGCTGAG
Organism: Ornithorhynchus anatinus; assembly: GCF_004115215.2. Taxonomy (NCBI): domain Eukaryota; kingdom Metazoa; phylum Chordata; class Mammalia; order Monotremata; family Ornithorhynchidae; genus Ornithorhynchus; species Ornithorhynchus anatinus. Next base: position 34,286,197 of record NC_041733.1, on the reverse strand, counting down.
ACTCACCCATTGATAACCCATTGAGAAGCAGTATAATAATAATAATAATTGTGATATTTATTAAATTCTTACCATGTGCCAGTCACTGTAATTTCCACCCCAGTGCTTAGAAGCCCACGTGGGGCCCACAGGCTCATCTCAATACAGATGAGGGAACTGAGGCCTATAGAAGTGAAGTGATTTGCCCAAGACCACGGAGCAGATAAGTGGTGGAGCTGGGTTTAGAATCCTTGATCTTCTGACTCCCAGGCCTGGGTTCTATACACTATGCCATGCTGCTTAATGGTTAGACCATGGGCCTAGGAGTCAGAAGGGGTTCTAATCTCAGCTCTGCCACCTTTATGTTGTGTAACCTTGGGCAAGTCATTTCACTTCTCTGTGCCTCAGTTACCTCATCTGTAAAATGGGGATTAAGACTGTGAGCAATATAACACCTGAGTTTTGGAAACTATTGTAAAGTGGGAATAAATGGAGGGTTGAAAATCTCTGCCTGCTGCCAAATAACTGGTCATCAATTAGTGGCATTTAATGAACACTAAATTGTCTGCACAGCACTGGGGCTTGAGGCTTTGGAGAGGATCATACAAAAGAATTGGTAGAGTCATGATCCCTGCCTATGAGGATATTCCCTTGAACAGGCTGCATTGGTCTGAGATAATTCTCAGGGGAGAATCCTATTCTGAAAGCTTGGTAATTAATATTTTTTATATGGTATTTCAGCACTTACTATATGTCAAGCACTGTTCTAAGATACAAGTGGAGTTGGACACAGTCCCCGTTCCCGATGGGGCTCGCAGCCTAAGTAATTACTGTTAGGTATTCTTTTAGAAACTTTTCATCCCCCTTAAATTCAGAGAAACAATCAATTTTCTCCCTAGCAGGTATTCAATTTACACCAAATTTTAAGTACGTAAAGCCATGTGGGTCATAGAGAAGCAGCGTGGTTTAGTGGAAAGAGCATGGGCTTGCGAGTCAGAGGATGTGGGTTCTAATCCTGGCTCCACCACTTGTCTGCTGTGTGACTTTGGGTAAGCCACTTAACTTCTCTGTGCCTCGGTTACCTCATCTGCAACATGGGGATTAAGACTGTGAGCCCCACATGGGACAACCTGATTACCTTGTATGTATCCCAGTGCTTAGAGCAGTGCTTGGTACATAGTAAGTGCTTAAAAAATACCATCATTATTATTATGATGATGAACAGATATTCATGTGAGTGGAGACTGATGGAATGCCTTGACTCAGGAGGTGGGGATTAATTAGGGAATATGTCCTGGAGTCTGTGGCTCTTAAGAAGGTTATGAGAGTGAAGATTGGTTTGGTGGCTTTGGGATGGGAAGGGAGACCCATGCAATAGGAAGGAGTCTGGTAAAGGAAGATATCTAGCTTGTAGAGAGCAAGGAGAGCCAGTTGGGGTAAAGCAAAATAAGAGAGGGGCTAGGTCAGGAGATAGAGCTGTGGGAAACCCTTAAATATATATATATATATTTATGTACATGGAGAGAGAGATAGAGAAAGGTAAGTCTCTGTTTCTATATAAATAGCTGTCCATTGCTTTAGACAGGGCAGACAAGTGGGCTGAAAAGACAAATCAATCAATCAGTGGTATTTATTGAGCACTTACTGTGTGCTGAACATTATATTAAATACTTGGGACAGTATAATACAACAGAGAAGGTAGCCATGATCCCTGCCTGCAAGGAGATTACAGACTAGAGGAGGAGACAGATGTTAAATTATAGATGGATCTGTTCAAAAACGTGTTGGGCATGGAAGAGGGGTTGAATATCCTGTTCTTTAAGAGATACAGTCCTAAGTGCATAGGTGTTGTAGAAAGGGGACCTTGTAGGGGAAATGAGGCCTTAGGCTAAACTCTAGACTGTAAACTCACTGTGGGAAGGAAACATGTCTACCAACTCTACTCTCCCAAGCACTTAGTAAAGTTCTCAGCATGTAGTAAGCAGTGATATTTATTATCATAGATTTGATTGTTTAGGGAAGGTCTGTTGGAGCCGGTGTGATTTTAGGAGGGCCTTAAAAGTGGGGAGAGTGGAGGTCTGTCAGATATGAAGGAATAGGGAGTTCCAGACCAGAGGGAGGATGTGGGCAAGGGGTCAGAGCTGAGAAAGATGAGATCGAGGTACAGCGAGTAAGCTGGTGTTAGGGGAGCTGAGTGTGCTGGTTAGGTTGTAATAGAACGCAAATGTGTGAGCAATACTCTCTTTTGCATTGTTGCAGGTCAGAACAGCTCTTGCAGTGCTGTGTTTGTCCCATAAAGTCCAGTCTCCATTTTCTCACCTGAATAAATATCCTGAAACTTGCTGGAATTTTGTTCAGGAAAAGTAATCACTCTGGCTGAATGGTCTGCTGTTGTAGCAATGCTCCGAATCCGCTGCTATGTCCCTAGTGTTGGAGACCATGCTTCTTTCTGATTATCCTCTCTCCTAATCTGTTTGTATCCTCTTTCGGGTCATCACTCAACAGCTGGCAGTGTATCTCGCTATCCTCTATTCTCTTAACATGTCCCATCAAGTAAAGTTGTGCACATTGCTTCAATGCAGGGAAACTGAGTGAGTTTCAGAAACTCATCATTGGAAATTTTTGTCTGGAACCCCTAGACCCTTGCTGATGCTCAATAAGTTCATTTCTCCCAGTTGTTAAATTACTTCTGGGAAATGAACCAACCATTTTTGTGAGCTGCAGGAATTCATTCAGTGCATTGGATGATGTTCTAAGTGTTTACATATCCTGAGAGGAAAATATAGCTTGATTTCTTATGTGCAGCAACATAAATTTTCCTATATAGTCTTGAAAAAGGAAACTTTGCTTTGGTTTTGAAGGTTTCTTTTAATTTGCCAGACACTTCATGTTTGTGTATAAATTCACAATTCAAGTGCTTAGTGATGCTGTTTACACTCTTAGTGATCACATTCTCTAATTGAGGTTTCAATTCTTTTCTTTGCATATTTTACATTCTTTCAAACATTACCCATCATCTCAGAAAATTACTGTTTCATTAATGATGATGATGATGATTAGAGCTGAAAAAATAGTAGGTTTTGTCTAATACTAAAGGCTTTCTCTAGCTTCTTCAAAAGCCTTACTCAATTCACGAATTCAAGGTAAACCTGTTTTCTTCAGAATAATGATTCAGTCTTTGTTAGAATTTAATAGAACAAGAATGACCCTGAACCTGTGATGGCAAAATTCTTTTTTACTTAGCCCTATTTGTAGGGAATGAAGAGGTAGTGCTAATTAAATACATATCTAAGCCAAATACTTTGGCATATTAATTCTTCCAAGCGAGGCATTGAGGATTTTACAAGGTAAAATAAGCTTTGACTATTACAGATGGACTGCATTTGCAATATATAATGTTTATATTGCATGTTCATGGTGAAATTAAGTAAACAGTCTTTTTCTTTGGGATAGCATAGCCTATATATTCTGGTTCATATACTTCAGACTTGGAAAACACTTTTCTGTTTTCAAAGGTAGTTGTCCTTGTCAAAGCAAGATCTAGATTGGGTTTCACTTTTATGGAGGATTTCCAGTATATTTACTTGGAGAAGAATAGCTAAGCGTGAAGCCTTCCCATTATTAAAAGAAGATGACTGTCAGAAAAATGAGAAGCTGTTTCCCAATCATTCTAAATTTAGCATGTTGACAGTGACATTGTATTCCAAAGAAATGATCTCTTAATTTTCAAAAACACAGTAAGTGTATTAAGTGAGAAAATGTACTTTTCTACTGAGATTTGATAAATCACCAAAGAGGTAGAAATTAAGGTATTGTGAGATATGTAACAAAATAACTGTTTTCAGTATTATTCATATTTAGTTTTCTTTCCTATGGGATGTGCTTATTTGATAGCTTAGGCTAAGATAGCATCCATTCTTGGCACTCATCCCACATTTTCTGAAAAATTAAAATTCAAGAGTTCAAGACCAGTGATTTTTATTTTTCAGGGTCTTCTATCTCTTGTCAGATTTGCTCTAAATGGGGGAATACCTAACTACCAGATCACTTACTACTTTTCCTTCCTCACTAAGAAGTGAAAATATTTCCACCTTCCAACTTTACATGACTTACGTGACAGCCATTAAAATATACCACCTGAAAAACTCATCTCTTGGTAATTGACAGGCTGGTTCAAGCAATGTTTCTTTGAAATCCCTGCTTAGAGTAGTAGTTTTATTGTTAAGAAGCTGATGTCTTCAATACCAGTCTTTTGTCTCCAAAATGAAGGATTTCGCTTCTTTAGGTATAAAACAAAATTCTTCTTTACAGTGTTCCTGGGGTGGAGGCGGAGAAGGGTGGGGAAGGAGAGGGAGAGACACTCATTTAATCATATTTACTGGCTGCTTACTCTGTGCAGAGAGAGCAATGTACTAACCCCCTGGGGAAGTTAAATATATCTGTAACATTTATTTATATTAATATCTGTCCACCCCTCTAGACTGTAAGCAGGTTGTAGGCAGGGAATATGTCTGTTTATTGTTATATTGTACTCTCCCAAGCAGTTAGTACAGTGCTCTGCACATAGTACATGCTCAATAAATACTACTAAATGAATGCATGGAGTTGGTAGATGTGATCCCTGCCCATGGGGGTTTTCAGTCTACAGGAGACAAATCTGTGAAGCTTTTTGCTATGTGTCATTTCTGACATGCTTATTTGGTTTAGACGTGTGTCACTTCCAACATGTGTATCATTTCTGACATATGGGGGGAAATGTCATCTGAGGGAGGGAGAAACACGAAGTGAAGGCAGACAGATAAGGGATAGGCAGTTCATTCTTGAAAGTGAGGTTCAAGAGGGTTGTGGTTAAACGAAATAGGCAATGGAAGCGATGGCAGGTTTCTGACTAGTGGAGATCAGAATTACGGTTGAGATGATTCTTTCTGCTGCCTATAATGTCAGGGAAAATGGGGAGGCTGGAACACCAGCAAAGAGGCTGTGGGTATAATCCAGGGAGCCTAAGCTAAAGCAGTGGCTATGGGAATAGAAAGGAACAGATAGATCTTTGAAAGATTACTGAGAGCCTGGGCTTGGGAGTCAGAGGTCATGGGTTCGAATCCTCGCTCTGCCACCTGTCAGCTGTGTGACTGTGGGCAAGTCACTTAACTTCTCTGTGCCTCAGTGACCTCATCTGTAAAATGGGGATGAAGACTGTGAGCCTCATGTGGGACAATCTGATTACCCTGTATCTACCCCAGAGCTTAGAACAGTGCTCTCCACATAGTAAGCGCTTAACAAATACCAAGAGAAGTAATGTGGCTCAGTGGAAAGAGCCCGGGCTTGGGAGTCAGAGGTCATGGGTTAGAATTCCAGCTCTGCCACTTGTCAGCTGTGTGACTGTGGACAAGCCACTTAACTTTTCTGGGCCTCAGTTACCTCATCTGTAAAATGGGGGTTAACTGTAAGCCTCACGTGGGACAACCTGATTACCCTGTATCTACCCCAGCACTTAGAACAGTGCTCTGCACATAGTAAGCGCTTAACAAATACCAACATCCTTATTATATTTATTCTAGATTAGATCAGAGGAGGTCAGAGATAGCTTCTTTAACCACAAGCCAGAAGAGGAGTTCTTTTCAAGGAGGGTCACCAATTTCTGGCCATTCCAACAGGAGCCAGCTTCTTCTCTCCCTACTTCAACCCTTCTCCCCAAACTCTTACCTCCACTGGTGCTCATGCAGGTAGGTCCAGCAAAGAAACACATCAAATTTCCCCTGATCCACGTCCATCGCACCCCACTTGCCCTCATTTAAGTATTATCACTTTTTCTTTGAAATACCTAACCGCTGTGGCTATAGGATTCTGAGCCGCAAAGAACCTGAACTCTGCTCTCTTTTGCCACGGCTCTTATTCTGCTCATTGTTAATCGTATCCTTTATAGTTTTGTGTTTTTATTATTTCATCTCTCCTTATGTGTCTTTGTCAATTTCCTTTCCCCACCTGATTCTTAGATTCTCAGCCCCTCGGGGGGGCAGTGTCCTTGTCTAATTCTCACCCATCTATTTTTGTTCAGGGCTTACTATAGTTTTTGCACACATGATGTGCCTAATGCTATCATTACTGTTACATTTAGTTGATGACTTGCCATTTTGCATTTCACCCCAGAGATCATTTCCCAGTTAACTCTGCTTTTGAATCAATCGTTCAGTGGCATTTATGGAGTGCTTCTTGTATGTAGAACACTGAACTATGCGCTGGGAGACTACAGTCACCAGTCTCCTCACTCCACTTTTATTTTTAAATCGTGAGTCCCCGAAAGATAGGGACCGTGTCTAATTCCCACCTCTGTATTCTTTCCCAGTACTTAATTCAGTGCTCTGTGTACTTAATAAATACTATTACTTCCGTACTATAGATTTGATGTACCCCATCCCTGTCCACAAGGGACTTGTATTCTAGAGGGGAAACATTTCCGAAATACTCTCAAGCCATAACATCACTTATTCTTCTGGACAGTGGAGTCCAGGAAGCAACAGTGCTCACAAACTCATCTGTGCAGTCTTTCAATTAATCACTTGAATTTATTGAGTGCTTACTGTGTGCAGAGAACTCTGTTAAGCATTTCAACCAACTGCAGTGAAAGTGCATTCTGTTGGTTGCTACCTCTGTAGGGAGAAATCACTTTCCGCCCAAATCGGAGAAGTGAGAGGGGAGTTGTGGGGATTGAAGGAAGGTTTTTATACTTCCATGCCTAGAAGGATTCATCTGCTTACTCTGTTCTATTGTACTCTCCCAAACGCTTAGTACAGTGCTCTGTACATAGAAAGTGCTCAACACACACCATTGATTGATTTCTAATTATTTATGAGAATTGAAGGGGAGAGTCAGCTCAAGCCATCAGGATGTTGCATGGGAATTGGAAGTGATTAATTTTAATTGATATCAAATAATTCATGAACCATGTCAGCATAGCATTAATAAGCACTTCAGAGTTTGGGTTCAAGCAGATGTGGTTTTGAGATCCAAGCTTTTTACTGATGAGATATAATCCACAAAATTTTATAGACTTGACTCAGGCATGTAATAATATCTTCATCCCTACTAGTCTAAAAGAAGGCACTGAGCCTTTCTCTGACTTTCCAAGTGTTTTCAGCCTTGCTTGGACTAAACAAAAGTTCCACTCTCATTCTCCTATTGTTCTGCCTAGTGGAATACTGTAATTGCTAGAAATACCTTATTAACTGAAGTCTTCAAATAAGTTTTATACTTCTGAAGCAAAGTATTCTTTTGTCCTGGGACTTAGTGGTTAGCTCTAAAAGTCATTTGCTGGTTACTCTTGGCAAATTGACAAGTCACAGTAAGAGGTCTATCATAAAGTTGTATGAGACGTCAATTTAATGATAACATTACACTGGTTTTCTCTCTGTCATTCTTGCATGGAGCCTGAGAAATTTGTGGGAAAGAGATATTTAATACCGATGTATTCACGGACAATGATGAAATTGAAAGATCTGCATTCTGAGGACATAACATACACCTTGTCCACATTTCATTTGAATTCCTTTTAATGATTGCCAATCCTGCTTCGGGATAAGTACGAAACATTATGCGTTTTCAGTACCTGTTTAAATTATCTTAAAGTTTTGGGTTACTTCTGTAATTGCAAAGTCTTAATTTTCTGCTTTTATTCAAAGTATGAGTGAATTCCATTCTCATTGTTACAACTTTCTCTGCTATAAACCTGCTATAATTTAGCTCTCAATTGCACTGAATACCATTAGATGACTCACCTTATATCACACACGGTATATTTCAGTACTACACACCAATTGCTTACCTTGCAAGTGTAGGGAACTTGCCATCTGTTTAATTGTCCATTGCAATTCCAATTTAGATGAGAAAAAATTTCCTACAGTGTTGAGATAAAGCCTTTGCAATTTCAACATATGTCTGATATCCTGAGGATCTTTTTTTAAAAATCTGTTAACCTTTTGTATAAGCACATCAGATGCTTCAGACAGATAGCATGAAACCTTCAACTATGGTGATTACGTTTAGGAAAGCAATGATCTTCCTTTACAAGAAATGACCATTTAATATCTCCGAGAATGACATCCTTACAAACTAAATTTAGAAGTGAAATGTGATAGTTCTGATCAGTTGGTATTTCATGAACTTCTCTACCATCTCTTCTTTTTAAAGATTCATAGTGTGATGATGCCCTCTGTTGCTGAGAATATCCCTGTTCATTTCTCTTTTTTAAATTTTCTGTTCAAGGAATAGCAAATAAAGCCAAATTAAGGTTTCTTGCTACTCTTAGAACCATCTCCTCCTCCCATCCCACACATGTTCTTGAAAACATCAGCATGTCCTAGTGGAAAGAGCATGGGTCTGGGAGTCAGAGGACCTGAGTTTTAATCCTAGTTCCACCACTTTTGTGCTGTGTGACCTTGGACATCATTTAACTTCTCTGTGCCTCAGTTATCTCATCTGTAAACTGGAGATTAAGACTGTAAAGCCCATATAGGGCAGGGACTGTGTCCATTCTGATGAGCTTGGATCTACCCCAGCATGCAGTACAGTGCCTGGCACATAAAGAGTCCTAAACAAATGCCATTAAAAAAGAAGTCAGTGAGTGAATCTTTCCAAACTTCTAATAATAATAATAATAATGTTGGTATTTGTTAAGCGCTTACTATGTGCCGAGCACTGTTCTAAGCACTGGGGTAGACACAGGGGAATCAGGTTGTCCCACGTGGGGCTCACAGTCTTAATCCCCATTTTACAGATGAGGGAACTGAGGCACAGAGAAGTTAAGTGACTTGCCCACAGTCACACAGCTGACAAGTGGCCGAGCTGGGATTCGAACTCATGAGCCCTGACTCCAAAGCCCGTGCTCTTTCCACTGAGCCACGCTGCTTCTCACGCTGCTTCTATTACCTCTAGACTGTAAACTTGTTGTGGGAGAGAACATGCATGCCAATTCTGTGTACTGTATGCTCCCAAGTGGTTAGTGCAGTGCTCTTTCACAGTAATCAATCAGTTGTATTTATTGAGTGCTTACTATGTGCAGGGCACTATACTAAGCTCTTGGGAGAGTGCAACATGACATTATAATACATACATTCTTTGCCCAGAATACCATTGATTGATTTCTTTAAAATGATGGAAGAAGGATTAATGAATACAGTCACGTAGAATGAATGGCCAAAAAGATCCAAGAGTGGTCCCAGTAGTGGATGAGGTGAGAGGGAATAAAAACTTTGGAAAAGGCATAATTTATTGACTGATGAATCAATCAACCAGTCCGTGTGCAAAGCACTGTACTAAGCGCTTGGGAGAGTACAAAATAACAGAGGTGGTAGACAAATTCCTTGACCACAGTGAGCTCACAGTCTAGAGGAGACAGGCATTAATATAAAATACAGATATATACATAAATGCTGTGGGGATGAAGAAGGGGTGAATAAAGGGAGCAAATCAGGGCAACGCAGAAGGGAGTGGGAAAAGAGGAAAGGAGGGCTTAGTCAGGGAAGGCCTCTTGGAAGAGATGTGGCTTCAAAAAGGCTTTGAAGTTGGCCGGGGGCGGAGGGGATCGGGGTGGGGGGTAATTGGCATGGCTTATTGGCAAGAGCTCTGGTTGTGGGTTCTGATCTCGACTCCGCCACTTGTCTGCTGTGTGACGTTGGGCAAGTTACTTCTCTTTCCAGCACTTAGAACAGTGCTTTGCATATAGTAAGCACTTACCGAATGCCATCATCATCATCATTCTCTGGGCCTCAGTGACCTCATCTGGAAAAACGGGGATTAAAAAATGTGAGCACCACATGGGACAATCTAATTACCCAGCGCTTAGAACAGTGCTCAGCATATAGTAAGTGCTTAACAAATATAATAATGATAATTATTATTATGGTATGATGAGAGAAGGCGTTCCAGGCCAGAGGCAGGATGTGGGCGAGAGGTCAGTGGCAAGATAGATGAGTTCGAGATACAGTGAGTAGGTTGACATTAGAGGAATGAAGTCTGTGGGCTGGATTGTAATAAGAGAGTTAGATTGATCTAACTCTTATTACCTGATCATTCTGATTTGGGTGAAACCTTGGGACAATAGCTTAACCACTTTGTGCTATATTTTGTCATTTTAATAAAGATAGCGATTGTGAGGCATAGCTAATGGCAAAGTTCGAGTGGCAGCTTCTTATAGGCAGGGAACATGTGACACTTTCCCAAGCATTTAGGTGCATTGCCCTTAAACCCTCAATTAATACCAGTGCTAGACTACTCTTACTAAAACCACTTTGCAAACAAAGTATTATATAACAACAGGAAAATATTTAATGAAACCGGGGGAGGCTATTTCAACCCACCAGAAAAGGAAAATGCCCTGATGCTAAGCCTCTGGTTGGAATGTGGTTTTTTTTCATGGTATTTAAGTGTTTACTATGTGCCAGGCACTATAGTAAGGCCTGGGGTAGATACATGCTAACCAGGCTGGACACAGTCCATGTCCTGCATGTGGCTGACAGTCTTAATCCCCTCTAGATTGTGAGCTCCTTGTGGGCAGAAATTGTCTCTCTTTATTTCTGTATTGTACTTTCCCAGGTGCTTAGTAAAGTGCTGCCTTTGACACTGTCGACCATCCCCTCCTCCTCCATACCTTATCTCACCTTGGTTTCACGGACTCCGTCCTCTCCCGGTTCTCCTCTTACCTCTCTGGCCGGTCATTCTCGGTCTCCTTCGCTGGCGCCTCCTCCCCCTCCCATCCTCTAACTGTCGGAGTTCCTCAAGGGTAAGTTCTCGGCCCTCTTCTGTTCTCCATTTACACTCACTCCCTCGGTGAACTCATCCGCTCTCACGGCTTTGACTACCATCTCTACGCAGATGACACGCAGATCTACATCTCCGCCCCTGTCCTCTCCCCCTCCCTTCGGGCTCGCATCTCCTCCCGCCTCCGGGACGTCTCCACCTGGATGTCGGCCCGCCGCCTAAAACTCAACGTGAGCGAGACCGAGCTCCTCATCTTCCCTCCCAAACCCGGTCCTCTCCCAGACTTCCCTATCACCGTGGACGGCACGACCATCCTTCCCGTCTCTCGGGCCCGCGATCTCGGTGTCATCCTTGACTCGTCCCTCTCGTTCACCCCACACATCCCATCCGTTACCGAGACCTGCCGGTTTCACCTCTACGATATCGCCAAGATCCGCCCTTTCCTCTCCACCCAAACGGCTACCTTACTGCTACGGGCTCTCGTTATATCCCGGCTAGACTACCGTGTCGGCCTTCTCTCTGACCTCCCTTCCTCCTCTCTCGCCCCGCTCCGGTCTATTCTTCACTCCGCCGCCCGGCTCATCTTCCTGGAGAAACGATCTGGGCATGTCGATCCCCTTCTTAAACAACTCCAGTGGTTGCCTATCGACCTCCGCTCCAAACAAAAACTCCTCACTCTAGGCTTCGAGGCTCTACGTCACCTTGCCCCTTCCTACCTCTCCTCCCTTCTCTCTTTCTACCGCCCACCCCGCACGCTCCGCTCCTCCGCCGCCCGCCTCCTCGCCGTCCCTCGGTCTCGCCCGTCCCGCCGTCGACCCCCGGGCCACGTCCTCCCGCGGTCCCGGAACGCCCTCCCTCCTCACCTCCGCCAAACTGATTCTCTTCCCCTCTTCAGAACCCTACTTAAAACTCACCTCCTCCAAGAGGCCTTCCCAGACTGAGCTCCTCTTCTCCCTCTACTCCCTCTACCGCCCCCCCCTTCACCTCTCCGCAGCTTAACCCTCTTTTCCCCCCCTTTTCCTCTGCTCCTCCCCCTCTCCCTTCCCATCCCCTCAGCACCGTACTCGTCCGCTCGACTGTATATATTTTCATCACCCTATTTATTTTGTTAATGAAATGTACATCGCCTCGATTCTATTTAGTCGCCATTGTCTTTACGAGATGTTCTTCCCCTCGACTCTATTTATCGCCATCGTTCTCGTCTGTCCGTCTCCCCCGATTAGACCGTGAGCCCGTCAAACGGCAGGGATTGTCTCTATCTGTTGCCGACTTGTTCATTCCAAGCGCTTAGTACAGTGTTCTGCACATAGTAAGCGCTCAATAAATACTATTGAATGAATGAATGCTCTGCACATAATAAACGCTCAGTAAATACGACTGAATGAATGAATTCCCACTTTACAAGCGGCATAATCTAGTGAATAAAGCATGGGCCTGGAAGTCAGGAGGACCTGAGTTGTTATTCTAACTCCTCCACTTATCTGCTGTGTGATCTTGGGCAAGTCCTTCTCTGTGCCTCAGTTACCCCACCTGTAAATTGGGATATTAAGAATGTGAGCCCCATGTGTGGCAGGGACTGTGTCCAATCTGATTAGCTTGTATCTAATAATAATAATAATAATATTGGTATTTGTTAAGTGCTTACTATGTGCCAAGCACTGTTCTAAGCGCTGGGGTAGACATAGGGGAATCAGGTTGTCCCACGTGGGGCTCACAGTCTTAATCCCCATTTTACAGATGAGGGAACTGAGGCACAGAGAAGTTAAGTGACTTGCCCACAGTCACACAGCCGACAAGTGGCAGAGCTGGGATTCGAACTCATGAGCCCTGACTCCAAAGCCCGTGCTCTTTCCACTGAGCTACGCTGCTTCTCTATTCCACTGCTTAGTACAGTTCCTGATCTAAGTATTACGCATATTGGGGAAAAAAAAAGGTAACTGAGGCAGAAAGAAGTTAAGTGACTTGCCCAAGTTGACAAGGCAGATAAGTGGTGGAGCTGGGATTAGAACCTAGGTCCTCTGACTCCCACGCCCAAGGTCTTTCTCCTAGGCCATGTTTCTTCCATTTCCAGGGTGGGGGCCTCAAGGGGTTGGGACCTTTTGAGGTGACCTTTGGGTGGGCTGAGGCGAGGGATATTCCGGATGTGCTTCTGTTCCCCTACCCCTTTCTGAAACATCTAAAAAGAGCAGCTCACAACAGACCATCAGGTAAATTAATTCATTTATTCATTCAATCGTATTTATTGAGCACTTACTGTGGGCAGAGCACTGTACTAAGCGCTTGGAAAGTACATTTTGGCAACAAATAGAGACAATTCCTACCCAACAACGGCCTCACAGTCTAGAGAAGCAGTGTGGCTCAATGGAAAGAGCCTGGGCTTGGGAGTCAGAGGTCATGGGTTCAAATCCAGGTTCTGCCACATGTCAGCTGTGTGACTGTGGGCAAGTCACTTAACTTCTCTGGGCCTCAGTTACCGCATCTGTAAAATGGGGATTAATTGTGAGCCTCACGTGGTACAACCTGATTACCCTGCATCTACCCCAGTGCTTAGAACAGTGCTTTGCACATAGTAAGCGCTTAACAAATACCAATGTTATTATTATTATTAGAAGGGAGGAGACAGGAATCAAAACAAGTAAACAGGTGTCAGTAGCATCAATATAAATAAATAGGATTATAGATATGTACACATCATTAATGCCCTCCTGCCTCTTAGGTGGCCTCCATCCCCCGGCCTGAAACGGGTCCTACTAAGTAAATTGGAAACTTGACATATGGCGACTTTATGGAGGCGCGAATGCAGTGCAGTATCTGCATTGATTATAGACTAAGACAACAGGACTGGTCAGAAACAAGGTAGAAACGGGGCAATAAAGTGAAACGTGACAGTGCAGGTGGGACTGAAGCGGAGGCGTCGAAATAAACAGCATCAGAATCGTTACTATTTTCTATCAGTTCATCCTTCTGATTATTTTGTTTTGTTTCTTTTTCCCTTTCAGTGGTAGCCTTGCCTTGGACACAAATGTGCCCTTAACTGAATGTTGCATCTCAGCGCCTGAGGGCCATTGCTTTATTCTTGCAGGCCATCTTGCACAACAAATTTCCTTACATAAAAGACTGTGGGTTAACACAAAAGGGGCCTCCAAAAATGTTTTAAAATGCTGGATTGCAATGATTGAGCAAAAGGGACTAATTGGCGTTTTATTCCCAAGAAAAGATTCCCTTATAAGGAACCTCAGTAAAGGCTACTAACCACACTGACCATTAAGACTGGTTTCTAGCTCAAAGCTCTTAAGTGGGGGAAACGGTTCTTGTTTTCTCACCACTTAGCACTGCAGACTTAGGCTGATTCTTTCTAAATTCTGTGCACGAACCAATTAAAATCACATAAGCAATCCTATCATTTTTTAAGGTACTTTATCCTAACAATGTTCAATTCAATAGATGAAAACACCCATCAATCATCTGTATTTACTACTGAAAATGGGTTAGGACATTTCTGATGAATTAATTGCAAACTGTTGGAAAACAGTTTTAATTATTTGTCCAATGTGGAGGTTACTTATTTGTACTAAAAATGGTCTTTCTAGTTTCCACCTTAATTCATTTAGCTGACCAATTAGGAGTTGCCTCTCGCTAGTGAAAAGTTTCACAAGTAGGGCAGCTTGAGTTGTAAAGACTTTCTTGGTGTTCTAGGAAGAAAGCACTTTCTTTATCATTTTACCTCTATGACTTCTTTGGATTCTTGCAGCCAGACAGGATTGGAGTGAAGAAGATATGGAACAATCTCAATTTGTGTGTACACATATTGAGAATGTTCCATATCTTCTATGTATATGGAATACAAAGTATATCTATAAATGTAGCATTCACTGTAATGGATGGTACTACGTATATGGTGAGTACAAAACAAAGAAGTGACAAGTTCCCCATCCACAGAGCTTACACTCTAAAGGGGAAGACAGTTGTAAAAACAGTGTACTGATAAGAGTCATCTAGGTAATTTGATACGCAATCGCATAGCATATTTGCAGAAGTGCTGAGGATTCATTCATTCATTCAGCTGTATTTATCGAGTGCTTACTGTGTGCCGAACACTGTACTAAGTGCTTGGGAGAGTACAATGAGACAGTAAACAGATACATTGCATGCCCACGGTGAGGTTGCAATCTAGAGGATGAGTATAAATATATACTTGCTGGAGGTGGCAGACTGATTTGAAATGCTGGAAACTAAAGTGGGGAAAATTTGCTCCAAGTGGGATTTTAGGTGAGTTTTGAGTGTGGGAAGAGCTGTGTGTTGCTTGGATTTGGAGAGGGAGAGAATTTTAGGCTGGGAGAGTGTGTGTGGTTTAATGTCAGTCTTCTTCTGTAGACTGCAAGCTTCTTGTGGGCAGGGATCATTATCTACCAACTCTCTTATGCATTCCCAAGTGCATAGGATAGTACTCTGCACACAGTAAGCACTCAATAAATACCACTGATTGACTGAGCGAGGTGAGAGCAAGGTTCATCTGAAAGCCTCGCTTGAGAGGAGCTAAGAGATACTTTCTGAATCTGGAATTTCAAGCTGAATTTCCACCTGTCATATGCCAGGGCTGCTTTGTTTGACCCAGGAGAACCCCTGGGCCTATTGCTGGCGCTCTGGGGTGACTCACTGCCCCCAGGAGGGTCCACAGGGGCCCTGGAGCTACCCGCCTACCCAACAGGGTCTTGGCCCTGCCCCAAACAATATCTACAGTCCTAGAACTGGGCTGGTGGGGGTACAGGGGCACCAACTAATAACGGCCCCAGACCAGCCTGGCCTGGAGGAAAAGAGTGCAGGACGGTGAATTGAAAGACCTGGGGTTGGATCCCAGCTCCACCACTGCCCTGTTAGGTGGCCTTAGGCGAGCCCTTTGGCCTTACTGGGACTCAGTTTCCTCATCTGTAAAATAGGGATAATTCCCCCTCTTTTTTTCCCCAGCCTTTTTGAATTTCTATGCTAATTTTTGTGGTAATGGACATACGGATAACAGATTTTACTATTTAATGTTTATGATCTCAGTATTTCATACTCTCAAACATCATAGCTCTTTTTTGAAAATGATCTCTTCCACCTAAAGAATTTCAGTCTAAGGATGAAGATCACAACCCTCAGGTGATAGAGGTGGAGGAGTGTGTGAAAAGGGGTAATAATCAATTTTAACTTTCACAATGGAGAAAACTTTAGCACAGATAAGAATTCAGTTCCAAAGCACACAGGCAAAGATGGAATCTATAATCTTGAGTTTATAACACCTTAATGCCACAAAGTGGTTTTGGCTTCATCTATATGTTATCCAGATGCTTTACAATATATAAGGGAAGCAATGGAGGGTCACTGGACAGTTTTGAGGATGAGACTGATGTGCTTTTAAATTTATTTTATTCCTACAAATCTTCCCGCTTTGGCTTTCTTTACCATTTAATTCTCATAATACTGTTTGTAGTATTAGTCAGCATGGCTAAGTGGAAAGAGCCCGGGCTTGGGAGTCAGAGGTCATGGGTTCGAATCCCCGCTCTGCCACTTGTCAGCTGTGTGACTGTGTAACTTCTCTGTGCCTCAGTTACCTCATTTGTAAAATGGGGATTAACTGTGAGCCTCATGTGAGACAACCTGATAACCCTGTATCTACCCCAGCGCTTAGAACAGTGCTCTGCACATAGTAGGCGCTTAACAAATACCAACATTATTATTAGTCTTTATTACATGCTTACTGTGTCCAAAACACTATATCAAGCTTTGGGAAAGAATAGTTGAGTGGCTATTAAACAAGGTCCTTGGCCCTCAAGGGGCTCGAAGTTTAAGAATTGTGTAGATGGCTCTCAATTATCCACATATGGATGACCCATGACAAGGTTTTTAAACTTATTTCTTTTTCTCTCAATCTTCTCCCATATTGACAGCTATAATTACCATAGTGAACTGTCCAAGCTTCACTGATCCAAGGCCACTTGTCCCTATTACCCAAATCATCATCAGTCAATAGTGTTTATTAAATGTTTATGCAGTGTGCTGAAATTAGTCCTGTGTCACCAGCTGGGACCCAAGCTGTCACCCTTCTCCTTGTATTTCTTTTTTTTAATGGTATTTGTTAACACTTACTATATGCTAGGCACTGTTCTAAGCCCTAGGGTAACAGCCATATACCGCACTGATGTCATCAAATTCCTCGGTGTATAGTCTGATGTAATGGCATCATCAAATTTTCATTGTATTGGACGGCTCTGTTGCTGCCCCCTGAGAAACTAGGGTAACTAGTTCTAGGCTTTGGTGGCACTCAAAGCCTAATGAAGATTCAACTCCTCCAACAGGCCTTCCCTGACTAAGTCCTTCTTTCCTCTTTGGCCACTCCCGTCTGTGCTTCCCTCACTTTCACTCATCTCCCCTCCCACAGCACTTATGTACATATCTGTAATTTATTTATATTATTAATGTCTGTCTTTTCCCCCACCCCCCCAACCACTTTGGACTGAAAGCTCATTGTGGGCAGAGAATTTGTTTATTGTTATACTGTACTCTCTCAAGTGTTGAGTACAGGATTCTGCACACATTAAGCGCTCAATAAATACAATTGACTGACCATGTGTTGTCACCTGTGTTACTCTGAGCTAGTGCCATTTGGAGAAGGTATGCTGAGTGGCTGGAACCTAAAGCATTTCACTGGGAGACCCCTCATTCTTCCTTACATTTGATCCAAAAACTTTTAATTCCTCCTCCCCTGTAAACATGGACACCCTTTCTAAGTTATGGAATTTGGCAGCATAAGCCGCATCGGAAGGCAATTGGATACTTAAAATAAAAATGCCAGCGTAAGGCCGTCTGCTTCCGTGTCTGAACGGGGTCAGACCTGCTGAAATTGGGCTCTCTGGAATAAAAGAGGACTGAGTACCACCCTGGCTAAGCTGTCTTAGATCAGAGGCTTTGACAACAATGGGACACAAGGCTGTAAGCTCCTTGAAGGCAGGGATTGTGCCTATCAACTCTACTGAATTAGATAAGCGGATAGCCTAGTGGAAAGAACATGGCCCTAGAAATGAGAGAAACCTGGATTTAACCCCAGCTCTGTCAGTTGCATTGTTGTGTGACCTCGGGTAAGTCACTTAACTTCTCTGGGCTTCAGTTACCTCATCTGTAAAATGGGCATTCAATACATAGCCTCCCTTTTACTTAGACTGTGAGCCACAAATAGGACAGGGACTGTGTCCAATGTAATTAACATGTATCCACTCCAGTGCTTAGAACAGTGTGTGATACATAGTGAAGGCCTAACATATCACTATCATTATTTTTATAATATAATAATATTATCATTCTCTCCAGCATTTAGTATAGTGCTCTGCACACAATAAGTGCTCAATATATACCACTGATTAAATAATTGATTGACATGAAAAAGTAAATAGGAAAAAATGTTCACTACGGTATCAAGCCAATATAAAAGTGAGGGGCAAACTTTACACACAGTGGAAAAGAGGTTGTTATTTTTATCATTCACCATCCAAGCTCACTGATGAAATCTAATCATCAGCAGTATCATGTTTTAACTCACAAGACACACATGGGATTTTCTTATTCCGTCTGCCCTTATTTTACCTTTTTACTCTCAAATCTGTCACTTGTGTTTTTATTTGTTTATGCTCATCAGTGATCCTCAGTGGAGTGTAAGAGATTTGAGGTAAAGATTAGATATTAATTCTTTCCTTTGCTATTCTTGGCATCACCTAAGAGAAGTTCCTGCACATTCTCAATACAATATTTAGTTGAAAGGTAAAGGAATGGCCCTATCGCTTGCTTCTAAAATTCACTGCTGTTTGGACTTGGTGAATTCTTGCTTAGAAACCTAATCCAAATAATTTTATCAGTAAGCAGTCAAACACTGTGTATACACTCTCACAACACACACTTTAAGCAATTCAAACACAAAAGGAAGATATCCTGCAGCAAATCATGCACTTGCCTCATGAAGACAGAGCTATTGAATAACATAAGGTGAGAATTTTCTTCATTTTTCAATCCTCCGTGAGGTAAAATGAATGGATTTGTAATTCCCATTTTGATTGTGGTCCCTTGCCCAAAATGTAACTTTTTAAAAAAAAAATCTGCTTTACAATCGATTTATAGTTTTGCCTAAGAGCAACTTAGAAGAAAAACATGCTGTATATAAATGAAGCCATTCTGCTAATGGATACCACATTTATAAATCCTGAAAATACATTTCTATTGATAAAGGTAGGAGTAGGGAATAATGTGTGGCCAAAGACTTCCTGTTCACTACCGACATATACATATTTTTCCAGTACTTTTCTCAATTGTTAAATCTGGGGGAAATCATGCAACAAACATTATTTTTCTGGACCAAATTTTAGTAAAGTATCTGTAAAAAAAGACCAAATACACCAAGGTTGAATATTACAATGTATTTGATTAATTTTTTTCTTCTTTTAATATAAAAATGTCAGATAATCTTGTCCTGCAAAAATACTGCATTTTAAAATTCAGCGTGGTACTATCAGGCACCCACGGCCTCTTAGAGCTATAACGGGTACTGAGCTCGTGCTGCTTGTCAAAATTTAATGAGAGGACCAGTTCTAAAATAATTGAATTTTCATATCAGAACGAACCAGGATTACTCAGACAATAAAAATGCTGAGTCCTGTACTGTTACTGGCAAATACCTTTTGCTTTGCTCATGAAATCAGTATGTAAATGTTCAGGGTTTGTATTTAAGGCATCTTAGGCATTTAGGGTTGTAGTACTAGCAATAATTTCAAATGGTGCTGATGATAAGTAGCTGGGTTTTTTTATAATGCTCAAAGTGTAATTTGTTTGGTGAATCAGGATAAGCAGTGGGTTTGTATTTTATATAAATGTTAATGCAGTTGCAGTTTAATTATGTTGCTTAACTTTTAGTATTTCACAAGTTGAATTTGAAGAAGACCTCTCCATCAGATTCTCTTGCTTTCACAGGATTGTCATATGAGGGCAACCCCCATGCTTTGAGTTTGAATTGTAAAACTGTCCATAAAGTCCATTCTGGTGTGGGCATGAAAGGAAGAAGAAATACATGCCATTAATTCTCCAGCCAGTTGACCAGAAGTCAAAAGCAAAGTTTGGGGCTAGAGATTCCATATCAACCTGCCTTTAAAATAAAAAATAAAATCTCCAAGAGTGAGTAATTTCTTTTGTTATAGATGGATTTTAGAGGCATTGTTAAATGGAATTTTACTGACATGATTTTATGGTTTAAAATAAGTATCAAGTAGCACTCTACGGATGGTGGTCATCAGAAGTAGAAAAGGGAGAAATTTGTTCAGGGTAAGAGAAAAACTGCTATTTGTTTAGGAAATTATGTTTTCAATTTCTTTCAAGTTATGCATTTTAGGCATTTATCCAATCCTCCCTTAACTGTTTGCTATGTCATTCGTGAGAGAGAGGAAACATTACCACATCTTAGAGACCTGATCTTGCATAGCTAGAGGAGCAGTGTGGTTTAGTGAAAAGACCATGGACCTTGGAGTCACAGGACCTGGGTTCTAATCCTGCCTCTGCCACTTGCCTACTCTGTTACCTTGGACAAGTCACTTAACTTCTTTGTATCTGTTTCCTCATCTGTAAAATGTTCTCCCTCATACCTAGACACAGTCCCTTGCCCCACATGGAGCTCACACACAGTCTGACATGATTACTTTGTAACTACCCTGGTGCTTAGAACAGTGCTTGACACATAGTAAATGCTTAACAAATACTACAATAATTATCAGTATTAGAGACCTTACCTCCTCCCTGCTGGCCTCAAAGATTACACCCTCCTCAATATGATCTCATCAATTTGGCCCTCAAAATATCAGGCTCAGTTTTTGCACGTCAGTTTACATGCTCTACTGCTTAGGCATTCCTCCCTCCTATCTACAAACTACTGTATATGTGCTCCCTCTTAAACTATAAGCAGGGGTAGTCCTTTGACTCCCAGGACTGTGCTCTTTCCACTAGGCCATGCTCTTTCTCATACTTCACTCTGTTGTCCAGATCATTTTCCAAAAAAAACCTTTCAATCCACCTGTCTCTTTTCAAAAACCTCCAATGGTTGCCCATCTAGACTATAAGCTTGAGGTGGGCAGGGATCATGTCTACCATACTCTGTTTTAATCTCTCAAGTACGTATTTAGTACAGTACTCTGCTCACAGTAAGTACTCAATAAATAACACTGATGATAATGATGATATGTTTCTGAATCTAACAGAAATCCTTACCATTGGCTCTAAGGTACTAAATTAGCTTTGCCTTCCTACCTAACCTTGCTAACCCAGCCCACAGCCCACCTTCATTCCTCTAATGCCAAACTTAGGTATCTCGATAGCATCTGTTTCACCGATGACTCCTTGCTCATGTCCTCCCCCGGCCTGAAACTTCCTCGGCTTCATATCTGTCAGACCACCACTCTTCCCATTTTCAAATCCTTACTAAAATTGGTTGCACCTCCTCCAAGAGGTCATCCCTCACTAGCACCTCATTTCCCCTATCCAGCCTCCCTTCTCCATCATCAATGCACTTGAGTCTGTAGTAAGCACTTTGATCCTCTCCCAGATTCCAGCTTCACATCACCCTTAAGCAATTGGATATTCACCTCATCCTAGGTCCACATAGGTCGTTATACACTGCTGTTTGCCTTATCTGAAATTGATTTTAATGTCTGTCTCCCCCGTTCCACTGTAAATTCCTTGAGGGCAGGAATTGGGTCTCTCAACAGTTTAAACGGGAGGTTTTTAACACATCTATTCATTTGCATAAATGGCAACCCCCGGTGAGACGGTGAGACGATCCATTCCCCTTGGCCCTCCTGAAGATCATTCTCCTTCCTCTCCCTCCCAGTCAAATCATCATTAGGTCATAGAGAAGCAGCGTGGCTCAGTGGAAAGAGGCCGGGCTTGGGAGCCAGAGGTCATGGGTTCGAATCCCAGCTCTGCCACATGTCAGCTGTGTGACTGTGGGCAAGTTACTTCTCTGGGCCTCAGTGACCTCATCTGTAAAATGGGGATGAAGACTGTGAGCCTCATGTGGGACAACCTGATTACCCTGTATCTACCCCAGCTATTAGAACAGTACTCTGCACTGCTCATAATAAGTGCTTAACCGATACCAACATTATTATTATTATCATTAGTCCTTCGTGCTGTAAATTGGATTCTGTGACTTCTCTTAGGTGGCTGAGCAAAAAGTTGGCATCCCTCAGGCTCCAGTGGTACCTCTTCATTAGAGAGGGTACTGGAGAGGGTAGAAATGATTCCCACCCTCAAGGATCCATTGATTGACTGATTGATTATGAATGCAAATGAACAGGTACCAGGGAGGCCCTGGCACTTAGCGGAGATGTCTGAAGCAGCAGCGGATCAGGTGAGAGGGGACAGGGGTGATGGGAGGGGGGACATGTTGGCTCCACAGCAGAGGCAGCTCGGAGCCCTCTCTCCATGCTGGCTGGTCCATGGGGATGACACAATGGCTCGGAGCCTCCTCTGGGTGCTGTGGAGCTCCCCCCGGACTGCGGGGATGACGGTGCCACTTGGATCTTCCTCGTCTCTCTGTGGAGTTCAACTCAGACTGTGGTTTGGAGTGGGGAAGGGGAGGGAGCCGGGGGTAGGGGGGTGAGGGACGACCCACCCGGCAGCTTGGGGACACGCCACTGTGGTGGAAGCAACCTGGGGCTCACCTCTGTGCCAAGGAGCCTGAGCCTAAGGAAGGCAGGGTAACATCAAACACTTGAGACAGTAGACTAAACATTCATTCATTCAGTCAATCATATTTATTGAGCACTAGAGAGGGTAGAAATAATTCCTGCCATTGACTGATTATGAATGCAAATCCCTACACTTTAAAAAAAAAAGTTGTTCAAGTGCTTACCTTGTGCCAGACACTGTATTAAGAGCTGGGATAGATATAAGCTAATCAGGTTGGACACAGTCAGTATCCTACATGGAGCTCACAACGAATCAGTCGATCATGTTGATTGAGAACTTACTATTTGAAGAGTGCTGTACTTAGCGCTTGGGAGGGTACAATAGAGAAGCAGCATGGCTCAGTGGAAAGAGCACGGGCTGGGGAATCGGAGGTGATGGGTTCAAATCTCGACTCTGCCGTTTGTAAGCTGTGTAAATTTGGGCAAGTCACTTAACTTCTCTGTGCCTCAGTTACCTCAACTGTAAATTGAGGATTAAGACTGTGAGCCCCACATGGGACATCCTGATCACCTTGTATCCTCTCCAGCGCTTAGAACAGTGCTTTGCACATAGTAAGCGCTTTACAAATGCCATTATTATTATTATTATTGTTACAATAGCAGAGTTGGTAGACACGTTCCCTGCCCACAGTGAGTTTACATTCTTAATCTCCATGTACATTTAAGGAAGGTGAGGCACAAAGAAGTTTTATAAGGGACTTGCCCCTGGTTACATAGCAGACAAGTGGCAGAGCTCAAATTAGAACCCAGGTCCTCTGATTCCCAGGTCTGTGCTTTTTCCACTAGGCCACACTGCTTCTCACAGGCCAGGTGGCTTCTACTTCCATTGGAGTTGGTGGATCCCAGAATTCCTGGGGTCAGGTCGGGAACAGTGGAGCGGTAGGGCTCTTTCCTCTTATCCGTAGCCCTCCATACCCAACTTCCATTCTTAGCCAGTTCAGACATAGCACTGGGAAGGCCAGAGAAGTCTCTTTTGACTCACTGCGGTAACTTAACTTCAGAAGGGGATTCCAGTATTGAAGTCAGATAATTTCGGTATTTGTCTTTCTTTTTCACCCTGCACAGTCAAGAATGGTATCGGTCAGCTCTGAATCTATTCGCCTGGCTATTGTAATTATCTTTGCAGTATTTAGAATGGAAGTGAAATCTCAGCTCATTGCACAGCAGCCTCTTCACTATCAGTTATTCATTACCACATTTCTTGCTGAAGTGAAAATTTTTTTCTCAGAAAATAGTCTTAACTTGGCACAGTTCTGATCGGTTTTGACTTATGGTTACGTCTTTCATGAAGTCATTCAACCTGAAGTGAACCCAGAAAAGTATAACCAAGTAACCAAGAGGCCTTCCCTGATTAAGGCTTCTTTTCCCTAACTCCCTCTCCCTTCTGTCTGTGTACTCAGATCTGTACCCTTTGGGCACTTGCTATTCACCTCACCCTCAGCCCCACAGCACTTATATCTTCATTCCGCTGCCCAGCTCATCTTCCTGCAGAAACCCCTGGGCACGTCACTCCCCTTCTTAAAAACCTCCAGTGGTTGCCTATCAACCTCCGCACGAAACAAAGACTTCTCTCTCTAGGCTTCAAGGCTCTCCATCCTCTTGCCCCCTCCTACCTCTCGTCCCTTCTCTCTTTCTACCGCCCAGCCCACACGCTCCGCTCCTCTGCCGCCCACCTCCTCACCATCCCCCGTTCTCGCCTATCCCGCCGTCGATCCCTGGCCCACGTCCTCCCGCTGTCCTGGAACGCCCTCCCTCCTCACCTCTGCCAAACTAACTCTCTTCCCCTCTTCAAAGCCCTACTGAGAGCTCACCTCCTCCAAGAGGCCTTCCCAGATTGAGCTCCCCCTTTTCCCTCTGCTCCCTCTCTGCCCCCTCTTCATGTCCCCTCAGCTAAACCCCCTTTTTCCCCCCTTTCCCTCTGCTCCTCCCCCTCTCTCTTCCCCTCCCCTCAGCACTGTGCTTGTCCGCTCATTTGTATATATTATTATTACCCTATTTATTTTGTTAATGAGATGTACATCCCCTTGATTCTATTTATTGCTATTGTTTTTGTCTGTCTGCCTCCCCCGATTAGACTGTAAGCCCGTCAATGGGCAGGGATTGTCTCTATCTGTTGCCGAATTGTACATTCCAAGCGCTTAGTACAGTGCTCTGCATATAGTAAGCGCTCAGTAAATACTATTGAATGAATGAATGAAATCCATAATTTATTTGTATTAATGTCTGTCTCCCTTTCTAGGCTGTAAGCTCACTATAGACAGGGAACACATTTATCAGCTATGTTGTACCCTTTCAAGTGCTTAGTACGATATTCATCACATGGTAAGTGCCCAGTAAATACCATTGATGGCTGATGTTTGATAACATTAATATCAGGAGTAGAGATATACGCTCTTTTTAATCCTATTAAACATCTCTTTGGAAAAAGGAATGCAGACTCAGAATTTCAGGAACCAATGCATCTCAAACAATGGGTTTTCTGATCTCTGGGGTGTGTATGTATGTGAGAAGCAATGCCTTCTAGCAGAGCAATTTGGGCCTGTTAGCCAGGGGACCTAGCTTGTG
The DNA here is from genome assembly GCF_004115215.2 of Ornithorhynchus anatinus. Classification (NCBI taxonomy): domain Eukaryota; kingdom Metazoa; phylum Chordata; class Mammalia; order Monotremata; family Ornithorhynchidae; genus Ornithorhynchus; species Ornithorhynchus anatinus. Next base: position 34,261,145 of record NC_041733.1, on the reverse strand, counting down.
TTCTTGACTCTACCATTTGCTTTCTCTGTGATCCTGGCTAAGTCATTTAACTTCTCTGTGCCTCAGTTTACTCATCTGTAAAATTGGGGTTAAATACCTGTTTTCCCTCCTACTTGTGCATTTGCATTTGCAAGCGGGATAATTGCTTCTGTCTGATTCCCTCAGCATTTTGGGGGTCACCCAACTCACCTCAACCTAGCCGTGGGCCAGAAGCGGAGCTAAACTGGCACCTATCTTTCCCCCGGCCTCCTGCCAGCAGGCTGCAATTTCCTTTGTGTGCGCCATGGTTGGGGTTCCTGGAGGGAGAAGCCCCAGAAACTACCACCGCCTCCAGGTGGGTGACTGCTGTTGTTTCCTCTCAAGAACTGCTCTTTCGCCTCTCACAAGGCCTGCCAAAGCCTCATGTTCTGAGCATGCTGAAGCATTACAATCTGTGGCCCCAAATCGCTCCCGCTGCCCTCTCTTCATCCCTTTTGGAAGGTCAGGACTGCGGGAGGAAATGGGGAGCCCACCGAAGGGAGTTGCAGGGGGCCCTAACTTAAGGGAGTCACATCTCTCCCGGGCCCCACACCACCCTCAAACTAGCTCTGTTGCCTTGAAACAAAACATCTGGCTAAAATAAATGTACTTTTCGTGTTTTCTGTCCCTAGAGAAGAGCTACCCAAATAACGGCAAAGCGAGCGCCAGAAAGAGAGAGATTGGTGCAAAGCAAAGAAAGCATAATATTAGGTCCCCACACAAAGTGCTATCAGGGGCCGGACCATCTGTTCGCGCTCCTGGAGATTTTGCCGTAAGCACGGCTGTCACCACTTCACTTCCTCTCTGACATCTGAAGGCGAGGGAGAGGAGGAATATTTTAACTTTAGGCCATTGTCATTTGTCAGGGGCTAACGAAGTCTGGGTCTCCCTTGAGCTCTGGGGCCAATTTGTTTTGTCGATATCCGTTTGTCGGCTGCCCTGTTGCCTATCCAAGCTTTCTGTCTTGCTTTTCTATTTGGGATTTAAGTGCTTTGATGGACCGGCTCTTTATACTCCGTGTAAAGCACCTACCACCACGTGCTCCGTTAATTGCCAACTGCTGAATAGTCATTCAGGCGGCTTCTGACGCTTTCCTGGCAGGGCCTATTACAGCGCAAGGGCAAATATGACTCCCAAGAGCTGGGAGTCCCAGGGCCCTGAAACTACCATAGTAATTACGGTATCTGTTGAGTATTCACTGAGTGTCCGGCACTGCTCTAAATTCTGGGGTAGATTCGGGATGATCAGGTCAGGCACAGTCCCTGGTCCACGCGGGGCTCACAATCTAAGTAGGAGGGAGATTAGGGATTGAATCCCCACTTTACAGATGAGGTACCTGAGGCACAGAGAAGTTAAGTGACATGCCGAAGGTCACACAGTCAGTTTGTGGTGGAGCTAGGATTAGAACCCAAGTCCTCTTCCAGGCCTGTGCTCTTTCCACTAGGCCACGCTGCTCCTCCTACCATAGCACCAGCTTTCTGTGGGCACTGAACGTATCTACCAGCTCGGTTGTATTGTAGTCTCCCAAGAACTTAGTACGGTGTTGTGCACACAGCAGATGTTCAGTAAATACCACTGATTGATTGACCACTGCCTTCAAACATGCTCATGTCTCCCTCAGTCTAAAAATACCCTCCCTTGACCCCTCGGCTCCCTCCTGTTAACATCCCATCTCCCTCCTACAATTCCTCTCCAAACTCCTTGAGGGAGTTGTCTACACCCGCTGTCTCAACCTCCTCCAAACTGACTTCTGTCCTCCTCATTCCACAGAAACAACTCTCCGAAAGGTCACAAATGATCTCCCTCTTGACAAATCCAATGGCCTCCACTCCATCCTAACCCTCCTTAACCTCTCAGCTACCTTCAACACTGTCAATCACCCCATTCTCCTGAAAACATTATCCAACCTTGGCTTCACTCCCCTACCACTGGTCTCCCCTCCCCGGGCCCCCACACCCAGCACCCCTCTTCATCCTCCTCCCCACTGGCCCTAATCAGTGCTCTTTCATCCAACCCGTCCACTCCCCTCCCCCCATTCCCATCCCTGTCATCCTGTCCCAGCCTCACTCCTTATCCCCCTCTCCAATCACTGCCCACCCCCCCATCTCATCCCCCATTCAACCCCTTCCTACCCCTCACCCCATCCCCACTCCACACACCCGCCCTATAGCCTCAGCCTAGTGTGGTCTGTGAAACCCCTCCTCCATCGTGGGTAAGCTTCCCTTCATTATTGAGCAGTTCCTGACCCAGTCACTACTCCTCTTCTCCATCAGTGAAACCTGGCTCTCCCCAGATGACACAGTCTCCCCTGCTGCTTTCTCCAGAGGGGGCCTCCTCTTCTCCCACTCCCCCAGACTAATGGGAAAGGAGGAGGTTTTGGCTTCCTTGTTATGCCCCAGTGCTGCTTTCACACTATTCCTACTTCCTCATCCCTTTCTTTCCCTTTCTTCAAATCTCATCAACTGCCTCTACCACCCAGTCCAGATTCTACTAACAGTCACTACCAACCCCCGGGTCCCACTTCCAACTTCTTTCTTGAGAAGCAGCGTGGCTCAGTGGAAAGAGCATGGGCTTAGGAGTCAGAGGTCATGGGTTCGAATCCCGGATCCGTCTCTTGTCAGCTGTGTGACCCTGGGCAAGTCTCTTAACTTCTCTGTGCCTCAGTTACCTCACCTGTAAAATGGGGATTAAAACTGTGAGCCTTACGTGGGACAACCTGATTATCCTCTATCTACCCCAGCAACTTAGAACAGTGCTTGGCACATAGTAAGCTCTTAACATATACCAACACTGTTATTATTATTATTATTATTTAACTATTTCGATCCATTTCTCACATTCCTACTCTCTTTCTCCATGCCTACAATGATCCTCAGGGACTTCAATATCCACATAGATGTTCCTGATGACCCTTCTGCTGCCTGCCTTCTATCACTCCTTAACTCCACTGACCTCTTGCTCCACCCCACCTCACCCACTCACCAATGTGGACACACACTTGATCTCCCCGATCTCTAGTCATTGCACAATCTCTATCCTCACCAACTCTGAAATCCCTCTATCTGACCACAACCTCCTCACCTGCCTTGTCTCTCACACACCTCCCCCCATAAATCTTTACTGTTCCTTCATATAGACCTCTGATCTTTTGACCCCATCCAATTTTCTCAACTCATCATGTGTCACTTAACCTCCATACCCAAACTATTTTCCCTTGATGACCAAATTGATGCTCTCAACACCACTCTCTACTGAACTCAACTCACTCGCTCCCTTATTCCTTCACTGATTTCATCCCACTAACCCACAGCCCAGGTTCACCTCTATAGTCCACCTTCTTTACTCTTGTGCATGAACTGCAGAGTGCTGCTGGCAGAAATCTAGTTATCAAGCTGATTTCATTCTCTTCAAGTTTATCCTTGCATGCTTTAACTCTGCCCTTTCCTCTGCCGGTAAAATTATTTCTCCATCCTTATTGTTACCCATGCCCATTCCCCTCACCAGTTGTTCCAGATGTTTAACTCCCCCTTCAAATCTCCTATCCCCCTGTCTTCCCCCATCCCTTGCCCCCAGTGGCCTGGCCACCTACTTCACTAAGAAAATTAACACTACCAGGCGTGATCTCCCTAAAATCTCCCCTGCTTCTCTCCAGTCCTTTCCCATTCCTACCCCTTCTTCAATTCTCCCATCTTCCCCAGCAGTATCTCTAGAGATCTCCTAACTTCTCTCAAAATCTTCCCCCTCCACCTGTGCATCTGACCCCATTCTTTTACACTTTATCAAAACACTTGCCCACTCCCTTCTTCCCTCCCTGACTACCATCTTCAACTGTTTGCTCTCAAATGGATTCTTCCCCACTGCTTTCAAACATGCCCATATTTTCCTTACCCTAAAATAACCCTCCCTTGGCCCCACAGCTCCTTTCACTTATCTCCTCATTTCCCTCCTACCATTTCTCTCCAAACTCCTTGAGCGAGGAGTCTACATCTGCTCTCTCAAGTTTCTCTCCTCCAATTCTCTCCTTGACCCCCTCCAATCTGGCTTCCTTCCCCTTCACTCAACAGAAAGTCAACAGTGATCAGAGGTCAACAGGTGATCTCCTTCTTGCCAAATCCAATAGCGTCTACTCCATCCTATTCCTCCTCAACCTCTCAGGTCAGTTGATGCATTGGCATCAGCAGAAAGGGCTCTGATAACTATTCCTTTTTGGTACTGTTAGCAAGTATTCCGGCTGCATACCATTTTCTGAGTAAACTTTTTTTTTCTTAATGTGAATGTCTCCCCCTGGCATTTGGAATCTAAAGTCCAGTCCCCTGAGTCTTTAATACTATGGATGACATCTTATTGCTAATTATGTAGCAGTTTGTCCTGGTTTGCATCTCTCTTTGTTTCTCTCTCTCTTTCTCATACACACATATACAGAAATAATATGCCTACATTTATACATACATTATATATATATATATGTATATATATATATATAGAAAGAACACAAATGAATATATTCACCCACACATACATATTAGTCTTTCTTATTTAGAGATGACCACAGTGATGGTGCAGTTTATCTATGGGTGAAAAATGTGGCTGAAAAGGTCTATGCAAATAGTCCCAAATACATTATTCACACATGTCATTTTATTCAACTCTTACTGAGTGCCAAGCACTGGGGCAACATTCACTTTGTCCAAAGTGGACTTAAAATCTGATCCACACAAGAAAAAAAATAGTTTGAAGCATTGGGACATTTAGTACTCATCCTAGTGTTATCAGTCAATCAATCAATAATATTTATTGAGCACTTGCTGTGAGAAGAACACTGAATTAAGTGCTTGGGACAGTACAGTACAGATGGTGGACAGGATCCCTGCCTGCAAGAAATTTGCATTCTAGCATGGAGGTAGGCCTATTATACAGATCAATTCTTGATTACACAAAGTAGAGATAGGAATGGACTAGATTATAGAATTTTACGGTTAAATTAAAAAATCACCTTCTCTCCCTGCCTCAACATTTTCCAGTTGTGAAATGCAATGCTTGCTCAGTGTACATTTAAAATCTTAATTGGGTCTCCATAGTCAAAATGGAATGACATTATTTAGGTAAATATCTGAATAATTAATGCAAAAAACTCATAATTTATAAAACTCTGAAGTGTCTGGGTAATTCAGGCAAGGGCAGATATTGATTCATTTTTTTAATTGTATCTAAGTTCTTACTCTGTGCCAGAAACTGTACTATGCGATGGGGTAGTTAGAAGCTAATCAGGTTGGATATAGTCCATGTCTCACGTGGGTTCCATAGTTTTAATTCCCATTTTACAGATCAGGGAACTGAAGCACAGAGAAGCTAAGTGACTTGCCCCTGGTCACACAACAGACAAGTGGTGGAGCCAGTATTAGACCCCAGATTCCTCTGATTTGGCCCATTTTATTTGATTTTGTGTGCACGGACAAAATCTTCAAATGATCATACTGAATAATAAACCTGATGATCCTTTGAGAGAGCTAAGGAAGCACAGCATTACAGGATTTTCATATAGCAAAAATAGAGCATCAAATATTTTTTCACTTTCAGCTTTATCATTATAACCACTATCATCATCATCATCATCATCATTTTTGAATTTAGGGACCTATGGGATCTTTGCTTCTGTTTATTTCAGATAGAAAGAGGATATTAATAATTATTATGGCATTTGTTAATCAGTGGTATTTATTGAATGCTTATGATGTGCAAAGCACTGTACCAAGCACTTGGGAGAGTGCAATATGACAGGATTAGCCTTCTCATAAAGGCTTAGTATGTGCAAAGGGCTATACTTAGTACTGGGGTAGATGCAAGATGATCAGTTTGGACACAGTCCCTGTCCCACATGGGTCTCACAGTCTAAATTGGAGTGAAGTATTTGATCCCCATTTTACAGAAAACTGAGTCACAGAGAAGTTAAGTGACTTGCCCAAGGGGATACAGTAGGCAAGTGGCAGAGACAGGATCAGAACCCAGGTCCTCTGACTCCTAGGCCTGTGTTCTTTCCACTAGGCTATGCTGCTTCTTGTCTGCTTGCCTAAGAGGGGACACCTTCCAACTTGTTTGTGTCATTATCCCTCTGCCCTTAATGTCAACTTTCCGCCACTCACTTACCTACTGGGCAGAGGATGACAGCGATGTCTATGGCTGCTTCCTATTGATAGAAAGAGTTGGCGGCTGGGAAATCACATGATTAAATCACAAGGTGCACAGCTGGTAGAAGGGGAAGGACAATGGAACCTCGATTGGCCTTCAGTGGTCCTTGGGGAACTTTGGAGAAGAGAATCCTAGTTCTAAACTCCTTGGTAAGGCCTGGACCTGTTCCTGCATCAGGGAATCACGGGAAGAGTCAATCCAAGAATAACTGTATGTTTTTTTCTCCTAATAGATTGGGGTAGTCAGACAATGGTTTGTGAACTACAAGCGGCTCTTTACTTGAGGTTCACAAACACATTTGCTTTTTTTTCTGCTTCCTAGTGAATCCCCCTTCTCCCAAGGCCCTGGGCCAGTGGAGGAGGGATGAAGTGCCCAGCCCCTCCCGAGACAGTCATTAATTCAGTTGTATTTAGTGAGTGCTTACTATGTGCAGAGCACAGCACTAAGTGCGTGGGAGAGTACGATATAAAACATAAACAGACATTCTTACCCACAGCGAGCTTACAGTCTCTTCTTGCCCCCATCCCATCCCCACAGTGCCTGTTTGCTGGGCCAGTTAATTAATCTGCCTAATTAATTGATTTTTGTAAATTTGCTGCCCTTGCCCATATTATGTTTTTTGGTCTGCAGCTCTTCAGTTTTTGAGGCTTGGCTACCTTCGTTCTAGATTGTATACTCTCTGGAGCCTGAAGCTGTGTCAACTGTGGGCAAGCCCCATAATTATAGAAGTGTTTTGCTCTATGTGAGCATTTGGTAACGACTAGCTGACAATGGTCACAATATGGTCTTTACTCCCAAGATGCTTGTATTCCAAATAGAACACACCAAATAGCAATAACTTTTTAAAAAATAAGACAGTCGTTTTATTAATGACATTTCTTGATCAGGATGAAAGACCATATTTGATTAGCCTCACACACTGATAAACATGATTTTTTGGGTCTCTTGACAGGAAGGGGCATGGGTTCTGTTCCCAGCTCTGCCCCCTGCTTACTGTGTCATCTTGAGCAAGTCACTTAACATCCTTGTGCATCAGTTCCATCATCTGCACACTAGGGATTCAATTCCTGTTCTCACTCCTACTTAGACTGTGAGCCTCATGTTGGAAGTGATGATCTTGGGTCTATCCCACCGATTAGTACAGTGCTTGGCACATTGAAAGTGCTTAAGAAATATTATTATTATTACTATTAGGGCTCAACTTGGAGTCTGAGAGCAGAGTGGCAGGCCCTTTCCAGAGGAGGTATCCATCTACTAGCTGTATTTAATATTTTTCTAGTGGTTGAGTTAATCTTCTAGTCTGAACATGCTGGTGATCTCTTGATATAGGCAACGACTCAAATCCTAGATCGTCTAAAACCGTCTAAGGGACCCTTAAGAAGAACCCAAGGGACATATTACAGTGGTGTTTTCGTGTGATACAAAAATCCTAGAGGTGGATATGTGAAAAAACACAAATGTTTAAAATAATTTCAAGGATGCTGAATTGAGGGTTGCTAGCCAGAACTGTTGACTCACTACAGTGGTTTAATGTTTTGTCTTATACTCCTTGCCTCTGTCCAATTTAAATTTCAAATTTATTTGTGGTGGTTAAACTCATCTTCTATTAAAAGCTATTTGGAAATAATATATCATCTATGTGTAAACTCATGACCTTTCCTTGTTTGCAATGAAAGAATGCTCATTTGTATGTATCGGCCGAAATGTGGTTTTGTCCTATTAACTAAAAGGTAAAGAGTCACTAATATGCTCTTTTAGCCCTAAAAGACTTTAATACCCCCTTTTCTTATCTTAGATCAACTTTGCTATAAAACTATAATTATATAAAAAATGTTACTATCATAATGTCAGCCACATTTAACCTTCTTTGATATCCCATGATTCTTTGCACTAAGGGCTCAAGGCCAGGCCTTTGCTGACTGCTTGATAACTGAATGAGTGATTATCCTCCTTGTTAATAGACAATGATATAGAAAACTCTTCCGTATGTACAGAATATTAATGAGGAGCTGCACAAGCTGAGATAAGACTATAAGATGCTGCAAGCAATCACTTATAAGAATACTATGAAAAAATTCATAGTCGGGGACACAGCTGGGCTAGGTGGGGGTCTCTGTGTGAGTATGAGGGGGAAGCAGAAGAGGGAGCAGACTTTTAAAATTATAAAAAAGTATGGAGAATAATAATATTTCCCCATGGTTTCTGACATGGAGTTTTCTAGAGAGCTGTAAAAAATGAGTGGGAAGATAAACTCAGCGAGATAACAGATTTTGAAAGTTTAAGGAAAGAAACACGTTGACATCTTCACCACCACCCTTTCAGTCCAAGCATTTCTTGTTTAAAATAAATGACAACTCACAGATCTTAACAAGGCAACAGCTGGATCTCAGAAGAGAAATCCGTGGCATTCTCAGTGATTCCATATGGATCGTCCTTCTATCATCAGTCTCTTCTGGTGATTTAGGAAATCAATTTTCTGCCTATATAACCCAGGCAGGAGGAAGTAGAAAATGGAGGACATTATCCAGATAATTTGGTCAAAAAGGTATTTGGGACTTCAGATGACCAAATTAGTAGTCATTTTGATTAAATTTGCTAATAGTTTCTTAACCCTATTCTTTGTTTTTCATTTTAGGCTGTCCCTGGGACAATTATTTTACTAGAATTATCTTTCCATCTTCTCCCTCTTCAGCTTTCTCCCATGTTGGAAAATGGGGCTTATTTTCTACCCTTACATGTTACTCTTCACCCCAGGACATAATGCTGATATGATTTCTGAACTACCTCTTCTTCTCAGGCCAGTGAGATTAAAAATCAAAAATGGAGAAAACTTTTTTTAAAAATGATTTTTAGTGGACTGCTTTAAAAGGGCCATAAATGCAACTGTGGTTGAGCAGTTATCCAGCAAAGAAATTTAGAGTAGATAGTCAATAAGCACTTATTACCAGTGGTGTTTAGGTAGATACAAGATAACCAGATTAGGCACAACCTCTGTTTTGCACAGGGTTTACAGTCTAGGAGGGAGGGAGAGCAGATCTTTTAACCCCACTTTAACTTGAGGGCACTGAGACACAAAGAGGTTAATCAATTTGCCCAAGGTCTCACTCAGCAAGTATTATTTTTGTTAATGGGTTAAATAAAAATTTTAAAAACAGGATCTCTAGAAGCATAAAATGTCTTTCTAATGATGTCAGATTATTCTCCAAGACTTGTTGTCTTATGCTGTCGAGTCGTGTGCTACCCATGATGACGCCGTAGACACATCTCTCCCAGAACGTCCCGCTTCCACCTGCAATCGTTCTGGTAGAGTATCCATAGAGTTTTCTTGGTAAAAATACGTTAGTGGTTTACCATTGCCTCCTCGGGCGCATTAAGCGAGTCTCTGCCCTCGACTCTCAACCGTGCCGCTGCTGCCCAGCTGAGTTTTGACTTGTAGCAGATTGCCTTCCATTCACTAGCCACTGCCCAAGCTAGGAATGGAATGGGTATGCCTCTGCTTTACTGTCCCTCCCATAGTCGAGACTGGTAGAGTACTGGAAACTCTCCAGGTGCGACCCTGAGAGGGGCTCCAAGCTTTAGCCATCCCCTAATAATCAACAGTATTTATTGAGCGTTTATTGGGTTCAGAGCCCTGCAGAGGTGAGACTAAAAAAGCATATCTGAATCCTTCCAGCTAAACCACTTTTTCAGTGCAGAGTTGACTTCAAATTTTGTCGATTCTAGAGGATCTGTTTCTGAGATTTGAGAGAGAGTGATGTGAAGTAGGAGAGACTGGAGTACTCCGCAGTCTTGTCCTTCTTACCATCAGGAGATCTCTTGAGAGGCAGTGTTGCTCGGTGGAAAGAGCCCGGGCTTGGGAGTCAGAGGTCATGGGTTCGAATCCCCGTTCTGCCACTTGTCAGCTGGGTGACTGTGGGCAAGTCACTTCACTTCTCTATGCCTCGGTTACCTCATCTGTAAAATGGGGATTAAGACTGTGAGCCTCACGAGGGACAAACTGATTCCCCTGTATCTACCCCAGCACTTAGAACAGTGCTCTGCACATAGTAAGTGCTTAACAAATACCAACATTATTATTATTAGTGGAAAGAGCATGGGTCTGGGTGTCAGAGAACATAGGTTCTAATCCTGGCTTCCCCACTTGTCTGCTGTGTGATGTTGGGCAAGTCGCTTAATTTCTCTGTGCTTCACTCACCTCACCTGTAAAATGGTGATTAAAGCTGTGAGCCCCCTGTGGGACATGGACTGTGTCTAACCTGATTAGCTTGTATCTACCTCCGCACATAGTAGAGTGCCTGACACATACTGAGTGCTTAACAAGTACCATAAAAAGAAAAAAAATCTGAACATAAATGTTTAGACTGAGGACTAGGTTCTACTGTCCCAAACAACTCTAGAGCCCAATGTTGAGGCTGGAGCCAGGGATGAATGGTCCCTAAACTTGGCCTAAAATGGTTGTCTCTGCTCTTGGTGAGTGAGCGAGGCAGGGCTTCAAAGCCACCAGAAGAAGGGGTAGTTATTGGGGAGGGGGGCAATTGATAATTTGAAAGTGTCCATTGTATTTTGCCCAAGTCAAAAGCAGTGCCAGCATTATTCATTCATTCAATAGTATTTATTGAGTGCTTACTAGGTGCAGAGCACTGTAATAAGAGCTTGGAATGAACAAGTCGGCAACAGATAAAGTCCCTGCCCTTTGACGGGCTTACAGTCTAATCGGGGGAGACAGGCAGACAAGAACCATGGCAATAAATAGAGTCAAGGGGAAGAACATCTCATAAAAACAATGGCAACTAAATAGAATCAGGGTGATGTACATCTCATTAAACAAAATAAACAAAATAAATAGGGTGATAAAGATATATACAGTCGAGCAGACGAGTACAGTGCTGAGGGGGTGGGATGGGAAAGGGGGAGGAGGAGAGGAAAGGGGGGAGAAGAGGGTTTAGCTGCGGAGAGGTGAAGGGGGGTAGAGGGAGCAGAGGGAAAAAGAGGGAAGCTCAGTCTGGGAAGGCCTCTTGGAGGAGGTGAGTTTAAGTAGGGATTTGAAGAGGGGAAGAGAATTAGATTGTCTGAGATGAGGAGGGAGGGCATTCCAAGAACGCAGGAGGACGTGGCGCCGGGGTCGACGGCGGGATAGGCGAGACCGAGAGACGGTGAGGAGGTGGGCGGCAGAGGAGCGGAGCGTGCGGGGTTGGCGGTAGAAAGAGAGAAGGGAGGAGAGGTAGGAAGGGGCAAGGTGATGGACAGCCTTGAAGCCTAGAACGCATTAACAGGAACCTAGGAGGAAAACACAGCGAAACAGTTTGGATTCAGGGGTTTGTTGGGGACTAGTGCTTGGATTTGCACCCTTTATTTACCCCTCCCTCAGTGCCAGAGCACTTATGTACATATCCATCATTTATTTATTTCCATTAATGTCTGTCCCCTGCTCTAAACTGTAAGCTCAATGTGGTCAGGGAGTGTATCTACCAACTCTATTGTATTGTACTCTCCTAAATGCTTAGTACAGTGTTCTGCACTCAGTTAAGGCTCAATAACTATGATAAAATTGATTGATTGTGGGCAGGGGATTGCATCTACCAACTCTGATATATTGAATTTGCCCAAGTTCTTACTACAGACCTCTGCAGACAGAGCACTCATTCATTCATTCAGTCGTATTTATTGAGCGCTTACTGTGTGCAGAGCACTGTACTAAGCTCTTGGAAAGTATAATCATTTTTGTGGTATACCAGGCCCCAGATGGAACAAGACTGGAAGGGATGAGGGAATGCAAATGGCACAGCACACTATGATCAGTTCCTCCGCACAGGTTCTTCATCCTGATTAGGGCCCTCTGTCATTCCTGATTGGAGAGTCCACATTCTCCCAACTATTTGCTACAATAATTTACAGAATTATCAGCTTTTTTATTTTTATGAAATTTACCATTTCAGTAAGCCAATGAGTCAGTGGTATTTATTGAGCTCCTTCTGTGTGCAGTACACTGTATCAAGTGCTCTCTTATGGCATCTCATTCATCAATCTAAATCTTACTGTTGAGTTTTTTCTAATGATAATAACTTTCTCTTGCTTCTATTGTGCCTTTCAAGAGGCGTATTCAGCTTCGTGATCTAAGGAAACACAGTCACTGGGAATTGTTCAGAAGCACATAAGAAATCAGTTAAGCATCAGAATAAGGACTCTATTTTGTAACTGGGATGATGTGAGGATAAACTGATTTGAATATGACACATCATCTGAGATGAGATAAAGTCCACATGTTGGAATGGTCTCTATGTTGAATGTCGTAAAGCAGTGATACATTTCGTAGGGTACAGTCTTCCAACATCCCAGAATGAGGGTGACCATACTTAATGCAATGTTGAGAATGAAGATTAGACAGAGTATTCAGTCTCCCTGATTCCCTCTGCTTCACCTATGCACTTAGATCTCTTCCTTTTGAGCATTAAGAGAAGCAGCGTGGCCTAGTAGATAGAGCACAGGCCTGAAAGACAGAAGGACTTGGGTTCTAATGCCGGCTCCACCAGTTGTCTGCTGTGTGACCTTGGGCAAGTGACCTTATTTCTCTGAGCCTCATTTAGCTCATCTGTAAAATGAGGATTTTGTAACTGTTCTCCCTCCCCGTTACACTGTGAGCCCCACATGGGACAGGGACTGTGAACAACCCAATTTGCATGTATCCACCTCATCTCTTAGTGCAGTGCTTGACATGTAGTAAGAACTTAAAAAATACCACAGTAATTGCAATTATTTATCATAACCCCGCCTTCAGCCGCACAGCCTTTATATACATATCCGTATGTGCAGAGTACTGTACTAAGCACTTAAGAGAGCACGATACAACGGAATTAGCAGACACATTTGGGTATCAATCTCCACCTTTTATGAAAGACAATGATATACGTTATTGATCTCATAGAACCTAGATTTATATTAATAAAAGAAAATTGCATGTTTTTCATGAACAAATAACTAACCAACCCATTAATCAATTGTATTTATTGAGAACTTACTGTGTGCAAAGCACTGTACTAGTGCTTGCTAGAATACTATACAACAGGGTTGGTAGAAATGCTCCCTGCCCATACCAATTTCAGTCTAGAGCCAGGAGACAGACTTTAATACAACTAAATAACCTATGAATATAAGAGCTAGGGAGCTGAGGAAATAAGAAGATATAGCTCTAGGAAAAAACAAATAATTATTAAGTAGACTATTTTTATATTTTAAAACTTTAAAAGATATACCTGAGAATCAAGTCTCAGCTTTGTAAAGTCTGTCTTAAGTTCCTTACATGTTTTGATTTATTACGGAGATGTTTACTATATGATTAAACAGCCTGTAACAATTTAAAAAAAAAATATATCCCTTACCTTATTCACAACATCACCTCATTTACAAGTCCTAGGAAATCTAATGGATTAAAAGGAGATATTTTTCAAAATAAATACTTTCTTTGGCTCTCGCTTCAGAAATAAACTGTAATGATTTACAAAATGCCCTTATTTCAGGATAGTATTGTGGTTCCTGATATAATGAAGTTTAGCACTTGAAAAATCACATTTAATTTATTGGAGGGACTGAAGCTAATATTGTGCATGGTTGCTGGGGAAACAGAAAAGCTTCTTTAGGTTAGTGTTGGGTAGAGGAATAATAGCTCATGCTTTGCAATTTATTCATGGTCAAATCTTTAAAGCATTCTTCATTTTTAGCAACATGTCCATAATTTGGGATTAAATATGCACCTTCCTATTTCATCAGATTTTATTTTTGGTGGGTTGTGAAGAGGAAGGCAAAATAATTCTGGAATTTAAGCCACCCTTTATCTCAATCCACATACCTTTAAATTATTTTCTTGGAGCCCAGTTCAATAACAAATTACATCCCAACTCAGTCTCGCAGACGTTCAGTGCATGTAATGGTAAATAAGTACTGCTAAATTGTTAAGTTGCATGATGTGAAAACATAACAATCACTGGGAGGAAATAGGAAGCTCAAATCTGGGCAAGACTCAAGTCAAGTCTACAAGTTCACCATTCTCCAGGTAGTTCATCTTGAAGCCACCAATATAATCTGAATTACAATATGGGTAGACCCCATGTGTTCCTCAAAAATGTGAATGTATCACAAACAGCAGTGTCATTGTGTAGATTCTCCCATGGATTTACCTGCAATCTCTCCTGTTTTGTTCCAGAACCAGCCCCTCCCTCTCCTCTCCCTTCTTCAGAGGAGCTTTTTTGGTCTTCTGCACCTCAAATTTGACCCCCTTCCTATCCTGTCTCCCCACCCCCAAGCTCCAGGATAAGCATGGGGCAAATACAATTAAAAAATTAACTGAAGGGTTGTATGATTATGAAACCAAGCAGAAGGTTGAAAAATAAGAGCTGGTTGAATTATTAAACCAATTCAAAGCATAATATACCCTTTTGAAACTTTTCAGGAGGCTGTAAAAGCAGAGGCAGGGTGATAGTGGCTTTTTAATTTCTGCAAAGAGTCTGTTCAATTTAGATAGAAAATAGCCTTACTTTTGTTTTCATAAGGCATGTTGTAGCAGATCAACGCCCTCCTAATACCTATTCATGCCTTTGAACTCCCCTTTTCATACAGTTCTTCAGTCATTTTTCTAAATTCATCTGCTTACTTTCAAATTGTCGCAAGACTTCCTAATCCCCAGGTCTCCCAGCTCTGTGATATTGGACTTTCCAAGTGGTTAGCACGGTGCTCTGCACACAGTAAGTGCTCAATAAATACCAGTGATTGATGGAGAGACCCGAACGTCATCTCTTTTGGCATCTTGCAATGATATACTGATCGGTGAGGGTGTCAAACAAGAAAGGCTATATCTGTCTGGGTTGCATGTATTACAGAGTGACTGTGATCTGGGCTGTGCCTGTAATTGAGATAAAGTGAGATGGAAGCCCTGAATGAAGCAGGATGAGTCTGGGTTACGCCCACAATTCCCTTGATAATGGCAATCTCACATTCCACTTTTCGCTATGCAGACACGCACCCAAATCTATGCCCAATTTGACAAGTGTTCTTGACAAATATTCACCTGATTCAAGAGTGTTCCAAAGCTAATCATGTGAAGGACTTTTTCCATTTGAACTGTCTGTTTACGTTTAAGATGAGCCTACTAACAATGGAGAGTTGAGGCAATTCAGATCAATCGGGAAAAGAATACACTGCTGGTGAAGGAAATAAAAATGGGCTTATACAGCCACGGCTTTAATGAAAAATATATTACAATCATTTCAAAATTAGTGTTTTGCAATGAGCTGTCACTTGAAAAAATGATCTATCCGATCATAAAGGTAATTTTGAACTATTTTTCTGGGGAAAATGATAAGGGATGAGCTATTGTTATTTTTCAATTATAGGAGTTTTAAAGGATCAGAATTCTTTGAAATGATCATGGGAAAATGTTTGGAATTCAGAATTACTTGATCTACTTTATAGAGAAGTCCAAGGAGAAACTTTCAGTGATTACTTCCTACGCCATCCATTCACTGCGTAAGGAGCAGCTTTACTTGCTGATATTATTATTATAGTTCTTTACAATGCCGAGTTCGAACTTGGAAATAGCTGTCAGTTTGAAAAACAAAACTATGAGCAGACAGTGGTAAGTAAGATTTCAGCCTCATTTTTAAGTTGAATGAAATCAATCAAAGGTATTTACTGAGCTATGCACACAGTGAGTGCTCAATAAGTGCTCAATAAGCATTCAATAATTTTGAATACCTGCTGTGTGTAGAACACTATGCCAAACAATAGAATCAGCAGACGTAATTTCTGACCTCAACCAGTTTATATCCTAGTGGAGGAGACAGACACTAAAATAAATCACATGTTAGAGAAGCAGCGTGGCTCAGTAGAGAAGCAGCGTGGCTCAGTGGAAAGAGCACGGGCTTTGGAATCAGAGGTCAAGGGTTCAAATCCCGGCTCGGCCACTCGTCAGCTGTGTGACTTTGGGCAAGTCACTTAACTTCTCGGTGCCTCAGTTACCTCATCTGTAAAATGGGGATTAAGACTGTAAGCCCCATGTGGGACAACCTGATTCCCCTGTGTCTACCCCAGCGCTTAGAACAGTGCTCGGCACATAGTAAGCGCTTAACAAATACCAACATTATTATTATTATTAGGAAGTAATGGGGTTTTAGATATATATTAAAATTCCTCTAGTCTGTGAGCTTCTTGTGGGCAGGGAACATGCTTAAAGCCTCTATTGTATTGTACAGTACAGCTCTGCACACAGTAAACACTCAGTAAGTGTCACTGATCAATGCTATGAAGATTTGTGAGTTGTTAAATGCTTAAGTGGCACTGATGTGGCAGTTGAGGGTTAATCTTGACAAAGATTAGAAATCAATCACAGAAGGCCTCTGGAGGAGATGTGATTTCAGAAGGGCTTTGAAGATGGGGAACGTTAGGGTTTAATGCCGAAGAGGAGGGGATTTAAGGAAGCTTAGAAAGAGTGAGGAAGAAATTGGCAGAAGAAGGGATGAGAAACAGATTAGTTTGAGAGAGTGCAAACCCAAATGTAGTGGGAGAAGAGAGAAGATAAGTAAGAGGGAGAGAAATGATTGAATGCCTTAAAGCCAACCATCTGGAGTCTCTCCTTGATGCTGAAAGGAATGAGCAGCCATTGGAGGTTTTTAAGGAGTTGGGGAGGTACACACAGAGTAATGTTTTAGAAAAACAACCTGGGCAGAAGAGAGGAATGGTCTGGAGAGGGCCAGGTACAACAGTGAGGAGGTTTGTGCAGTGGTCTGGCTGAGAGCCGATAAATGCCTGGACCCAGCAGTGTGGCTGTATGTATTGAGAAGAAGGAGCAAAACCTGGAAATGAAAGAAAATATTTTTTTCTAGCAAGTGAGCCAGTGGATCTGGAATATTAATGCCTGGCTGACCTTGTGGAAATAAGGTAGCTGGTGTGAAGTGCCACCTAAGAAGCAGCGTGGCTCAATGGAAAGAGCCGGGGCTTGGGAGTCAGAGGTCATGGGTTCTAATCCCGGCTCCGCCACTTGTCAGCTGTGTGACTCTGGGCAAGTTACTTCACTTCTCTGGGCCTCAGTTACCTCATCTGTAAAATGGGGATTAGGACTGTGAGCCCCACGTGGGACAACCTGATCACCTTGTATCCCCCCAGCGTTTAGAACAGTGCTTTGCACATAGTAAGTGCTTAACAAATACCATCATTATTCACTTTGCTTGTCTTTTTTATACACAGGATTGCACAAGTGACTCTTCCACCCCCCCCCCCCCCTTCAAAACCTTATTGAAGACACATCTCCTAGAGGACTTCCCTGACTAAGCCCTCCTTTCCTCTTCTCCCACTCCCTTCTGCATCGGCCTGACTTGCTCCCTTTATTCATCCCTCCTTCCAGCTCCATAGTATTTATGTACATATCTGTAATTTATTTATATATATTAATGTTTGTCTCCTCCTCTAGACTCTAAGCTCCTTATGGGCAAGGAATGTGTCTGTTTATTGGTATAATGTACTCTTCTAAGCATTTAGTACAGTGCTCCACCCACAGTAAGTGCTCAATAAATATGACTGAGCTTGGTCTATATCCTGCTTGGTTTCAGTTTGCACATATGGCCTGGTCCATCCTTACATGATATGATAATAATAGTAACTGTGGTATTTGTTAAGTGCTTACTATATGCCAGGACTGTACTAAGTGCTGAGGCAGATACATAATAATCAGGTCCCATGTGGGGCTTGCAGTCACAGGAGGGGAGAGAACAGATATTGAATCTGCATTCTACAGGTGAGGGAACTGAGGCATGGAGAAGATAAGTGACTTGCCCAAGCAGGTACTTGGTGGACCTGGGATTAGAACCCAGGTCTTTTGTCTCACAAACTCGTCCTCTGTCCACTAGACCACACTGCTTTCCAAGGTCTCGTGGTGCCCAGCATAATGTGTGTGATATCACATACACCCGGATGTCCGGTATCTGGCAGGGAGACCAGTATTCTCTCTATTTAAACTCCTTCCTCTAAGTGAAATTTTTCCATAGTTGTACTTATTATGGTCTAAACTACTATTGTAATACCCAGGTGAAACTTATACTTCAGGGTTCACCTCTTGTGAAAACCTCGGGATCAGAGCCAGCGAGGGTGAAGTGTACAGTCACCCAGAATTGCCACATTTGTGCCACAGTCATTCACTCAGTCACTGGTTTTATGCTCTTTAAAAGGTCTGGCAGGGAAAGCCAGAATTTTTTGCCCCCGGCCGATGTCTCCTAGTGGAAAAAGCAAGATTCAGAGGATCTGATTTCTAATCCCAGTTCTGCCACTTGTCTGTTGTGTGACCGTGGGTAAGAAGATGAGGTAGAAAGAGGCTGGATGCTTAGAATAAAACTACTAGATATGATCCAAGACTGTAAAAATATTCTGGACAGGATACTGACCAGCTGAAAAGCAGGAACATGGATATTCTTAAGAGGAGTTCTTTTAAAGATCCGGCCCAATGTTTCAATCAGTAACAAGTATTTATTGAACCCTCACTCTGTGCAGAGCGCTGTGGAAAGCACTTGGGAGAGTTCGATAGAGTTGGTAGACATGATCTCTGCCCTCGAAGTGCTTCCAGTCTAGTCTGGGAGAAGCCATTAAAATAAATTACAAGTAGGGGAAGCAGCAGAGAACAAGGATATAATAATAATAATGTTGGTATTTGTTAAGCGCTTACTATGTGCAGAGCACTGTTCTAAGCGCTGGGGTATACAGGGTAATCAGGTTGTCCCACATGAGGCTCTCAGTCTTAATCTCCATTTTACAGATGAGGTAACTGAGGCACAGAGAAGTGAAGTGACTTGCCCACAGTCACACAGCTGCCAAGTGGCATAATATACATAAGTGTTTTGGAGATAAGGATAGGATGAATATCAAAGTGCTTAAGGGGTGCAGAGCAAAATGAACAGGCCATTGCAGAAGGGTGCAGAAGGGAGGGAGGGTGAAAGGATGGAGAGATCAAAGGTTAGTCAGGGAAGGCTTCCTGGAGGACGCATGATTTTAGTAGGGCTGCAACTTTAACAAAATCTGAAAGTGTATAGTTATTCTAACCTGGTTTATGACTACGACTTCCACATCTTCATAGTCCTCTTGGCACTTGGAGACTTAACCTAGAAACGGCTTAATCATTCCACTAGCAATCCTTAATCTTGTGAAAAATAAAATGCAATTACAAATGCTCAGGTATTTCATTATTGTAATGTTGTTAGTCCCAAGGCTTAAATAAGGGAAAAAAAATCAAGCTCTCCCATGTACTTTCTAAGCTGAGTGCAAACAGACATATATTTGTTTCAGTTGGTGCCTGGGCATAATGAGGTATACATCATTGTAAATGGTGTTTCAACAATAAACTGAGTAGCTTGGTGGCAATTAACAGCTCTAGTGAAAATTAAGGGAGGCAATAAAGGATATCAATCGTTTGAATGTTGACACTGATGTTGCTGCATCAGTTGACAAAAACCCCTTGTAATTAATTGTTATATTTCAACAAGGTGATGAAATATACAGGGAATGCCGAGCCCGCAGGCAGGTTGAGAGGAAGGTGGCAGATGGGATGAGTTTCTCTTAGGGAAGTCATCCTGACTGTCAAAACTGATTTGGTGGTGTCAAAATCAACAGTACAAGTGAAACCAGGTTAATATGTGGGACATGGACTGTGTCCAACCTGATAAGATTGTATCTACCTCAACACTTTACAGTGACTGGCAAATAGTAAACTCAATACCATATAAAACAACCTTCTCCCCCCCCCCCCAAAACAAGGTGAGTTTAAATGGGGGCATTTTGTCTCTCTCAAATGAAGGTCATTGTAAGATATATAGCATATGCACATATATATATATATATATTATATAAAACAGGGGCTTAAATGCTATTGGTGGCCTGTACTTTGTTAGGGTAACTATATTACTGAATTGGCAACATTTGATTAACCTGGATGAGAAGCATATCCTAGCGATTTGATGTCTACTTGTTGATTAAGATGCCCTATGTTATAACGTATTTTTCACCCATTAGTCTTGGAGTATTTCAAGTTCAATCATTAAGCTTCCCCAATCCTGGGAAACAGAACATTTGACCTGACAAATAAAGATTTCTTTAAGGCCACACAGAAAAATGACCATTAGAATGGAGATTTGATGACATTCATTCATTCAGTAGTATTTATTGAGAACTTACTATGTGCAGAGCACTGTACTAAGCGCTTGGAATGTACAATACGGCAACAGATAGAGACAATCCCTGCCCACTGATGGGCTCACAGTCTAATCGGGGAGGACAGATGGACAAAAACAAGACAACATAATCATGATAAATATCATATGAAGTGTTCTATCTGTCTTCCCCATCAGACTGTAGGCTATTTGATTCAATGCTTGTTCTGTCTCCTATTTTAAACTGTGAGCCCCATGTGGGGACAGGAATTGTGTCCAACTCGTTGATCTTGTATCTACCCCAGTGCTTAGAACAATGCCTTGCACACAATAAGCATTTAGCAAATCCCATAATAATTATTAATGATTTTATTTATTTAAATAAAAATATGGGGGGAAATGTTCAGCAAAGGGGTGTCTGGAATTCTTTAGTGCCCTAAGTAGCCAGTCTTAGTAATGGTTGATTTAGAATGGTATGTCAGGAAATATAGTGTAAAGAGGAAGAAAGTGGATTCCTCTATACAAAAAACACAGAAAACCAAGAGAAAAGAATGAAGTTAACAGTTTGGGACTAAGGGAGCAGGGAAGGGGAGAGTGTCAATAGATCAGGAGGAGAGGTCAGGAAATCTCATGGAGAAAGAATAGTATAAGCCTTCAAAATATCCCAACTGGATTATTGTGTCAGCCTCCTCTCCGATCTCCCTTTCTCCTGTCTCTCCCCGCTCCATTCTATTCTTCATTCTGTTGCCCGGATCATCTTCCTACAGAAATGCTCTGGCTTTGTCACTCCCCTCCTCAAAAACCTCCAGTGGTGACCTATCAACCTTCACATGAAACAAAAGCTCCTCACTCTTGGCTTCAAAGCTCTCCATCCCCTTGCCCCCTCCTACCTCACCTCCCTTCTCTCTTTCTCCTGCCCATCCCATACACTCAGCTTCTCTGCTGCTCACCTCCTCACTGTCCCCCTTTCACGCCTATCCCGCCGTCGACCCCTGGCCCACGTCCTATTGCTGTCCTGGAATGCCCTCCCTCCTCACATTTGCCAAACTAACTCTCTTCCCCTCTTGAAAGCCCAACTGAGAGCTCATCTCCTCCAGGAGGCCTTCCCAGGCTGAACTCCCCTTTCCCTTTGCTCCTCCTTCCCTCCCCATTCCCCCTTTTCCCGCCCTCTGCTCTTCCCCCTTCCCCTCCCCTCAGCACTGTGCATACTTATTTACGTTATTTATTACCCTATCTATTTTGGCAATGATGTGCATATCTCTATGATTCTATTTATCTTGATGATGTCTGCGCTAGACTGCTTGTTTTGTTTTGTTCGGTTTTGCTTTGCTGTCTCCCCCGTTTAGACTGCGAGCCGGTTACAGGGATTGTCTCTGTTGCTGAACTGTACACTCCAAGCACTTAGTACAGTGCTCTGCACATAGTAAGTGCTCAATAAATAGTACTGAATGAATGAAAGAAGGATAAAATTGGTCAGACTGAGCTCATTGTAGCCAACAATGTCTGTTTATTGTTGTATTGTACTCTCCCAAGCACTTAGTTCAATGCTTTGCACATAATAAGCGCTCAATAAATACTATTAAATGAACGAATTAGTTAACAAACCTTTGCCCAAGAAACAAACTCATATGCGGAGAAGATAATTACAATAGTAATGGTAATAGTAATTTTTAATGGCATTTAAGTGCTTAGTATGTGTCAAGCACTGTTCTAAGCTCTGGGATAGAGCTTAGATAATCAGATCTGACACAGACCCTGTCCCACATGGGGTTCACTGTCTAAATTGTTTGTTAAACACCTACTGTGTGCCAAGCAATGTATTAAGGGCTAAAGTAGAACAGTATAAACAGATCAGACACAATCCCTTTCCCTCATGGAGTTAATGGTGGTATTTGTTAAGTGCTTACTATGTGCAAAGCACTGTTCTAAGTGCTGAGGGGATACAAGGTGATCAGGTTGTCCAACTTGGGGCTCAAGGTTTTAATCCCCATTTTACAGATGAGGTAACTGAGGCACAGAGAAGTGAAGTGACTTGCCCAAAGTCACACAGCTGGCAATCGGCAAAGACGGGGTTAGAACCCACGACCTCTGACTCCCAAGCTCAGGCTCTTTCCACTAAGCCACGCTGCTTCTTGATAGTCTTAGGAGGAGGAAGAACAGGTATTTTACAGATGAGATAACCTAGGCACAGAGAAGGTAAGTGACTTGCCCTTAATGGCACAGCAGACAAGTGGCAGAGCCCGGTTTAGAACCCAGATCCTTTGGACTCTCCTGCCTGTACTCTACCCGCTAGGCCTCGGTGCTTCTGCAACACTCTTGCTTTCTCAGAGTGGTTCCACCTCCTTTACCTGTTCCGTGATCTACCTCCTTAGCAGAAAAGACTAGAGTAAATGGCTCCTTAGCTGTAATTATCCATTTAATTAATTCCTACTTACATTGGCTATGGACATTTAACCAGACTTTTTTCTTATCTCAGTAGGACATTTTATGGATTAAGGGCTGAAGTTAATGTGTTCTTTTCATCCCCTTTTGAAAAGCCATTACCTGTTGGAGAGAACATGGGATTGAGAGTCAGGAGATCTGGTTCTAGTGCCAACCCTGCTACCAGCCTTCTTTGTGACTTTGGGCAAATTGCTTAACTACACTGTGCCTTAGTTTCCCCATATACAAAAAGAAGACTAAATCCCTCTATCTCCGTGGTAGTCCACCAAGATACTGATACCTTGCCACTCTGACTATCTTCGCCCAGTATTTAGCACAGTGATTTGACTCCTAGTAAATGCTATGACTGAATGGCGTGATTATTATTTAATTATTTGACCAGCGATCAGATGATTAAGGATACTTTTAAAAATGAGCTTTTTTTTGGAAGTAATTCATCTACAAATACTGGTTTGACAGACAAATGCACGTCAGAAGTATACTTGGCAATGATGCTAATCATAATTTAGTTAAATCTACCTCATTTTAAAAAATGGCATCTTTTAAGTACTATTCCTGTGTGACAAGAACTGTTCTAAGCGCCGGGGTTGATACAAGCTAAACGGGTGGGACACGGTCCCTGTCCAGCATGGGGCTCACAGTTTAGTTAGGAGGTAGTAGGATTTAATCCACATTTTACAAATGAAGAAACTGAGGCACAGAGAAGTTAAGTGACTTGCCCAACATCACACAGCAGACAAGTGGCAGACCTGGGATTAGAATCGAAGTCCTCTGACTCCCAGGCCTGTGCTCTATTCAACTTCTCAAAATTGAAGTCATTTCAGGAGGAGATTTTGTCAAACAACTGAAAGAAAATACAAAACAAACTGTGCAGGAGATTGAATAGGAAAGTTATTTCTATGTAATTGTAGCCGTTACCATAAATTATTTTTGTTGTAATTGTTCACCTCACTCTCGTATTTGGAAATAAATATTTCTGCATAACTCAGTAGACACAGCAAAATCAGTGATGGGTGCCAACACTGTCAAAAAGGTCAGACTAAGTTCAAACAAATCTGGGTAAATGTGAGCTTTTGCAGGAAATCCAGTTTTTCTTGCTTTATGTGTTTATAGAGTCTCCATTTGGTGTCTTACACCTAAAATCAGAATTCATAGGCTTTCCTGATGGCTGTATTTGGAATTAACTATAAATTGAAGGATGAAACTGCTTAGAATGATTTAATGCCTTTTTACATCAGTTTGTAAAAAGTCTACTTTTTTAAATCATAGGAAAAATCAGGCTGGGTTCTGCCACAATTTCAGAATTACTGCTATTATAAAATATACTTACCAGTATAGAGGAATTTCAGATGATAGCATATAAATTCATGAAAAGGAAAGAATAATCCTTTTTGTTTCTTATAACCTTTTGTCCAGAAAGATCTGGATAGGCTTTCCGTGCTCTATACTGCCTGAATGCTTAGTACAGTAAGCGCTTTATAACATGGTTTGATTGGTAGTTGCCAGCTGTCCGATTTGGTTAAGTTTAGATTTTTTTTAGGTTTTTAACATTTTTTAATGGTAACTTTTAAGTGCTTAGTATGTGCCAGGCACTGTATTAAGAACTGGAGTAGATACAGGGTATTCGCGTTGGACACAGTCCTTATCCCACATGATGCTCACAGTCTAAATCCCCCTTTTTACAGTTGAGATAACTGGGGCACAGGGAAGTTAAGTGACTTACCCAAGGTCACACAGCAGACAAGTGGCTGAGCCGGGATTAAAATCTGTTCTCTCATCTTCCTTTCCTCTGCCTTATTTTCTTCTCTTTTGTTCTTTCTATCTTCCTTTCCTGCTCTCTCAGAAATTTGGATTAGGGGTTTGGCAGTGTCAAACCGAGGATTCTTGCTCTCCAGCAGCCAAGAGGGCTAGAATAGAAAGTGTCACATATACAAAGGAAACCCTTGATGATAAGGAAAAGCTCCCCTCCTTTCCTCCAAGGTAAAGGAAGGAAGACCTACCGTGCCATTTGTGCCCCCAACGAGAGAGGCAGTGGGGTGTCATCCACTGGGCTTCATGTTGCCCTGTCTGGTTCCTTAATTATATAGGGTTTTCCTTCATCATGAACTATCAAAGATTAGTCATGTGAGACAAGTTTTTAAAGTCTGAGAGGAAAGGCAGAAGCAAAGTTTCCGGTTTGGAGTTCAAGCTCTCCTTTAACAAGATTCAGAAAAAAATCATTAAAAAAAGCTGTGGCTGTAATACATTTTTAATACAGATCATCTTCACTTTTATCCTTAATAGTCAAGGTCAGAAAATGTATCCAAGTGGGAACATGAGAGAGTACTTCAGCACCTCTTTCTGTTATTTGCACATTCCAAAGAGGTCGTGAAATGAATCGTGTTCATCCCGAGTTAGACAAAGTACTCAGACAAGTTCTATTAATTCTTAAAAAAAAAATGATACTTTTAAAGAACTTACTATGTCTCAGGCACTGTTTTAAGTGCTGGAGCAGATAGTCAACTGAGACTGTACGCTCCCTGTGATCAGGGAACATGTTGGTGACCCTGCTGTATTCCACTCACCCAAGTGCTTAGTACAGTGCTCTGCACATGATAAGTACTCAGTAAATATCACTGATGATAATAATGATGGCATTTGTTAAGTGTTTACTATGTGCAAAGCACTGTTCTAAGCACTGAGGGGGATACAAGATGATCAGGTTGTCTCATGTGGGGCTCACAGTCTCAATCCCCATTTTACAGATGAGTTAACTGAGGCACAGAGAAGTTAAGTGACTTGCCCAAAGTCACACAGCTGACAAGCGGCGGAGCCGGGATTAGAACCCATGACCTCTGACTCCTAAGCCCGGGCTCTTTCCACTGAGACACGCTGTCCCAAAGAGAACACAGAAGTTCCAGGTACCCAGTGACTTTGCTACAAAACAAAATCTAGGTATGTAGAATCTCGGTTAAGGACCATTTACTAGTTGTCATCATCTCAAGACAGTACTTGTTTCTGTGGAACAATGTACTGAATTCTGTCCCACTTCCTTGCTTTCAAGAATCTAAAATGAATGCAGCACAATTAAGGGATTTTCTTTATCTAGGATAGGCAATGAACCTTATTGTACACTTGGCTGGATAGGCAGCATTTTCTTCATATTAAGTGTTTTAGCTCTTCTTTGTAACAGTTGATCATTAGCAGGCCTAAACTAATTAATGTCTGGAGAGAAAAAAACAAAAGGTGAGCAACATTAGAACAGGTAGAGTTATGGAAATAGAGAAAGAATGAAAAAAAATTGTGTTTCTTTTTGTTCACTCTTGGAAAAGAGTCAGAACTGTTGACCGCCACTATAATGTCCCCAGCATGTCACCATATGGCTAGTTGCTTGGCTATTTTACAGAAATGGCTAGTTGATCAACTATTTGACAGACACAGTTTTGCTTCTGAAGTTTATTCGGTTGAAACGTCCTGAACTGTGGTTGACTTTAGACTGCCTTTAGGGGCTGCATTATCTCCTATCCTTCTTCATCAACTTCTGGAAAGAATTTGAAGATGTACTGTGCAAGCAAAGCTGTTCAATACATATTCGTTCAGTCAGTCTGTCACTTGTATTTATTGAGCACTTACTGTCTCAGAGTACTGTACTAAGCATTTGGGAGAGTGCAATGTAACAGTATAACAGGCACATTCCCTGCCCCCAATGAACTTACAGTCTACAAGGGGAGACAGACATTAATATAAATGAATAAAATTACAGATATGTGCATAAGTGCTGTGGGGCTGGGAGGGGAGATGAATAAAGTGAGCAAAACAAGGTGATGCAGAAGGGAACGGGAGAAGAGGAAAGGAGGACTGAATCAGGGAAGACCTCTTGGAGGAGATGTGCCTTCAAAAAAGCTTTGAAGAAGGGGAGAGTAATTGTCTTTTCTGGCAATTATTTTCCATTGTTAGCCTACAACTCTCTCAGGATTTGAGTAAGACTCAAAAATAACTGTGGTATTTTCTCTCTCCTTGGAAAACTGCCAAGTGGGCAGAAATCTAGCATTTTACTGCATTAGTCCTTTCAAACAGTTTATGCAAATGATGCCCATACCTGGTAGTTGTTTCTTTTGTTGACAAACCAGAGAGTACTACAGCTTCTGAGTTGAAAATGCATGACTATTTTCCACAGGTCAATCTTTGGAATAATCCTTGAGGCATTATTGTAATTAAGGGAGTAACCTTTAGATGCTCTTCCAATTCTCCCTATTTTCAAATGAAGTGTTTTTTCTTACATCACAAAAGAGAGTAAAAGAGTTGAGAATTAGAAAGGATTAACATTAACACTTCTTCCTGTCACTTCATATGCCTGATGAGAATGTCAGGTGCGATACCGACAACTGAGAGAAACAGTGTGTAAAAGAAACAAACTGCAACTTGATTTTTGCCTACATATCAGAGAAAACATGAACTGAGATTTTTTTCTCTTCCAGTTTATTTTAAAAATGAGTGTGGGTGAATATTAAGAATAGAGGGTTCACGATGATTTACTGTAATGCTTCACATTCCAACAATAAGTCTTCTTTGGAAAGATTTCTATACGAGGCGTCGGGGCCTTTTATTCAAGTTGTTTTCAATTCTTTAAAAAAAAAAAAAGAGGCTAAAAGTGGAGATATCTCTTGCACAGGTGATCCTGCTGATTGGTTTGAAAACAAAATCTAACAGTCAGAAAGGAACCTTCTGACAATGACACCTAACTCTGTTCCGGGAAACTAATTTCTAGAAAGTCATTTTGTTTCCTAAGTCCATTTCCTTAAACTTGTTTAATTTTCACTTTCCCTGCTGACTGTTCTCATGAAAAGTGATGGATTGTTTTAATAATTTGAATATTGGTTCATATAGAATTGTTTGGCCACCTGCGGTTGTTTCACTATAAAATCGTATTTCCAACTACATGGAGTACTTTCCCAAGTTCAAGAAATCCCTTTTTGCTTCAAGTCTATGATAGCCTCTAGATAGACTTTAGAACAGCCATTTCATGGGGTGTTGGGGTAGAGCATCTTTTAGGGGGAAATTCTGTCAAAGATTAAACTAACTTTTCCAAGCCTATATAAGGCAAGTTTTTAATCCCCAGACTCGTGAATTTCTGCTGGATTGGCTATGGAACTCATGTTAGAAATTACAATTATCAGCAGGTCATCTTTGTTCCTTCAAGGCAGGGATCATGTCTACCAACTCTTTTGCACCCTGTTCTTCCAAATGATTAGTATAATACTTCGCATACAGTAAGTTCTCAGTAAATATCATTGAAGGCCAATCAGTGCCTTTGCCTGCTTGAAGTTTGCACCTCTGTGCTGGGTCAGGCCTGAACAGCAGAGTTGTTTAATACGATTGAATGAATGAATGAGTTAAGTGACGCATCCAAGGGCACACAGCAAATCAGGCCCGGATCTGTGTGTTTTTGAATTAAGTGCAGAAACAGCTTTCCTTAGAAGAAAAAACCCAGGTACATTATTACTATTATTATCATTATTATTTTGCATGTGTTAAGTGCTTACTTAATGAGTTAAGTACTTAATGAGAAGCAGGATGTATCCAAGAGCACACAGCCCATCAGGCCTGGATCTATGTGTTTTTGAGTTAAATGCAGAAACAGTTTTCTTTAGAAGAAAAACCCCAGATACTTTATTACTATTATTATTTTGTATTTGTTAGGTGCTAAATTAATGAGTTAAGTGATTAATGAGAAGCAGGATGGCCTATTGGATTGAGCATAGGCCTAGAAATCAGCAGGTCATGGGTTCTAATGCTGACCCTGCCATTATCTGCTGTGTGACCTTGAGTTGGTCACTTCACTTCTCTGTACTTCAGTTCCCTCACCTTTAAATTGTAAAATAGGACTGTGAGCCCTATGTGGACACTGTGTCCAACCCAATTACCTTATATATACCCCAGGGTTTAGAACAGCGCCTGGCACAGAGTAACCACTTAACAAATACCATAATTATTACTGTGCATCAAGCACTGTTCCAATTGCTGAGGTAAATATGAGTTAATGAGGTTGACACGGTCCCTTGTGCCACATGGGGCTCACAGCCCAAGTAGGAAGGAGAACAGGTATTGAATCCCCATTTTGCAGTTGAAAAAACCGAGACAACTATAAACATGGAGAGGTAGGTCTAATGTGTTTAGAAACGTTTCAGATTTTCCATCATGGATGAGGACTGTAGGCCCTAATATATCTCAGATTTTTTTCCTATTGAAGAAGACAGAAAACTTTAAAGAACCAAAGATGAGTGGCACAATTAAACAAAAGGAGCTTCTGTGGAAACGATATTTGGCTTTTATCCATTACCATGTCGCTCTCCTTCCATTAGGTATTTATGCTCTTTTTCTCTGCTCCTTTTTTTAGATTATGAGCCCCCACCCCTGAGGGATGGGGACCATGTCTAATTCACACCTGAAGGTACATCTCCTCCAAGAAGTCTTCCCTGACTAAGCCCTCCTCTCCTCTTCTCTTATTCCCTTCTGTGCTGCTCTTAGTTGTTCCTTCCTTCATCCTCCCTCCCATCCCCACAGCACATGTGTATGTATCTGCATATAACTGTATTTATTTATATTAATGAGTGCCCCCCCCAAGACTGTGAGCTTGTTGTGGGCAGGGAATATGTCTGTCTGTTGTTTTTTTGTACTCTGCTTTACACCCAGTAAGCACTCAATAAATACAATTGAATGAATGAATGAATCTGTGTATTCTCTCCCAGTGTTGCTTCTCATTAAGTATCCTGCTCATTAAGCATCCTGCTTCTCATTAAGTACTTAACTCATTAAGTAAGCACTTAACACATACAAAATAATAATGATAATAGTAATAATGTACCTGGGTTTTTTCTCCTAAGGAAAAACACAGAGAAACAACATGGCCCAGTGGATAGAGCAAGGGCCTGGGAGTCTGAAGGACCTGGGTTCTAATTCCGACTCTGCCACATGTCTGCTGTTTGACCTTGGGTAAGTCTACCTCATCTGTAAAATGGGAATGAAGACCGTGAGCCCCGTGTGGGACGGAGACTGTGTCCAACCTGATTACCTTGCATCCACCCCAGGGCGTAGTTCAGTGCTTGGTACATAGTAAGTGCTTAACAAATTCCACAATTAATTCCACAATTATTACAGTGCTCTACACACAGTAAACCCTTAATAAATACTATTACTAATACTGCTTTGCCTCAGAAACCTGGATGTTGGACATGGAAAAGAAAATGGCAAATAATCTGCTAAATTGTGACAACAGTTCCCAATTGAAGTAAACTTAGTTTCTACAAATATATTTATAGAAGAGGCAGGCACTTTCAATTGCTGCAGGAGCTGGATGGAAAGAATGGGCCAGATTTTGCTCTACAGAACAAAATCAGGTTGTCATCTGCTTAGACTGAGATATCTCTTATGGCCTACAGTAATAATGATGGCATTTGTTAAGCGCTTACTGTGTGCAAAGCACTGTTCTAAGCGCTGGGGAGGATACAAGGTGATCAGGTTGTCCCACGTGGGGCTCACAGTCTTAATCCCCATTTTACAGTTGAGGGAACTGAGGCCCAGAGAAGTTAATTGATTTGCCCGAAGTCACACAGCTGACAAGCGGTGGAGCGGGCATTTGAACCCATGACCTCTGACTCCCCAGCCCGTGCTCTTTCCACTGAGCCACAGTGCTTCTACAGTAGATCTTGGTACTGCCTCAAGGTCTGAAATTCCAAAGTATAAATGGTATTTGTTATGGCATTTGTTAAGCACTTACTATATGCCAACCTCTATTCCAAGTGCTGGGGTAGATACAAAGTAATCGGGTTGGAAACAGTCCCTGTCCCCAAAGGGGCTCATAGTCTTAATCCCCAATTTACAGATGAGGTAACTGAGACCCAGAGAAGTTAAGTGACTTGTCCAAGGTCACCCAGCAGACAAATGGCAGATCTGAGATTCGAACCCATGTCCTCTGACACCCAAGCCTGTACTCTTGCCACTAGGCCATGCTGCTTCCCTGAAAAGACTCTGATCTCCCTTCCTCCTCTCTCGCCCCGCTCCAGTCTATTCTTCACTCCGCTGCCCGGCTCATCTTCCTGCAGAAACGCTCTGGGCCTGTCACTCCCCTCCTCAAAAACCTCCAGTGGTTGCCCATCTACCTCCGCTCCAAACAGAAACTCCTCACTCTAGGCTTCAAGGCTCTCCATCACCTCGCCCCTTCCTACCTCTCCTCCCTTCTCTCTTTCTACCGCCCACATCGCACGCTCCGCTCCTCTGCCGCCCACCTCCTCGCCGTCCCTCGGTCTCGCCTATCCCGCCGTCGACCCCCGGGCCACGTCCTCCCGCGGTCCTGGAACGCCCTCCCTCCTCACCTCCGACAATCTAATTCTCTTCCCCTCTTCAAATCCCTACTTAAAGCTCACCTCCTCCAAGAGGCCTTCCCACACTGAGCTTCCCCCTTTTCCCCTCTGCTCCCTCTACCCCCCCTTCACCTCTCTGCAGCTAAACCCTCTTCTCCCTCCTTTCCCTCTCCTCCTCCCCCTCTCCCTTCCCACCCCCTCGGCACTGTACTCGTCCGCTCAACTGTATATATCTTCATCACCCTATTCATTTTGTTTAATGAGATGTACATCACTCTGATTCTATTTATTCGCCATTGTTTTCATGAGATATTCTTCCCCTTGTCTCTATTTATTGCCATTGTTCTTGTCTGCCTGTCTCCCTCGATTAGACTGTAAGCCCGTCAAATGGCAGGGACTGTCTCTATCTGTTGGCGATTTGTACATTTCAAGTGCTTAGTACAGTGCTCTGCACATAGTAAGCGTTTAATAAATACTATTGAATGAAATAAATACTATTGAAAAGACCAGCGTGGCCCACCCCACTGGGGGAAAAGAGCAATCATTATATTTACATTGTTTATTTAGTCTTCTATCATCATCAGTGATATTTATTGAGTGCTTATTCTGAGCAGAGTCCTGTACTAAGTGCATAGGTGAGTACAGTGCAACAGAGCCGCTGGACACATTCCCTGCTCACGTCGAGCTTACAGTCCAACGGTTATTGCTTTCATAGTCATAATCATGCTGCACTTTGCCACTAAAGTGAGAGTGAGGTGGAGCCAGTTATGGCTTTCTCCTGGGAACAGTGGAAACAGATACAAAGCTTCTGTTCATTTTTATTTAGATAAGGATCCGTGGAAGCAGCTTTGTTATCCATCCTACTGTGTTTCTGGAGGTAACCGCTACCTAAAATGTCACTGTCCCACTGTCATCTGCTGGACTATCCGCTCACTCCCACCAGTGTTTACAAGTGACCAGAGTTTCTGCATGCAGATTCAAGACTACCTGTGGCTAGGATACTCTCCTTCAGGGTGCTCTACGCCTTTACCTGGCCAGGGTGCTCTACGCCTTTACCTGGCCTGGCCCGAGTTGATGCAAAATAGGATTGTTTCACACTGAAAGGGAATTTAAACGAATGTTTTGATTCCTTGATCATTAAAGGGCTCAGCAGCTATTGCTTTAAAAGGGGATCTGGCAATTTAGCAATCAGCAGCCTTCAATCAGTCTATCAGGGGTATGTATTGAGCACTTATTGTGCTCAGAGTACTGTACTAAGAGGTTGGGAGAGTTCAGTAGGTAGGTAGACACAATCCCTGCCCTCAGGGAGTTTGCAAGAGGGGGAAGGGAGCAGGGAGAGACATCTTTACAGTGTCTTTTATAACTGTAATACATTTGAAAGTCATCTCCGTAAATTATTTCTTACAACAGTTGGAGTGAACTCGTGAGTAAAGAGATGAGGCATGACGCAAGACTGTAGGAAGACTAGAACTCACAACCTCAGAATCTTCAGTTTTGTCTACCGAGTTCTGCCGCTTCTGCAGTCACTAGATTCACTTAATTTATATTTATGAAACATCTTTTGCGTAAACTACCAGGGCGCAGAGAAGTGACAGAGAGTGGAAGTTCATCTCAATGGATAGGTGCAAAATACCCCTGCAGTGCTTTGTAGGTAGGAGCGAGGAAAATCGTCAAATTTTATAAAACGGGGTACTTAAGAATTCCGATTTCTTTCCCTAGAGATTCTTCTACTTTAGTTAACGGATTTAACTAAGATGTCTTAGCAACACAACTTGAAACATAAAATGTTTTTAGGAGAGAGGTAGTCTTTGAGTCGTTTGCCATGTTATGCTTTACTTTTTAAACTTTACAGGGTAGCTGGGTTTTCACAGAACCAACATCTGGTTAAAAGAATGGACACATTCATATACATTAATGAGATCTGATTAAAGGGAATTTGCTGCTCTTACATGTTTTTCCCATTCATCACGCAAGGGGTAAGAGCATTACTAGGTGGAGATTGCCGGAGAGATTTTCTTTTATTTTTTTGATAATAATAATAACGATGGAATTTGTTAAGAGCATACTATAAGCCGAGACTACTCTAAGCACTGGAGTAAGTACAAGGTAATCATGTTGGACACAGTCCCTGTCCCACAAGGGGCTCACAATCTTAATCCTTATTTTACAGATGAGGGAAATGAGGCACATGGAAGTTAAATGACTTGCCCAAGGTCACACAGCAGACATGTGGCGGCGCTGGGTTTAGAACCCAAGTCCTCTGACTTCCAGGCCCGTGTTTTTTCCACTAGGCCACACTGTTTATGATTGGGTCCTAGAACTGCCCACTAATTGGCCCAAGAGTCTACCTGATTGACAGCTGTTGCTTTGGACTGTGCAATACCTGTGAGGG
This sequence comes from Ornithorhynchus anatinus, assembly GCF_004115215.2. NCBI lineage: Eukaryota > Metazoa > Chordata > Mammalia > Monotremata > Ornithorhynchidae > Ornithorhynchus > Ornithorhynchus anatinus. The sequence continues at coordinate 34,227,591 of NC_041733.1, read as the reverse complement.
CTAGCTTGCCATGTCATTCTAGATTTACCCCGTGTGTTGGTTTGGGGCCACAAAGAGATATTTTCCTATAGAAAATTCCTTTCAAAAATACACCTGGTCCATTCAGCCAAGGTCAGTACTGACAGAAAAGAATAATAAGTGACAGACTGGTAAATTGTGGGCATTAATGACCAAATACGAAGCCCGAGGTAAAATTCTGCTACTAGGCACAGAACAATGGACAGGACTCTTGTTTAATGATTCAACCCAATCCTTACAAGTTATCAGCCTGTCTTTTCTTTTTTTTTTTTCCCTCCTTTCTTGAAACAGATAAGCACAAAAAAGATTCAGAAGGGAATGATTTGGCAGGCACTCTGAGGCAGGTGTTCAACATGCAATTATCCTCAAGATGCTTCAAGAAGGATGACCACATGATACAAATTTATCTTTAATCTAATATAGTTTACAGAGTTTTTCTGACAAATTACACTACACTTTATGGAAATGTAACATTTTGTATGAATGGGAAGGACAAGCCACGTTGCATGCTAATGAAGGAGACAAAGTAGCTCCACTCTTATTTGCAACTGGCTCAGACCTTTCCATTAGCAAATTAAAATCTGTTCAAATTTATTTACTAATATATTAGAAGAATCTTCAGGCTAACCCCTTGACCTGTATTATATAGCAAACAACTGTAGCAGTGAAAATAATTAATAGAATGTAATGCACCTCCTGTTTATTTCTCGATCGTATCCTGGGGTCACCTGTATGGTGGTTTGCCATCTGCATTCTGTTACAAGGCTATATTTATTTAAAAATGATCAATTATATTTTAAAATGACTTTCCGTAATTGCAATCTTTCGGTACAAGTGGGCTAGATTTTTTTTTTCTTCCCTATACAAAGGCTTCCAAACGATTTTATAAGCCGAGCCCCTTTGTGTTTCAGATTTTGAAAATAACTTTTTGGAAGCCAAGACTTTTTATATTTACTGCATAATTGGGGGAACCACATCTTTGTCTATCCTCATTATAAAACTATTAGTGCTCCCTTTCTCTTAGGCTGTAGGAACCTTTTCATAATTATCGTTCGGTGGGAAATCTTGGAAGGGAAGCTTGGTTGCTAATGAGCATGAAATTTGCAATATGTAAGTAAGGGTTTGGGAGGTTGTTTCAAATGACTAGACACGAAGACTAGGCTTTGCTGACCTCTACCTTCCACCTGAAAAAAAACAGAATGAATTTTTCTCTCTTAGAAACTTGTTCTGCGGCTTCAACGAGTGTTTCATTTTTATTAAAACAAGCCATCACTACACAGACTGATAGAAACAGATTTTTTTGGGGGGGTTGAGATTAGGAAATGCATATTTATAAACCATGATTTGACGAACCCGTTAGTGGAGAACCTAGGCTCATACCATGTTCTCTTCAGCAAATTCTTCTTTGGAAGTGGACTTCTCTATTTAGAAATAGAGGGTTTTTTTTCAAGTCTTCATTAAATCGAATTCCTACATTTTCCTCAATTTCATTAGGGTTGTGTCCCCCTTTAGACCGTCAGCTCCTAGTGGGCAGGGAACATGTCTACTAAGTCTGCTGTATTGTACTCTCCCAGTGCTTAGGACAGTGCTCTGTCCAAAGTAAGTGCGCATAAATACCACTGATGTAGATTCCCCCCTAATAGAGGTAGGGTATAACCAGCAGAGGAAGTTATGTGAGACAAGGGGCTGAGCTGGCAAGGGCGAGGATTAGCAGAGCCAAGGAGATTAGGGAAACCGGGGCAACCTGTTGAAAGGCTTTGACACTGACAGTGAGAAACTTCGGCTACCTAGTTAAATGAGGATCATAGAAAGGGAGATCTTAGGAAATAGGGAAGGGTTCAGTCACTAGCACTTAATCAATCCATCAGTCATATTTATGGAGTGCTTACTGTATGCAGAGCACTGTATTAAGCGCTTGGGAGGGTACAGTATAACAGAGTTGGTAGACACGGGCCCTGTCCACAGTGAGCTATTTATTAAAACCTCCTTCAAAGCCTTACTGAAGGCACATGTCCGCCAAGAGGCCTTCCCTGACTAAGCCCTCCTTTCTTCTTCTCCCCCTCTCTTCTGCATCACCCTGACTTGCTCCCTTTATTCATCCCTCCTCCCAGCCCCACAGCATGTACATATCTGTAATTTATTTATATTAATGTCCGTCTCCCCACCCCGCCCCCTCCCCCCGGCCCCACACTGTAAGCTAGTGGTGGACAGGGAATGTATCCGTTTATTGTTGTACTCTCCCAAGTGCTGAGTACAGCGCTCTTCACACAGTAAGAGCTAAATAAATAGGATTGAATTAATTGAATGAATGAATGAATGAATTTTAACCTTACTGAGTGCAGAGTCTGGGGGAAAAATACACAGATAGAAATTAGAGAGGGTCCCTCACCCTAAAGACCCTCGTGATCAAATAATAAAGTGGGAAGGGTTGATAGTGGGCAAAAGAGAGAAAAATGAAACAATATCTATAGAAAAACAAGATAGACAAAGACAAATTTGGGAAGCAACACTGCCTAGTGGAAATAAGAGGATCTGGGTTCTAATTCTTACTCTATTTGCCTACTATGCAACTTTGTGCAAGTCACTCATTTTTGCTTCAGCTTCCTCATTTGTAAAAAAGGATTTTAAATATTGTTCTTCCTCCTCTTTAAATTGCGAACCCCATTAAGGATGGAGACTTTGATTTATTGATCGTGTATCTATTCCAGTGCTTAATGCAGTGCTTGACACAGAGCAAGCACTTCTGTGGCTCAGCGGAAAGAGCCTGGGCTTGGGAGTCAGAGGTCGTGGGTTTGAATCCCGGCTCTGCCACTTGTCAGCTGTGTGACTGTGGGCAAGTCACTTAACTTCTCTGGGCCTCAGTTACCTCATCTGTAAAATGGAGATGAACTGTGAGCCTCATGTGGGACAACCCGATTACCCTGTATCTACCCCAGCGCTTAGAACAGTGCTCTGCACATAGTAAGTGCTTAACGAATACCAACATTAAAAACTTAAGAAATACCACAATTATCATTAGCTAAACTAAGTGGTGGGCAGAAAAGATCACTTTGACTGCAGCCTTTAGATTTAGCAGCAAGAAGCAGTGCTGGAGGCTTAGAAGGCTGGTGAGGAGAAAAATGCAGAAGACCAGGCTGGACAGGACCAAAGACTGAACTAAAGATTTGGCTGAAATAATTGAGATGGGTAAGGTACTGTGAGTGAAACCAGGAAAGGTTTATGCTGGACCTTAAGTGAAGTGCAAAGGATAGTAAAGTACTGATGATGACTCTGGGACCTGCCACTTGCCTGCTGTGTGACCTTGGGCAAGTCACTTAACTTCTCTGTGCCTGGGTTTCATCACCTGAAAAGTGGGGATTTCATAGCTGTTTTATCCTGACTTAGATGGTGAGTTCCACGTGGAACAGTGGCTGTGTCCAACCTGAATATTTTTCATCTTTTCATTCCTTCAATCATATTTATTGACTACTTACTGTATGCAGAGCACTGTACTAAGAGCTTGGGAGAGTACAGTACAATGATGCCCAGGAGGTACACAGCCAAGTGCTTAGGTGACACAGACTGGAGGGAAGAGAGGGGAAATGAGGTCTTAGAGGAGGGCTCTCGGAGAAGAAGTGATTTTCGGAAAGTTTTGAAAGTGGGAAGGGTAGTGAACTGTCAGAAATGATAATAATAATAATAATAATAATAAAAATAAAATTATGACATTTGCTAAGTCTTTACTATGTGCCAGGCATTGTGCTACTGTGGTATTTCTTAAGCATTTACTCTGTGTCAAGCACTGTTATGAGCCTGGGGTGGATACAAGCAAATTGGGTTGGACTCAACCCCTGTCCCACATGGGGCTCACAGTCCCAATTTCCATTTTACACATGAGGTAACTGAGGCACAGAGAAGTGAAGTGACTTGCTCAATGTCACACAGCAGACAAGTGGTGGAGTTGGGACTAGAACCCATGACCTTCTAAGTTCCAGGCCTGTGTTCTATCCACTAGGGCATGCTGCTTCTACACGAAGAGATGGGGAGTTGCAGGTCTGAGATGATGTGGGCAAGAGATCGGTGGTGAGATAATAATAATAATAATAATGTTGGTATTTGTTAAGCGCTCAACTATGTGCCGAGCACTGTTCTAAGCGCTGGGGTAGATACAGGGTCATCGGGTCCCATGCGGGGCTCACGGTCTGAATCCCCATTTTCCAGATGAGGTAACTGAGGCACAGAGAAGTTAGACAAGACAGAGGTACAGAGAGTAAGTTGGTGTTAAGTGTGCAGATTGATTTGTAATAGATCACTGAAGTGAGGTAGAAGGTAGAGAGCTGATTTACACATGAATCTGAGGCCCAGAGACATGAAGTGACTTGCCCCAGATCACATAGAAGGCAAGTGGCGGAGCTGGGATTAGAACCCAAGTCCTGTGATTTCCAGACCTGTGTTCTTGTCGCTAGTCCACACTGCTTCTCTTGGAATAGTGTGGTGGTACTCCTGTTGGGGAAGTGAGCTGAGCCAAGTGAAGATGGAATTGGCATGGGCACATGACCTCCGTGTCCTCTCCGCCCTGCCCCCTCTGCCCTCCCTCCCAAGCCTGGCAGGGCTTGGCCTTCGCCCACCACGGCCCTTCTGTGTTTTGGCGCCGCTGTGGCGGTACGATCTCCGACCCTCCGCTGGGCCAAGATGTGGACGGTGCGAATGGGGAAGTGGGTCTGACCTCCTCCGCGCTCATGTGGAGAGCGGCATTAGCGCGGAGACGCCGCCGAGGCATATAGCACTGACCACTACCCCAAGAGCGGGTATGGGACCGGGAGCTGGCCCGGTGCCGTGGCAGAAAAGCCAGGCAAGAGAAAAGCCAACAGCAGAGACCGGCCCAGAAGGCAAGGAGACCGGCAAGTCGCCACGCGGAGGGATTAACTGACGGGAGGAAGGCCCGGGGAAGAGGGTTGAGGCGAGGGGAGAAACGGCGGAGAGACGGGAGAGAGAGAAGGAACGGTAGAGGAAAAGATGGGGAAAGATGGGGGAGAAAAAAGGATGAATGGTAGACTATAAGGCTGAAAGTGAATCAGCAAGCGTCGGAAAGGGAGATAGGAGATAGAGAGGCACGGGAAGTAGATTTAGGGTACTGAGCAATCCTGACGAGAGGGGGAAATACTGGGATAAATAGTCTGAAGTTTCAAAGGGCATCAGCTCCTCGTTTGTATCCAGAAAAGCTCGAGTGGGAACTCTGGACATTGACTAGATCCTTGCTGTCCTCCTGTGGCCATCTGACAGTATTGCATGCAGGAGAACCAGGCCCTTTTCATTTTCGTCCAAAGTTTTTAGTGAGGCGCGTGGAGAGCCAGGAATTAAACTCATATAGCTCTTTTAATCTCCTTTCCCCACCCCTATGCACGCGCACATTCACTCCCTGCGGTGTCCCTATTCCCCCACCTCCTTCATCTTGGAATGGATTTCGTAACCCTGTTGTCAACCCCTTCTGTTTGCAGAGCGCACCGCCTGAATCAGCCCGTGGCTTCAGTCCGAAATCCAGCAGTCAGAGGGGATCTTTGAGGGGCCACAGCTACAGGAGAGCCCATGTGAGCAGAGAGCAGGATACAGTGAGACAATGAGAGAGAGTCACGGAGGCACAAACTAGAACAAAGCGAGAAACAGAGAGAAGCCAAAGAGGGAGAGACGGTTCCGAAGGGATGAGAGGCAGGCGGTGGAAAAGAGTAGGGTCTCGCAGATGAGATCAGTACAAAAATCAAGAAACAAAGGCAGAGACGGGAGCTTAGAAAGAAAGGAGTGTGGGGAGAGAGAGAGAGAAAGAGAGGCAGGAGAAGGCCAAGATTAGAGACAAAAATAAGAGTGACTGAGATATAGATGCACAGAGGCAGACAGACAAAGGTAGAGAATTAGACTGAGACGGAGTAGGAAGATCCAGAATTGCAGAAGACAGGGAGATAGTGTTCCCCTTCTGCCTTTCTGTGTGTGTTTCTGACACCCAGTGTTGACAGAGATTGAGGCGGAAACTCAAAAAGTCGATTAATAAGTGATTTGCTGAGTGGGAGAGAGAGGACTTGACCGAGCAGATGGGTAAGATTGGATAATTAATAATAATAATAGAAACGATAATTATGGTACTTGTTAGGCAATTTCTATGTGTCAGGCACTGTACAAAATGTCGTGGTAGATATAAGCAAATCGGGTAGGACACGGTCCCTGTCCCATGTAGGGTTTATAGTCTCAAACCCCATTTTACAGATGAGGTAACTGAGGCATAGAGAAGTGAAGTGACTTGCCCCAAATCACCCAGCAAACAAGTGGCAGAGCTGGGATTAAAACCCATCACCTTCTGACTCGCAGGCCTGTGCTCTATCCTGTGAGGGTAATCAATCAGTCATATTTCTTGAGCACTTACTGTGTGCAGTGCACTGTAGTAAGCTCTTGGGAGAGTTCGCTATAGCAGAGTTGGTAGACGTGTTTCCTCCCCACAGTGAGCTTCTAAGAGCCGGGAGCTGGCTGGACTGAGAACTCCATGCGCTGGGAAGAAGGGATGCCAAGGAAAGGAGTTGGCCCCGAGGTGCCCCCCACCCTAGGCCGGGGTTTAGAGCCAAGCTGTCAGGGGCACCAGCCAGCCAGGTGGCCATCAGAGGGGCGAACGGCTCCCTTGGAGAGCCAACGTGACTCTGGACTCATTCATTCCATTCATTCATTCAATCTTATTTATTGAGCACTTACTGTGTGCAGAGCACTGTGCTAAAAGTGCTTAGGAGGGTAAAATATAACAAGAAATAGAAACACTCCCTGCCTACAACAAGCTCACAGTAGTCTGCCCTCTCTCCTACTGCTCCTGCTCTTTTGGGTTTTGATCCGTGGATTTTCCCTCTTTGGCTACAGAGAATTTTTCCTACATGTGTTCATAGATGTGTGAACAATCAATCATATTAATTTTATATCCTGGATTGGTGGAGAAAAAACACGCTCTGAGATCACGAGTCGGGTGCGTATTATATCGATCATATTTATTGAGCGCTTACTGTGCGCAGAGAACTGTACTGAGCGCTTGGGAGAGTGCAATACAACAGAGTTGGTAGACACATTCCTTGCCCACAGTAAGCTTACAGTCTAGAGGGAGAGTCAGACATTAATATAAACCAATAAATGAAGCATTCGTACATAAGTACTTTGTGGCTGAGGTGGGGCAAATAAAGTTTACGAATCAAAGTGCAAAGGCAGCCCAGAAGGGAGTAGGAGAAGAGGAATTGAGGACTTAATCAGGGAAGGGCTCCTGGAGGAGATGCACTTTTGGTAAGACTTGGAAAGGTGGGGAGAGTGATAATCTGTCGGATATGAAGGGGTAGGGAGTTACGGGTCAGAGACGGAATGTGGGTGAGGAGTCAGGGGTGAAATAGATGAGATCGTGGTACAAGTGAGTAGGTTGGCACTAGAGGAGCTACGTGTGCGGGATGGGTTGTAATAGGAAACGAGAAAGGTAAGGCGGGAGGGGGCAATATGCCTCTTTTAACAATAATAATAATGATAATGTTGGTATTTGTTAAGCGCTTACTATGTGCAGAGCACTGTTCTAAGAGCTGGGGTAGACACAGGGGAATCAGGTTGTCCCACGTGGGGCTCACAGTCTTAATCCCCATTTTACAGACGAGGTAACTGAGGCACAGAGAAGTTAAGTGACTTGCCCACAGTCACACAGCTGACAAGTGGCGGAGCTGGGATTCGAACCCATGCCCTCTGACTCCAAAGCCCGTGCTCTTTCCACTGAGCCACGCTGCTTCTTCTTTTTAATCACATGCCTCTTTAAAAGGATTTTTAAAAAAGGGAGAAAATGATTAAATTCTAGACCAAATGAACGATGGACTCTTTGGTGTCTCTCTTCCTATTGGTCTTGAGGATCTGGGTTGTTTATAGAACACAGTCACTATCTCCTGGGAAATATTCTCTCCGTCTTCCGATTCAAATGTATGGTGACCTCAGTCAGATAATTTGTCATGTGCCCTAAGCTACAATGCCATCAGTCTGTGATGGAATTCACTCTCTTCTATACAAAAAGTGCTTTTTGAAGGCAGCTTTTTTTGGGGGGGATGGTGTCTTTGTTGCTAAAGCAAAAGTGCCATATTCATCTAAAGTAAATAAAAAATATATACAGTTAGCAGAATCCTATAGCTTGGGAAGGACCTCAAGAGATCATAATAATAATGTTGGTATTTGTTAAGCGCTTACTATGTGCAGAGCACTGTTCTAAGCGCTGGGGTAGATACAGGGTAATCAGGTTGTCCCACGTGAGGCTCACAGTCTTCATCCCCATTTTCCAGATGAGGGAACGGAGGCACAGAGAAGTTAAGTGACTTGCCCACAGTCACACAGCGGACATGTGGCAGAGCTGGGATACGAACTCATGACCTCTGACTCCCAAGCCCGGGCTCTTTCCACTGAGCCACGCTGCTTCTCTATCATGAGTTATTCCTGAAAGGTGAAAGCACAAGAGCGAGGTAGTAAACTCCCCATGAGCAGGAATTATGCCTATCAACTCCATTGAACTCTCCCAAGCACTCAGTACAGTGCTCTGCACACGGCAAGCACTGGATAAATATCATTAATCACCAAAAAATACGGTGCTAATTGGCAGAAAGGCCCAATTCGGCTCACGGAAACATGTATTTATTTCCCCAGAATAACCTTGGTAGGGATTGCTGTTTCACACTCATAGTAAATGCTCAATAAATACCACTGATTGATTGATTGATGTGTGTTGGTACATAACTGGCTTCTGTAATGGACAAATAAATGCTGAGATCCCTCTGACCAAGTGTTAGCCTGAAGGTCGCTGGTGTTTAAAGGTCGCTGGTGTTTAAAGCCCCTCTTCCACTTGGTTCCCCACCATAGCAGCCTTTTCCTTCCTTTTCCAAGCACCATCTCCTCGTTTCCTCTTCCCCCTACCCTCCCTCCAGCCTTGCCCCCAGACCTCATGGCGGGGAAAGTCAGGAAAAGTGAGCAAATGTCCAGTATCCACTCTGATGAGACACCAAAGTGCTATGGGGTTCGCTTCCCACAGCTCCATTCTCAATTAACATCACAGATTCTCCTGCTGTTTCCACTTGGTTCTTTGTTATTCAGAAAAGGTAATATTTTTAAAAAGTTATTGCCTCATACAATATATTTATTTTCCTTCCTATCCCTCCACTTTGATTTTCATTTTGTCTCACGTTCCAGTTCCAGTTGCGTTACTGTTGATTCCAGTTTGCTTCCGTTCCTTACGGGGTCTTGTTTTCAGAAACCTCGGTGCTAAAACTCTTATTTATTTGTTCTCTTCCTTTTTCTCGTTCCATCTTCTTTTTTAAATGTTTCATTTTCCTTGCCAATTTTTTGATTTGTTTTTCATGCTTTGCTTTTCGTGATTTTACTTTTACCAGCTCTGATGTTATGATCCCCCCTCTGGATGTAGGATCTTTGTCTGAGTAATCATTCTTTTTTTCCTTTTTCCTCTCTCTTCTTTTTTTTTTCTTTTTCTCCATTTCAGATTTCAAAACTAAAATGAAATACATGTGGAGTAAGCACCTATCTGTGAACAAGAGGCTAGAGAGTCGATGGGGGGGAGGGTGGTGATAACTGGAACATTATGGGACGGGGATCTGGTGATTAAGTGAAAGTCGGAATGGGGTCCTGGCTTTGTGGAAACCGTACCAGGTGTGAAGCTCGGGCTCAGGGTGGCAGAACGAGTAATCCAGGGGCATAAAAAAAGTGCCCGTAGGCCTTGTGTAGGGTAGCAATGGGGAAGGGAGGAGGAGGGACAGAGTCATGGAGGACCTGGGAGAATAATAAGAATAACCATGAGAGAAACAGTGTGGTTTAGTAGATAGAGCATGGGTCTGGGAGTCAGAGGCCCTGGCTCCGCCATTTGCCTGCTGTGCGTTTTGGGGCAAGTCGCTTCACATCTCTGTGCTTCAGTTTCTCCATCCACAAAATGGGGATTCAATACCTGTGCGCCTTCCTAATGATAATGTTGGTATTTGTTAAGCGCTTACTATGTGCAGAGCACCGTTCTAAGCGCTGGGGAAGATACAGGGTCATCAGGTTGTCCCATGTGAGGCTCACAGTCTCAATCTCCATTTTACAGATGAGGGAACTGAGGCACAGAGAAGTTATGTGACTTGCCCACAGTCACACAGCTGACAAGTGGCAGAGCCGGGATTCGAACCTGTGACCTCTGACTCTCAAGCCCATGTTCGTTCCACTGAGCCACACTGCTTCTCTATTTAGACTGTGGACTAGGGACTCTATCCGTGTGGGATAGGGAATGTATTCAGCCTGATTAACTTGTATCTATCCCAGTGCTTGGAATAGGGCTTGATATATAGTAAGGCTTAACGAATGCCATAAAAAAACTAAAAAACTAAACTGGGGTGTTTAGGTGCTTACTGTGGTGGGGGTATTATGATGATGATGATAACTATATTTATTAAATGCTTACTGTGTTCCAAGCACTGTATTATTGTAGGGTAGGTCCAAGACCTTTAAATATTGCACAGTCTCTGTCCCGCATGGTGACCACAGATTAAGTAGGAGGGAATATGATTTAATCCCTATTTTTACAGATGAGAAAACTGAGGCACAGAGAAGTTACGTGACTTGGCCAAGGTCACACATCTAGCAAGTGGCAGACCCGGAATTAGAACCCAGGTCCTCTAACCCCCAGGCCTTTTTCTTTCCAATGGGCCACTGGACTTCGTAAACACCATATGCTAATACTGTCCTAAGCACTGTGGTAGGTACAATATAAATCAGGTCAAACACATTTCCTGTCCCACATGGGGCTCGCAGTCTAAGTGGGAGGGAGAACATAGCCTATCTTCATTTTACAAATGAGGAAACTGAAGCACTGAGAAGTCAAGTGCATTGCCCAAGGGAACAGAGCAGGCATGTAGCAGGGGCAGAATTAGAATCCAAGTCCTCTATCACTAAGTTCTGTGCTGTTTCCATTAGGCCCTACTGCTTCAAAAAATATCAAAACTATGAGACTTTGTGCCAGTTGGATAAAATGTGGAGAAACTGGCAAGTGCTTTCTTCTTCCCTTCCCCTATTCCCCCTACCCCTTTAAAAACTCCACACTAAATTTGTAGGTAAGCATTCATTGTAGGTGATCTTATCCCAGTCCCTAACTACCCTAGCAAAGTAAACTGAAAAAAGCAGGCCATTATTCAGATGATTTAGGACAAAAGCCCTTGTCATCCACCTTGTGGCGTAAATTACTCCAATACTTATTTCAAATCTCGACAGCAGTCTGGTAAGACAGACCTAGCCCAAAATAAAAAGTATTCATTTTAATTGCTGTGTGTAAATATATATGAGGTGAAAATGTGCTTGATTGAATTATGAAAGGAAATAAAATGAATCCCATTGCCATTCTCTACTTGTGAACTGCAATGTAAAATGAAATACCTTATTTGTGTCAGATTTTAAATCCTAATTGACAAGATGGAGAAGCAGATTTAGTTTGGTTCCATGTTTAGTTTAAAGAAGTGAAGCAATTGTGAAAGACCAAAAGAAACTGGGTGAGGAAAGGGGCCTTTGGTGAAAGTGAAGTTTTTTTTTAAAATGATCCCAGAATGACAAAAATGGTATTCATTTACTCCCTGGAAATTTAAGGGCATTTTTCACCTTCCGTTACCATTAGTGTCACTCATTTCAGACCCATATTTCCCCTGAAAGGCATTTTAGAATCATTAGCTTGACTTTGGTTAGTGACTATAGAAGGTGAAACTGTTGAATAAATAGGACGAATAGTGTACCTGAGAGGATGACACTTTCTGTTTCATCCTGATTTGATGGAAGTAAATGAGCTGCTTCATCATCTTCTTTTTCTTCCTTTTTCTTGTTACTTTTCCAAAATGAAAGCTTATCCTGAAGTGAAGTAGGTTCCTCTTCTTCTTCCTTTGCTAGCTGTTTACTAGGGAAAGGCAAATACATTTAGGTTGTATAAAACAGGCAATTACTACAGTTTTAATACTAACACTCTTTAATAGTGATTGAGGCATTTTCATTTACCATACTTAAATATATCTCCCCAAATCATTTTGTTTCCCAAATTAGGAAAGAGAACCAACTGGATTCTTGTGACAGGATATAGACCCTGTTTGAAGTATTAGAAAGGTGAAGCTCACTTCTATTTCTGGCAAAATAGGAGAATTTGTAGTTGAGTTTAGGATTAATAAGAATTTAGACAATGGAGGAAGCCTTTCTCATTCATTCATTCAATTGTATTTATTGAGCGCTTCTCCTCACCCTCCCTCCCTTTCGCATCATCCATCCACATCCAGTCCATAGCCCCAAAGCACTTAACCCAGCTCCATATCCAAAACACTTAGGTACGTATCTTTAAACTCTGCTGTTTTCCCTATTTGTAATTAATTTTAATGTCTGTCTAAACTAAATTATATAATCCACGAGGGCAGGTATCATGCCTACCAAATCTATTGTACTCTCCCAAGCACTTGATATGGTGCCCTGCAAACAGTAAGAGCGCAGTAAACACCACTGATTGCTTGTAAGGGATTGGACTTAGTGGAAAGAGCATGATACTCATGTGCTGTATGGCTTTTGGCAAGTGGCTAACCTTTCTGTGCCTCTGTTTCCTCATCTGTAAAATGGAAATCTGCTCTTCCTTTCTCTTAGTTGAGTCTACACAGGGCGGGGACTGTGTCTGATCGAATTATCTTGTGACTTACTCCAATATTTAGCAAGGCGTTTAGCCCATAGGGTGCTTAATGAATCTGATATGCCTAATTGCCTAATCACATATAGTGAGAGGAACAGGCAGATGTATTATATTTAAGTTTTCAAAAGCCTTTTGACAAGATTCTACAACAAAGCCTTTAAAAAAAAAAACCCACAAAAAAAAAACCTTAGTAAACATGGGTTTAAAAGAAATGTTCGGACATAGATAGAAAACTGCCTAGAAGCTGGGTCTTTCCTGGATGTAAATATTCTGGATGGAGGTGTTCTGGGGAAGGCAAAGGACGTCCTCTGGGATACAAGTTAATCAGGCTGGTTGCAGTCCCTGTCCCACAAATACTGTACACTCCCAAGCGCTTAGTACAGTGCTTTGCATGTAATCAGAGCTCAATATATACGATTGAATTGAATGAATGAATGAACATGGGGCTCACAGTCAAGTACATGGGGCTCGCAGTCAAGTTAGGAGGGAGAACATCTATTCAATCCCCATTTTTCAGTTGAAGAATTGCAGTTTTGCAGTTGTACTTGGATTAGCATCCTTTATTTTCCCCTCTCCCAGCCCCACAGCACTTCTGTACATATCTGTAATGTCTTTATATTAATGCCTGCCTCCCCCTCTAGAATGTAAACTCACTGTGGGCAGGGAATGTTTCTACCCACTCTGTTGTAATGTACTTTCCCCATTGCTTAGTACAGGGCTCTGCACACAGTAAGAGCTCAGTAAATATAAATTGACTGATTGACTCTGAGGATCTCATTCTGATAGGGAAACAGGGTTAACACAAATGTAGGTATATATAGACTTCAAAGAAACCCATGTAAATGGAGGCATTCCTAGATGCTATGGGAATTAGACTTACTGAAGTAATCAGTCAGGGTTTATTAATCTGGGGAGCCTATGTGGGCTTTTAGTACAGTTGTAGAGTGGATGGATAGGGTTTGATAAAGAGAAAGAATCTACTAGTTGATCACTTACTGAACACTTTCTGTGTACAGAGCACTGTACTTAACATTTGGGGAATTACATTACAAGAGAGTTGGTAGACTTTGTCCATACGGAGTTTACAGTCTAGAGTGGGACACAGGCATTAATATAAATAAATAAATTACGGTTATGTACTTAAGTGCCTAATGTACATAAATAAAGAGACATAAAGGTGAACCAAACATATTCAGTGAAGGAAGGCCTTTTTTCTCTTTTTTGGAATTCTTGCTTCGTAGTCCTATGTCACTTGAAACTTAAATATTCTTCTATACCCTTGAACATGATTGTGATCTTTTTTCAATGGTATTTGTTAAGCGTTTACTATGTGCCAGGCATTTTACTAAGCACTGGGGTGGATACAAGTTAAGCAGATTGGACACAGTCCATGTCCCACATGGGTCTCACAGTCTTAATCCCCATTTTATAGATGAGGTAACTGAGGCACAGAGAAGTGAAGTGACTTGCCCGAGGTCATATAGCAGACAAGTTGTGGAGCTGGGATTAAAACCCAGCTCCTTCTGACTTTCAAGCCCGTGTTCTATCCACTCACTAAGACATAATATGAAGATATCTCGAATCACAAGCAGAATGAGTCAACATATATGCAGTGAATTTAGGTGACAAGCTCTTACCAGATCCAGTACCAAACTGCCAGTCCCCCGGCCAGAGCGAACCCAATGGAGGTACAGCCAATCACGATGATTTGAGAGAGAGCTGGCCGGTGTTCGATCACTGTATAAAGTGAGCAAATCGTCTTTTTTTTTTTTTTAAGCCATTGAAAATTGCCCACATTTTCTACTAGAACTTAGTTGATTAATTACTATACTGGCTAATTCATCTGATTACTATACTAATATTTTACAAGCACTAACATGCTTTGTACTTCAAAAAGCTGACTTTGTAATACCAGAGATCACCCCAATGCTTTTATTTTAACCTAATTGGGGAAAACATAAATTCATGCTGCAGAGAGTCATTGAATGTCAATAAAAATTAATTTTTCAATGCTGAGGTTTACTTGTGACACTTCCACAATGTATGTTATACTCAGATTAGGGTTTTCCATTCTGAAAGCTTCTGGGTAACAGCACCATGAATGACACCCTTGTCTTTCTGGGTCTCCTCAGTCTCTGTTGTATGTGGTGGTTAAAGTGATTTGGGGTGTGATACGTGGAGCGGAAGAGCAATAGAAAAGAGGACAAAAACTGGCATCCTCAAAGGTAACAGAAATTATAGTTTAAATTGAACATTTCCTGAACATAGACTGCTCAAGACATCTGCAAGGAATTTTCTTCTCCTTGCCATTTTTGGAAGGCATTTCAGGAGGAGGAAGTTGGGGTATGTATGCCCCTTTTGGATCTGGGGTTTTCTCAGACATAATCTTTCTCAGGACCCTGGATTCAAGCAGTAGATTGGGTCGGCCTTGTTTTGCCTACTACTCCCTAAATAATTAGGGGATTAACAGCTTCCTCATGAATCCATGTGACTCCTGCCCTGAAGCATGTTGAGCTTCTCTGACCAGAATCCGTGGAAACTAAAAATGATACTTGGTCCAGGGTGATTTGAACCTTAAGATGTTATTCTCAAGAACAAGTATTTAATAGTAGTCCATTAATTCATATGCATGTTACTCGTAATGAGATCTCCTATTGAAACGAAATCTAAACCAATGGTTTAGGAAACATCTATCCACAAAAATATATGACTATTGATGAGAGTCAAATTTCATGAACCTCTATTCCAGTTGATGGCTCTCTTGTGCAGAGAGTGTTCTTCTAAGCGATCAGATAGATGGGTATGCTTTTTGATGTCAGTCCCACTTCTTAAGCTTTCTGGAATAAAAAAAGAGATTCTAGAAAGGAAGTTTATTTAAAATTATAGCAGGATAGCACAACGGAGAAACAGGATACTCACCAGAACAATTTTAAAAAGATCCATACAAAGAAAGGCCATTGTATTGTGAGGTACTATAGCGTACATCCTCTGAGCATATCAGCTTTAGATACAAACATTTACTAAGTGATGATGATATTTAAGTGCTTACTATTTGTCACTAAGTACTGTAATAAGTGCTGGGGTAGATACTGGATAATTAGGCTGGACAGAGTCCCTGACATGGGGCACACAGTCTACACGGGAGGGAGACCTCGTATTGCATCCCCATTTTACAGATGATGAAACCGAGGAGCTGAGAAGTGAAGCGACTTACCCAAGGTCATAGAGCAGGCAGGGGGCAGAGCCGGGTTTAGAACTCAAGTCCTCTGACTCCCAGGCCCATGCTCCTTCCACTAGGCCATGCTGAGATGCTAGGTAAAGGCAGCTAATTCTTACTACTGACCTTTGTCTTCTTCTCTGAAACTGCAGCAATGTGCTTTCAGATCTGATTAGGGATAAACAGTTTACCTCTGGCCCTTCCCTAATTTTTTTATGGTATTTGTTAAGCACTTAGTATGTGCCAGGCACTGTACTTAAGCCCTGGGGTCAAGACAACCTAATCAGGTTGGACACAGTCCACGTTCCTTCCAGTGGAAAGAGCGCGGGCTTGGGAGTCAGAGGTCAGGGGTTCTAATCCCGGCTCCGCCGCTAGTCAGCTGTGTGACCTTGGGCAAGTCACTTAACTTCTCTGTGCCTCAGTTACCTCATCTGTCAAATGGGGATTAAAAAAAAAACTGTGAGCCCGACGTGGGACGAGCTGATCACCTTGTATCCCCCAGTGCTTAGAACAGTGCTTTGCACATAGTAAGTGCTTAACAAATACCACAATTTTTTTTTTTCCAAATGGAGCTCACAGTCTTAATCCCCATTTTGCGGGTGAGGGAACTGAGGCACAGGGAAGTTAAGTGGCTTACTCAAGGTCACAAGTAGTCAAGTGGAAGAGCTGGGATTAAAACTCTGACTCCCAGGCCCATGCTCTTTCCACTAAATCACACTGCTTCTCCAAATTCAGCAAACCCATCTTCTCAAGTATTGGCAGTGTTCAGAGAAAAAACTGTTAATAATTGAGAAGGGGGCTGGATCAAGATAAAGTTTCCTTTACCAGAGATTGCAAAATCTCTGATGAAGCAGTGTGGTCTACTGGATAGAGAATGGGCCTGGGAGTCCGAAGGACCTGCGATCTAATGCTGTCTCCCTAACTTGTCTGCTGTATGACCTTGGCAAGTTTCTTAACTTTTCTGTGCCTCAGTTACTATAATCTATAAAATGGGGATTGAGACTGTGAGCCCCACGAGGGACATGGACTGTGTCCAACCTATTTACCCCACCGCTTAGTACAGTGTCTGGCACACAGTAAGCACTTAAAAAACACCATTGAAAAAAGAAAACAAAACCAAAAAAACCCTTTACATTTAGGGTGAAAGAATCAGCTAACTTCTTAACGGTGGTTCAGTCAGTTCACTGGGTGGAATGGGAACTGCTTCAAGATTGGTTTGACTTAGGTATTTGAATAAATTGGGATAAATGAGGTACTTTGCTTTTATGGCTAGCAAAAAAAGTATTTTGTCAGACACTTCCAGGCGCCTGTCATGACTTGTTTGTAATAGGGATGGTTTGGTCTGTTTACAAGGAAGCTGGGAAGCCAGGGTGAGAAGTGAATCATTTTATTGCCTTTGCCTTCCCCTAAGGAAAATTAGGCCCAATTGTGCTCAATTTACTGGTATTATTCAACTGGTCTGTTTGTTATGGATTAATCTGTGACAGCCTGAAAAGGGATATTTAGAACATCTCAGAATAGGAATGGTTAGCTTGTTGGTTAGCATTCAATCTCAATTGAGCACTTACTGTGAGCAGAGTACTGTACTAGAGTCCAATACAACAATAAACAGACACATTCCTTGCCCACAATGAGCTTACAGTCTAGATGGGAGGAGACAGACATCAATACCAATAAATAATTTACAGATATGTACATAAGTGCTGTGGGGCTGGGAGTGGGGAAAAACAAAGAGAGGAAGTCAGCAAAAGGGAGTGGGAGAAGAGTTTCCTTCTAAAAGAGGGGTTTAGTCTGGAAGGTCTCTTAGAGGAGATGTGATTTCAATAAGGCTGTGAAAGGGGGGAGAGTAATTGTCCTTTGGATTCCAGAAGGGAGGGCATTCCAGGCCACAGGCAGGACTTGGTGATGGCGAGCTAGTCAAGATCGCTTTTCCCTCACCGGGATTTGGGGAAAGAGGGCCGTCTGGGCAAATGGAACAGCTCTGCTAGAACAGCTTTAGGGCCAGCAGATCAGAACTCACAGACCACTAAATACAAGAATGTCAAGGATGCTGGCTGGATAGTTCTGGGATCTTCCAGGAGGGTCTGGAGTGGAGCTCCCTGGGTCAAGTTTACCATCCCTCAAGCTTCTCTAGACAGACCAAACACTTGGGGATCTGGTTGGCTGAGTACTGCTCTTATTCCCACTGCCTAACTCTCGCTCAGTGGGACATCAAATTTAAGAAATAGTGATTCAGTAATATCACCGAATTGTAGAGCGGAAGAATTATGATATCCAAGCTCAGTAAGAACCAGTTTGGGCCCTAGTTCCTTACTTTTTAAGTAGGGTGGAGTAGAGCCCTTCCTCTTTTAGTGCTTCTGCTTCTTGCATTTTCCCTACTTCCTGGTAAGCATGCCAACTTTGCTCCCAGTTTCATGCAAGCCAGGGGAAAAAGCACTGCTTTGGAAATCTGGAGATTGGGGTTTTAATGCCAATTCTGCCTCTGCTTCTGGCTAACATCCATCAGTCAGTAAGTCAATTATATTTAATGAGTGCTTACTGTGTACTAAGCACTTGAGAAAGTGCCACAGAGTTGGGCAGACACAATCCCTACCCACAGTGACTTTACAGTGTAGAGGGGAGGAGGTATACATGGAAAAAAAACTAATAATAATTGAGGTATTTGTTAAGCACTTACTACATGCCAAGCACTGAACTAAATGCTAGAGTAGATACAATATAAGCAGATTGGATACAGTCCCTTTCCTATATAAGGCTCACAGTCTAAGGGGGAAGGTGGATAGAGATCTAATATCCTTCTTACAGATGAGGAAACAGCACCAGGAAGTTGGATGATTTGTCTAAGATCACACCCCTGACAAGTGGATGGGTTGGAATTAGGAACTAGGTTTCCTGACTCATAGGCCTGTGCTCTTTCCATTAGGTCATGCTGCTTCTCAAGGATCTCTACTTATTTTCAGAGGAATAAAGCATTCGCAACTCGGTAACTTTAGGAGAAGAATGAACTTAAGACAACATGCGAGGACTCGGACATGTGGTTGTATAGGCCTTAACCGAGGGAGACTGGTGGTGGTGACTGAGGGTGAAATCTATCCGGGTCACCAAGGGGGTAACGGCCACTGGCATCTTTGCAGATAAACTGACATAAATGCTGAATACCCATCTCTCCACTCCACCCCAAGGCCTTCCTTTCTTAGAGATAGGCTTCCTTGAGGCATTGCAGATAGAAAAGAAAGTATTTTGGTGGTAATGAACTTCTGAGAGTTGAGACAAATAATACTGTTCCTCTCCCAGAAACTGGACCGTTGTTTATTATGCTATTTTTGCTAGGATTTTACAATTACTGTTTTAGTGCATTTTTCTGTCTTAAGTTAATTTGGTTCCTGCTTTCAATAACAGATCAGTGGAAACACTTCCCCTATGAAAAACAGAGGTAGTAGCTATGCAGCTAAATACTTGAAACAAACTTCAGTCAGTCAGAAATTGTCCAGTCCCAAAATGATCTTGTCAGATTATAGATTTTTGTTTGCTGCAATACTTAGAGCTGTAATGTTTTTGTTGACAACTCACAGAGAGAGGAAATAATTCAGTGGCACACATAGAGCGTCACAGTTATTCCCTGACCAAATGTTTGTCTAAATGACCAGACAATCTTTTTTTTCAATTAACATACATATAAACATTAGAGCAGACTAGTTTCATTCTGTCCTTCTAAAAATCGTACTGAGAGAAGATTTAATTAAACTACATGGCTTACCTGGTTGAGGTGGAGAGAAATGGAAATGAATTGGGATTTTAAGCAATTCATCTTCATTAGATTGGAGGGGCTTTGAAATCCTGAGCTGGTCATAGACTTCTGCGGGAGCTACAAAATGTTTTTGATTACTGTCGTGAAAATAAAATTGGAAGCAGTAAAATATAACTGCCTGGAGATTAAACCTTTAGTTTTCCTAATGTAAACACTGCAGAAGGATAAATTTATACCTTAAGTCTCTCACTTATCCAATTAGCTTGCCCTCACCTGAATTCACGTGGTAGGAATGAAGTGGAAATTCCACTGAAAAGACTGAAAGCATAAGCCAAAACCATCTTGGCAACTGAATCATTTTAACCCACTTAACAATTTTATCCTGGTGAGGAAAGGGAATATATTGCCAATCAGAAGAAGTAAATTTCTCTATATCTATCCCATTTTCAAACCAATCCATATATGCTCTGACTCAAAAGAGCAGTCTTTCCCAGTTTGTGGATTCTTAAGTTGCGTATTATGAGATCACACGGTAGCAATCTGTTCTTATGGAACAGAAGCAGTAGTGTCGTAACATAATTCCAAACCAGAACTAAAACAGGCAAAGGCATAATTGGCAAGAGAAAGCAGATTAAAATCAGGACTTTTATCTGGTACCTTTTCCCATGTGTGAGTGTGTGTGTGTCTGTGTGTGCGCACACCAGGAGGGTGGAAAATTTCCTTCTTTATTATGAAGTACTTCCCTCTCCCCACCCCCTTTTCTCTTTTGTGAATGTGCTTCAAATGTGAAAAACTTCTTTGTGTCATGAGACGGGAAAGTCTATTTTTTACATCAACTCACATATATGTATATGTGTGTGTATATATGCCCAAATTATACACACACACACACACACACACACATGCTCTAATGTGAGATTTATGTATGTGTGTGTGTGTGTGCATGCGTATGCATCTGTGTCTCAGATTACAACCATCTTGTACCATTTGATGCCTTACCCAATCCTGAGTTACAAGCAAAAACATTGAAATAACGATAATGGGCAGCACATTGAAGGACAGACTTTGTGTGTGTGTGTGTGAGTGTGTATACGTGTGTTTGTGGTAGCACAGTGTGGCCTAGACTGTTGGGCTCTTTTCAGCCACACTCCTATCCATATGTGATTTCATAATTGTGTCCGTTTATTTGTACTGATGTCTGTCTCTCCCCTCTAGACTATGAGCTTGTTGTGTACAAGTACTGTCACTCTTTATTGTTGTACTGTACTTTCCCAAGTGCTTAGTACAGTGCTCTGTACACAGTAAGTGCTTAGTAAATATGATTGAATGAATAATAATAGTTATTATTTAATCCCCATTACCCAGATGAGGAAACAGAGGCCTAAAGAAGGTGACTTGCCCAAGGTCACGCAGCAGGCACGTGGCGGAGCTGGGATTAGAACCCAGGTCCTCTGACTCCCAGGGCTACACTCTTTCCATTAGGTTATGTTAATAATAATAACTTTGGTATTAAGTGCTTACTGTGTGCAGAGCACTGTTCTATGTGCTGGGGTAGATACAGGGTAATCAGGTTGTCCCACGGGAGGCTCACAATCTTAATCCCCATTTTACAGATGAGGTAACTGAGACCCAGAGAAGTGAAGTGACTTGTCCACAGTCACACAGCTGACAAGTGGCAGATCCGGGATTCGAACCCATGACCTCTGCCTCCCAAGCCCAGGCTCTTTCCACTGAGCCACGCTGTTACATTAGTACTCCTCTGTGCTCTCAACTTATTATATACAATGGAGGACTGTCTGTCTTCCCCCATTAGATTGTGAACTCTTTGCAGTCAAGGCAATGTGTTTTATTCTGTGTTTGTTTCACTCTTTCAGTCAATCAGTGATATTTATTGAGTTCTTACTTTGTACAGAGCCCTTACTAAGCTTTTGGGAGACTACAAGCTCCCAAGAACATAGTACAGTGCCTGGGACTCAGAAGCTGAACTAGTTCTGTTGATTAACTGGATAATTTAGGGGTCTAAGCAGAGCATTTGACTAAGTATTGTTTGGGAAATTTGAAGGTAGTTTCCCGGTGAACATAAAGCACATTTTGTATTTGTGTTACGAGTATAAAATTTTTAGTTTCCTAGCTTAGACTGTTCCAGCTGTGGTGGTATATTCAATCACATCTCTTTGTGACATTACATTAAATTTTAAAATTATCAGCATTTATCAATTGCTTAGATTATGAACCCCATGTGGGACAGGGACTGTATCTAATCATCTCGTGTTTCCACTCCAGCACTTAGTCAAGTGATTGACACACAGTAAGCATCCACCAAATACCACTATTATTGTTATTATTATTACCATTGATAATCATCATAATAATAATTTACGGGGTGCAGAGCATTGTAGTAAGTGCTTAGTTATATGCAATAGAAAAAAACCACATTCTCTGCTTTAGAGGAGCTTACTATTTCGTAACTGTATTGGGTCTAATATTTTTGACTTTTGTGGTATTACTTTCCTATATGTTTTTTCAAAGATTTCTGTCTTAGGTCATGGGTTCTAATCCTGTCTCCACTTGTTTGGTGTGTGACCTTGGGCAAGTCACTCCACTTCTCTGGGCCTCAGTTACCTCATCTATAAAATGGGGATTGAGACTAAGAGCCCCACCTGGGATAGGGACTGTGTACAATCCAACTTGCTTGTATCCACCCAGCGCTTAGTACAGTGTCTGGCACATAGTAAGCGCTAAACAAATGCCATGATTATTATTATGCGCATAGGGAATTTAGTGTTTGGTAGAGAGGATTTAATCCATATGTTCACCTACTCTCTCGTGACTGCTTTTTGCATGCTTGAAGATTTTTGCCTGAGAATCACTGTGCGCTATTGTTACTGCAAACCTGTCATTTTTCTCTGTGGAAAAAAATAAACTTAGAATATCATTTTGAACATGAATTTTATTAGATTATTCAAAAGACTACAAATGAACAGACTAACATTTTGGTTTTACATTTTGTCAGCATTTCATAAATAGAATAATCCCTTGAATTTTGTAGAATACTATTTTCTCTTCAGCACTTTCACATCAATTATTTTATTCTTAACAGCATCAGAAATATTTATAATTCTAAGAAGATTTTGAAGTATATAGGTCTACTATTTTTCCATCCTTCAAGTTATTAATTTTCCCTCTTACACCTTGCAAAGCATAAAGCAGATCCACAAAAATAGTAGAGGTAGAAAATCCTTATTGACATTTTGGTTGGCTTATTGAAAATTGCAGTCCACTAAACATTTCTCCCTCAGGCAGGAAGGTCAATAGTGATACTTTCTAATGGATCATTCAGAATTTTTTCTAACATTCCAGTCTATAAAAATAATTTTCTCTTTTTAAGTGGAAGTCAGTTTTCCATTTATTTTCAAAGTTTCAGAGTCAACAAGGCTTGTAATGGAATAAGAGCTTGAGGCCACCTATTTCCTTAAAACCGTCTCCCACTGTTAATGGAAAGTGAATATTTTCCTTGCCAGATAACTAATTCCCAATCCCAGACTTTAATATTCCATGTAAGTTTTATTTTCAAATATTTTCCTAAAATGGCCATATATGTGGAGAAGTTCAAGGCTGCATTTTCCCTGCCTGGTAAATTCAGTTTGGCTTGAAAGCAAATGATACTCTCTAATATAACTGGCACACACACTAATTACATTACTTTCAGAGCTTTCCAACTAGGACTCTTGACTACTTTCCACACTCACCATTTTCACTAAAAAAAAAATCAATTTAATGCCAGTAATTATTTTAATGTCGAGGAGAAAGACAACAGGCTAAGACTCTGGTTTGAAGCTGGCCAGTCCTGAAGATTTCTGTTGCTCTGCTACAAATCACTAATTAATTACATGGTACCTTATGTTTGTGCAGTTAATAAGGTGACATGCAGAGCCCCAAATGAAAAACATGTCCTTGTTTCCGGGTCAGGTGGCAAATTGGCACCGAGGGATCAAACCAATTAAGTTGGCAAATTTGCTAAACAGCTATCATAGAACACCGCTTTTGCCAACTTTGCTTTGTTGTTCATTCGCCTGCCAAAAATGTCTGCACGTGTCTTGAAATGGTCTAATTTTTTTGTTGTGCTCTCTAAGTGAACTTCTAAAAGAGTTAGTGGTCATTCTGCCTTTGTATAAATTACAGGGTCATGTGGATGACTTTGTGATGCAGTTTTGATTGAGAATAGATCTAGACTAGATAATAGGAATAGCGTGGAGTAGCTGAAAAACCATGGGTTTGAGAGTCAGAGGACCTGGGTTCTAATCCTGACTCCATCACTTGCCTGCTGTGTGACCTTGGACTAGACTCTTAACTTCCCTGTACTTCTGTAAAATGAGGATTCAAAACTGTTCTCCTTCCTACTTCGACTGTGAACGCCATATGTGGCAGGGAGCATATCCAAACTGATTAAATTGTTTCTACTCCAGTGTTTAGAATAGTATTTCAATCAATCATATTTATTGAGCATTTACTGTGTGTGGAACACTGTAGTAAGTGTTTGGGGGGAGTACAATTATAACTGAGTTGGTAGATATGTTCCCTGCCCACGTTGAGCTTACGGTAGAGATGTGGAAATGGACATTAATATAAATAAATTATGGATATGCATGTAAGTTCTGTGGGCCTTGTGGGTGGCGGTAAATAAAGGGTGCAAATACGAGTTCAAGGGAGAGGCAGAAAGGAGAGGGAAAAGGGGATATGAGGGCTTAGTCAGGAAAGGCCACTTGGAGGAGATGTGCCTTCAGTAAGGCTTTGAAGATGGGGAGAGTGATAGGAAGAGGGAGGGCATTCCAGGCCAGAGGCAGGATATGGGCAAGAGGTCAGCAGTGAGATAGATAAGGTCAAGGGATTAGTGAGCAGGCTAGGACTAGAGGAGCAAAGTGGGTGGGCTGGGCTGTGGGAGGAAAGCAACAAGGTAAGGTAGGACAGGGCAAGGTGATTGAATGCTTTAAAGGTGATGGTAAGGAATTTCTGTTTGTTGTGGAGGTGGATGGGCAACCACTGGAGATTCTTGAGGAGTGGGGAAGTATGGATTGAATGTTTTTGCAGAAAAATGATCCAAGCAGCGGTGTGGATGGAGTGGGAAGAGACAGGAGACAGGGAGGTCGGCAGGGAGGTCAGCAGTGAGGCTGATACGTAATCAAGGTGGGATGGGTTAAGTGCTTGGATGAACATGGTAGAGGTTTGGATGGAGAGGAAAGGAAGGATTTTAGTAATGTCGTGAAGTTGAACCAACAGGACTTAGTGATAGCTTGAATACGTGGGTTGAATGAGTGTGCTTGAAACATAGTGAGGACTTAAATATTATTTTATCCTTATTATTATCTGTAGTCTGCTCTTTCAGACCACAGTGATGTCAGTTAGGAAATGATGACATATGAATTCCTAAATAACAGCCATAGGCGTAATGCATTTGGGATGTGATCACTGAAAAATGGTGTTTTGTCTTCAAGCACATTTTTCCATAAATTTGCATGGATTTAGTTAAGTTCTGTTCCCAGACCAGCTCTGACATGATGATCATGCCCCATAAATAAGTAAAAATTATACTGTAAACACTCTTCTTTGCCACTGCCTTCTCCTTGACCTGCCTGTTTCCTGGAGCTTTCCTGTACTCATATTCTGAACTCAGTCTCTTCCTCCCATCTATTAAGGATTTTAAATTCCAAAAAAAAGAACTGAATTTTAAATTATAAAACTGATTTTAAATTAAAAAAAAAGAAAAAAGTCTTTCCCATTCCTGAGCTCCAGTTATTTTTTTTAAAATTTATTCCCAACAACAGCTATTGCTGTTGGGCCAGCTAGTTTCACCACATCCCTCTTCTCCTCCCCACCTCCCTGCCCTAACTTTAGCTGTTGATAATAAGACAGGGAGCAGAAATGCAATGGTGCCAGCATTCAGGACCACAGCTGTTGTTCCCATCCTGCCCTCTTCTGTCCCCATCCCCTGTCCTAATCTCCTTCTCACAGATGGATACACCACGACTTCCTCAGAGGTGGCCCATCACTGCGCTCCTCAAAAATGGTAGTGGGATGGAGGAGATACAGTTTTGGGGAGGCAAAAGTGGAGAAACACTCTTGGCAAAACATAATAATAATAAGAAGAATTAAGGTACTTGTTAAGCACTTACAGTGTGCCAAGCACTGTTCTAAACACTGAGGTAGATACAAGTTAATCAGGTTGGACACAGTCCCTGTCCCACTTGAGACTCACAGTCTTAATCCCCATTTTACAGATAGGGTAACTGAGGCACAGAGAAGTGAAGTGACTTGCCCAAGGTCTCCCAGCAGACAAGAGGCAGAGCTGGGATTAGAACCCATGACCTTCTGACTCCCAGGCCCTTGCTCTATCCACTATGCGATGCTCTTCTCTACGTACATTAGTACATCTGCATGTATAATGTCTCCTATGACTTTTGGCTAAGTGTAATGTTCCAGCTCCTAGGACTGTACAAATGCTCCTCTAATTCCAACCTTGTCACTCTTCCTCAAGTTTGTCTGTCTTGCCGCCAACACCACCCCCCCCCCCAAATCCTGCCTCTGGCCTGGAACGCCCTCCCTTTTCATATCTGTCAGACAATTGCTCTCCCCACCTTCAAAGCCTTAATGAGGGCACATCTCCTCCAGGAAACTTCCCTGACTTAAGCCCTCATTTCCCCTTTTCCCACTCCGTACTGCATCGCTCTGACTTGCTCCCTTTAATCACCAAGCCCAGCCCTACAGCATTTCTGTACAGATCCATAATTTATTTTTTTATTTATGTTAATGTCTCTCTCACCCTCTAGACTGTAAGCTCACTGCAGGCAGGGAATGTGTCTGTTATATTGTTGTGCTGTACTCTCCAAAGTGTTTAGTACAGTGACCTGCACACAATAAGCACTCGATAAATAATAATGATCCTATTATAACGTTGTCTTGTTTTTTGTCCGACTTTCTCCCCCGATTAGACTGTAAGCCCATCATTGGGCAGGGATTGTCTCTATCTGTTGCCTAATTGTACATTCCAAGCGCTTAGTACAGTGCACTGCACATGGTAAGCGCTCAATAAAGACTATTGAATGAAGGAATGAATATTTGTTAAGTGCTTACTAGGTGCCAGGCACTGTCCTAAATGCAAATTGATATGTGCACTAAATTCACTGTGGGCAGGGATCGTGTCTCCCAGTTTTGTTATATTGTACTCTCCCAAGTGCTTAGAACAGTGCTCCACACAGAGTAAGTGTTCAGTAAATATGACTGATTGATATTTCTATCTTTCGGTATGCCTCTGCTGCAGCTGGCTGCATCGCTCCCTCCCGCAGTGGATGGTCTCCACCACAGGTGCAAATGCCACAGGGTGAAGCCCCTCCCTATCTCCACGGCAGCGGGACGGGCTACTCCACTGAAGAACTGTGCTCCATTATCCAGAACAGGTGAGGGTTGCTAAGAGAATTGGGAGGATGACGTAGCTATGGCAGAAGTAGAGAGGGCCTGCAGTGACGAGCCAGGGCCTTGGAGGAACAATTTCTGCGACTCTGGTGCTGGCCTTTCGCTTGGAGTTGATGGATTGGGTGGAGAGAAGGTAACTGGGCCCAACCAAGGTGGAGGTCTGTTTGATATTTCTTTGACTTGTTGCTGGCAGGAAGAGAACTGTGTGGTTTGGGTGGGTGTTGTACGAGTCTCTAGGTTATTAAAAAAAACAAAAAACAACCAACAACAACGTTGGTAGGGTGAAGGCAGATAGGAGAGAGAGAGAAATGCCAGGGCACATTTGGGGTGCTTCAGAGGCCAAGAAAATCCCTAAGAACAATAGGGAGGGGAATGGTAGAAAGGATAACTTCTACTTACCTGTAAAGTTTCAGTGTCATGTTGGAGTTGGTTAGAATGGAGTCTCACTAAATATGTGAAAATCTACGGGCAAATGTCCCCCAGGATATAACCATTTGTGGTACTGTAGCATTTTAGAAGAACCTCTTGTGCAGGTATTCTGTGATATGCCCATAGCTTAATATATAGAATTGCAATAGGATTATTGCAGTAATGGTAAGAAACTTGGTGAAACAATCTGCGGATAGTATGAAAAACTGAAATATGGGGTGCAAAATACTTTGAATTTTTTTTGCTCCTGCAGAAAATGTAGAAACGTGAGCCAACTGAAAATTGTTACTATAACTTCACCTAATCTGTTTATTAGGTTTTTAACATGTGACTCTAAATCGTCCAGCTCTTTCACTACCTTGGGATAACTAAAGTTAAAACTTCATCCAGTTTCTGTTTTGTGTTTGGCACAGAATTTATTCAACATTTCTTCCTTTTCCATCTGAGCTGGTGGTAACCAATGTTTTTAGAAAAATTGTTCAGTGAATTATATGGGGATAATGACTTCTTTTTGAAAACTGAAATCATTCTGCATATAACCTTGCACAGTTTTCATTCACAACCTCTGTGGCCACTGAATCCTTTCCTTTTTAG